>NC_133328.1:92000950-92648450 GCF_042186555.1 Aquarana catesbeiana
TACTAATATTAATGATGTTAACTGGATGTTATAATTGTCTAAAATAATTTGGCACTCAAAATTGGGTATACATATCAATTGACAGTAGTGGCTAAATATGTTTGGCACCTGCTTGAAATAATTAGGGTGTCTGATTAGACTCTTTTATTAAAGAGAAGTATTCACATTGAATTTGCTATTCATGAGAAGCAAACTGTGTGTCATTGATGAACCCCAAAAAATATACTCAAACTATTGTCCTTTTTTTATACACAGGATGAGTCCATCCAGGAGGAATGTGGGGAAAGTGGCAGGCAGGAGGAGACCGGGCCCATGGACAGCCTGGAGGAGGCCGGATTCACCATCATCCTGGAGGAGGCTGGGCCCAGTGTCAGGCAGGAGGTGGCTGCTCCCAGTGAGGTGGCTGCTCCCAGTGAGGTGGCTGGGCCAAGTGAGGTGGCTGGGCCAAGTGAGGTGGCTGGGCCCAGTAGGAGCCTGACCGAATCCCAAGTGCCTCCCCTCCACCTTCCCAAAAAAAGGGCCAGGAAGGGGATGGTCACACAGGACGCATCCCTGCGCCTCATGCAAGAGGCCACCCGTTTTTTAAGGAGCCCCCCCGAAGCGGAAGAATCCTATGGCTGCTACTTAGCCAGCAGGCTTCTTCAGATGAATAGGGAGCAGCGCCTCATTTGTGAGCGCCTATTTGGGGAAACAATCCATAAGGGGCTGCAGGGCACGCTAACACAAAACACCCAACTACATGAGGCAGCCCCCCCTCCTCCTCCTCCTCCTCCTCCTCCTCCTCCTGCCACAACTGAAACACCAGAGCCACAGCCTCAAAAGAAGGCTACAGGGAAGGCTGCAGGGCAGCGTGGAGGAAAGGCTGCAGGGAAGAGAAGAAAATGATGACCTGGGTTCAGTCTGGTCTGACAGAAGACGCAGGCTGTTGTAGGACCACAGTCTGGGGACATCTAGATCATCTGCTGGTGCTGTTGATCTCTGGGATTCTTGGACCAGATTGTGCTCCCTCTTATATGGACTCCTCAAGATCCCAATTTTCTGGTACACCGACTTTTTCCAGCGTTGACTTCCTCTTTATTTTATTTTGACCATGAATAAATGGATATTTTTTGAGTTTAGCAAAATACTTTATGTGTTTTCTTTGAAATCATTGATTTTACACACAATGTTAAATTAACAAGGGACAACAATCTCATTGAGTTTGAAAAAAAACACACCAAAAATACATTACTAATGTTAATAATGTTCAAGTGGTAAGTCTTGAAAATCAAAAAAATTACGTAACCAAAAACGGTGCTTTGGGTTAACTTTATCTAAAAACTAAAAAATAAACACTATAAAAAAAAAAAATAATAATGGGTTCTTTGTGTTAACTTTACAAACCTAAAAAAAAAAAAAAAAAAAAAAAAAAAGGGGGAAAAAGTATTATTAGTATGGAAACATTGTTTTAAAAAGGCATACTATATCATTCATGAGATCAAAGAGAAAAAGAATCCAGAAATCAGTTTGGGAGAACTCTGATTATGAACAGCAAAACACCTTCGTTCTTTAGAGCCTTCGTAAAGAAGAAATAAAATGCGCTGCATTGAACGATCACAGATTTTGCAGCGTGATGAATGTGCTACCTACAATACGAACACTAGTTTTACTAGACCGAGTGCTTCCGTTTAGTTTTTGCTTATGAGCATGCGTCGTTTTTTTGTCCGTCGGACTAGCATACAGACGAGCGGACTTCGGGGTCCGTCGTACTTACGACGTAAAGATTTGAAGCATGCTTCAAATCTAAAGTCCGTCGGATTTGAGGCTAAAAAAGTCCGTTGAAAGTCCGGAGAAGCCCACACACGATCGGATTACCAGCCAGCTTTAGTCCGTCAGCGTCCGTTGGACTTTTGTAGACGAAAAGTCCGACCGTGTGTACGCGGCATTAGAATTTAGTTTACTGTGATCAGATCACTGCAGATCAGTCTTGCATTTTTTTCCTTAGTTTCTGCACTTTGCATGCCACTCTTTATCATTAGGTATGGGCGAACGGTTCGGCCCGAACATTACCCATTTGGATGTTCGCCGAACACCCACATTTTCTATGCGCTCTGTGGGATGTTTGCCCACCGGGCGCACATTCAAGAGATTGTTAAGGAACGGGGCCAGGAAGCTGGCTGCCGCGTCCTTAACAACGAATAAGTCATCAGCTGTCAGTGGGCTTCTCCACTGACAGCTGAATGAAGAAAAAACTTTGCCGAATTAGCCAGCAATAGAAAAAAAAACGTTGTGGGGGTCCCCCCCCAATCCATACCAGGCCCTTTGGGTCTGGTATGGATTTTAGGGGAACCCCACGCCAAAATTAAGTCCGATGCAGATGAAGTCACAAGGGCCGATGACATCACAAGGAGGGGCGGTGCCACCAGGTGACATCACCAGGTGGCCCTGCCCCTTACCTATTTAAGAACTGTCAGATGGAGGAGCAGGCAGTCGGCGGTTAGCCATTGTCGTGGGCAGAGCTTTTTTTTCTCCTTTTTTCGGGTCCAAGGGTACAGCGGATGTCATGATTGACAATGGTTATGCATTTTTAATAAAGGACTTGTCAAAAACTGGCTGCTGTTTTTTTACACTGTTTTACTTTGGGTGAATGGGTAAGGGTGTACCCCATACTCATTCACATGGGGGGGGCAGGATCTGGGGGCCCCCTTGTTAAAGGGGCTTCCAGATGCTGATAAGCCCCCTGCCCGCAGACCCCCACAACCACCGCCCAGGGTTGTGGGGAAGTGGCCCTTGTCCCCATCAACATGGGGACCAGCTGCTTTGGTGTGTCCCCCATGTCGAGGGCATGTGGCCTGGTATGGTCCCCCCGTCCTGACCTACCGGGCTGCATTTTTGGATAAGGATCTGGTATGCATGCTAGGGGGGACCACACACCGTTTTTTTTTTATTTTGGAGTTTCCCTTAAAATCCATACTAGACCCAAAGAGCCTGGTATGGCTTGGGGGGACCCCCACCGGGTTTTTTTAAAAACATGGTTGTATTGCCGGCAATGCCTTCCAGCTGGGAAAATCAATGTAATGTAAGTATTTTTCTTTATATATGTCAGTTTTGCCACAGCAGGTTCTATACATGGTACAGAGGCACCACTTTACAGGCAGACTAAGGGGACCCCCAGGCACTATATATAAAGGATTTTTTCCATTTTATTGTTTCACTTTAAGCATCATTAAAATCACTGCTCATTTAAAAACTATGTTTAAAAAATAAATATTTGCATTGATAAGTCGGTTCCCATTGAAGAGATTAATTCATAAATATAGAAACGCACTGGATGTATGATGCCCGAGCAAACTGCTGAACATCAAATCCTCCAAAGAGATATGTAACATTGCCAAAGTATCAACTGCATATTGATGTGTACAATGGATTTTGGCCTAAATATGGCCACGTGTGTTTTTAACAAGGCTATGTCTTTTTTAGAGTTCTGTAATAAAAGTTTTTTTTTATATATCTAAATGGTTATGCTTTTTTCTTTTTTGGTTGCTTTCAAAATCCCACAAGAGGGTCTTTTTCCCATTTCAAGTACAGAAATAGGGATGGTGGCAACCACTTCCCAGAACAGAATTACCATACATTAGGAACGTTTTACATGTTCAGGAGTTCTGGTGTGAACTGAACTGAGGGGTGTTTGGCCCTTCACTATTTATCATGTTAAATAAAAGTGGTAGATTGCAGGGAATCAAGATGTCTGTGTTGGTAGGAAGGTTGGTCTTTGCCACAGGTAGGCAGGTACTAACTATACCAATGAAGTGGGATCTTTAGAGGAAGATTGTTCCTTGAGGGATCCCGTACTTGTCACAGAAGTGGCAGCTCTCTGATTGGACACTGCAACTTCTGATGATCCCTCAGTAGCCATCTTGTTGGGACTCTTTGATTTGAGGTTCTGATACCATTTGGGCACACCTGAAGTGAGTGGTTAGGAGAGGGACGGAAATCCTGACTTGTTAGAGAAAGTATCAGTGCAAGAAGAGGTTCCTGATTGAGTAGGGACATTGCAGGGACACATCAGATTTCTCTTCAAGCATTCTAGTATCAGCAGAATTAGATAGTCAGAATAGGTGTTAGGAGGAGGGAGGGAATATTTTTAGGAGTAGTTAAGTTTTGCCTGGAATTATATTTTAATGAAAAACTTAAATTTTGCTGAGAAAAAAAATTCTCCTCTGAGTGTAGGTAGGTTGGTTTGTCAGTTATCCAGGCTATCTGGGTGGAAAGGTATTTCATCTTTTTTATCACTTTCCCAGGCATTTTCTAGGCTCTGACTTCCACCATGTGCTGTAAATAAAAGAGGGAATGGTTCTGCTCAGGGGCTGGCAGCTTGCATGGGAAGAATCAAGAGGCAAACTTGAGGATGTAGCAGCCCATAATACCTGGACTATTCTTCAGAAACCTTCCTGAGTAAGAACTTTGCCTCCCCTCTTGCCTGGTCTAAAGTGTTTCAAATGGGTGCATTGAGGTACATGGCGTATCAGGAGAACAGGGCCTGTAAAGCACACACTGGGTGAAAGAGAAGGCCACCTCAAAAGGTTAACCCAGCCAAGGAGTTGGCAGGAAGAATGTAGGTGCTCCAGGTAGCCATGCACTAGTGTGAATGTAATAGCAGCCAGATGAAAAGTGGTACCAGGCATGGGTGACAGGACTTCCAGTAGCGAGGGAGGTATTCTGATCGGTTGGTGCTCTGGCTCTCTCACTAGCAGTCAGTTCTCCGCAAGCAATCTATACTGAACCCGTCGTATGGAGACTCCATGAACATAGCTGCACGATATGAGAGAGTTGAAGGAGTTAATAAGTGCACGCAAGAGGTCCATGCATATTGCATGGCAGGACCCCATTCTGTCACTGGGAGTGAGGTGGCAGAGGAAAACTGGACTGGTGGGGTGGGACACGGGCTCTGGGGTGTTCCCCTTTAAATGCTACATTCTGGAAGACTAGGTGTGCAGTGATTTGGGACAGAGGGTTTCACAGAAGGGTTTTGTATGTTTCTTCACAGCTGAGCAAGCTGTACGGCTCGCTTCTGGTTGCCCAAAATTTGACTTGTAGACATCTGGGAAAATCAGTGAGCAAATCACACAAGCTGGAAATGATTTCTGGGGTGCTCTGTACAGAATGCCTTCAGGGTGCCATATTGTATTTTACAGAAAACTACAGCTTTGCAGATTGAAAAGGAAAAAAAAATTAATAACATTTGATTGCAATATGTGAATTGCAATATGGAATATGAATTGTGTAGCAATTGTATATGCTGTATTTCTTTTTTTATTTTATATTTTTCCCCTGAAAGTGGAGTTACCCTAATCAATTAGCAAAATGCTGAAAAGAGTTATTAATTATTGATGAAATTAGAAGGGCTACAATGAAGCTAAGGCTGTGTTCACACTGGTACGTCACAAAAGTCGCACAACTTCCTATCCGTCTTCACCCTGCGCCTTCCATGTGACTTTAATGAACGGGATTTAATTTTGATATGACTTTGAGATGAGTGCGACTTGTCCTTTGACCAATCAAAACAATTCCTTTGGCTCTGGAATTGATGAAACCTCATGCCAAATTTATAAAAAAAAATGGTGTGGGGTCCTCTCCAATCCATACCAGACCCTTTTCTGAGCAAGTAGTCTGGCAGGTCAGGAAAGGCCCCCCCCCCCCCCCCCCCAATGTGATTAAGTATAGACCTACCCATTTACCCCCCCCAAAAAAACAGTGTAGTGTAATAAAAACATGAGATGGTTTTTGACTAGTCCTTTATTAAAAATGACTAATGTCCCCCATGGTAGCTCCAGCGTCAATCACAATGTCTTCCTCTGCCACCGCCGGCCCACTGAAAAAAAAAAATGCTCCTCCTCCATCGCTGACTCCCGCCATTCTGTCAGCTCTGGTGTCTGACAGTTCTTATATAACTTTGGGGCTTGGCCATCTGGTGACATCACCTGGAGACCACCCCCTTGTGACGTCACATAGCCATCGTGCCCAGGGCATTGACAAAGGGCCTTGTATGGATTGGGGGGACCCCCACACTGTTTTTTCTTTTTTTCAATACATTTTGCATTGCTAAAGTTGCCTCTGAGCACAAGTCGCATGTCACAAGTCGGATCAGTTAAGATGCTGATCCAACTTGGATGCAACTTCAATTAAATTCCATGGGCTTAAATCAGACCCAAGTTGGACCAAAGTAGCGCAGGGACCTTTTCAAAAGTCAGACCGACACAAGTCAGACCAGTTAAGACAGCTTTCATAGGGAAACATTGATTTTTACATGTCATGCGACTTGTTCTCTCAAAGTCGGAGTGATTATCGCACCAGTATGAACCAGGCCTCAAGACTCCCTACTACAAATACAGCCACCGCCCTCTTAAAATAAAAGGACCACATCTTTGGTGCCTTAAGCCTAGTACACACTGCTAGTTTTTGCTCGTTTAATACAGTGGGCTAAACGGAAAAAAAAACTTACAGCTCAGGTTGGAGCTGCTGTACTAACATTGTGATGTTAGTACAGCGATCTCCCTTGCTGTTCTATTGTATTCTGACAGGGGGGGCGCCCCCCCCCCCCCCGCCATTGGCTGAGGACGCTGATAGGGAGCCGGTCTGCAGACCTTTTTTCGGTCATGGACCTTCGACAGACCGGCTGCAGTACACACGGGGCTGAATGCTGACCAGTTTCTATTAAACTGGCCGATGCCGCCCGGCAAGTGTATGGGGCTTAACCAATCCAAGAAGGATATTTTGGATTTCCTCTTGCAAATCCACCTTTCCACTATCTGAAACCCATGTAAGTAATGGTGAGAACAGGTGTGGTTTGAATATTTTATGTTGTTGTTCTCTGTCTTACTTGTGTTTGTGTAGGAGGTGATGCCATTCTGTTCAGTGATGTTCTGCAGCAGGTAAAGGGGAAACCCTGCCTTGAATGGACATGGCCAAGGTAAAGCATGCTGTATTTACCTGTCACCTCCTGCAGATCACATGGAAAGGCTACTGTGTGCTGTGTCTACCCAATTGTCAGCTCCAACATTGTTATTCAGAGTAGGCATCAGACCTCATCCTTGGCTTGTTTAGCCAATTTACCTGACTGCAAGCTGCCCCGATTTGAAAATTAGGCATCAATTGCTTTTATTCAAGGGTTGTCATGAACTGTGCCAAGTTCAATTCAAGTGGTTTTATGGGTTTCTATTGTTATCAGTAAGATTGGTCATTGTATTGTGGCTTATTTGTTAAAGGCTTCTTCTTTTTGGTTTCTAATTTCTATAGTGGTTTTGAGTCTGGTGCACTGAAATATTTAAACCCGAACTCTAGGCATCTATAAAAGACAGAACAATGAAATCATCCTTGAAATCATTAATACATCATTATTTATTTTTTTAAATGCAACCAGTGTCACTACCTGAATTTGACCTGGAATCAACCTCCTGCAGTCCCTGTACAGCAGGGCTGGAGTGTGAAAGGAAGAAACAGGACTAGGAGCCAATTAGTTAAAGCGGAGCTCCGGGCTCCTTCAGCAAAAAATGAAGAGTCAGCAGCTACAAATACTGTAGAACACTTACCTGTCCAGGAATCCAGCAGTGTACTCATTCGAGTGGATTCTTCAATCAGCTATTGGGTGCCGACACCTTCATCTCCACTAAGGGAAACCAGCAATGAAGCCTTGTAGCTTTACAGCCGGTTCCCTACTGCTCATGCGCAAAATGTGCTGTGCTCTGTGAATGGGTCAGCTGTGGGGAAAGGAGGAGGGAGGCCGAACTTCCTGCTGAGTTCGCCATGGTGAATTCAGCAGGAAGTGGCAGTAGGTACCAAAACCAGCTTCCCCTTTTGGGTGGAGCTTCACTTTAATGTGCTGACAAGAAGCATGATGATTAGAGGAGAGAGCTGAGTGACAGAGAGATGAGATCATCACTGTGCTGCTTCTCTTTTGACTGTCCAGTCACAGCCTAGGGGTGTGTCCAGGATGCAAGCAATTGTGCTGAAAGTTTGAAAATGACTTGCTAAGCTATTGCTAGACTTGCCAGGATTCACAAGCACAATTGCAGCAAATCCACCTTGGATGACTTCATATCAACTTTCTTTGCAAACATTCTGCGTCTGCTGCAAGTTCTGGTTCAGTTATGTTGTGTAATAGTCATCACACCACAGGGGGCACTGTGACTTGCAGAGCTCCTGCTGTTGACTCACCACTGCAACTTTGCTCTTGCTAGAGACTTGCCACGCAAATTTGCTACAAATTAGAAAAGTGTCAACTAGAACTTCAAGTGCTCTGCAAGTGTACAACTTGCCAGTGGAAATGTGCGGCACTTTTCCTGGACAGACATGTGATTTAACTCTTTGGGGTTGATTTACGAAAGGCAAATCCACTTTGCACTACAAGTGTACTTGGAAGTGCAGTCACTGCAGATCTGAGGGGAAGATCTGAAATGAGGGGAAGCTCTGCTGATTTTATCATCCAATCATGTGCAAGCTAAAATGCTGTTTTTTAGAGAAGTCCCCAATTAGTGCAAGTGTTAATATATTAGTGTGAGTATTCATTGATTATTTGCACTTAAACACACCAAAAAATGTTCAGCTAAAGAGAGTTAACAGTTGCCATTTTCAAATTGTTTCTTAAATATTTGAACTAACATTTGAGCTGGTGAAATTGTATTTGTAAAAATGCTCAAATCTGAGCAAAGCAAGCTTGTCATCATTGTATTAAAATATTGTTCCAAAGACTATAGCTAAATATTTGTGTTCTTACACTCAATTCTTCTGCAGCAAGAAATGTGTCTCATTCTTCTCCTACACCACAGCTGTCACAGTGACATTACTGACTACAAGCATCCTCCACTAGGTGACACCGGTGAGCAATGTTTGGTAAACTGAAATAAATCATCTTCATCTAATAACTGCTAGAATAAGAAGAACATGTCTGGTTATTATAAGAGCTCAAGACTGTTAATGTAAACCCAGGAGGCAGTAATGCTGAGAACTAAACATAACTCATAGAATGGTGAATGATGAAAGCAGCCACTAATAATGCTCTATTCAGAGGGATTAGTTCTCTGTGCCAGCGTAATTGTTCCCAATGAGTAATTTTCAGTGCCCAGATCTCAGAAAATGACTTGTAGCTTTTGGCACTGATGCATCTGGCACAAGTATGTTCCTGTAGGGGTTAATTTACAGCAAGACATTAGGCATAGCTCCCAACTGTCTCTGATTTTGAGGGACTGTCCCTGATTTGGAGCAATGTCCCTCTGTCCCTCATTCCTCCTCATCTGTCCCTCATTTTGGTCTGATCTATATAGTTGTATATAAAATGCACTTTTTATCTTTCAAAAAATGTTTCCCAGCGCTAAACCTTTTATCCAAATTCTAAATTGCTGCATTTGTAAATGATAAAAGCCAATATAAAGGAATAGTAGTGGTAAAAAAAAGCACTTGTGGATTTAATTAACCTTTTTTTGGTTAATTCACCTTTAAGGGGGTGTGGCAGGGGGCGTGTCCTATGCCTACATACATTTGCCAGTAGGTGTCTCTCATTTCCATCTCAAAATGTTGGGAGGTATGTGTTAGGGTTAAAGCTAAAGTTTTTTGGTTAGGACAAGGGATGGTACTTACTTTGAATGAGAAGTGTCCCATGTGCTGGTGGCTGCTCTCTTTCTTTAAATCTTTCATCCTCTGACTCCCCATACCCCCGCAGTGGTAATCTTCCAGTGCTGCTGGGGTTAATACAACCCACTTGACATGTCATAGGCTCTTATTAAGAGTGCCAATAATGCCGGCCCTTTTCACCCTCTCTTCCGTTCACCATACTATAGTTTCCATGAATACAAAAGTGATCTATGAACGGAGGACGGGTGGATGAATGAAGGTTTGTCTCCTGCTTTCCATCTATGGAGGTTATAATACAGCAGGCAAAGTTGGCCCTCTTGATGAGCGCCTGTCACAGGTAATGGCCCCTCACATGAATAAGGTGGTGGGGAAAGGAGGGTTTGAAGGATTGAATATTTTAAAATATAATGTATAACAAAAGCAGCAGCCAACAGCACAAGGGATATTTTACATTCATTGTAATTACAGTCCCTTGTGCTTTTTTCTTTTTTAGAAACCTCTTCAAACAGGGCACTTTTACCCCTTCCTGCCCAATTTTTAGCTTTCAGCACTGTCGCCCTTTGAATGACAATTGCGCGGTCATGCAACGCTGTACTCAAACTAAATTTTTTTTAGACAGATGGAGCTTTCTTTTCATGGTATTTAATCACTACTGGGTTTTTTATTTGCTAGAACAAAAAAGACTGAAAATTTAAAAAACAAAAAAAGTTTTTCTTTGTTTCTGTTATAAAATTTTGTAAATACGTAATTTTTCTCCTTCACTGAAGTGCGCTGATGAGGCGGCGCTGATGGCCACTGATAGGCTGCACTGATAAGTGACACTTATGGGCACTGATGAGGTGGCACTGATGGGCACTGATGAGGAGGCGCTAATATGCAGCACTGATGGGCACTATCCGGCATTTCCTTGTTTACATGTGATCAGCTGTAATTGGACACAGCTGATCACATGGGTAAAGAGCCTCGTCATTGGCCCTTTACCGAGATCGGTGATGCACCATATTCCAGGGACACGGCGCACCGCTGATCTCCATACTGCGCACCCCCTCAGGTGCACAAGTGCGGCAAGAGTGGGATGACATCATGTGACAACGTCCTGGAATGAGAGCGCCACCTTGCACCCGTCATTGTACAATACGGCGGGCGGGAGGGGGTTAACTAAAGTTAAGTTTGAAATGTAAATCACAAAGTAAATACCTTGGTCATGTTTTTCTATTGCAGCGCTCCTTCTCTCTGTATAATGTGTTGCTGGTGGGAGGGAACCCTCTCCCTGTTGACAACCTACAGCAGCAGATGCCAGTGGGTAGCGTTGCTGCTCTCTGTGATTCAGCCCTGTTGTTGGGACCTCCGCATTACACAGCCAAATAACCACACCGAAAAACCTGAAACAACATGGTTTTTATTTTGCAATTTAGGCTTAAGGCCTCATTCACACAATCATTTTGAAGGGAGTTCCTGTTGATGGCAAAAAATGGACCTTTTTAACCACTTGCCGACCGCCTCACGCAGATATACTGCGGCAGAATGGCAGGGGCAGGCAAAATCACGGTCGGCTTCTGTCCGGGAGCGATCAGAGGTGAGGGGGAGGCCATCCATTCGTGGCCCCCCCCTGCTCCCAGCCAATGAAATCCTTCCTCTGCTGCTGTATAGTAAACAGCGGCAGAGGAAGTGAAGTAATCTCTCCTCGGCTTGGTATTTTCCGCTCCAGCGCCGAGGAGAGAAGACATCGATGTGAGTGCACAACACACACAGTAGAACATGCCAGGCATACTTTTCACCCCCCATCACCCCCCCCCAATCACCCCCCCCCCCCGTCACACTGACACCAAGCAGTTTTTTGTTTTTTTCTGATTACTGCATTGGTGTCAGTTTGTGACAGTTATGCCCCGTACACACGGTCGGACATTGATCGGACATGCCGACAACAAAATCCTAGGATTTTTTCCGACAGATGTTGTCTCAAACTTGTCTTGCATACACACGGTCACACAAAGTTGTCGGAAAATCCGATTGTTCTGAAAGCAGTGACGTAAAACACATACGTTGGGACTATAAACGGGGCAGTAGCCAATAGCTTTCATCTCTTTATTTATTCTGAGCATGCGTGGCACTTTGTGCGTCGGATTTGTGTACACACGATCGGAAATTCCGACAACGGATTTAGTTGTCAGAAATTTTTTTAGCAAACTCTCAAACTTTGTGTGTCGGAAATTCCGATGGAAAATGTGTGATGGAGCCTACACACGGTCGGAATTTCCGACAATAAGGTCCTATCACACAATTTCCGTTAGAAAATCCGACCGTGTGTACGGGGCATTAGTGTGGTAGGGCAGTTAGTGTTAGCCCCCTTTAGGTCTAGGGTACCCCCCTAACCCCCCCTAATAAAGTTTTAACCCCTTGATCACCCCCTGTCGCCAGTGTCACTAAGCGATCATTTTTCTGATCGCTGTATTAGTGTCACTGGTGACGCTAGTTAGGGAGGTAAATATATAGGTTCGCCGTCAGCGTTTTATAGCGTCAGGGACCCCCATATACTACCTAATAACGGCTTTAACCCTTTGATTGCCCCCTAGTTAACCCTTTCACCAATGATCACTGTATAACTGTTACGGGTGAAGCTGTTTAGTTAGTTTATTTTTTATAGTGTCAGGGCACCCGCCGTTTATTACCGAATAAAGGTTTAGCCCCCTGATCACCCGGCGGGGATATAACTTAGGTTTTAGGGTCAGATAGGGTCTGCGTCGCCCCAGGTAGCACCAGGTTAGCGCCAGTACCGCTAACACCCACGCACACACCATACACCTCCCTTAGTGGTATAGTATCTGAATGGATCAATATCTGAGCCGATCAGATCTATACTAGCGTCCCCAGCAGTTTAGGATTCCCAAAAGCGCAGTGTTAGCAGGATCAGCCCAGATACCTGATAGCACCTGCGTTTTGACCCTCCGCCCGGCCCAGCCCAGCCCACCCAAGTGCAGTATCGATCGATCACTGTCACTTACAAAACACTAAACGCATAACTGCAGCATTCGCAGAGTCAGGCCTGATCCCTGCGATTGCTAACAGTTTTTTTGGTAGCGTTTTGGTGAACTGGCAAGCACCAGCGGCCTAGTACACCCCGGTCGTAGTCAAACCAGCACTGCAGTAACACTTGGTGACGTGGCGAGTCCCATAAGTGCAGTTCAAGCTGGTGAAGTGGCAAGCAAATGTAGTGTCCTGCTGCCACCAAGAAGAAGACAAACACAGGCCCGTCGTGCCCATAATGCCCTTCCTGCTGCATTCGCCAATCCTAATAATTGGGAACCCAGCACTTCTGCAGCACCCGTACTTCCCCCATTCACATCCCCAACCAAATGCAGTCGGCTGCATGAGAGGCATTATCTTTATGTCCTCCCGAGTACCCCTACCCAACGAACCCCCCCAAAAAAGATGTCGTGTCTGCAGCAAGCGCGGATATAGGCGTGACACCAGCTATTATTGTCCCTCCTGTCCTGACAATCCTGGTCTTTGCATTGGTGAATGTTTTGAACGCTACCATTCACTAGTTGAGTATTAGCGTAGGGTACAGCATTGCACAGACTAGGCACACTTTCACAGGGTCTCCCAAGATGCCATCGCATTTTGAGAGACCCGAACCTGGAACCAGTTACAGTTACAAAAGTTACAGTTACAAAAAAAGTGTAAAAAAAAAAAAAAAAAACCACAAAAAAATATAAAATAAAAAAAAAATAGTTGTCGTTTTATTATTCTCTCTCTCTCTATTCTCTCTCTATTGTTCTGCTCTTTTTTACTGTATTCTATTCTGCAATGTTTTATTGTTAATATGTTTTATCATGTTTGCTTTTCAGGTGTGCAATTTTTTATACTTTACTGTTTACTGTGTTTTATTGTTAACCATTTTTTTGTCCTCAGGTACGCCATTCAGCTGCAGCGCGGATTTATTTATCTTGACAGCAACAGTGTTTGACAGCAACAGCGTTTGCTCCCACGATATATAAAGCCGTGACTCCAGCGGAGGTGATATATGCCGAAGCATGGTTGCAGCAGGGGTGGAGGAGCGATTTTTGGGGCAGATGCCCCCATGCTTCGGCATACATAAATGGTGCATGTATGCCCATCATTAGAAGTGGGTGGATGAAGGGAGGTATTCTAATTGTGGGCATACCCACCGATCAATCTCTTTTTTTCGTTCAGCCCACAGGCTGCATGAAAAAAAAAGATTACATTACATATATGCCCAACAAGGACCAGCAATGTACTGGTATGTTGCTGGACTTTGAGTGGTTATACCAGAATGATGCCTGCAGTTTTAGGTATCATCTTGGTATCATTCTTTTCAGCCAGCGGTCGGCTTTCATGTAAAAGAAATCCTAGCAGCTAATTAGCCTCTAGACTGCTTTTACAAGCAGTGGGAGGGAATGCCCCCACCACCACCGTCTTCCATGTTTTTCTCTAGCTCTCCTGTCCCAGCAGGGAACCTGAAAATGCAGCCGGTGATTCAGCCAGCTGACCATAGAGCTGATCAGAGACCAGAGTGGCTCCAAACATCTCTATGGCCTAAGAAACCTGAAGCTACGAGCATTTCATGACTTAGATTTTGCCGGATGTAAACAGCGCCATTGGGAAATTGGGAAGGCATTTTATCACACGGATCTTTGTGTGGTCAGATGCTTTGAGGGCAGAGGAGAGATCTAGGGTCTAATAGACCCCAATTTTTTCAAAAAAGAGTACCTGTCACTACCTATTGCTATCATAGGGGATATTTACATTCCTTGAGATAACAATAAAAATGATTAAAAAAAAATAAAGGAACAGTTTAAAAATAAGATAAAAAAGCAAAAAAAAAAAAAAAGAAAGAAAAAAAAAAAAGCACCCCTGTCCCCCCCTGCTCTCACGCAAAGGCGAACGCAAGCGTCGGTCTGGCGTCAAATGTAAACAGCAATTGCACCATGCATGTGAGGTATCACCGCGAAGGTCAGATCGAGGGCAGTAATTGTAGCAGTAGACCTCCTCTGTAAATCTAAAGTGGTAACCTGTAAAGGCTTTTAAAGGCTTTTAAAAATGTATCTAGTTTGTCGCCACTGCACGTTTGTGCGCAATTTTAAAGCATGTCATGTTTGGTATCCATGTACTCGGCCTAAGATCATCTTTTTTATTTCATCAAACATTTGGCCAATATAGTGTGTTTTAGTGCATTCAAATTTTAAAAAGTGTGTTTTTTCCCAAAAAAATGCGTTTGAAAAATCGCTGCGCAAATACTGTGTGAAAAAAAAAATGAATCACCCAACATTTTAATCTGTAGGGCATTTGCTTTAAAAATATATGATGTTTGGGGGTTCAAAGTAATTTTCTTGCAAAAAAAAAATAATGTTTTCATGTAAACAAAAAGTGTCAGAAAGGGCTTTGTCTTCAAGTGGTTAGAAGAGTGGGTGATGTGTGACATAAGCTTCTAAATCTTGTGCATAAAATGCCAGGACAGTTCAAACCCCCCCCAAATGACCCCATTTTGGAAAATAGACACCCCAAGCTATTTGCTGAGAGGCATGTCGAGTCCATGGAATATTTTATATTGTGACACAAGTTGCAGGAAAAAGACAATTTTTTTTTTTTTTTTGCACAAAGTTGTCACTAAATGATATATTGCTCAAACATGCCATGGGGATATGTGAAATTACACCCCAAAATATATTCTGTTGCTTCTCCTGAGTATGGGGATACCACATGTGTGAGACTTTTTGGGAGCCTAGCCGCGTAGGCCCCGAAATCCAATCACCGCCTTCAGGGTTTCTAAGGGTGTAAATTTTTGATTTCACTCTTCACTGCCTATCACAGTTTCGGAGGCCATGGAATGCCCAGGTGGCACAAAACCCCCCCAAATGACCCTATTTTGGAAAGTAGACACCCCAAGCCATTTGCTGAGAGGTATTGTGAGTATTTTGCAGACCTCACTTTTTGTCACAAAGTTTTCTTCATTTTCAAAAACAAATGAGAGCTGCAAAATACTCATCATGCCTCTCAGCTTTGGGTGTCTACTTTCCAAAATGGTGTCATTTGGGGGGGGGGGGGTTGTGCCACCTGGGCATTCCATGGCCTCCGAAACTGTGAAAGGCAGTGAAGAGTGAAATCAAAAATTTACGCCCTTAGAAATCCTGAAGGCGGTGACTGGTTTTCGGGGCCCCGTACGCGGCTAGGCTCCCAAAAAGTCCCACACATAAGGTATCCCCGTACTCAGGAGAAGCAGCTAAATGTATTTTTGGGTGCAATTCCACATATGCCCATGGCCTGTGTGAGCAATATATCATTTAGTGATAACTTTGTGCAGAAAAAAAAAAAAAAGTGTCACTTTCCCGCAACTTGTGTCAAAATATAAAATATTCCATGGACTCAACATGCCTCTCAGCAATTAGCTTGGGGTGTCTACTTTCCAAAATGGGGTCATGGGGGGGGGGGGTTGTGCAATCTGGCCATTTTATGGTCTTCAAAACTCTGAATGGTAGTGAGGAGTGAAATCAAAAATGTATGCCCTTAGATATCCTGAAAGCAGTGATTGATTTTCGGGGGCCCCGTACACGGCTAGGCTCCCAAAAAGTCCCACACATGTGGTATCCCCGTACTCAGGAGAAGCAGCTGAATGTATTTTGGGGTGCAATTTCACATATGCTCATGGCCTGTGTGAGCAATATTTCATTTAGTGACAACTTTTTGTAATTTTTTTTTGTCATTATTCAATCACTTGGGACAAAAAAAATTAATATTCAATGGGCTCAACATGCCTCTCAGCAATTTCCTTGGGGTGTCTACTTTCCAAAATGGGGTCATTTGGGGGGGTTTGTACTGCCCTGCCATTTTAGCACCTCAAGAATTGACATAGGCAGTCATAAACTAAAAGCTGTGTAAATTCCAGAAAATGTACCCTAGTTTATAGACGCTATAACTTTTGTGCAAACCAATAAATATACGCTTATTGACATTTTTTTTTTTACCAAAGACATGTGGCCGAATACATTTTGGCCTAAATGTATGACTAAAATTGAGTTTATTGGATTTTATTTATAACAAAAAGTAGAAAATATAATTTTTTTTTCAAAATTTTCGGTCCTTTTCCGTTTATAGTGCAAAAAATAAAAACCGCAGAGGTGATCAAATACCATCAAAAGAAAGCTCTATTTGTGGGAAGAAAAGGACACAAATTTTGTTTGGGTACAGCATTGCATGATCGCGCAATTAGCAGTTAAATTGACGCAGTGCCAAATTGTAAAAAGTGCTCTGGTCAGGAAGGGGGTAAATCCTTCCGGGGCTGAAGTGGTTAAAGGCAAACCCTTCAATTAAAATAAAAAATGATGTTATTCGTATCTGCTCTATTGCACAGAGCAGTCCCTTATCTCCTCTTTTGGAGCCCCAGAGCCCTCTCTGGCACTGCCCGCTCTTCATTTTCTGCAGGTGCCCCCATAGCAAGTCGTGTGCCGAGGGGGCACCCGTTTAGGTGTGCTCCTATGCTGGGCTGCGTGCGTCCATAGACACACACAAACATCCCCTGCTCCCTCCTCACAGGATTTGACTGACAGCAGCAAGAGCCAATGGCCCATTCTCAGTGTAACCTGTGAGAGCAGAGATATAGACTTTAAGAGACTATAAGAGATATAGCCGAGCACAGTGCTGGATCAATAGAGGACCCAGGTGAGTGTTTGGGGAGGGGAAAGGGGGACTGCTAGTGGAAGGTTTTTTACCCTAATGCAGCCATTCTCAACCAGGGTTCCTTGGAATCCTGGAGTTTCTCCAAAGGTTGCTAGGGGTTCCTTGAGCTTTGGCTGATTGACCTCCTATCTTAAGATGTCTGCATAGTTCTGGGATCAACAGCATTTGATAGAGCCACTTGCATGAAGCTAACAATCTTTTAAGCCATCCGTAGGGCTTGCATTTTGACAACCACTGTAAGGGCTGCCTTATTCAGCATGACCACAAACGTAAAGGGCATTTTTTTTCAATGACACCCAATGAATTGGTTTTAGTAAGGGTTCCTCAAGACCTGAACAATATTTCAAGAGTTCCTCTGGGGTAAAAAGGTTGAGAAAGACTGGCTAATGTGTAGAATACATTAAAGGTTAAAAAAAAAAAACTATTTGACTTTAAAACCACTTTAAATTGTGGGATATTGTATAGCCTAAAAGGTCTTTAAAAATTCTGCAATAATGAAAGTATAAACAATAGTCCAGCAAGTTTGGCCTTAAAAGGTCAGCTAAGTAAGAATAAAAAGCAGAAGAACATGGATACCTAGACTTAGATATGGGAGAAGCTTATAGACAGAATATTTTTACACCTGCCCGTGCAATGAATTCTAGGGAAAGCAGCCACGCTATTTTATTTCATTCCCATTCAATCATCTTTCTGTACCAACAGCAATATTTTAAGACTGCATCAATGCTACACAAACATAAATCTTCGATTTCTCACCAATAAAAGAGAACTCTTACCTTGTGATGAGGTTACACAGGGCATACTGCGCAGTAAAGGAGTGCTGATAAATCTGCAAGGAGAAAAAATAGTAAGGACATAGGCATAGAAAAGCAAATAAAATCAAACTGAATTGCTGTGCTGTACCGTGGACTATAGTCATTTAGATTACTTTCAGTATAGGAAGAAAGGTTAATGTAACTCCACTTTTCTGTATAATCTGCAGGTACAATGCTGCCCTGGGACTGAAAAGCAGCCTTTGCATACAAAACACATCAGCCTGCATTTAACAAAAGTTTTCTTCGTATGAAATGGAAAACTCTACCGGGATTAACTATTGTTACTGAGTTATACAGCGCCATGCTCTCTCTTGGCACTATACAAAGTAGGAGATACAAAGACAGGTAATGTAGATAGAAGTAAACAAAAAGTTGCCAACAACAGATGCAAACAGTTGGAAAACATATTTAGCAATACTATAACACAGTAGGAGGCAGAAAAATTGCCATACAATATAAAGTAGTAAGGGAATAAGAAAGCTGGATTTAAAGTACATCTGTCATGAGAAATGTAATGTACTGCCATTAATGGCCCTCTTCTCAAAATGCCCGTTATTTGGCTAAGATAGTTTTGTGTCACAGACCCAGAAAATGCATGCTGTAAATAAGTGTCAGAATTAGTTATCGCAATACATAGTCCTGGCCAGTGACAGAACATTACGGCCCTGAAACGAACATTTTCAAAAGTAGATAATTGTCTCATGACTGGAGTACTTTAAAACCCATCTTCAATCTCCTAACAAACCCCCCCCCCCCACCACCACCACCAGATTTTTTTATGTGCCGACCTATTTTCCAACAGTCTTCTAACCAGTTACATGACATCCTGGGGTCCTTCCTCTTCTCCTCTAGTGGTAGTGGTCACCAGTTTGCTTCAGAGTACTGATTATTTCAGCTTTGTTCTCTGCAGATTTGTACTGTCCTATGCAGATAAGAGATGTCTGTTGATAACAAGCGGTGCAGCTTTGATTAAAGTTGAATAATGACCTTGCTAGAAGTATAGGCCATTTATGCACCTCATGAAGCCTGACTGGAAAACTTGTAAGACAATGTCAAGGACATTGCTAATAGAAGCCTAGTGTTACTGCTCACCATCACCTTCACCATCACATTGGCAAACTTCCTACAAGTTTCCTGTATCTCCTACTGTAATTCCTTCATGTATCTCGTACTGTAATTCCTTGATCTCATGAAGCCTGGGAAATTTGTACGATGTTACTAACATGATAGTGAAGGTCATGTTTTGTGGTGGTAAAGGTGAGCAGTAACACTAGGCTTCTCTTAGCAATTTCCTTAGCAATGTCCTACGAGTATTGCAGGCAGGCCTCATGAGGTATGTACTGTAAATGGCCTACACCTATAGCGAGGGCATTATTCAACTTTGGTCAAAGTTACACAGTTTGTTTTTATCTACAGACATCCTTTATCTGCATAGGCATTTTGTTTTGGTAAAGATGAACTATGCCTTTAAATTATGCGTGAACCCTCACCTTTGCAAGGCAAAACATTTGTGTATATATAACGACATGACCACTGACAGGTAAAGCAAATAGCATTGGTTATCTCATTACAATAGCATCTGAAATTCGTTGAGATATATTAAACAGCAAGTGAACATGTTGTCCCTGAAGTTGATGTGTTGAAAGCAAAACAAATGGGCAAGTGTAAGGGCTTGAGTGACTTTGACAAGGGCCGAATTGTAATGGCTAGACGAGCGAGAGCAACTCCAAAACTGCAGCTCTTGTGGGATGTTGCCGGTCTGCAGTGGTCAGGACCTACCAAAAGAAGTCCAAAGAAGGAAAGCTAGTGAACAGGCAACAGGGTCATGGATGGCCAAGGCTCCTGGATGCACATGGGGAATGTAGGCTGGCCCATGTAGTCCAATCCAAAAGAAGAGCTACTGTAGCTCAAATTGCTGGAAAGGTTAATGCTGGTTCTGATAGAAAGGTGTCACAACACACAGTGCATTGCAGTTTGTTGTGTTCGGGGCTGTGTAGTCGCAGACTGGTCAGGGTGCCCATTCTGACTCGTGTCCACAGCAAAAAGTGCTTAAAATTGGCATGTGAATATCAGAACTGGACCACAGAGCAATGAAAGAAGGTGGCCTGGTCTGATGAATCAATAATTGTTTTAGGAACACAACAATAAGTTTGCATGGCTGATTTGGCCTCCAAATTATTCAGATCTCAATCCAATTAAGCATCTGTGAGATATGCTGGAAAAACAAGTCTGATTCATGGAGGCTCCATCTCACATCTTACAGGACTTAAAGTGTTACTAAACCCACAACAGAAACAGTCTGTATATGCAGCAAAGCATGCTTGTTATACTCACTGTGGAACCCAAGGGGTTAATCCTCCGCATGTGTAAAAAGGCTGTTTGATCCTGCCTTCTCTGATCCTCCCCTTCTTTTACTGTCCCTAATCTATCTCCTGATAGTACAGAGCCTTGGGGGCACATGCTCAATTTGGTGTGCATTGCGAGAGAGCGGTTTTTCTTTTTTTTTCTTTTTCTTTTTTGGGGGGGGGAGTGCATGTGTTCAACACAAGGTCAATCAGCACTGTCCAGACAGGGGGTCAGGGGTCATGCAACCTCATAGGACAGTCAGAGTGGAATGAAAACTCCTCCTACAAACATTAACCAGTGCTCAACTGGACACTGAGAGAAGTCACAAGACTGCTATAACTGTTGACGAGAAAAGGTATGTAGCAGTTTACAGTATGTTTACTAAAATAATTGCATTTCCATTTTTTGTGTGCTGTGGGAGACCAGATATAGTGAATGCAGGTTCCTGGGTTTAGTAACACTTTAAAGCGGGAGTCCGGCGAAAAATTTTTATTTTGATGTCAGCAGCTGCAAATACTGCAGCTGCTGACTTTTAAAATAAGGACACTCACCTGTCCCGGGGTCCAGCGATGTCGGCACCCGAGACCGAACCATCTCTCGATCCTCGGGTGCTGCCACCGCCATTCTCAGTGAGGGAATCAGGAAGTGAAGCGTTGCGGCTTCGCTTCCTGGTTCCCTACTGTGCATGCGCGAGTCGCGCTGCTCGTTCTCAATGGTCCCCGCTATCTCCTGGGACCTGTGTCTTTCCCAGGAGACAGTGGGGGAGTGCGGGAGGGGGCGTGACTCCCGCAGAGTCTATTCCCAGAAGTGGGTGCAGATACCTGTATTATACAGGTATCTGCATCCCCCTCCCCCCTGAAAGGTGCCAATTGTGACACCGGAGGGGGGAAAGAATCCGATGAGCGGAAGTTCCACTTTTGGGTGGAACCCCACTTTAAATTGGTTGTAAACACTTACAGACCACTTTGACCTACAGGTAAGCCTAGATTAAGGCTTACCTGTAGGTCCAAGAAATATCTCCTAAACCTACACGGTTTAGAAGATATTTGCAAAAAGACAGGCACCGCTGTCTACGGCGCATGCGCTCACAGCAGGGCTCCGGTGTGTCCGCATTCACCATTTCAGGTCTGATTTCAGCCCAAATTTTGGGCTGAATTCAGACCTGAAATGGACCAAAAGATGCACAGGGCTCCTGTGCTAATTTGCACTGGAGCTGCAGTGGAGATATGTCAACCGGCTCCATAGAGAGCTGGCCAAAATCTCCTGCTATTACGAATTGGATGCAGAAAAAGTCGCATACAATCTATCTATCTATGTATGTACCTATCTATCTACCTATCTTTATTCTAAATACCTTTTTATAGATGATCACATGACCTCTGTTACCAGCAAAATAGAAGGCTTGGAGAGCAGTAGGTGGACACTGCAGGGGCATGTCAGTAGGAGGCATAAAGGCAGCAGTACACTGATCTTCTCAGTGATGAACTGTGCAGGGGGCATGGAAGCACAAGTTTGACCAATGGAGTACAGACAGGCTGTGCTCCCAATTAAAATGCAAAGAAGAAAACTGACCACACTGGGATGGATGTGCTTCAGTTAGAGATAGGAAAGCAGGGGGGCTGGCAGGATCACCAGGTATTTAATGCAAACAAAGCAACATAAAGAAAACGGGATACTTTTTCATACAAGTACATGGTACAACAGACACATTTCAGGAATATGAAATGTTGGGGTAACAAACACTGCAACTGGTCACAGTGATTTTAGAAATAAACTATACCTGCAGCTTAGAGAGTTGATTGGTAGCATGGGTTACAGTATTATTTTGTGGTTGCACATGCTGATTTGAAGGGTTGGTGAGTGTCAAACTTAACCGCTTCAGCCCCGGAAGATTTTACCCCCTTCCTGACCAGAGCGTTTTTTGCGATTCGGCACTGCGTCGCTTTAACTGACAATTGCGCGGTCGTGCGATGTGGCTCCCCAACAATATTGGCGTCCTTTTTTTCCCACAAATAGAGCTTTCTTTTGGTGGTGTTTGATCGCCTCTGTGATTTTTATTCTTAGCGATATAAACAAAATAAGAGTGACAATTTTGAAAAAAACGCATTATTTTTTACATTTTGCTATAATAAATATCCCCCAAAAATATATAAAAAAAACATTTTTTTTCCTCAGTTTAGGCCGATCGTATTCTTCTACATATTTTTGGTAAAAAAAAATCGCAATAAGCGTTTATTGATTGGTTTGCGCAAAAGTTATAGCGTTTACTAAATAGGGGATAGTTTTATGGCATTTTTATTAATAATTTTTTTTTTACTAGTAATGGCGGCGATCAGCGATTTTTATTGTGACTGTGACGTTATGGCGGACATGTCAGACATTTTTGACACATTTTTGGGACCATTGTCATTTATACAGCGATCAGTGCGATTAAAAATGCACTGATTACTGTGTAAATGACACTGGCAGTGAAGGGGTTAACCACTAGGGGGCGGGGAGGGGTTAAGTGTGTCCTAGGGGAGTGATTACTAACTGTAGGGGGATGGGCTAGCAGTGTCATTACTCTGATCACTGCTCCCGATGACAGGGAGCTGTGATCAGTGACACTTATCACTAGGCAGAACGGGGAGATGCTGTTTACATCAGCATCTCCCCATTCGTCCTCTCCGTCAGGCGATCGCGGGTATCCCCACAGCGATCGAGTCCGCGGGACTCACGGAGCTCCCGGCCGGCGGCGCGCATGCAATGGCACGGCGGGGAATTCAAATGGACGTACAGGTACGCCCATTGTGCGCCGGTCGGGAACCGGTTAAAGTGGTTGTATACCCTATTTTTACATTTTTACCTACAGGTAAGCCTATAAAAAGGCTTACCTGTAGGTAAAATGAATATCTCCTTAACCTGTATGATTTAGGAGATATTCACCTTGCATGCAGCCGCTAACGTCAGCGGCGCATGTGCTCTGAAGGTCCGGTGGATGCTGCCGGACCTTGCCGGAAGGAAGACTCCCGCGCGCATTGCATGGAAGTGACGTCATCATGGCTCCGGCCAATCACAGCGCTGGAGCCGCGAACCCGGAAGACACGCCGAGAGGAAAATGTCAGCCCTCTCAGCGGTGACCGGGATCTGATGCCAATGCCTCGATCGAAGGTAAGTATTTCATAATGAGCATGCAGTGTATACTAGTTCATTATGCCTTTGTCTTACAGTTTTTTTCTTTTTATTGTTTTTTTTTTGTGCGGGTATACAACTGCTTTAATGGGGAATGGAATTTTAAAAATAGGGAGAGCCTTGTGAAGCGCTAGCCCCATAGGGGCCACTGGTGATTATGGTCTGTCTCCCACCCTGCACAGCCAGGCACACGAATTTCCAGACTCACCAAGTCAAAAAACAATCCTTGTACTTTGGTTTTTTTTTATATTAGGGAAATTAAACATGGATGGGGATGGGGTACATATGGGATGCCCACTTAATTGAAGAAATATACAAAGGGACTGAACTATATACACTCCAGTATATTTACAACCTCTTCTCTGTCACCTCCAGCACATACTTGCTTGTAGACTATCACTCCCAGGACCAGCTAGCACTGATGTGGGGACTTGACACTGACTCTGTCAGGCCCACAGCGAAAGCCCTTTGCAGGCAGGGCCCACGGGCCCCTATGGTGTAGCAAAATAGGTAGTCCTTAGTGCTAGCTGTCCCACATGTGGCCACAGGGACAGGGGCAGTCATTGCAACCTAACACATTTCTTCACTTTGCAATGATTCAGGGACCATTTGAATAGATGAAGGGTTGATGACTGCTACAAGCAAATAACCTTCATACACAGTAAGTGCATTGGGTGTAAAATGCTTCATACATTAGACAAGAAACTTGCTATGTGGGCATGTTTCCACCTAATGGCTCGTCAGTAGATTTTTTTTCATCCATCTTACACTATGAGCTCTCCAAATTTCAGTGCTTTTACTTTTTCTATAAGAAAACCAGAATGTGTTTGCTTTGCCTGCCTATTTTCAATGCACAGGGTGAGCTTGTAGCAATTGCCAGTCAGTCAGCATCAAGGAAAGTATATTAACTCAGTACAGGTCCCTCTTCCTGAAAACTGCAGACCTTCCAACTTCTGACACCAAGAAAAAATCAGGTAGGTAAAAAAAAACAAAAACATTAAATTAGTTTTTGAGTAAACACTGCTACTCTGTCAAAGGATAAAAATATTCAACCTGCATGCCAACATATAGGAAAATGCAAACCTTGCCTGAAAGAAAAAAATAAACTATTTTCCATTAAAAGGCACAACAGCTGCAATGCAAAGCCACCTGTCAATCTTAAAAATAGAAATATGAGAGGGATTAGAAAGTGGGAAAAAATCAATCTAGATCTTATTTCATGCGGTGTGCTGTGCACCGGCCCGATCAGCCAGGCTTTGATGCATTTACATGTTTTTTGACACTACATAAAAAATCAGGGAACGTCCTCATACATCATTCCCTCAGAAATAAACAATTTAGTGGGAAAATCAATCTATATCATATTTCTCTTCGTGTGAAGCTGGACTCTTTTTATAGCTTTCTGTTATGAGGTTAACTGTATGTGTGATAGAACATGCAAAGTGAACCTGTCACATTTATACTTGTTCTGTCCTGCACTTGGATAATGGAGATATTGGTAAAATTAAGACTGTCCTGAGTTTCTTTTAATCTCATCCTTATTTTTCATAAACTCTTCCCAAAAGGACTTGGCTATGCATGCTATATGGCATAGAACTTGTATGGAAACAGCAACTGTTGTAGAGGTCCCCAGTAAAGTGATCACTGGACTAGACTTGTAAAAGGCCAGATTAGCAGGCAAGATCTTGGTCAGCTAGGATGTAGAAATGTAGATCTTCTCTTATCCTAGCCCCAATAATTTGAAAACCTAAAAATAACTGAGGCCCAGGGAAAGGCCAAAAAGACACCCTTGTGAGTGGAAATTCCTCAAGTGAATCAAGTAGTGAGGTCATCCCTAAAGCAAAACTATCCATTAATGTACATTCTACCCATTGATCATGGATAGGAGATGGGTGGATCGCAATCCTTTCTTGCCGACCTCAGGAAATTGGACAGGAGGGGCAGTGAGGGCAACTTCTACTTGTAGCGATCCCCTTCCTGCCTGCAACTACTGAAAGCCTCCTTTCCTTCTCTCCCTCCAGCTGGCATTCAGTGACTGCAGGAGGAAAGAGGATTGGTACCAGTAAATGTTGCCCCATCACCCCTTCAGTCTCTGTTTCTCCTCTTTCAGCTGCCCCGCACCCCGTGTTCTCTTTGTGTCCACCCCCTCCCCCTGCAGTGCTGCCTACTTCCCTCCTCTCCCACCAAAAATATTAAACAAGCCTTGCGAGCCACATACGGGTTAATGCCTAATAAAATAATAGAATATAATATATATAAAATATAATATAAAACCAATCCTGAGTAGAAACCAGCTGCAAACACTTAATCACGTTCCATAATCGTGTAAGCGGCGTATAGAAAAAAATGTGTCTGCGCTAGATAAAAATTAACATTACAATAATAACCATAAGTGCTAAGTGCAAAAATAAACAAATAAAAGTATTTAAGCTGACCAATAATAAATCAGAAATAACCATTAGTGCATGAATCTCCAAAGTGCACAGTGCTATATCAAACACACAATATGAGTGTCCAATCAAGAATGAAAAAAATGTATAAAATGAAATAAAATTTAAATAAAAATATAAAAAATATAAAAATATAAAAATCTTCCTGTGAATCTTTAAAGTTCAAACCAGTGTATATCCAAAGATATAAAAGTGCCCAAAATCAGTGTCCATAATCAGTGAAGCTCATACATCTTGTCCTTCCAAAGGTGCAACACCATAAAACGTGCCTTAGTGTCTTCCAGTGACCCCCACAAGCATATACGCTCACCTTCCTGCGTGTGACACAGTAATTAAACTCTGTCAAACACGCTTTGGAGACACTCCTGTGCTCTAATGGAATCAGCTGTGTAGACCTTCAATGCTCCCAGTCATGATTTTATATGCAAAAGAAAAGAAACTCCATAGCGCAACATTGCATGATAATATAAAGTATTTATTAAAAAAACTTTCTCCCCTTGTAGGGGTACTCACATGCTGCGGGTGCGTAAGTGCACCATCCTAAACAGGCTTAAACTAAAACAGGCCGATCTCGCGGTATGGCGTGCGGTGCGGTGTATGTCTCAAACTCTCCCTCTCTCTCTCTGCTGACAGCTCCGTCCAGGCCCCTCCCCTCCGCGTGTTCGGCGCCGGGATCACGTGCCTTCATCAGGGGGAAATTCCCCCCGATGAAGGCACGTGATCCCGGCGCCGAACACGCGGAGGGGAGGGGCCTGGACGGAGCTGTCAGCAGAGAGAGAGAGGGAGAGTTCGAGACATACACCGCACCGCACGCCATACCGCGAGATCGGCCTGTTTTAGTTTAAGCCTGTTTAGGATGGTGCACTTACGCACCCGCAGCATGTGAGTACCCCTGCAAGGGGAGAAAGTTTTTTTAATAAATACTTTATATTATCATGCAATGTTGCGCTATGGAGTTTCTTTTCTTTTGCATATAAAATCATGACTGGGAGCATTGAAGGTCTACACAGCTGATTCCATTAGAGCACAGGAGTGTCTCCAAAGCGTGTTTGACAGAGTTTAATTACTGTGTCACACGCAGGAAGGTGAGCGTATATGCTTGTGGGGGTCACTGGAAGACACTAAGGCACGTTTTATGGTGTTGCACCTTTGGAAGGACAAGATGTATGAGCTTCACTGATTATGGACACTGATTTTGGGCACTTTTATATCTTTGGATATACACTGGTTTGAACTTTAAAGATTCACAGGAAGATTTTTATATTTTTATATTTTTTATATTTTTATTTAAATTTTATTTCATTTTATACATTTTTTTCATTCTTGATTGGACACTCATATTGTGTGTTTGATATAGCACTGTGCACTTTGGAGATTCATGCACTAATGGTTATTTCTGATTTATTATTGGTCAGCTTAAATACTTTTATTTGTTTATTTTTGCACTTAGCACTTATGGTTATTATTGTAATGTTAATTTTTATCTAGCGCAGACACATTTTTTTCTATACTCCTCTCCCACCAGCTGCTGCTTGAGATGTTTCAGGACAGAGAGTGGGGAAGAGGTCAGGAAATATGTCATTTACCAGCCCCTTCCTCTTTCTAATGAACACAGTGATTGATCAGTACCAAACACTTACTGTGTTTATTCATAACCAAATTGTGTTTACTGTGCTGCAGTTTGTTAATGAACAGGAAGATGCTCAGTACAGAGCACTTCCAATTCATTCACTGCCCAGTGCAGCTGAAGTTGCAGAGAAAATTGATGGGGGCAATCTCTGTCCTCAGTCCCTTTCTCTGTCTCAAAAGTAAGATATCAGGTTTCTGTTTAAACCCCTGATATTTCACCAAAGTCCCCAACAGGGCTTCTAAAATAATAATAATGTAAAAAATAATAAAAAATAACATTGTAAAAAATCATTAAAAAAAATTAAATTGCAAAAAAAAAAAACTACTGACACCATTCACTGCCCTACTGACCCCACCCACTGTTCTAATGACATCCATCTCTGCCATACTGACACGTCCATTGCTCTGCTGACATCATCCACTACTCTACTGACACCAACCTCTGGCCTACTAAGGCTATTCACTACTCTGGCTGACACTGTCTACTTTTAAGTTAGTCTAAGTTTATATTTTTACAGTGACATTTGTTTTATTATATTTTTCTAAGTTTTCTTTACGATTAGGCCTGGATAGTTAATCTCTTTAAAAAAAAAAAAAGGAGCGGAACCCCAGTGATCTTTGATCTCTTTCATGTTGTTCCCGTAGATCTCTACCTCTCAAAGGTTGGCTACCCTGATGTACATAATCGGCTTAGAAGGGACACTTGTTACCCAAATCATCTGAACAACATTGTTATGCGAGGGGACGGGTGTTATATGTTAACTATATCTCCGGACGGCACTTTATCATGATAGCTGCTCTTTGTGCATTTTGTTAATATCATGTCATGTGCTCACATGTTTCCTCCATGCAGCTTCAACTCTGGTCAATAAATGTGTTCTGTGAGTAGCCTTGTTCTACCACAGCTACATTCAGCCAACAGCATGTGCACACTACCTATCCACACTGCCCACCATCTTTACCTATTTTTCCTGTACTGTGATTAGATCCTATTTTAGTTACTTAAAACTAATTTTGCAAGGCTAGGATATTCAAAACAAAAAAATAATCCTATAAAAAATTGTCAGTTAGGATGGAAATAATGATAATAAATTATATTTATTGATTTCAACAGCACACTAAAACTGCATTAAAATCTGCTCTGATTTTCTCTCATGCCCTGTACACACGGTTGGACTTTTTGACAGAAAATGTGCGATCGGAGCTTGTTGTCAGAAATTCCGACCGTGTGTGGGCTCCATCGGACTTTTTTCATCGGAATTTCCGACACACAAAGTTTGAGAGCTGGCTCTAAAATTTTCCGACAACAAAATCCGTTCACGTAAATTCCGATTGTGTGTAGACAATTCCGACACAAAAGTGCCACGCATACTCAGAATCAAGCAGAAGAGCAGCACTGGCTATAGAAGTTCATTTTTCTCGGCTCGTCGTACGTGTTGTACGTCACCGCGTTCTTGGCGTTCGGAATTTCCGAACAACTTTGTGTGACCGTGTGTATGCAAGACAAGTTTGAGCCAACATCCGTCAGAAAAAATCCGATAGATTTTGTTGTCGGAAAGTGCGATTGTGTGTACAGGGCATAAGTCTTGAGTTCTCCTTACAATGTAATAAAAAAAGTGCGAGCAAGCCGACTCTTTATTGCAGAAGAGACTTCTGAAATAATACAAATGTACCTCTTTAGAATGTACTCTGAACTGCGCATGCGCTTTTTGCATGGTGCCATGGTGTTGGATAAATGAACTCCTGAGCATGTGTAAAAGTCACATCATCCAGCACCAGCCATCAAGCCTAGACCCTGCAAGGGAATTTGCAGAGTTTAGTTCTGCTTTAAATTTCAATAATTTTTATTAAATTTTAATGTTTAACCACGTACCCACTGGGCACTTAAACCCCCTTCCTAACCAGACCAATTTTCAGCTTTCGGTGCTCTCACATTTTGAATGACAATTACTCAGTCATGCAACACTGTACCCATATTACATTTGTGTCCTTTTTTCCCACAAATAGAGCTTTCTTTTGGGTTTTTTATTTTTTGCGCTATAAAAGGAAAAAGACTGAAAGTTCTGTAAAAAAATGCATTTTTCTTAGTTTCTATTATAAAATTTTGCAAATTAATATTTTTTCTTCATAAATTTTGGCCAAAATTTATACTGCTACATATCTTTGGTAAAAATAACCAAAATCAGTGTATATTATTTGGTCTTTGTGAAAGTTATCAAGTCCACAAGCTATGGTGCCAATCTCTGAAAATTTATCACCCCTGAAGTACTGACAGCCTATCATATTTCTTGAAACCCTAACATGCCAGGAAAGTACAAATACCCCCCAAATGACCCCTTTTTGGAAAGTAGACATTCCAAGGTATTTAGTAAGAGGCATGGTGAGTTTTTTGAAGTTGTCATTTTTTCCCCACAATTCTTTGCAAAATCAAGATTTTTTTTTTCACAAAATTGTCATATTATCAGGTTATTTCTCACACACAGCATATGCATACCACAAATTACACCCCCAAAACACATTCTGCTATTACTCCCGAGTATGGCGATACCACATGTGTGACACTTTTACACAGTGTGGCCACATACAGAGGACCAACATGCAGGAAGCACCTTGAGACGTTTTGGAGCATAAATTACACATCTAATTTCCTGATTACCTCTTTTGAAGGCCCTGGAGCACCAGGACAATGGAAACACCCCAAAAATTACCCCATTTTGGAAAGAAAACACCCCAACTTATAATCTATGCGGCATAATGAGTCTTTTGAACATGTCATTTTTTTCTACAAATTTTTAGAAAATGTGAAAAGAAAATGAAAACGCATTTTTTTAACACAAAATTGTTCATTCATACAATGTTTCTAACACATAGCATGTGCTTTTCCACAGACTGGCCACATACAAAGGGGCTGAGTATGGCTGAGTACGGCTGAGTACTGCTGAGTATGGTTGGGTATTGCCGAGTATGGCAGAGCATGGCTGGGTACGGCTGAGTATGGCTGGGGGTGGATGGGATGGCTGAACATGGATGGATGAGTATTGCTGAGTATGGATGGCTGAGCATGGATGGATGAATGGCTGAGCATGGATGGCGGGATGGATGAGTATGGATGGCGGGATGGATGAGTATGGATGGCAGGATAGATGAGTATGGATGGCTGAGTATGGATGGTGGGATGGCTGAGTATGGATGGCGAGATGGATGAGTATGGAAGGTGGGATGGATGAGTACGGATGGAGGGATGGATGAGTATGGATGGCTGAGTATGGATGGCAGGATGGCCGAGTATGGATGGAGGGATGGCTGAGTATTGATGGAGGGATGGATGAGTATTGATGGCTGAGTATGGATGGCGGGATAGCCGAGTATGGATGGAGGGATGGATGGAGGGATGGCCGAGTATGGATGGAGGGATGGCTGAGTATTGATGGCTGAGTATGGATGGCGGGATAGCCGAGTATGGATGGAGGGATGGATGAGTATGGATGGAGGGATGGCCGAGTATGGATGGAGGGATGGCTGAGTATGGATGGAGGGATGAATGAGTATGAATGGCTGAGCATGGATGGCAGGATGGCCGAGTATGGATGGCGGGATGGCCGAGTATGGATGGAGGGATGGATGAGTATGGATGGAGGGATGGATGAGTATTGATGGCTGAGTATGGATGGCAGGATGGCCGAGTATTGATGGCGGGATGGCCGAGTATGGATGGAGGGATGGATGAGTATGGATGGCTGAGTATGGATGGATGAGTATTGATGGCTGAGTAATAGAGGGATAGCTGAGCATGGATGGATGGATAGCTGGGATGAGTGCTGCAATTGTAACAGAGCAGCGCTGTGGGTACTACACATCCAGCCCACAGCGCTGCTGCATCCAGTCTCCCCCTCTCTGCTCACACTGGACAGAGAGGGGAGAGAGGAATCGGATATCACGCTGGTTTGTTTACATGTGATCGTGCCATCACAGCTGCCAGCGGCCATTTACCGTGATCCGTGATGCGCTGGGTCCAGAGGATGCTCCGGTGTGTGCGCTCCAGGGGGTGCGCGGGGGTGCGCGGGGGCGCGATTCTGGGCGGACGTCATAGTACGTCCTCCCATAGTTATTGAACCGCCCTGTAGCCGTCATTCGGCTATGGGCCAGTTGTTTAGTGGTTAAATACATTAGAGCCAAGAGTTACAATAAGGTAAAGCACAAAATAACATGGATAGATGGTTGCCATGAGTACAATAATGGAAGAAAAACAGATAACAAGAATAGAGCGAACTACTGCATAACACACATAGTAGTGTAGGACCACAGCTGTCTAGAGTGAACATTCAGTGGTAGTATCTTAACATCTGTGGATACCAGACAAGCCATTGTGACCAGTGTTTTTCCTTCATAAGCAGCGAACATACACTCATAGGAACCATGGGTGTGCACCAAGGTGACCACTTCACTTCTGGTTACAGTATCTGGAGATCTCCAGCGGTGAACATTTGCCAACCTTGTTGCCAGGAAGACATGAGAAGAAATGCAGCGAAGATGAGGATGGAAGATATCAAGACCTACAGTGTATACCTAGTATTGCAAGTTCAGAAGATGGCTTTATATCCACTCTAGTAAACGACAGTTGAAATATGGCTTTCCAAAAGATGGATACCTTGGTGCATTCCCTTAAAATATGGTACAACATCCCTACTCCCCCACAGTTTCTCCACCAAAGAGACAAGACAGTTGGGTTTAGTTCTGGTTTAAAGAGTATGCCAAGCAGAGAATCTTTTATCTAGTCTTAGATGGAGTAAGTAATGATTAGAACTCATGCTGGGTTTTTCTTGCTATCGAAGGCTCTGCTATAGAGATCTACCGCCACTTTCTGTTGATAACCATTTTGCAGGAGAGGAAGAGATGGAACATCTAAAACAGGGACACAGAAATAAATATCTGAAAGAAGTTCTTGCCTTCCCATATTGTAATGAAATTTAGCATTTTTATCTCTACTGATTTTAGAGAGTTTTTCTCACTTTCTTTCTGGTCATTGTCAGCAGGGCAGAAAGTGATGGGAAAACTCTCTAATGGATTGCAGTAAAAATCAGACAGTGTATTTAAAGTGGTTCTAAAGCCCAAACATCTTCATTCACTCCATTAAAGTAAAAAATGTTTAGGCATTAGTATCCTTCCCTCAATCCCCGCCCCTTATTCTTACCTGAGCCCTCACTCGATCCAGTGCTGTGCCCATCTGTAGCAGCCTTCCCTGCTCTCACAGACTTTGCTGAGGCCATTGACTCTTGCTACTGCCAGTCAAATCCTGTGACGAGGGATCAGGGGACGGGGCCAGCACTGTCTGTGTCTATGGACACAGGCAGTGTGGCTTGGGTTTGAGCCAACAGGTGTGCCATAATAGGAAGCGGTTTTCTATGGTGACACACCAAGAAGAGGAGGAGCCAGAAGCTCTGGCAGGAGAAACAAAAAGAGGAGGGCCAGGGCCACTCTCTGCAATTCTATTGCACAGAGCAGGTAAGAATAACATAAAACTGTCCGAAAACAGTAAATATTACACCACCATGTTGAAAAATCCAAGAATGCCAGTGCCGCCCAACACCTGTGCACACTAGCCACTCACCTTTCATTTTAACATATTAGATGGCATCTGTATCTACCAGAAGACAGGAAAGCCTTTTGATTTTCTATAGGCTGCCACAATAAAATGGTTAAATGCTAGTACAGTTTACATAATCCCACATAATAATTTTTCTTTAAACCCATTACTCATACTCGACATGATGTTCACTTTGTATGAATCCCAGTAGCTTAGACACACCACTCATTATTATTTTATGATGAGGCATCATATAATATTTACTGCTGTACACGAGTTTACTTAATATATAGTGCTGATGTACAGTCCTTGAGGGTAGCGATGCCTGAAATCTAAAAGACAAGCCGAATGACAAGTGGCAGCAGTAGAATAGGTTCCATTACGCCATGCATCACAGTACAAGTCAATATTCAAAGCAGGCAGGTGGATATACAAGTAACAACATCAACTTTCATCTACAGGAAGGACGATGAAAAATGACAGTGTCCAGGTAATGGCTTATGCAGCAAGAGATGACTAAAATGTAGAAAAAGCAAACTGGCTTTAAAACAACAAATAGCAAAGAGAAAGCTTTGTTCAAGCACTATTTCTAACTAGATAAGACAGTGCCCTGCATTGTCTGTGTGTGCCCTCCTCCCTGTTTACAAGCTAAACAGCAATGCTTAGTCAAGCAGACCTGAAATACATAAAACTACACCTATATTGAATGAAATATGTAGGTCATTAGTGCTTCTAAGAATACTAGATATCTGGCTAGCTCTGAAGAGTTAAACCACTTGACAATTGCTTTTATCTTTTAGGGGGTTGGTGAGATATCTGAGAGGGAGTTTCTGTGCCTATACACATGCTGTGGCCATTATAACGGGGTTCCACGCTCACTGATGAGTTTATTATCTAATGTATATTATGGAGAGGAGAGTAGAAGGAGCTGGAACACACAAAAATGGGCAAAAGCACTCAAAACTCTCAGGTAAACAGGAACCTAATACTTATGCTCTATTGCTGAACGGTCTCAATCATGGAGTCTCCAAAACTTGAACGAAGGCAGGGGTTGACTCTGTCAACTAGGCCCCATTTAAGGCTGAGTTTATATATATACGCATGACAGGCAAGTGTGACCGGCTCTCAATGGAACCAGTTCACACAGGTCCGAGGCGGCCAGACCCAAACATGGACAGTTTTTGTGAATATTGGGACCTGAATTGCACCTGAGCCGATGAACAGACACACATCGGACCCCAGGCACAAACCTGCAGCCGTACACATGTGAACCCGGCCTAAAATTGAAATACAATTTTTGGATGGGTAGGGCTTTTAAGTCAGTGACAAGGAATAAGCACACAGCAATTAAAGTCAGAACTCCTTCTGCACAATTTGTTTTGGGCCAATGAAGCAAAATGATTAACGTTACTGGATCAGCATCGAAGCAAGTCATTTTAGAATGGAATGTCAACAATGGCAATCTACAAATTCACTCAGTACCAGTATGTTAAAGAGAGTTGGAGCATTCTTGAATGGTGTTTGTGGACAGATTTACACTAGGACCTGAAAATCAGTAGTCGCTGAGTGTCTAGATACAGTATTTGGAGGAGCAGCAGCTGTTTGATGAAGAGAAGGTACGTGTAGCAGCAAAATTCATCATCCATGTTCCATCAGGAGAACTGTATGTTCGGTTCCTACTTAACAATAACAAATTTCTCAGGGAAGGTGCTGCTCACTTTATGAGACCATTGGGTGTGTTTACCTTTACTGTGGAGATACCCTTGGCTCTGTGGGGAGTCTGAGTACGTGTTGCTGGTTCAGTGTAAAGCAGATGGCTGATGCATTTCATAAAAGGCACTTTAAGTCTACTCTATAATTTGAGGGTCTACACCATCTGGTAAGCAGTTTGAGGGTGTCATTGTGGTGTCATGTGCTTTCTTCTGTACTGAAGCCGGTTTTTGGGATTCCTCTCTATAAATACCAGTATTTTGATGGACTCTTTCTAAAGACTGTTAATAATTTTTATATTTTGCTATTAACGTTTTGAGCGCTGCAACTTGTTATATATATAGATACAGTACTTGCATTCAGCTGCAAGAGGGAATGTTAATGGTCCACTATTGGTTCACATTTGATTTCATAGCATATTTGGCTTGGCCCTTAACACACAGTTAGCATGCTATCATAAAGAGGCTCATATAGGTGTTGCTGGCAAATACAGACTATGAAAAACAGGTATTTAAATGGCCCTTTTTCCTAATGTTTGTGTTTTGACTGGAGTGCTATTAGAAAGAAATGACAGCAGAGAAAGGGAAACGGTTTGTGTGACAAATAATGAGCTGGGCAAGCCTAACTAGCTAACTTTTGCCATTGTCTCTTTGGGGTGGTCATCAGGTGTATGCAGTAGGCATAGCCCCATGTTGGGCACCAAAAGTATAGTAGGGTGAGAGTCGCGTGGTGGTCATTATGTCCTTCATGTTTCCATCCTTATTGGGCTCCCAGCAAGGGTCCCATTAGAGGCCTACCCTGGGGTTGGTTCTTTTGGCTACGCTAGGCACTTTGTAAAGGGTCACTGCCATACACATGGGGTACCTTGGGTTACTTGAGCCACACTCACGGACAGATGACTAACATGAACAATCTCCAGTAAACTGTTTGATGTATTATGCATCACCACAGTTATTGGTGCATTTAGGAGAGACATGCAGAACCAATGCCCTCTCTACCTGTCTAGCATATCGCTGCTACCTCACTCCTGGTAACAGTTAGAAATTGACACAGAGAGTGAGTGTGTTCACTGTGTTCATTTAGAAAAGTAAGGGGACAGCAAATTACCAAATTACATATTTACTAGCCCCTTTCCCCAGCATTCCACCTTGAAACATCCCCTGCAGCAGCTGGGGGGAGGGAAGCCAGCAGTGGGTGGGGGGCAGCCTGGGCAGTAGGGGGAACTGGCACTGCAAGTAATGATTAGGGTTTACAAGAAAAACAGAAATGGAAGGCGCGCACACCTAGTGCATTACCAAAGATAATTTAATAATAAGAAATGTTAATATAAAAGTGGGTACTCACAAAATGCAACTGACAAAAGGCCATAAAAACAGTGCATGGACATGCACAGAACATGGGGTACAGCTAATGCGTTTCGGGGGCACACCCCCTTTCTCAGAGAGCCTGAATTTAAAAAAAAAAAATTTCATTAAAAATGTTGGCGCTGGGGAACCCTGCGCCAAAATTTAGAGGAAAATGGCGTAGGGGTCCCCCCAAAATCCATACCAGACCCTTATAAGAGCACGCAACCTGGCAGGCCGCAGGAAAAGAGGGGGGACAAGAGTGCACCCTCCCCCTCCTGAACTGTACCAGGCCACATGCCTTCATCCCCATGTTGATGGGGACAAGGGCCTTGTCCCCACAACCCTTGCCCGGTGGTTGTGGGGTATGCGGGCACGGGGGCTTATCGGAATCTGGAAGCCCCCTTTAACAAGGGGACCCCCAGATCCCGGCCCCCTACCATTTCACAAAAAAAGTGTCAATAAATGGCCAAAAAAGACAAGAGACAGCTTGGTAAAAGTCCTTTATTAAAGATAGAAAAATAAAAATGTCCAGCAATATCCATTCATCTTCTATCACATCGCCGACGAGCCGAAAAAATAAATGCAACACCTCCGCCTCCATGGGAGGCTCCCACTGAATGATGCTTCCTATTGGTGACAGCTGTTATATAGCTGAGGACGGGGCCACCTTGTGATGTAAACGAGTGACCCTGCCCCCCCTCTGATGCCACAGGGGCTTCCCCATGGCTTCCCCGTGGCGTCAGAGAGGGGCGGGGTCACCCGGTGATGTAAACGGGTGACTCCACCCCCTCTGATGCCACAGGGGCTTCCCCATGGCTTGCCCGTGGCATCAGAGGGGGGTGGGGTCACCCGCTTACGTCACCGGGTGGCCCCGCTCTCACATTTATAACAGCTATCACCAATGGGAAGCGTCATTCGGCGGGAGCCTCCCATGGAGGCGGAGGTGTTGAGGCTTTTTTTTCTTCCTTTTCGGTCCGTCGGGCGGCATGGATTTACATCGCGGGACATTTTTATTTTTTTATTTTTTTACATTTTTATTTAAAATGTTTAATTTTTAATTTTTTAAGAAAGGACTTGTCCCAATCTGTCTCTTGTCTTTTTTACCGTTTCTGACACTTTTTTTGTGAAATGGTAGGGGTACAATGTACCCCGTTACCAATTCACATAGGGGGGGAGGCCGGGATCTGGGGGTCCCCTTGTTAAAGGGGGCTTCCAGATTTCGATAAGCCCCCCGCCCGCATACCCCCACAACCACCGGGCAAGGGTTATGAGGATGAGGCCCTTTTCCCCATCAACATCAAGTTGCTATGTTCCCCTTAATATTCATACCAGAGCCAAAGGGCCTGGTAATGGACTGGGGGGGACCCCACGCCTTTTTTTCAATGAGTTTTATCTCTATTGCCGAGACCTGACAATTTATTATTTATTCTAAATTAATGATTACTGTAAGCATAAGGCAGTCACATGCTAGAAAGAACTATGCGTGGAGCTGATTTCCTAAAACTGGAGAGTGCAAAATCGGGTGCAGCTGTGTATGGTAGCTTCTAACTTCAGTTTGTTCAATTAATCATTGAAAAAAAAAAAACAGGAAGCTGATTGTTTTTTATGCAGAGCTGCATCAGATTTTGCACTCTACAGTTTTAGTAAATCAGCCCCATGTAGTCCATTGGATTAGCTTTACTGAACCTGCAACTGTAAAAATATCAGTGGTAGGAAAGAGTGTATCAGTTGCACAAACCTAGTCAGTCTGTGGTTATCAGATGTACATTAAGGATGTCTGATTTGTTCTCAATGGACTCAGTCTATGAGCTAGTTATCAGGTTCAAGGAACCCTTCATGAATTTTATTTTACAAATGCCAATTCACAGCGTGTCCTCCATTAGCTCACACTCCAATAGAGAGCAGGCTGACCATCGGTCACCTGTGTCAGAGCATTATGGCTGTGAGTCCCATGTATACAAGCCCTTTTTTTATACAAAAAAAAAATCTACATTTGAGAAATGTCTTTTGCATCTGTACAAGTGGAACCTGAACATTCCGTTCTTTTTTTGTTTCTTTTTGGTATTAAATATAATTATGAGGATGTAATACAGTTAAATCTGTGGCCCCGTCACTCCTATGGTTCAGTTATACAAGCTCTACTTGTCAAGACTATTGAAAGGTGCATTATGACTGTAACACTGGGTCACAGTATAATGGATGTCTTTCTTTTTGGTTATGACATTTCCACTTATAATAATTGAAACAAAGAATCTACAGATGATTCCCAGATGCCCTACTGGGGTTTTGTCATCCTCTGGATTGCCAGTTACAGTTTTGGAACAAGAAAAGAATGAACTTTCTGGACCTCATCCTACTGCAGATTGTAAAAGCAAAAGCTTTATATGAATTATCAGTTAAAAGGCTAAAGAGATATATATCAACCCAAAGAAGCTATTTCTCCAAGTTCTCTAAGTTCTGATACATCTGGTTACTGATCAAGAGTTATAACATCAGGTCTAGTTATAAAAAAATACTGAAAGGAGACGGTTTTCCACAGCACTGTACAAAGTACGAACATATAGGAACTATAATGATAACATTTTAACCCTCAAAAATACATGAAAAAGCAGGAGTTAGAACGCAGCCCTACAACCTAAGAGGAGAAAGGGTAGACTTCAAAGGTGAGGGAGACTTGCAGCCGTAGCTGCCGTACAAGAGAAGGAAGTTGTTCAATTCATATTTCTGTGTGATAGATGGTTTTTCAAGGTGTATTAAAAGTATTACTAAAGCCAAAACTTATTTTTTTTCAATTTGGATAGAGTAAGGTAGGGTTGAAACACCTATCTTTTTTTTTTTTTTTTTTTTTGCAATGTGTGTGCCATGAGGTCCCTTCAACTCCTGTCCTGTTGACACAGCAGAACCTGAGAGACAAACTCTACAATGTTGGGGAAATCCATCTTTGATTGTTGTCACCAGAACAGGTGTCCTTATTGAATGATATCAACTCTATTCCTGTTCTGATGGCCAAAATACCTCACCGGCCATAGATGGAGCAATTTTCCTTGCCATACCCACTGGTTGTAACTGTGTGTAGAAATATCTGACATGCTGGTTGTACCCAAGTTGATCGTACAAGCAGCCTACTCGTCCATGGCTTGAATCTTGGCCTGTCCCTGCTGAACCGGCCGAGATTCCAACTGTTAATTGCTGGCTTTAGTCTCAGTGACAGTGGTCACCAGGAAAAATACAGATAGTAAAACGACCTAATGAGGGCACAGTAAGCAATATAAATCTGATAGGGGTTCTAACACCTCATTACTGTATTCAAAATTGGAAAAAAGTAGCTTTAGAATTCATTTTCATACTTTGGGGATGTTGAAAATGTTTACATTCAGTATCAAAAAAGACAGCACTGGAGAAGTTCTGGAGGACAAAAGAGGTGACAAGTGCAAAGAAGTTCAAGAGTTGAGTGGATTGGGATAACTGTATACCAAGCCAGTTCCGGACCTGCCGCCACAGTTTTGCTGCGGCAGGTTGGCTCGGCTGGGCGAAGTGACGTTACCTTACGTCGGGCCCGTGGCCGCCTAGGGGGCGCCAGTGCGCGCCCCCTAGGTGGCTGCGACGATCAGATTTGCTTCAGAACCAATTAGTCTTCAGGCCCAGGCCAATGATTTCTGGCTTGGACCTGGTGATCGGTTTTGGCGAATGAAATCCTTCCCCTGCCTGTGTAAGTGTAAACACAGGTAGGGGAAGTGATGTCATCTACCCTCGTGAAAGTCTTTTCATTCCAGAGAGAGGAGGGAAGACATCTCAGAGTAAGTTGCACCAACTTACTCTGACACAGTACACATAGGCACACATTTTACCCCCCGATCACCTCCGATCCCTCCCCCAGTTAACCCCTTCACTTCCTGTCACTGTGTCACCCAGTGTAGTGTTCATATTTTTCTTTGATCACTGTACTGGTGTAATTTGTGACACTAATCAGCATTAGGGTACTTAGTAGTAGCCCCAAATTGGTCTAGGGACCCCCCTAACCCCCCCTAATAAAGCTTACACCTCTTGATTACCCCCTGTCATCAGTGATCACCATATTAGTGTCAAAGGTGATGCTGGTTAGTTAGTTATTTTTTTATAGCGTCAGAGCACCCGCCGTATATTACCTAATAAAAGGTTTAACCCCCTGATCGCCCGGCAGGTGACATCAGTCAGGAAGTGTATGAAAGAAGTTCTGGACAGCCGCACACCGGGAGAAATTTCAAGTGTCTTTATTGAAGATACTGGATCATGAAGTACACAGGAAACCGCAGCGAAAAAGTACAGGACAACAACTGACGCGTTTCACACTTATACTAAGTGCTTACTCATAGCTGATAAACATGGAAATGAGAACCACTTATATACTTTATACACTGAACCATGTGACCAAGTAGTGATGCAAAAGAACCAAAAACAGCTGAAATCCAACTGTGTAAAAGGTGACATCAGTCACGTTTTAGTGTCAGTTAGGGTCTGCGTTGGCCCAGGTAGTGTCAGATTAGTGCCAGTAGCGCTAACACCCACACACGCACCATACACCTCCCTTAGTAGTATAGTGTCTGAACGGATCGATATCTTTGATCAGATCAGAACTATATTAGCATTCCCAATAGTTTAGGGTTCCCAAAAATGCAGCATTAGTGGGATCAGCCCAGATACCTGCTAGCACCTACATTTAGCCCCTCCATCCAGGCCTGACTGGTGAGTATTTTGCAGCTCTCATTTGTTTTTGAAAATAAAGAAGGAAAATAATTTTTTTTTTCCTAATTTTAAATTTTCAAAACTTTGTGACAAACAGCGAGATCTGCAAAATACTCAACATGCCTCCCAGCAAAAATAGCTTGGGGTGTCTGCTTTGCTAAATGGGGTCAATTGGGGGGGGGGGTGTTCGTGCTATCTGGGCATTTCATGGCCTCTGAAACTGTGATAGGCAGTGAGGAGTGAAATCAAACATTTATGCCTTTAGAAATCCTGAAGGTGGTGATTGGTTTTCGGGGTCCTGTACATGGTTAGACTGCCAAAAAGTCCCACACATGTGGTATCCCCATACTCAGGAGAAGCAACAGAATGTATTTGTGGTGTAATTCCACATATAACCATGCCATGTTTGAACAATATATCATTTAGTGACAACTTTGTGTAAAAAAAAAAAAATTCCCGAAACTTGTGCCAAAATATAAAATATTCCATGAGCTCAACATGCTCAGGAAGTGTCTTCTTTCCAAAATGGGGACATTTGGGAGGGGTTTGTGCTATCTTGACATTTCATGGCCTCCGAAACTGTGATAGGTAGTGAGGAAGTGAAATCACCATTTTACGCCCTTAGAAAGCCTGAAGGCGGTGCTTGGTATTCAATCACTTGTGACAAAAAAAAAAATTCAATGGGCTCAACATGCCTCTCAGCAATTTCCTTGGGGTGTCTACTTGCCAAAATGGGGTCATGGGGGGGGGGGGTTCTTTTAGCACCTCAAAAAATGAGATAGGCAGTCATAAACTAAAAGCTGGTAAATTCCTGAAAATGTACCCTAGTTTGTAGACGCTATAACTTTTGCGCAAACCAATAAATATACGCTTATTGACATTTTTTTTTTTACCAAAGACATGTGGCTGAATACATTTTGGCCTAACTGTATGACAAAAATTGAGTTTATTGGATTTTTTTGTAATAAAAAGTAGAAAATATCATTTTTTTTCAAAATTTCAGGTCTTTTTACGTTTATATCGCAAAGAATAAAAATCGCAGAGGCAATCAAATACCATCAAAAGAAATCTCTATTTGTGGGAAAAAAAGAATGCAAATTTTGTTTGGGTACAACATTGCATGACTGCGCAATTACCAGTTAAAGCAGCGCAGTGCCAAATTGTAAAAAGTGCTCTGGTCATTGAGCTTCCAAATCTTCCGGGGCTGAAGTGGCTAGAAGAAGATATGATATACTAGATTGCTAAAGAGTATGACCTATAAACCAGCTTAAATTCATGTATGGTATATAGGTTTTTACGTTTTAGAGGATTTTTTAAAACAAAAATTATTGTACTTATTTAAGTGTTAAATTAACTTAAACATATTTATGTTTCATCTGGGGTGGACAAATTAATATTGAATTTAGGAACCAGTTTGTTCAATCCAGAAGCTAGCAGGATTTTTTTCAGAGCCAGCTCCACAACAACTAGAAAAAACCTCAAAAGTTAGTTGCTAGCTGTAATTTTTAAGGGACATTGGTCAACCTGGTTCCTGAGATTTGTCAAGCCCTTTGTTACATATTATTTATACCTGATATACTGTATATATCAGTGTGCATGTCTGATACTAAAATACTTCTGAAAAAATTTTCCATTCTTGTCTGCTAGATGGCACTGTTCCCTATAGTTCCATAAAGCTGACATGCCCTTCCAATGGCAGGAGATGAATAGAAGCTTTTCCATTAATGACACATTTTTTTCAGGTCAATGTCACTACAAATCACGGTCTATAGGTAGATCTTTCCACTTACCGGTTTGACATTAAATGCAAGTAGAACATACTTCATATCTGGAGATACTTCATATTTGCTGACCCTGAACGTATCCTAAAAAAAAAAAAAAGATAGTTTGTAAGACACTTGTTTACATAATCTATTTAGTTTGTGTATTAATCAGTGTAGTATACAGAAGAAGGATTCACTCATACACATAGCTCCCAGCTGTCCCTGATTTGGAACTAAATCTTTCGGTTGCTCCTCTTTTTGTCTGATGGACTAAAATAATGGAAAAGTAGAAGTGAAAAAACGTTTATGGATGTGTATTATTGTTTTTTTTTTTTAACATATTACTATGTGGTTTGCATAACTAGGGGCATGCCGGGGCTGTGTTCTTTGCCTACATCGTTTGTACTAAAAGGTGTCCCTCTTTCTAATCTCAGAATATTGGGAGATATGCATACAGGTGAACAGGATTGGTGGTCACCACAGTCCCTATTTAGAAGGGTAAAAAACTATTTGTAACCCCAGTAATCTATAATAATCTTTTAGGGCCAATTTACATCTATGCGGCAGCATAACATGCATTGACGTATTGCTTAGCAGTCACTGTAGTAGTCTACTACAGTGATTTTCAGCTTCCACTGTAGTAGTGAGACAACTACAGTGATTGTCAGCTTCCACTGTATTAGTGAGATTACTACAATGATTGTCAGCTTTCACAGTGTTCGCTCAGGTATGGTCTGGCCCATGTAACTATGCAATAAAATTCAAACCTAAACTTTTTTCTTTTTTTTTAAAACAGAAAACATTTTATTAAAGTTTGTCAAGCAAAAAAAGACAGAGTTCATGGTAGTACAGCAGGTACAAAGTAAATGGATACAGTATAAAAGTATGCAGGATGATAACAAGTTCTAAGCGGTAAATCTAAACTCACAAATGAAAAAAACACAACATAGTGGACAATTCTCATTTCAGGACATTATCATTCAAATTACACTAAAATATGAAGGCAAGTGTACTAACAACCAATGCTTAGGGCTGATTCAAACCAAAGCAATACAGAAGGAAGGAAAAGAGGGGAAGGGTGGGAAAGAAGAGGATAGGGGCTTAGGATGAAGGGGGAGGGGGATAGGATGAAAGGGTTTAAAGCGGGGATCAGCAACCAGTAGATCGCGGCCAGGTGGCTGGTAGATCATGGTGTGGGCTTGCTGACCCACCATCCCAGAGCATCAAACAGAGTGCAATGCAGAGGGACTACTTGTAAAGTTGGAGCTGTAGTAGGGAGCAAGAGTGGCATAAGCCGATGCCTCCTCTGTAGTACTGGCTCCTGTCCCATGTGTAGTGATACCAGCTGCACTCCATCTCTTATCCCAGCTAATTTATGGTCTCCAGAGTGGTGCCAGCAGCAGGAAAGAAGAGTTCTTCAGGTCAGTGTGAAGCAATACTCTGCAACCTTGTGCAGTACAGCCAACAAGGCTTTAATGCAGGTAGCATGTGTTTAAATATAAATCTCTGTGCTTGTCTAGAATGATAAAACAGCTGCTACTCAAGACTAGGAATGGAGTCAAAAATAAAGCTAATATATATGGTGCTCTATTCCTGTGAAAATTGACTTAATATAAAAGTAAATGCTATAACATGACTGTGCATATACAACAATAATACTGAATAGGGATTTTCAGTTCACAGCTGAACATGCAAAACATTCGGCAGAACACACGAACACTAGTCTATGGGACATGAGCATGAATAATCAAAAGTCAGAGGGGTCCAGGGTCACCCGTTTATGTCACCGGTTGGCCCTGCCCCCTCGGAAGCCCCCGTGGTGTCAGAGGGGGCAGGGTCATCCGGTTATGTCACCGGGTGGCCCCGCTCTCAGTTATATAAGAACTGTCAAAGAGAAGACGCATCACTCGGTGGAGGCGGATCGGTTGCGGCTTTTTTTTTCTTTTTTGGTCCGTCGGGCGGCGTGAACTTACATCGTGGGACATATTTATTTTTTAATTTTTTAATAAAGGATTTGTCCCAAGCTGGCTCTTGTCTTTTTTTTACCATTTTGACACTTTTTTTGTGAAATGGTGGGGTACTTCGAACACCATTACCAATTTACACAGGGGGGGAAGCCCGGATCTGGAGGTCCCCTTATTAAAGGGGGCTTCCAGATTCCGATAAGCCCCCCGTCCGCAGACACCCACAACCACCGGGCAAGAGTTGTGGGTATGAGGCCCTCGTCCCCATCAACGTGTGGACAAGGTGCTTTGGGGGGACTACCCCAAAGCACCCTCCCCATGTTGAGGGCATGTGGCCTCGTACAGTTCAGGAGGGGGGGCTCTCTCATCCCCCCTCTTTTCCTGCGGCCTGCCAGGTTGCGTGCACAGATAAGGGTCTGGTATGGATTTTGGGGGGACCCCTACTCCATTTTTTTAATTTTGGTGCAGGGTTCCCCTTAAAATCCATACCGGACCTGAAGGGTCTGGTATGGATTTTGGGGGGACCCCTACACCATGTTTTTTAAATTTGGTGCAGGGTTTCCCTTAAAATCCATACCAGACCTGAAGGGCAGTCAGTCAATATTGTGTTGGACATTTGTTTTCTACTAATCTGCTTGTACCTTCAGTGCATTGCTGCATCCACTTGTAAAAACGTATTTCAAATGCCAATACAGTGTTCACCGAGTCTTTACATAGTTACATAGTAGGTGAGATTGAAAAAAGTCCATCAAGTCCAACCTATGAGTGTGATCATATGTCAGTACTACATTGTATATCCCTGTATGTTGCAGTCGTTCAGGTGCTTATCTAATAGTTTTTTTAAACTATCGATGCTCCCCACTGAAACCACTGCCTGTGGAAGGGAATTCCTTATCCTTGCTGCTCTTACAGTAAAGAACCCTTTACGCAGTTTAAGGGTAAGCCTCTTTTCTTCTAATTCGAATGAGTGGCCTTGTATCTTATTAAACTCCTTTCCGTGGAAAAGTTTTATCCCTATTGTGTGGTCACCAGTATGATATTTGTAAATTGAAATCATATCCCCTCTCAAGTGTCTCTTCTCCAGAGAGAATAAGTTCAGTGCTCGCTTTCTTCATAACTAATATCCTCCAGTCCCTTTATTAGTTTTGTTGCCCTTCTCTGTACCTGCTCCATTCCCAGTACATCCTTCCCGAGGACTGGGGCCCAGAACTGGACAGCATACTCCAGGTGAGTCTTGTAGAGTGGGAGAATTATCGCTTTATCTCTTGAGTTAATCCCCTCTAATGCATGCCAATATTCTGTATGCTTTATTAGCATGCCATTGCTGAGCCTATCATCTACTAGGACCCTCAGGCGTTTTTCCATCCTTGATTCCCCCAGATCTTCTCCCCCCAGTGAGTAGATTGCATTCATATTTTTGCCACCCAAATGCATTATTTAAAATTTTTCCACATTAAACCTCATTTGCCATGTAGTTGCCCACCCCATTAATTTGTTCAGATCTTCTTGAAAGGTTTCCACTTCCCACGGAGAAATTATTGCCCTGCTTAGCTTAGTATCGTCCACAAATACAGATATTGAACTGTTCACCCCATCCTTCAGGTCGTTTATGAATAAATTAAATAGGATCAGTCCCAGCACAGAACCCTGGGGGACCCCACATTCCACCCCAAACCATTCCGAGTACTCCCCATTTATCACCACCCTCTGAACTCGCCCTTGTAGCCAGTTTTTAATCCATGTACTAACCCCATGGTCCATGCAAATGGACCTTACTTTGTACAGTAAACATTTATGGGGAACTGTGTCAAATGCGTTTGCAAAATCCAGATACACCACGTCTACGGCTTTCCTTTATCTAGATGGCAGCTCACCTCCTCATAGAAGGTTAATAGATTGGTTTGGCAAGAATGATTCTTCATGAATCAATGCAGATTACTGCTAATGATACCATTTTTCATGACTAAAATCTTGTATATAGTCCCTTATCATCCCCTCCAAGAGCTTGCATACTATTGATGTTATGCTAACTGGTCTGTAATTCCAAGGGATATATTTGGCCCTTTTTTAAATATTGGTGCTACATTGGATTTTCTCTAATCAGCTGGTACCATTCCAGTCAGTAGACTGTCAGTAAAAATTTGAAACAATGGTCTGGCAATTACTTGACTGAGTTCCCTAAGGAGGCAAGCCATCTGATCCTGGTGACTTATTAATGTTAAGTTAAGTCTATTTCTATTTCTGTCCTCTGTTAGCCATGAGTAGGGATGAGCCGAACACCCCCTGGTTCGGTTCGCACCAGAACCCGCGAACGGACCGAAAGTTCGCACGAACGTTAGAACCCCATTGACGTCTATGGGACTCGAACGTTCGAAATCAAAAGTGCTCATTTTAAAGGCTAATTTGCATGGTATTGTCCTAAAAAGGGTTTGGGGACCCGGGTCCTACCCCAGGGGACATGTATCAATGCAAAAAAAACTTTTAAAAACGGCCGTTTTTTCGGGAGCAGTGATTTTAATGATGCTTAAAGTAAAAAAAAAAAAAGTGAAATATTCCTTTAAATATCGTACCTGGGGGGTGTCTATAGTATGCCTGTAAAGTGACGCGTGTTTCCCATGTTTAGAACAGTCCCTGCACCAAATGTCATTTTTAAAGGAAAAAATCTCATTTAAAACTGCTTGCGGGTTTAATGTCATGTCGGGTCATGGCAATATGGATGAAAATCAGTGAGACAAACGGCATGGGTACCCCCCAGTCCATTACCAGTCCCTTTGGGTCTTGTATGGATATTAAGGGGAACCCCGCACCCAAATTAAAATAAGGAAAGGTGTGGGGCCACCAGACCCTATATACTCTGAACAGCAGTATACAGGCGGTGCAAACAAGACAGGGACTGTAGGTTTGTTGTTAAGTAGAATCTGTTTGTAATTTTGAACATTTTTAACGTGTTTAGCTCCAGCCAAAAAATCTTTTCTAAGCTTTTTGGAAAACATAGGGAAGGGTTATCACCCCTGTGACATTTGTTTTGCTGTCTTTCCTCCTCTTCAGAAGATTTCACCTCACTTTTTTGTCCCAATGAAAAATGTTTTTTGAAAATTTGGGTTTTTTTGTGGAACAAGGATTGGAAAGCATCAGTGGAAAGGAGAACTTGTTTTCCCATATTAACTCTTACAGGAGAGAATTTCCCTTCCTAGGGGTAGATTTCATCTCACTTCCTGTTGTCTCCTTCCGTTTGCAAGTAGGAGTCGTTTGTAAGTTAGATGTTTGAAAGTAGGGTCCTGCCCTATATACTCAGCAGAAATTTGGGCCTTAGGTGTTGCTGTGGCCACAACACTGTAAGCCCTCACAGGGCCCTGCTGTGAAATATTAGATCAAGAATTGTAATTACATGCCCCTGTTGAACAGGAGCTGAAAAATTAGGCCTTAGGCACTGGTGCTGGTGCCACAACACTGCAACCCCTCACAGACACTCTAGTTGGAACGCAGGAACGAGCCCTGCTGCAAATTATTGCTTCAAAAATTGTAATTACACGCCCCTGTTAGACAGGGGCAGAAAAATTGGGCCTTAGGCACTGGTGCTGGTGCCACAACACTGCAACCCCTCACAGACACTCTAGTTGGAACGCAGGAACGAGCCCTGCTGCAAAGTATTGCATCAAAAATTGTAATTACACGCCCCTGTTAGACAGGGGCAGAAAAATTGGGCCTTAGGCACTGGTGCTGGTGCCACAACACTGCAACCCCTCACAGACACTCTAGTTGGAACGCAGGAACGAGCCCTGCTGCAAAGTATTGCATCAAAAATTGTAATTACACGCCCCTGTTAGACAGGGGCAGAAAAATTGGGCCCTAGGCACTGGTGCTGGTGCCACAACACTGCAACCCCTCACAGACACTCTAGTTGGAATGCAGGAACGAGCCCTGCTGCAAAGTATTACATCAAAAATTGTAATTACACGCCCCTGTTAAACAGGGGCTGAAAAATTGTGCCTTAGGCACTGGTGGTGGCGCCCAGAACCAAAAATGTTCTTACAAGCTATCAGCGTGATGATTGAGGAGGAAGAGGATAATTACTCAGGGATAGTCACTCAGCATCAGCATAGGCAGTCTTTGAAGGGATCTGAGATTTCAAAAAAAATTATTCGGTTACATCAGCATCAGGTGCTTGGTAGCTGGTGGTGATCCAAGACTCATTCATTTTTATGAAGGTCAGCCGATCGACCGAGTCGGTGGACAGACGCACCCTGTGATCGGTTACCACGCCTCCAGCAGCACTGAATGTGCGTTCCGAAAGAACGCTGGATGCAGGACAGGCCAGTAGCTCAATTGCATACTGTGCAAGCTCTGGCCAGTGATCCATCCTCAAGACCCAGTAACCCAGAGGATTTTCGGTGGGAAAGGTGTCCAAGTCTGATCTTGCCCCTAGGTATTCCTGCACCATGTAAAACAGACGCTGGCGATGGTTGCTGGAACCGATCATACCTTGGGGCTGCGGACCAAAAAATTGTCTGAACGCATCGGTCAGACGGCCACCTTCTCCACCGCTCCTTCTTTGACTGACCGAAGCCTCAGCAACACGTTGTCCAGAAACAGGAGTTTGTAACCTCCCAGTCTCTGGGAACGCGTTGCACAGACCTTTCTGCAAGGCCTCCCGAAGATGTTTCATCCTCTGCTCCCTCTGCGATGGCAAGATAAGGTCCGCAACCTTACCCTTGTAACGTTGATCAAGGAGGGTTGCCAGCCAGTATTGGTCCTTCTCCTTGATACCACGAATACGAGGATCCTTACGCAGGCTTTGCAGGATCAGGGAGGCCATGCAGCGTAGGTTTGCTGAGGCATTCGGTCCGGAGTCCTCTGGGTCACTAAGAACGACATGGTCCGCAGCCACCTCCTCCCAGCCACGTACAAGTCCATGTGTTTCTTGGGACTGATCCCTTAAAGACTGCTGCTGATGCTGAGTGCCAGGCTCCACCTCCATACTGACACAATCTTCCTCCTCCTCCTCTTCCTCCTCGTCCTCTTCCTGTGTGATCGGCGGGCACGCAGGAACACTGTCTGGATAAAGGGGGCCTTGAGAGCTAAGGAAGTCCTCCTCTTCCTGCCTCTGTTCTGCCTCAAGTGCCCTGTCCATTATTCCACGCAGCGTGTGCTCCAACAGGTGGACAAGGGGGACAGTGTCACTGATGCATGCACTGTCACTGCTCACCATCCTCGTGGCCTCCTCGAATGGTGACAGGACAGTGCATGCATCCCTGATAATGGCCCACTGGCGTGGGGAAAAAAAAACCAAGCTCCCCTGACCCTGTCCTGGTGCCATAGTCGCACAATTACTCATTGATGGCCCTCTGCTGCGTGTGCAGCCGCTGCAGCATGGCCAACGTTGAGTTCCACCTGGTGGGCATGTCACAGATTAGGCGGTTCTTGGGCAGGTTAAACTCCTTTTGGAGGTCCGTCAGCCGAGCACTGGCATTATATGACCGGCGGAAATGCACACAGACTTTCCTGGCCTGCCTCAGGACATCCTGTAAGCCCGGGTACCTGCCCAAGAACCGCTGCACCACCAAGTTAAGGACGTGAGCCAAACAGGGCACATGGGTCATTTGTCCCTGTCGGAGGGCAGAGAGGAGGTTGGTGCCATTGTCGCAAACCACCATTCCTGCCTTAAGTTGGCGTGGCGTCAACCACCTCTGAACCTGCCCCTGCAGAGCTGACAGAACCTCTGCCCCAGTGTGGCTCCTGTCCCCCAAGCACACCAGCTCAAGCACCGCATGGCATCTTTTGGCCTGCGTACTTGCGTAGCCCCTTGAACGCCTACGGAGCACCGCTGGTTCCGAGGAAGAGGCCATGGAGGAAGAAGAAGAGGAGGGGGTGGAGGAGAGAGGTGTGTCACAATCAGCATTTTGGAGGCGTGGTGGCGGAACAACCTCCAACACTACTGCACCTTGTCCTGCATCCTTCCCAGCTGCCAGCAGAGTCACCCAATGCGCCGTGAAACTTAGGTAACGTCCCTGTCCATGCCTGCTGGACCATGAGTCAGCGGTAATATGCACCTTACCGCTGACCGCCCTGTCCAGCGAGGCATGGACATTGCCTTCCACATGCCGGTAGAGAGCCGGAATCGCCTTCCGTGAGAAAAAGTGGCGTTTGGGTACCTGCCACTGAGGAACCGCACATTCCACAAACTCACGGAAGGGGGCAGAGTCTACCAACTGAAAAGGCAGCAGTTGAAGTGCTAGCAATTTTGCCAAGCTAGCATTCAACCGCTGGGCATGTGGATGGCTGGGAGCAAACTTCTTTCGGCGGTGCAGCAGCTGGGGCAGGGAAATTTGCCTGGTACAATCTGACGTCGGTGTACCAAAAGCAGATTGCCCACAAGTACTTGGCTGTGACACACCTAATTCTACACCTTCATTCCTCTCACTGCAGGTCTCAGAGAGGACTGAAGGTCTAGTGGGGTTGGAAATCTCAGCTGATGAGGAGCAAGGAGAGATCCTCTTTGTTCTTTGGTGTGGGTCTTTTAGATACGCTTGCCAACGAACTGCATGGCAGGTTAACATATGTCTGGTCAAGCATGTGGTACCCAAGCGGGAGATATTTTGGCCACGCGAGATACGCTTGAGACATATGTTGCAAATAGCAGCGGTGCGATCTGATGCACTCGTCTCAAAAAAGGCCCACACCAAAGAACTTTTTGAATAACGCGCAGAGACTGCAGCGCCCTGCACATGTGGAGCTTTGGGGTGTGATGCAGTCAATGTGCTGCCCTTAGGCTGGCCCCTGGAGGGCATCCTGCCTCGTTGGTGATGTGCTGCCGCCTCCTCCTCCTCCTCCTCTCTCCTATCAGGCACCCACGTTGAGTCAGTGACCTCATCATCCCCTCCCTCCTCATCACTGGAGCAAACCTGGCAGTATGCTGCAGCAGGGGGAGCATGACTGCCAGATTGCTGTCCTTCTTGGGCACCCCCTCTGTCCGCGCTCATGTTACTGCCTTCATCGAGCTCAGTATCGTCATCAGAGCCTTCCAAACGCTGGGCATCCTCCTGGAGCATGTACCCAACACTGTGGTCAAACAGTTCGAGGGAATCCTCATGAGGACATGGTGGAGCTAGGGAAGGAGTCACTGATGACATTGAGCTGAGGGAAGAGGCCGCTGCTTTGCCAGACAAAGCACCCTGGGCATGGGTGAGAGAGGATGAGGAGGATGAGGACGGCTTGGTCATCCACTCGACCAAGTCTTCCGCATGTTGCGGCTCAACATGGCCAGCTGCCGAAAAAAAGGCCAAGCGTGTCCCATGGCCACGTGCTGATGAGGATGCACCGTCTCCACGACCAGCACTAGACACAGAGCCTGCTTGCCCTCTCTTATTGGCTTGTGACTGTCTGCCTCTCCTTCTTGGCCTTCCAGACATACTAATGGCCTGTAGCTGCACTAAGCTGGGATAGAACACCTGTAATTTTCTTCAAGTAGCTTTATATACTGTAACCAGACAAGCCTGCCTGTCAGTAGGAAGATAACAGGAACGGATCTAGCTGAACACTGTGAGCAGGACGCACTGTACTAAATGTAAATAGTCTAGCTGCCTGACCGTGGTACTAATAGGATCAAATAGAACACCTGTAATTTTCTTCAGGTAGCTTTATATACTGTAACCAGACAAGCCTGCCTGTCAGTAGGAAGATAACAGGAACGGATCTAGCTGTACACTGTGAGCAGGACGCACTGTACTAAATGTAAATAGTCTAGCTGCCTGACCGTGGTACTAATAGGATCAAATAGAACACCTGTAATTTTCTTCAGGTAGCTTTATATACTGTAACCAGACAAGCCTGCCTGTCAGTAGGAAGATAACAGGAACGGATCTAGCTGAACACTGTGAGCAGGACGCACTGTACTAAATGTAAATAGTCTAGCTGCCTGACCGTGGTACTAATAGGATCAAATAGAACACCTGTAATTTTCTTCAGGTAGCTTTATATACTGTAACCAGACAAGCCTGCCGGTCAGTAGGAATTTAACAGGAACGGATCTAGCTGAACACTGTGAGCAGGACGCACTGCACTAAATGTAAATAGCAGGAACGGATCTAGCTGAACACTGTGAGCAGGACGCACTGCACTAAATGTAAATAGTCTAGAAGATAACAGGAACGGATCTAGCTGAACACTGTGAGCAGGACGCACTGCACTAAATGTAAATAGTCTAGAAGATAACAGGAACGGATCTAGCTGAACACTGTGAGCAGGACGCACTGCACTAAATGTAAATAGCAGGAACGGATCTAGCTGAACACTGTGAGCAGGACGCACTGCACTAAATGTAAATAGTCTAGAAGATAACAGGAACGGATCTAGCTGAACACTGTGAGCAGGACGCACTGCACTAAATGTAAATAGCAGGAACGGCTCTAGCTGAACACTGTGCGCAGGACGCACTGCACTAAATGTAAATAGCAGGAACGGATCTAGCTGAACACTGTGAGCAGGACGCACTGCACTAAATGTAAATAGCAGGAACGGATCTAGCTGAACTCTGTGAGCAGGACGCACTGCACTAAATGTAAATAGCAGGAACGGATCTAGCTGAACACTGTGAGCAGGACGCACTGCACTAAATGTAAATAGCAGGAACGGATCTAGCTGAACACTGTGAGCAGGACGCACTGCACTAAATGTAAATTGCAGGAACGGATCTAGCTGAACACTGTGAGCAGGACGCACTGCACTAAATGTAAATAGTCTAGAAGATAACAGGAACGGATCTAGCTGAACACTGTGAGCAGGACGCACTGCACTAAATGTAAATAGCAGGAACGGATCTAGCTGAACACTGTGAGCAGGACGCACTGCACTAAATGTAAATAGCAGGAACGGATCTAGCTGAACACTGTGAGCAGGACGCACTGCACTAAATGTAAATAGCAGGAACGGATCTAGCTGAACACTGTGAGCAGGACGCACTGCACTAAATGTAAATAGCAGGAACGGATCTAGCTGAACACTGTGAGCAGGACGCACTGCACTAAATGTAAATAGCAGGAACGGATCTAGCTGAACACTGTGAGCAGGACGCACTGCACTAAATGTAAATTGCAGGAACGGATCTAGCTGAACACTGTGAGCAGGACGCACTGCACTAAATGTAAATAGTCTAGAAGATAACAGGAACGGATCTAGCTGAACACTGTGAGCAGGACGCACTGCACTAAATGTAAATAGCAGGAACGGATCTAGCTGAACACTGTGAGCAGGACGCACTGCACTAAATGTAAATAGCAGGAACGGATCTAGCTGAACACTGTGAGCAGGACGCACTGCACTAAATGTAAATAGCAGGAACGGATCTAGCTGAACACTGTGAGCAGGACGCACTGCACTAAATGTAAATAGCAGGAACGGATCTAGCTGAACACTGTGAGCAGGACGCACTGCACTAAATGTAAATAGCAGGAACGGATCTAGCTGAACACTGTGAGCAGGACGCACTGCACTAAATGTAAATTGCAGGAACGGATCTAGCTGAACACTGTGAGCAGGACGCACTGCACTAAATGTAAATAGTCTAGAAGATAACAGGAACGGATCTAGCTGAACACTGTGAGCAGGACGCACTGCACTAAATGTAAATAGCAGGAACGGATCTAGCTGAACACTGTGAGCAGGACGCACTGCATTAAATGTAAATAGTCTAGATAGAAGATAACAGGAACGGATCTAGCTAAACTGAATACAGTGTATATATATATATGCAACACCTGGGATGCATATATATACACAATACACTGTAAGTGCAGCTAACTGACTGACTGTTCTGCCTAATCTATCTAACTCAAATCAAATGACACTGTCTCTCTCTCTCTCTATCTCTCAGCACACCGGAACACACACTACACAGGGCCGCCGTGCAGGCGGCCTTATATAGTGTGGGGTGTGTACTAAATCCCCTGAGCCATAATTGGCCAAAGCCACCCTGGCTTTGGCCAATTACAGCTCTCTCTACTGACAGCGCTGTGATTGGCCAAGCATGCGGGTCATAGTGCATGCTTGGCCAATCATCAGCCAGCAATGCACTGCGATGCCGCAGTGAATTATGGGCCGTGACGCGCCACACGAATTTAGCGCGAACGGCCCATAACGTTCGCAATTCGGCGAACGATCGAACAGCCGATGTTCGAGTCGAACATGGGTTCGACTCGAACACGAAGCTCATCCCTAGCCATGAGGGTGCTTCCTGAGTTGTGTCATGAGGATAAACACTGCAGTTTTGGTTACTGAAGCCCCCCTATTCCCTCATGAAGACCAAGGAGAAGAATAAATTCAATACCTTTGCCATCCCTCCATCCTTAGTAGCCAGATTCCTTTCATCATTCTTACTGGGGCCAATATGGTCTGCCCTCCCTTTTTTACTGTTTATATACTTAAAGAATTTCTTGGGATTTTTTTTTGCTCTCCTCCACTATGTGCCTATCATGTTCTATCTTAGTCGCCCTAATTGCCCCCTTACATTTCTTGTTGCATTCTTCGTAAAGTCTGAATGCTGATGATGATCCCTCAGCCTTGTATTTCTTGAAGGCCTTCTCCTTTGCTTTTATATGCATTTTTACATTGGAGTTAAGCCATTAAGGACTTTTGTTCGCTCTTTTAAATGTATTTCCCAATGGGATGCACTGGCTATTGCCCTTATTTAATATGCTCTTAAAGCAAACCCATCTCTCCTCCATGTTCTTTGTTCCTAAGATTTTATCCCAATTTATATCTTCTAGCAAGGTAGTTTAGGGAAGTTGCTCTTTTGAAATTCAGTGTCTTTGACTATTTGTGTGATCTATACTGAAGCTAATTGACCTGTGATCGCTGTTTCCTAAATTGCCCCTTATTTCCACATCCGTGATCAGGTCTGTATTGTTGGTAACCAGTAGGTCTAGTAACGCTTTGTTTCTAGTTGATGCACCTAGCATCTGACGCATGAAATTGTCCTGCAAGACATTTAGGAACTGGCGAGCCTTAAACAAATGCGTGGTTCCCTCTGCCCAGTCTATGTCTGGATAATTAAAATCCCCTATTATGATGACGCTTCCCATCCTTGCTGCTAATCCAAATTGTGATGCTTGTGGTGGTTACTCCCGAAATGGATACTCTTGTTAGGGCTTTATACTTTAATACAGTGTTCAATCACATAGGGAAGGGTTAGAACCCCTATCAGACTTTTATTGCATTTAGAGATGTAAAATTTCCGGAAATTTTGAAGCTCTGAAAAAAAACAGTTTTTTTGGGGAAAAAACAGAAATTTTCGGAAAAATTGAAAAAAAATGCTACATTAGCACTTTTTTGTCTTTTTAAGATTGAAAGTCATTCTGTTACTTTAGGAACATAAAATATGACTATGTACAATTTGACTTGGCATAAAATTATCACAACTAGCATATTAAAAATATAGTGTAGCGAAACAATTATCACAAACAGAATTTACTTTTTTATAATATTTATTTGTAACAAAGGGAGCAACAATCTCCTGAACTGCTTACTAGTTTATGTGGAACAGCCAAAAAGCCTCCACAAAACAATTTTCAAAACCAAAAGTAACAATTTTTCATATTTCCTCTCCACAGTATTAAATAAAAATAAAAACCCCATTCTCATAAAAAGAATTAAAGATGGGGGAAGTGTTAAGAAGAGAGTGGGACTAAGTTTCAATGGACATTTAATCAGAATCATTTTCTGAGCTGAAATTGTCAGTATCCGTCTCTGCTTCACAATTAGGAACTTCTAAAAACTTAAGGTTTGACCAGACCGGTTCTTGTTACAATAGCAGCACAGCAACTCCTAAAGGAAGAAATGCATACTGTTCTTGCATTGGAGGGTTCAGTTTGTTACCTAGGACTTGGTTGTCCTCACTCAATGCACAGAAATTAGAATAATCTGATATCATACATTTTTTTTAGAAATTATTTGGAAAATATTTGAACACCCTGTCTTAAAATATTTTATTTATCATGTTAAAATAAAATATTCCACAATTTTTTTTTCTTTTTTCAATGTTTCCAATTTTTTGGAAAAAAACAAAAAAGCCTTCAGGAAAAAAATGGAAAAAAAAACATTTTTTTCCCCCGAATTTTTCAGTTTTTTTTCACATCTCTAATTGCATTCCATGTTCCCATTAAAAGGATTTTCCCTTCCACATTTCTTCATGACCACACAGGAACTGAAGAAAATCTTTCTAATGGGGACAAAGACAGCTAAACAACCGTATATAGGTTTGCCGCTGTATTACAAAGTACTTCTGCTGCTGCCTGTGTCCTCACTGGAGAGATTCTACTCACTTTCTTTCCTAGTGATCACACAGGAAGTGAGGGGACACATCCCCAAAGGGTCAGAAGTTCTAACTCTTCCCAGTTCAATCCAAATCTAAAGAAAAATCTTTTGGCTGGAGTTCCACTTTGAATGATATCATTGAACACAGATTGACCACTTAGATATTTTACTTCCAATTATGATATTAGAGACCAACGACAACTCTTCACATTACCAATTGTCCATTTCCTTAGATCTCTTGCTGATATTAAACCTGTAGGTGTTTCCAAACCAAAGACACAATCTTAATACCATGTAATTACGTTGAGTACATAATTCAGGCTTCATTTAATTGAGGCTCATTAAAAGTGATCTACATAATAATGCACATAATGTGCCCTAGTGGCAGTTTTTATGTAGGTTAAAGAGGACAAAGCTCTGAGCTCAAATCACCCTTCCATAAACAAGCAAGAAGCAAGCTCATCAGCCGGGAACCATTCCTCCACCCCCCGATACAACACGGGGCCCATTAAATTCATAGAGGAGGGCAAGAACGTACAGAAGCATGACAAGAACACCAGCCACCATAACAATGACTCGGTAATAAGATATACTGAATACCACCTCTTTTCTCTGCTCTGTCTGGCACCATATTTTGATATGTAATTATTAGAGAGAGCTGTTTCATAGGACAGCCTTCTCCAACCTTCACCTTGGATAGCTCTTTCCAGTGTGATTAGGAATATTGATGCAGGCATATTGCTGTGCTGATTGCCAGCTCAGTCACTTCTGCAGGTTCTCCAAACCACAAGCAGCATATTGTTAAAGGCGAAAGCAATGGAAAACATATTATTGCAGCTGTATTCAAACAAAAATGATCTCCAACCCAGGCAGGCAGTAGTGGGGGCTTGATTTTGTAAGGGAGCTGTTATAAAAGTGATCTCTAGCAGTCTCATATAATCTTCCCTGTCTGCTACAGCATGTCTCCAACCACAAATGGAGCATGTGCACAGACTCTGTCCATTTCCTCTAGTAACGTTGAAGTCTCTGACATTCTTCTGTAGCATTATATACAATACATTGATGAATATTATGTTTATGATATGGGGGGCCCCCTATACTTTGTAAGTTGACAGCCACTGCCTTGAACTCACTTTAGTGTGGCAACATATAACTGCTCCTTCTAGCAGGTTGACCTTCGGAAGGTTTTACCTCTTTCATGACCAGACCATATTTTGCTATTCAGCACTGAGCTGCTTTAGCTAGAAATTGATTGGTCGTGCAACACTGTACACAAACTAAATTTATATCTTTTTTTTTTTTTTTTACACAAATAAACCTTCTTTTGGTGGTATTTGATCACCACTGCATTTTTTTATGTTTTGCTATATAAATGAAAAATTACCAATAATTAAAAAAAACACTAATATTTATTACTTTCTGTTATAAAACATATCCAATTAAATTTCTTCATAAATTTAGGCCAACATTTATTCTGCTACATGTCATTGGTAAAAAAAAATCTCAATAAGTATGTATTAATTGGGTTGTTAAAGCATCTACAAACTATGATATATACAGTATATATTTGGAAATTGATCAATCCTGATGTACTGATGGCCTATTTCATTTCTTGAGGCCCTTAAAATGGAAAGTAGACAGTCTTAGGTATTTAGTAAGAGGCATGGCGAGTTCTTGGAAGTTAGAATTTTTTGTCGCAATATTTTGGAAAATGAAGGAATTAAATAAAGTGTGTTTTTTTTCATTTTTTTTAGGTTACATTCATAACAGCTGTGATTATTATTATGTGCTGTGATTGGCCCACAGCTATCACATGGTACAGGTACCATGTGATAGCTGTGGGCCAAACACAGCATTATATCGATATCGATCATGTGATACCCCAGCCACTCAATACGCTGTGTCCACCAGGCACGCTGTGTCACAGGAGTGGCACGTACAGTACATGTATGTGATTGTGCCTGGCTGTGCCACCAGCCCGCCCACAGTAAAATTACTGTGGTTGGAAAGGCGAGTGGTTAAGCCAGATCCGTCTTTAGGGCTATCTTCCCTATTAGACATTTAAGATGACATTAAACAATATCCTTAATCTCCAAAAATAATCCATATGCATCCATTATGTAATGGTCTTGTAATCTATTTTTCATAAAATCATTTCTTAAGATGTTTTTCTGCCTCCTTGTAACGTGAGCTCCTGAAGTTCTGCTTTCCCCCCTCATTTATGTTTTTTCGGAGAGAGCAGTGCACATTATTTGCAATCATGTGTACTGCTCAATGCACACTACAAATCTTATAGTTTATGGTCCATAATCCCTAGTCCATCTTGGGAGCAAGCAAGAGAGTGTATACAGTGTTCCTACATACAGTGGGACCATGGAGAAGAAACATAGCCACCCTCTAACAGGTAATCTGATCATATCAGCAAAAAACTGAAAAAACTAAATGGATTTTGGAGAGTTGGAGGAAGACAGGAGCAATAGAATGAATACCAGAGTTTATTGTCACCTTAAAGGAGGTCAGAAACCCAATCTCTGGGCTTATCTCTTCACAGCTTCACATACAAGAAGCCTCTTTTTTCCTGGTAGTTTAAGGTGACCACCTGAACTCTGCAACACTGGGGCCATCAAGACAGCAGAGCCAAAAGTTGGCGGTGTATTTCAGGAGCAAGGATTTACCCAATATCGCAACAATACCACCATCCAGCAGGCCAGCTATTCCTTTCCCAAACAGAGCCCATTCAGCTCACATGATCCAACTTTTGCAGAACAAAGATTACTTGGTTAACCTACATACTTAAATTCAGGGCTATTCAAGACTTTCCCTGAACCACTAAAAACGGGCCTACTCATAAATGCTTACTTCATCCATTCTTATTGCTGAGACCACAAAGATGAAACAATTCTTGTAATGCAAGGAGAGAGGCATGAAAGATCATAACCAATCAGATATTAGTTTCAAGTTTTCTTGGGAATGATTTGAAGTTCAGGGTAATCATGGATAAAGGAAGTTGTGTATTTTGAATCCCTGATTGAGCCCTAAGGTAGACCTATTTAGTGGAAGAAGATTAAGACGGAGGAGTTCCTGCTCTGACTTATTCACTTATGAGTAAAATTCAGAGCTACTGAGCTCTAAAAACAGCAGGCTTTTGTCAACAGGTTTATTAAGGAGAGCCTGGAAAACATGTAAAAATGAGCCCAGAACACCACCTGCTATCAGAATTTAAAAAATACAAACTATTATTATGCAATATAAACTATATTTGTTAGTCATGCATATAATGAGAAACTGTGCATGAAACCACTAAACATTCCCTTGAAAGGTTTTTAATGAGTGAGAAGGTTACAGGACACATGAGCTTTAAACACTTTTAATGAAACAAGTCTTATCACAGAGTTCAATCAACTTTTGTCAGGCTTTGAACAACAGGGTGCTGTTTTAGGTAGAACCATAATGAGCAAAAACCAGAACGATAATCATTCCCTAGTTAGGCAAAACACAAGTTTCTGTGGAAGATTCCAGAACATCTGTAACATGAAACGTCTTGTTAGTACCAAGATTAGACATAAGCTTTATAGAAAATCCTTTGTGAACATGGCCTTAGCTGCATTTCGAACACATTCGCAGATTGGCTGATTGTATTTTTTCTATTCTTAAGTCCCATTACCAGGAACGTACAGCATGGGCAGTGACAAGAGACAACAGAATATTGAGGCCGTTCAGCCTGTACAAAGCAAAGACAGGCTGACAGGACCCTTAGCTCTCTTCCAAGCTCCACATGTTTCTCTAATACCGCTCTGTTCAGTCATTAAGAGGGAAAGGAAAGCCTAGGACAGATAATTTTTCATTGTTTACTGCAGACAGGGATAGGTAAGTATCAGATCCAAATTTTCCAACTGTCCTCTTATTGATTGAGGACAGTTGGGGAAATTTGGATCAGATACTACCTAACATTATCTGTCCTGGGCTTTCCTTTCCATCCTAATGGCTGAATGAAGTGGTGTTAGAGAGAAATAATGCGGTATCACAGGATGTGTTCTGCCTTTGTTCTTTCTTATGATTCCTGAGGTTATCAGCATTTTCCATTGTGATCATGGAGTGGGCTGTGTGGGGTGACATTCATTCCCTCTGGCACTGTGGATCTCTTATAATATGGAGATCAATAACATCTGTTAAGGTGCTGAGGCACTGTTGTGGTGTGACACATAAGGGAGGCACTGGATTGCACTCGTTTTTGGTCACATTACATTTAAAGGACTGGATCGATTTTTATCACTGTCAATAAACCAACATCATCAAAAACGAAATGGTGTATAACATGCTGTTCATACTCACTCAGGCACTATGAGATTTGTTTTCTGTATTCTGAAAAAAACCTGGTTAATCCTGCTGTTCTCTGTCCCCCCCTCCTGTCCATGCCCTTACTGCAGTTTGGGATTTTGCAGAGCAGTGTTGGCAGATAGTGCACATGCTCAGTTTTCAGTGTGTTTCTATGCTGAGCATTTCCTCCCTATCACATCCGAGCAGCCCATGTGACTATAGAGTCACACTTGTGGGCATATACACAGTGGTAAATGACAGCCCACTCCCACCCTCCTTCTCCATGCCCACTAACAAGCTAAACACAATGGGGACTGGCTATTACATATTGATTGATGGAGGCTTCACCTCCCTCTTATTCTAAGACAGGCTGGAGGGGCGTAACGCAGCCTGTGACTGGCAGAAATCTGCCCACACCACGTTATTGCCAAAAAATAGGTTTGGTTTCAAATATATACAGTATTTGTGTGACCATTTAAAACAATTTATTGATATCAATCATTTATTTTTTACTCTGAATTCTAAAGGCTGTTTTTTTTTTTTTTAACATGTGACCAGCAGCAGAGAACTAGAAGCTCCTCCTGCCAATGTTTCCCTGCAGACAGGCTGGGAAAGAGCTAGGTCATGTGACAGCTGTATATCAATTAGGAAAGAAGGTGTTTAGATTATTTGTTATTAAAAAAATTAGAGGGCCATCATTCATATATAGAACGAGAAGGGATAATGTAACTTAAACAGTGTGAGCGTTTAGTATCACTTTGAGTTTATTATTACTTTACATATGTGATTTCAATTTTGTTAATGTGGTTATACAGTTTATGTGGATGAGTCATATGTGCATATAGTTGAATTTAATTTCCACTTTACACAGGGTGGCACACCTAGTTAATTTACATTTTTTGTTGGTATCTTGCATACAGACAGTTATGCCCCGTACACACGGTCGGACTTTGTTCGGACATTCCGACAACAAAATCCTAGGATTTTTTCCGACGGATGTTGGCTCAAACTTGTCTTGCATACACACGGTCACACAAAGTTGTCGGAAAATCCGATCGTTCTGAACGTGGTGACGTAAAACATGTACGTCGGGACTATAAACGGGGCAGTGGCCAATAGCTTTCATCTCTTTATTTATTCTGAGCATGCGTGGCACTGTGTCCGTCGGATTTGTGTACACACGATCGGAATTTCCGACAACGGATTTTGTTGTCGTAAAATTTTATATCCTGCTCTCAAACTTTGTGTGTTGGAAAATCCGATGGAAAATGTGTGATGGAGCCCACACACGGTAGGAATTTCCGACAACAAGGTCCTATCACACATTTTCCGTCGGAAAATCTGACCGTGTGTACGGGGCATTAGAGTGCTGCAACTTGATAGTATTATTTCACTGAGCATAAAGATTTAATATATTTGTATTTATATGTAAAAAGCTTAACCAAACACAACTGGTGAAAATACATTTATAATACTTACTATGAGCACATCTCATTGAGTCTTGCAGAATTGGAGCATCGTCTAGAACATGGGTGCTCAACCTGTGGTCCTCCAGATGTTGCAGAACTACAAGTCCCATCATGCCTCAACCTTTGGAATTCATGCTTGTAACTGTCAGCCCTGCAATGCCTGATGGGATCTGTAGTTCCGCAACAGCTGGAGGGCCGCAGGTTGAGCACCCATGCTCTAGAATCTTCAGCATCCGACGCTGTCTACTGTGGCAGTCCCACACTAATGACGAAGACGGGGAGGAGGGTAACCACAGCAGACATCAAGGAGATGCAGGCATCCTACAAGGTCAGAAGTATTGGATGCTGAAGATTCTAGCTGCAATTCTAGTACTGCAAGAGACTGAGAGGTAGGCACTATATATGTCATTTCTAAAAATGTGCTTGATTAAAGCCTGACTAAACTTTCAGTTTAAATCAGCTATTAAATTCCAGGTACTGCAAAACAAAAGGTATGCAACATCTTACAATTTGATTTCTTTCTAAAGCTGCCACAACCTTAGTTGAAAAGCCTGTCTCCTGCAAGGATGATAAAAAGTGAGGCACTTGCTGTCTGTGTGGATGCAGTGATCTCTCGGCAGAGGTCCAACATGCCCCCTACTGACTTAGACCTATAGTTTTGCAATCGACAAAGCTCATGCTGCCTGTTGACTAGAACGCTCTCGTTCTGAATCAGCAGGAGAAGGGATATGTTGGAACTCTGCAAAGAGATTGCTTACACACATAGAGCATGGGTCCCCTTCCACAGCATGCTGTCAGGGGACAGGCTTTACCACTCAGGTTGTGGCTACTTTTTTTATGAAAAAAAGACTTTTAGGGGGTAATGGTGGTGCAAAAAGGTCAGTAGCCCATCACTGAAGGCTGATCTTTTTTTTTGCCTCCCTTTTGAAGTGCCCGCCAGATGTTTAAGAGATAGGTTGTGAATGAAAGAACTCCAAATCCAATCATCCACAGCGGTAGAGGCACTATAGTTCCCAAGTGAGCACAAGCGTGTTGATGTCACTGCGCTTGTAGTCCATTGATACTTCCTCCAGCTCTGTAGCAGAAGGACCTGAGTTGGAGGAATATTCTGCAGGAGCCAGAGCATTGCACCTGTGATCCACTGATCCCAGTTGCAATACTTTGCAGGTTGAAATGCAAAAAATAATAAATACATGTTTTTTCAGTATAGGTGTTTTTTTTTGCAAAAGTTGACATTTCCCTATAAAGGACAAGTTTACTTTTAGTAAAAACTACATTACTTTATCCTCACTAGCCTCTAATTTAAAGTAACCTAGAAACACGACAACTTGCTGCCTAATTATCTCAGCTGTACAGCCACAACTTCCTCCACTGTTGTATCTCTTTTTTTTCCAAATTTCTCTTCATGCCCGAATGAGATTAACAGCAAAGGAGACTGCAAACTGTCATGCTGACATAAGTAAGCAGCTGGGTGGGGGTTTAGGTTAGTTGGGTTAGCCATGCACATACGGATTTCTCTTGTTCAGCTCTGTGGGCTGACCAAGAGAAATCATTAGATTCTCTCCATCTACGCTATACAGTGAGAATGAAGGGATCTCCCCTGCCAGCTTTTGTATTCAATGGCAACTGCAGCTGCTGAATACCTGAACAGACACTGCATATATCCAGTCAACACAAAAAATATGACTACTACTAAAATATGTTCTAGGTATGTAGTACCCCGTCCCCTTCCCTTTTCCCCACTCTGTGCACAGAAGGGGTGTGACAGACCTAGCCGGGAGAGAGACTTTTGGAGGGGACTGTATGCTAGCCTCGTGCCGATCGATCATGGGCCCTGGCATTTGGGGGAACAGTGCTCTTTGTGAGCTGTATGCCTGGGGACCCTTGAGGTGGTATTACTGTGGATTCGGGTCCTGGTCCCCCAGGACACACAGACTCTGGGCACGCTGGATTTGCCATATTGGAATAGTGACTGATTCATACCATTGGGACTCCTACTGTTAAATGCTAATGTCATCAGTTCCAGCTACCTCTCTGTTGTCTGCTAAAATGTGTATTGTAAATAAGTCTCTAGTATGGGATCTAAGAGTCATAAGATCCCCATTGTTGTTTGTGTTAATTAACTCTGCTATTGTGATAATGTTGATTGGGGTTTCTGAGCTACAAGATGGCCAGTCTGGCCTAAAGGTCATGTCTGAGTCATCTAGGCTGTCTAAAGGGATTAGTTAATTAGCTCATGTTAATTAGGTTAATTAGGTTACAGCTGTATTGTTAGAGTAATATGAGCAGGAGGTCTGCACCTCTTCTTTTATTGTATAAAAGAGACTGTATTCCTGTCAATAAAGAGAGATTCCTGGTTGAACTTACATACAGCCTGCCTGGTGTTTGTTCTGAGCTATCACAACTGGGTTAGAACGGCACATAGCTGTAGTTCTAATCCCGGAGGATTGGATGACCGAACAATCAGATGTTGCGATCTGCAAACTGATTCTATAGTTGCAGAGGAGTGTCGGGAGAGTGGAAACGAGCGAGCAAGGGGCTCGTTACAAGGGGTTAATTTTTTAGTCTAGGGGTAGAGGAATAAGCAGAAATACTTACCGATTTCCCTAATTCTTTCAGCAGCCAGCACTCTCCTCTGCTCCTGGTATGTGGTCGGACCCCTGACATTCTCATGTACAATACAGGAATGACTCAGTGAGCATTTAACCCTTATGCCCTGTGCACATGGTCATATTTTCCGATGGATAATGTCCGATCGGAGCGTGTTGTCGGAAATTCCGACCGTGTGTGGGCTCCATCGGACATTTTCCATCGGATTTTCCGACACACAAAGTTTGAGAGCAGGCTATAAAATTTTCCGACAACAAAATCCGATCGCGTCAATTCCGACCGTGTGTGGCCAGTTCCGACGCACAAAGTGCCACGCATGCTCAGAAGAAATTCCGAGACGGAACCGCTCGCTCTGGTAAAATTAGCGTTCGCAATGGATACAACACTTTCGTCACGGTGCAATGTTAAAAATGGTTTAATACAGCGCACTCTCTTCTTCTTTATAATGTGAGAAGAATAAAGTAGTTTTGCTGCTCATATTCACACAGACTTCTCACAAACTTCTTTCTTTATTATTTATCGGGATTCCCTCAATATATTTTGATTTGTCACATCTGACAAAATTATTTTTGTGTTGTTTTATTTTTTTTTTTTATTTTAAGGCATATTTTTTTTTTTTTTTTTTTTTTTAGGTTTGTATTTTTTTAAGGCTGATCTTTGTTTTATTTTATTTTTAGTTTTACTCCATAATATTTTTGTGTGTGTTTTGTGTGTCAAGTTACCACAACACCATTGATATCTTGTATTATTTAATCTCAAGGAGATTGCTTGGTGTTGGTGTCTCTTGTTAATTTCACATTGTACTTTAGAAATGTACCTGAATCCTCACAAACAAACTGTCCTTTTTGAAGGAAAAAACACATAGGCGAGTATAATTGAAACAAAAATTCCTTTATTAAGGGCTCAGAACCAAACATAGAGGGAGGCAATGCTAGAGAAACAGCAGAAATTGGTGAAGCCCTGGACCCCCAGGGCAGACATCAATTCTTTAACATCAAAATTGGTGGCCTGAGGAGTCCATATGTAAGGGAGTGCAGTCTGGTCCAGAAGTCCCCGAGATCCGGAAAGCAGCAGATGACATCTGTGTCCCCAGGCTGTGGTACTACAAGAGCCTGCATCTTTTGCCAGTCCAGACTGGACCCAGGGTTATCACTTTCTGGTCTTCTTTCCATGCTTCCTTCCTGGCTGTGGCTCTGCTGTTGGAGATGTGGCAGGAGGAGGAGTAGGACCTGGATGAGTAGGAGGACTAGTAGGACCTGGAGGAGAAGGAGTAGTAGGACCTGGAGGAGGAGGAGGACCATGTGTGAGGTCACAAATGTGGGTAGCAGATGTTATTTGGCCCCTCAACCCCTTATTGAGAGCTTCCAACATTAAGGACTCACACATGAGTTGTTGGCCCTCCTCCATCCGCTGCATTTTGCAGGCAATTATGCCAGAAAAGTCCTCCTCCACAGTGTGGGGGGCTGTCAGGGCCTCTGTAGCCTTCCAAAAGAGGCCTATGGCAGCCTCCTCCAGAGTACTCCTCTTCCTGCCACTTTCTCTTTGCAGGTGGCTGGGAGGGACCTGGATATCAGGCAGCCTGCTTGGCCCGGCCACCTCCTGGCTGAGACTTCCCTGTGTATGAAAAAGGGACATGGTTTTACTTTTTGCATCATCAATCACAATCATAAATTAGTACTCCAAACTAACATCTAGTTAACATCATTGATTGGACAAGCAGAAATATTTAGAGGAATGCTATACCTGGCTCAAGCTGGGCTCCTCCACATGTTGCTGCCTGGAAGGCCCAGGTTGGGCGTCAGAAGCCTCAGCTGGGGGGGAAGGAAGCGTGGAAGGAAGACTGGAGAGTGATGACCTGGGTTCAGTCTGGCCTGCCAGAAAATGCAGCCTGTCATAGTACACATCCTGGGGACATAGATGTCATCTGCTGCTCCTGATCTCTGGGAATCCTGGACCTTCTTGTGCTCCCTTAGATAAGTGCTCCTCAGGTCACCAATTAGGATCTTCAAATAGGTCATGTCTGCCGTGGGGATCACCGTCTTCACAAATTCCAGCAATTGATCCAGTGCTGCCTTCCTCTTTGTTTGGTTCTTATAATGTGGGTGGTTTATCTCCCAAAGACAAGGCAGTTCCCTGAAAATATCTATGAAGTTTGCCATAAAGTCGGTATCTTTCAAGATATACATTTTCACTGCAAGACACAACACAAGACAAACCCTAATGTCAGACAAAACTCTCCTAATCTAGTTACAATATAGGCCTCAATCTAGAAGCAGTATAGGCCCAAGTTTGGGCTCTTACCTTCGTTATCACGATCGGCGCCTCCGATACTCCTTCTTCCGCTCACAGATCGTACGTACTACGCACGCGTGTTACGCTTTATACACACTGCGCTTGCGTGTAACTCCGCCCGCCCCTGACGTTCTTTCTAGTCTATTTCCCGCCCCTTTTCGTTCGGTGCAGTGGGTGAAGAGCACATGGCGGAGTCAGAGCAGGTGCGTGCTAATTATAGTAACGAGGAGGAGGAGGAGGAAAGCCCGGATCCGGAAACGTCCCGATCCAGAAGGAGACGATTTAAGGCCTCAAATATGTCCTTTGGTGAGATGTTGGAGATGGTCGACATAATGAAGAAGGCCGACTATGATGGAAAGTATGGACCTTACCCCAATCCCAATATCAGAAAGGCCAAGATCATGGCGAAAGTGGTCAAAAGTCTGCACCGGAATTTCGGGGTACGACGATCGAAAGATCAGCTCAGGAAGCGGTGGTCGGACCTGAAATTAAGAGAGCCCGAGCAGTACAGAAAGATCCGGAGAGTGCTGCAAAAAAGTAAGTAGTTGTGCTGTGTTCCTATTCTTTTTGTCTTTATTAATTTTGTGCTGCTCCATGTGCTTATTACGTTTGTGCTGCTCCATGTGCTTTTCTTAAGTGTTGTACAGTTTAAAATGGCAACTTTCATGTTCATGGGCACATTATTCGTTCGTATCAAACATTTTTCTTTCGGCCTATAAAACACCATTGTTTTGGCCATATGCATTTGCCCACATTTTTTAGGGCCTGCTTGTATGAAAAATATTTGGTTGTGTAGATGGGTTTGTTACTAGAACGAAATGCAAACTAGATTCTGTGTAAGGAGAGGACACTCAGCAGCTGTTTTCACATCTGGACGCTGAAGCACTAGTGTGGGACAAAAGAACACCCTTTTTATTAGGGGTCCCACACAGGTGCTCCAGTGGATACTATAGGGGTGTCTCCATCTGTGAAGCTTGTACCAAACAGGTAAAGTATTGAAGCTTGACAAAGGACACTAAAAATTCTACATCTTGGAACTCTGCAAAAATAGACAATTGTACCCCACTTCCAAGCAATGTTTCATCTTTATAGTTCTGCCATCAAATATCTGTGTGCTAAGTATACCATTTTTGTTTTACATAGGGGAGAAAAGACTCGGAGGACACCCCTCATTCAAGGAGACCAGAGACCCTCCACCTCGGGAAGAAGGGTAAATACCCCCAACACAAGCAGAGCAGGAGGAGGAAGACGTGGTGGAAATAGGCACCACAACAGGTGAGTGTCTGCGACCACAGGCTCAGGTAAGAGATGTATACTGGCATATTTATAATACCTGTTTTTTTTTTTGGTTTCTCTCTTTTTAGGTGATCGTGATGTTGTGGATCCAGAGCATTTCACCTCGGAAAGTGCACAGATCCTGATCGGGGAGATCATGGGGGGTAATTTAGCATTGGAAAACCTCAAGAAAAACATCAATGATGTTATTCAAAAAAATAATAACATCATTGATGTTTTGGGGAGAGTTTAAAACCCCTCCAAATCCCTTTGTTTTTTTGTGTGCTACAATGTTAAAAATGTTTTAGCAATTTTTAGAAAAGCCAAATTTTGAAGATGCACACAGTGTGCTATCTGCCATCACAGGAGATCAATGGACGCATTTTGGGGGTGCAACCCCTTCCTCAATAATAAAGTAGCTGAGAGGAAGGGGTTGCTCCCCCAAAACACGTCCCTTGATCCCCCGCGATGGCAGCTAGCACATGTTGACATTCGTAAATTGGTGTGCATCTTCAAAATTTGGCTTTTCCAGGGGAGACTTCACCCCATCTGAATGCAATATCAAACACAGTTCCTAAATACTCATGTCTGATATTGCCTTCAAGTTCTACCTAATGTGAACTTTGTAAGTTCAAGATTTGTGTCTTTCTTGTTGTTTTGAAACATGCCTGTTTTATCTTAAATGGACATTTCTATTTTTGATAATGCCACTCCAAAAATTGTTATACAACAAACATGTTGGTTTGTTTTAAAAACCTTTTCTAAATGCACATGTGATTGTGCAGGTATTAAAAAGATTGTTAATCAAGAATGTGTGGATTATTGTCTCAACGCTACAACACTTTTGTGGTGATGTAATGGCTGCTTTCTGTGACAATGGGTGTTATTTCCTAAGGGCAAATACACGTTGCACTACAAGTGCAGTTTCAGTGCATTTTCAAGTGCACTTGTAGTGCAACGTGTATTTGCCTTTAGTAAATAACACCCAACAGTGCTTTGTATAAGGTTACACAATCACGCCATTTTCAGGACTCACCACATTTTGGTCAGGGTCAGCTAAAACAAACACAAGCAGTAAATGTCACCAAAGATTTGCTTAATTTTTTTTTTATTTGATCAAGGTTTCACAAATTGTCTGGCATATTGATGGCCCCCCTACCCGCAAAGAACTCAAGGTATCTTAGCCGGACATCACAGGCACTCAGGGAGGGCAAGCCAGGACGGCCACTTTCAAGCACCGTCAGGGTTGGTTCATTTATAATTCCGGCCTCAGGCCCAACTGAGCCGCCATAGTTGGCAGAATGTTGCCGTAAAAAGTTATGTAGAACACAGCATGCCAGGATTATGTGATTCAGTTTATACTCCGCCATATGGATGGGTGTAAGAAATAGGCGGAACCGGCTGGCCATGATTCCAAATGTGTTCTCCACCACTCTTCTGGCTCTGGCCAGCCGGTAATTAAAAACCCTCTGGTCCGGGGTGAGGGTCCTCATCAGGAATGGCCGCATAAGGTGGTCCCCCAGCGCAAAGGCTTCATCCGCAACGAAGACGATTGGGAGTCCTTCCACACTGTCTTCTGGAGGTGGCAAGTCCAAGCTGCCATTCTAGAGACGCCTGTAAACCTCCGTCTGGGCGATGACTCCACCATCGGACATCCGGCCATTCTTCCCCGCGTCCACATACAGGAACTCATAATTAGCCGACACCACCGCCAACATCACAATACTATTGAACCCTTTATAATTATAAAAGTATGACCCCGAGTTGGGTAGTGGGACGATGTGGACGTGTTTCCCATCAATTGCCCCTCCGCAGTTAGGAAAGTCCCACTGCTGGGCAAAGTGGGAGGCCACAGTCTGCCATTCCTGTGGCGTGGAAGGAAACTGTGGAGGAAAAAAAAATAATTAGTCTTTTTGCACATTAAAACATGGAAAGCAGATTAGACACAAACCTTCTTGGCCAACATCAAGATAACATTTATTAATGGGAATTTTTAAACACCAAAGTATAAGGTACACCTATCAGATTCCCCCTCCCCCACCCCTTCTCATGGGCCATTTCTAACATTATGGGGGGGGGGAGCTCTTGGACAGGTAACCCTCTCCACTTCATTGAGAGATGAATGCCTAAATAATGGGTATTACTTTGAACAGCCCCTCCTTAGTTACACTATTGGCAGCCCACTGGACAGGTAAGAAGTGTCATAATACAAAGATATAGATACACACTGTACACATTTCAGCACATTTGGACATTCTGCTATTACCTATCAAGATAATAATAGGATACAAAAACTTTAAACAGTACCATTTGAAAGTATACAGGCAGGCCCTTGCACTACATGCTTTGGGGAATTCATCCATACATCTGAGCACAAAAGAGATGGGTATAGTGTGTATGGGTTTGGCAAAGTGACCAGATAGATGATTGAGGATAGATAGAGAATTGGTATCAGATGACTTAGCAGTTGGGGAAGGGAGGGTTAAAAATGATTTGGGGACACCCCAACAAAAAAGCCTCTGGCACTCTGCCTGAATTTAAAGCACCAATCACATTTTAAAAAATGTTAGGGGGTGTTTGGGGTAAAGCACTACTATGGAGCTGATAAAATACATTGTTAAGTGACTACATGAGGTGAATATAGGGCCTGTAGACCATGCTGGGGAGGTAAGTGAAGGCAAATATGTATGAAGGACCAAAAAAAATTAGATAAAAATCCAGCATGAATGAGGACAAAGGGGACATTCACAGCATATTCCAATCATGGTAATTAGGGAATGAGGAAAGAAATACAATATATTATCAAACATTATATACAATAAAATGTGATATTAAAGGATAAAAATCTTACCTTAATATACTCCTTCTGCAGGACCTGGATGATGGCAGAACAGGTCTCTGGGATAATGATCCCCAGAGCCTGGGGGGAGATGCCTGTCGAGAACTTCAAGTCCTGCAGGCTTCTCCCCGTCGCCAAGTACGGCAGGGTGGCGACGAGCCTCTGCTCCGGAGTGATGGCTTGCCTCATGCAGGTATCCTGCCTGCTGATATAGGGGGTCAGCAAAGCCAGCAAACGGTGAAATACGGAGAAAGTTCCTGAAATCATTAGGATTATTCTCACGGATCTCACGGAGCAAAGGCATATGAGAGAACTGGTCACGCTGAAGCAACCAATTCTTGGTCCATGAACTCCTCCCCACCCTGTTCATGGACTGGACTTGTGTCAAGGTCAGGACCCCAACACCAAGCCCCCGCACAGCACGAACTCTACGAGGAGTACGTATACGCAACATGGCTAGAAAACGGTCGGCTGCTCAGAAAGAGGTAACAGAACGCACTGAAGAACAGCAAGGCCTGTGAAGAGCGACCTGAAAAACAGCAACGCCTGGATATCCAAGTAGCCCTCAAAGATTATCTTACACATAACTCTACACCGGACATTTCCCCTATACTGCTCTGGGAGGCGCATAAGCCAGTGATCCGAGGTACCTGTATCTCAGTAGCATCACATCTCAAGAGAGATAGAATTCTTAAACAGCAACAACTAGAGTCAGAATATCACAATAGTTTTCTCCGATTCCAGTCCAGTCCTACTGAGGTAAATAAAATCACTTTAGAAAAAACTAAACTTGAACTAGATATACTTCTTGCTGAGGCGGCTGATAAGGCCAATCGTAGATCTAACCACACGATCTACACTAAAGCGAATAAACCAGATACCTACCTGGCTTTGCGCCTTCGTAGACCAGACCGTGCTTGGGGTCCCATCAGTCTCCGACTGGCTAAAGACACGGTTACCAGTAACCCACATTATCAGACACCAGTCACAACTGATGAAGTCTTATTTGCCATCAAAACACTCAAACCTCACAAACGTCCGGGACCGGACGGCCTCCCTAGCCTCTATTATAAAAAATTTGCTATGGAACTAGCCCCCCTTCTTGCCAACACTTTTAACGCTATACTCAGACAGCAATCTTTTGGTAGAGACACATTGACAGCGCTTATTTCTATGATCCCGAAACCAAACACAGATAATACATTGTGATCTAATTTCAGACCAATATCACTTTTAAACGTAGACATAAAGATCCTGGCCAAAATCTTAGCTCTACGCCTTAACCCTATTATTGGAGGGCTGATACACAAGGATCAAGTAGGGTTTATACCCAAGCGGCAAGCGAGTGATAACATTAGGCGAGTGATCCTCCTACAACACTTAGCCCGTTCCCGAAAAATACCAATGCACCTCCTCTCCCTAGATATAAGAAAGGCTTTTGATACAATCTCCTGGCCCTATCTATTTTACATCCTCCAACGCTGGGGCTTTGGCCCTCACTTTCTTGGCTGGATCAATGCCCTGTATGATCACCCACAGGTCCACGTACAATACTCGGGATTCCGTTCAGAACCCTTCCCCATCTCTCGAGGAACCAGACAGGGCTGCCCCTTATCCCCCTTGCTCTTTGCTCTTGTGATCAAACCTTTAGCGGCCCTGATCAGAGCAAACCCTGACATTCGAGGTCTTGAGATAGCCTCAACCTCGCACAAGTTGTGTCTCTTTGCAGATGATGCACTAATGTTTGTTATGTTGCCACACACTACCTTACCAAATCTTATGAACGTCTGAGATAAATTCGCTCTGGTCTCTGGACTAGAAGTTAATCAAACAAAATCAAAAGCCCTCAATGTGTCTCTACCACATACCGGTCTTGCTCTCCTGCGCCAAAACTTTTCCTTTCTTTGGTCCTCCACATCCATACCTTACCTAGGGATTAAATTGACCAGTGACCCATCCAATTTGTTCCAATCCAATTATCTCCCGATGCTAACCCAATTATCTTCTCTACTCAACTCCTGGCTACCATTATGCGTCTCCTGGCTTGGGCGTATCGCTGCTGTAAAAATGTCCCTGTTACCAAAACTACTGTACTTGTATAGAGTGCTACCAATCGTAGTCCCCCCCTACTACCACAGGGTAATACAAAATAGAGTCTTTAAATACATTTGGGGCCCCACGCGGCCTAGAGTTGCGAGACCAGTATTACTCCGTAATAAGCTTAGTGGAGGCCTAGGAATACCCAACTTCTTACATTACTATCATGCGGCCCGCCTGGCCCAATCTACTCTATACCACTCTAAATCTGAAATACCTCTTTGGGTTGGTCTCGAGGCCATTGACCTCCACCCAATTACTGTATTCAATTTGCTATGGCTCCCCCCTTTGGCACGAGGCTCTATAACCAACCCAATTACGCAACATACACTTAAACTCTGGGATAAGTTGAGGGTCCCCTTCAAATTGATCTCCTCACACTACCCTCTTCTATCATTCCTAGGCCACCCTCAATTCTACCCAGCATACGCAGAACCAACTTTATTTCATGCCTGGGCTCAGGCGGGTCTGACTCGCATATGTGATCTAATTACTGGAGACTCTATAAAATCGTTCCCAATGATCCAGACTCAAGCACACCTTCCGCATAGAGAGTGTTTTCGTTACCTCCAAATTGCACATTTTGTTCAAACAACTATAAAATCTAGCTCTGGACTGGATACTCTTACTGAGTTTGAGAAGGTGTGCGACTCAGACCCGCATGCCCCGGGCATTATCTCTCATCTATACACTCACCTCACGTCATCACCTTCAAGTCTTCCCACCTACGCACAGCAGTGGTCGAAAGACTTAAATATTGAACTAGAAGCTGATGACCGGCTGACCATTTGGACTAATACAAAAAATTCATCCCAAAATGTTGTTGCCTCAGAGGTCAATTACAAAGTGCTAATGCACTGGTATTTAGTCCCAGTCAGAATCGCTAAATTTATACCTGACTACCCCCCTAATTGCTTTAGGGGTTGCGGGGACAGAGGAACACATATGCACATCTGGTGGACATGCCTACTGGTGCAGCGCTTCTGGGCAACAACATTCCAAATGGCCTCTACCCTCCACCAAATCACTTTGGACCCTAATCCAGCTGTAGCTTTCCTTAACTATATTCAACAAGATTACACCAGATCGCAACTCCATCTCCTCCTTCACCTGTTTCCTGCAGCCAAGCAGACGATTGCTAAGGCCTGGAAGACACCCACCCTTAATATTGTTGAAATGAAAAATAGGATCACTCAGGCTATGATACACAGTAAGATTGAAGCAAAGATCCTAGACAAGGTCCCCCAACACTTTAAAATCTGGAAACCGTGGATTTACCACTTTATGCCCACCAATATAGACAAACATCTCTTGGAACCTTGAGGAGGTTCTAAGGTTCATCTAAGAAACCTATTGAATTCACGCCTTTGCCCATGCGGCCCGGCCGACTCCACCCCCCCACTCAATTTACTCTTAACCCCTCTCCTCTAATCCCCCCTATTCTGCTCTTCTCTTCCCCCCTATTCTCCTTTCCTTCCTCCCTACAATACAATAACTATTGGTATTGTACTCTGTCTTATGTTATGGCCCTGGCGACTCTCACGCTCATACCCTGAGAAGACCGCCAGCACCTCAATGTAACAAAATAAGGGACTCCGTTCTCCCGTACTGCTAACATTTTTGTCTGAATCTAGACGATGAGTTATTTGACAGAGTATGCATTTTTTGTAATATTTACTATATTGCTTTCTATTCCCGTTATACTGACTGATTGTGATGTGCACTGTTCAATATATATATTATACCTTGTATTGTAATACATGTAACAGATGCTTGTTAACTACCAATAAAATATTTGAAAAGAAAAACAGCAACGAACGAACAAGAACACAATGACTAATGAAAGTCACGCGTAGCTTGCTTGCATGCACTGAAGAGCAGATACAAACCCACAAGCACAAACTGAACCGCAGAAAACGATCTGAAAGCCACGAGTTTGAAAAAGCACGAATCGTCTCTCACCAAACTTTTATTAACACCAGATTAGCAAAAGGGGCCCAAAGGGTGCTGCGCTTGGTTCTGAAATGGCCTTTTCTAGTCTCGTCATACATGGTGTACGTCACCGCGTTCTTGGCGATCGGAAATTCCGTCAACTTTGTGCGACCGTGTGTACGCAAAACAAGTTTGAGCCAATATCCGTTGGAAAAATAGGATTTTGTTGTCGGAATGTCCGATCAATGTCCGACCGTGTGTACGGGGCATTACTGTGTTGGGGGGTAATACAATTATTGGTGCTGACTGGAGTTCAGCTTTAATGTAATACACCTATGGAGTACAAACTCATTATCGGATTGAATGGAGAGTGTTCCTTTTTTAAGTGTATTTCCTATTTTGCAGCCAAATTGGGGTAATAACTACTATATCTGTTACATATCCCCAGTCACATGGCATAACTTAACTCCTTCCCGCAGGCCGTATGCATATATGCGGCCTCTCAGTGGGTGGGCCTTAACGCTGAGAGGCCACATATATGCGTACCCAAGGATAAACAGAGCTGTGCTGAGAGCACGTGCCCTGTGGGCTCCCTGCACCGTTACCAGTGGCTAATGGAAAGCTCCCGATCTCTATTTACGATCGGGAGCTTTCTGATCATGTGACTGCTGTGACAGCCAACCATGGAAGTCACATAATGAGAAACACCGCTCTGCCTCCCGGCATCTGAAACCCTTTAAAGGGCCGGAAGGTGCCGGCGTCAAGGGGTTAAAGTTGTAAAGGCTGAAGGTTTTATACCTTAATGCATTTTCTGCATTAAGATGATAAACCTTCTTTTGTCATCCCCCCAAATACTTACCGGAGCCTGATCTTGATCCAGTGCTGTCCCCTTACTCACTGGGCTCAGCGAGAGCAGCGGGAGCCGTTGACTCCTGCTGCTGTCAATCAAATCTAGTGATGTGGGAACAGGGGGTGGGGCCGAGCCGCACTGTGTGTGTCAGTGAACACACAGAGCGCAGCTTGGGATCAAGCCCGCACATGTCCCACCATAGGATCGAGCCTGCTATGTGCAAAGCCATTGCACAGCGCAAGTAAGTATGACATGTTTATTATTTTAAAAAATAGCTTTACAATCACTTACATTTTTTTTTTTAATATTGCAGCTTAATTTTTTAGATGCTCATTTTCTGGAACTTCCAGCAATGAAAAATCCTACTTAGTTCTCCTTGTTTTTTAAGGGGCTGGGGAACTGTGTTTGCCATATTAATCTTGTCTGTAGTATGCAAACATCAGCTATCATCTCATCATTTGCATTAGACCTGACCACTGTCTGTCCTAGCAAAGAAGGTTTAGAGGTTTAGAAGCTGAGCTTCTCCATTGTATTTAATGAGAACAACAGTCCCCAGCCCAGGGACAGATCACAGTGAGTTTCTGAGAAATGTTTGCAGTCAGCCATGATACCTTCTTTTAAAAACATCTAAACATCTGAAATAATTTTTATTATGATATATTAGCATTTTAGGTATGCTGTATGAATGGGAACACATAGTGAGGTTTTCTCAATCTTGACTGCAAAAGGTAATATACACTTTAAAGAAAACCATTCATTTGCCTGGCCTCCTCCACTGCTGGTTCTTACCTTCCACCCCTTCCCCTACCGCCACATTTGCCTAGCAAAGTTTCTCCAGAATTCCTGTGTTTTTGGTCAGGTCTGTGTTAGAGCTAACAGTAAATTATGGTCCCTTCCCCTCACCCCCACAAACAAGAGAGTGTTCAGGCTTGGGTAGTGGACATTTATGCCCTTGTAAGCAGGTGTTAGTAGCTCTTTAATAGAGACCACTCTCCTGGGTAATGCTAGTGGGTGGAGTACTGTGCCTTTTATAATATGGTATAGGTTGAACACTGGGCAGAAGGAGGATGGGAGCTGGCTACCTCTGACTTACAGCATGTAGGTTTCTAGCCTGGAGAGCAGTAGACATTCCAGGTCTAGGCCCAGAGAGAGACTCTATGTGAGGACCCAATGCTGGGGGATGCATGAAAGAGCATATAGGAAGATGGCTGGAATTTAAGAGTTTGAGTTGATGGTATTGATGTGTTCTGAACTATGAACAGGGAAAGGTGAAGTTGAGGAGCTGTTGTGCCAAGTTCTTGACCATGTCATTATTCAATAAACCATTGAAGATGCATACTGTGTGGATATTTATTACTTGGGCCAAGAAAGCATGAGTATGGCAAGAAAGGTGGACCTCAGGCCTGGAGCATGCGTGACACAATATGGAGGAGTTTCTCTTCTGTTACAGGTGTATACCCTATATGAAGAAGCATGGTGGTACCCTAGCCGGCTTTGCGGGAGCTGGCAGCAAATCAGGGCTGCCAACACACTGAGCACTGCATTGTGATAGGATGAGGAGAGTCACATGTTCGACCATACCCATAAGAGTTTGAATTTTTCAAGGCTCCATTAGGTGGATGTAGCATGTTTAAATTAATTACTGGCAACAAAAAGGCCTGCTATACAACAAACCTATTACTTTGTAGTTGTTCTCTACTCTGTGTCAATTCAATCAGCTATCTGGCAGCCTTAGATCGGCCTGCTATGGGTACATTTCATTCCCAATTCATTGGTTTGCTCATTTCAATCAGCTATCTGGCAGCCTCAGATCGGCTTGCTATGGGTACACTTCATTCCCAATTCATTGGTTTGCTCATCTCTAGTTTCCAGTTGTCAAGCCCACACATCCACAGGTGTCTGAACTTGCAGTGAGTCACGAACAGCATAAGCCACTTGCCTGCTAGGTACATCTTGTTCCTGTCATTCACCATGGTATACACATACATCACATCAGAATATAGTTGTTATTTATGAAATTTAACTGGGAAAAAACACCTGCAGTGACTAACAGACTGTCACATGTCACAGTATGGCACCAACTACCCAAATACAATCTGTGACAAAATATGTGCAAACACAAGCTGAGCCCCCCGACAATACCATATAGACATTTAGGAAAGACACACTACTATCCTGCCAGCACAGTCAAGTGGATTGCTCAGCATATTTGTTGAGCAAATTGCAAAATCCTTTTTTTTAATTAGCAAATTGTCCAATCACTGTGGCAGAGCAAACAAGCCAGAGTTCACTACAGAGCAACAGAAGCAACAAAAAAGATGAAAAACAGAAAATATTGATTCATGTAAACAGGCTCAGAGCTCATTATTGGAGTTTTCCGCTTTACCCACTGAATTTCACAGTGAACTTCGCAACAGTTCCAAGATTAAGTGAACGTTCTCATGTAGATTTTGTGAGTTTAATAGACATTGTTTCTTTACAGGATGCAAGGCTTCTGGAATTTCTTTATAATTTTTATTAATTCCAGTAGATTTGCACAGAGCATTTTGTTTGCTTTGGATATATGGGCCATTAAAGTAGATTTAAAAGAGAAGTATGGGTTTTACAAAAAAAACCCATTTATACTCACCTAGGTGGATGCAGCATCTGTCCCCTGCCACCTCTACACTGAGAACTGAGCGATCAAATTCCACTGATTGCTCAGTTCTCCCCTCCGCTCTGAACAGAGAGCCGGCGGGCGGCTGTAAGTCACCACTCTATGCTCTACCCCTCTCACAGGAGCGCTGGAGAGGGAAGGGAGTGGCTGGCTCAGTGTCCCAGCGGTGCAGCTGAGAGGCTAAGTCAGCTGCTGGTCCAGGCATCTAGGTGTATCCTGACTGTAAAGTGGCCCGCTTTAGTACACTGTCTGCTGAAAACTGGTCACATAAGTGCAAAAAAACTGCATCCATAGGAGAAATATAGCCAAAAAAGCTTTGCTACAGGCTGAGAGGCTGAGCCAACTGCTGATCGGGCATCTGGGTGGATCCCAATAATTTATTCAGGTACCTTGGGTATTCAAATGGGGGAGGAGCCAGATGCACCGTTAGGGGACCCGAGAAGAAGAGGATCGGGACTGCTCTGTGCAAAACCATTGCACAGTGCAGGTAAGTATAATATGTTAGTTATTAAAAAAAAAAAAAAGTTAATATCACTTAACGATTGGTAAACTGTAATATGATAAATATTTATTTTTGGGTTTAATATCAGAAGTTTGGCCAGTGGCAAATGTTACTGCAAAGGCCACAGTAAGTGTTATCAGAAGCAGTTGCTAAGCTAGAGAGAGTAACAGAGGAACTCATTATTGTGGGAGCGTTCTCACAAGAAGTTTTAAGGTTTTATTTAACATCCCCTACCATCCACAATGTAGTGGAAAAAGTTTAGTAACTAAGGGGAGGTTAGGAACTTGAAAACTATGGCCTGAATGTCTTCTAATAGTTTAAGGGATATTGGACTCTCTCCCTCTGAGATTTTGTTTGGGAGTATGTTGCTTACTAACTTATATTTTTCTCTTAAGGTTATTGACAAACTCATTTATGTGTTTTCTCCCCAATTGTAGATCCTAACAGCTTGGAAGAATCTCATAAAATAAAGCCATGTGGCTTGTGGATTCTTAAGAGACATTTATACAGTATATTTATATAGATATAGATTATACAGATATATGGATATATCTATATATCTATATATATAAGTAAATGTTTAGAGACACAATACAGTGTCTACAGTAGGGAAAATATTTATTTGATCTCCTGCAGATTTTGTAAGTTTGCCCACTTCCAAAGAAATTAAGGGTCTATATTTTGTGTCATAGGTGTATTTTAAATGATAGAGACAGGATATCAACCAAAAATCCAGAAAAACCCCGATACAAATAGTATAAATTGAGTTGCAGTTCAGTGAGTAAAATAAGTATTTGATCCCCAAGCAAAACATGACTTGGTACTTGGTGGAGAAACCCTTGTTGGCAAGCATAGGAGTAAGATGTTTCTTGTAGTTACCAGGTTTGTAAACATCTCAGGAGGGATTTTGGTCCACTCTTCTTTACAGATCTCCACATCCTTACGGTTTCCTGGCTGTCACTTGGCAACTCAAAGTTTCAGCTCCCTCCATACATTTTCTATAGGATTAAGGTCTGAAGACTGGCTAGGCCACTCCATGTCCTTAATGTGTTTCTTCTTGAGCCACTTCTTTGCTACCTTGGCAGTATGTTTTGGGTCATTGTCATGCTGGCAGACCCATCCACAACCCATCTTCATTGTTCTGGCTGGGGGAAGAAGGTTCTCATCCAAGATTTTACAATACATGGCCTCATCCATTGGCCCCTCAATGTGGCAAAGTCGGCCTGTACCTTTATCAGAGAAACAGACCCAAAGCATAATGTTTCCACCCCTGTGCTTGACTGTAGGGATGGTGTTTTTAGGACCGTAGTCAGCATTTTTCTTCCTCCAAAGACAGCAAATCGAGTTAATGCCAAAGAGCTCAATTTTGATCTGACCACAGCACTTTCTCCAAATCCTTCTCTGAATTATTTAGATGTTCATTGGCAAACTACATGTGCCTTCTTGAGGAGGGAAAACTTGCGGGCACTGCAGGATTTCAATAAATGGCGGCGTATTGTGTTACCACAATATGGTCTTGTAGCCCATTCCAGCCTTGTGCTGGTCTACAATCTTGTCCCTGATGTCCTTTGATAGCTCTTTGGTCTTGCCCATGATGGTGAGGTGTGAATGGAAGAAATAGATTCTGTGGACAGGTGTCTTTTATACACATAGTGAGTTTTCTATAGGAGCACCTTCTTAAATTGAAAGGACTAATCTGTGTACCACATGAGCAAATACTTTAGCCAGTTTGTGGGAGCCAGGATTATTGTTGGTTGGTAGGGGATCAAATACTTATTTTACTCACTGAACTGCACTGAACTCAATTTATATTTGTATCATCAGTTTTTTCTGGATTTTTGGTTAATATTCTGTCTTTATCATTTTAAATACACATATGATAAAACGTATAGACCCTTAATTTCTTTGGAAGTGAGCAAACCTACAAAATCTGCAGGGGATCAAATCATTTTTTCCCTACTATTTCATGTACAGTTTACAAAAAACTTGAAGAAAAAGTTACCTGGATCCACACCAGACTCTGCAAAAATGACTAAATTAAAGTATCTCTGTGTTTGATTTGTTTTCCTTTTGGAATCACGGTCTTAGTACCATGCATTCACACATATATCTATTGATTTGAAAAGTCATATTGTCTTTTATATGTCTTCCATTTTATGTAGAATTGTCTGTGTTTACCTATGTTGATAAGTCAGCATGTCCACAATTAAGCTACAAGGCCATTCTGGCCACATGGTCTGAGTGTACAGCCAATTACTGTATAAATACATATTTTTTATCAATCATTTGTTTTTATGTAAATTTTATTCACAATAAAAGGTAATTTTTTAATAATATAGCTGCTCTCAGCTATTATATTCTCCCCAATGGAGTTTGCCTCCTTGGCCCGGACTACCTCTACCTAAGCGTATGGAGGTTCCAAGTTAAAGATGAGAGCAGGTATGGTTAGTGATCAAAATGTAAAATGTTACTCAAAAGAGGGGATATTGTAAAAGATATTGTACATTCTTCTCATAACTGTATTTTATTCTTGTATGTTTTACCTATGTTTTGCACACTGCATTCATTTTGCACACGGCAGTAATAATATTTTGAATAATTGTTACATTCTTTCGAGTCCTGATTAGAATTTAGCCTGCCTATGTTACGCCCCTTGTTACCATAAAAATACAATTGTAATATTAATGTGATATCTACGTAACCATTTGTATAAAAAACTTCAATTGCACCGAATAAACAGAACAGTGATTTGGAAAGATGCTGCATGTATCATTCTGCGTCTGTTTCCTATTGCAGTAGTTATTATTAATTTGGAACCACTAATCAATATGAGGATAGGAGTTGCCTATCTATAAAGTATCCAGAACAGCGGTAATATAATTATTTTTGGGTTTAATACCACTTTAATGTTGCTTTAAGGTGTATATGAGGCCAAAACTTTTGAAAGAATGTGGAATGGTTGGAACTCCTTCCCTTTTTTTTTTGCTCTCTTTGTCGCAGCTGGTAGGATACATCCTCTCCAGGTTTCATGGTCACCATTGTGATTGAGAAACAAAGTGTGGGAAATACAAAATGTTACTGTTGTCACTGTAAAATGAATATAGGAAAATCTTCTAATCCTCTGATATCTGTTCTGATGGAAAATATTTCTTTGGAATCTTTTCTCACTTCATGTTGTGTCTACAGGACAGGATGTGAAGAAAAATCTCCCCAATGGGACAGAGGCAAAAAAAAAGGAACTTGACAAGGATTATAGCCATTTTACTCTAAAAGTGTTGGCTTTAGATATACAATACTTTAATGTAAATTGATGTTGTTCTGTGAGGTGTATTTTACTCAATGACACACAGGATTGCTTTTTCCTCATTATTTACTTTTTGGAGCATTTTTCCTAACTGTTTCCCATCATACTTCTAAAATGGTAATACTCCCCACTGGTGAATTAGAAAACCAGAATATTGGTCTCTGAAAACAGAATCAATGGGGTGTTTTTCTGGAGAATAACATGCAAACAGACTAAGGAAACTTGAGCAAAACTGGATACTGGATATTAAACTATTAGAGAGGATGAAGAGGATGAAAAATTAGAATTACAATGACATTTCTTTTTCTTAAATTATAATTCTGTGGTTTTGTAAGTGAGAAGAAGTTAATAAAATTCAACGAGAAAATCTAAATGATGTTGTTAAAACACCAAACATAAAAAGTAGAGAATGGAACAAATCCAGCAAACATGATTTTAGAAACAGGCGAGGAAATAATATGCCAAAAACAACAACTGAAAAAAGTGGAGAAGGCAGTTGTTCAAAGCTTTATAAATCCCCCATAATCCTGCTTGCCTGGTCTAGTCTGTCATACGAGACAAGGACCCCTGATAACTCTTCTATGCCTCCAACTGAAGCATTGTTTTATCTGCAGTGGATGGGAAAATATACGGTACTTAAATAAGCAGTTAGAATTCTGCAGTTTTTCTATGGCCCACTTTGAGGTTACATTTCCTTTTTCAGAATACACTGCAAACTCTTAACTAAAGATGAGTGACTGCCTCAGTCCAACAGGTCATGGATCAAGGACACGTCAGCTTCTTTCTTTAAAAGCATTAATTTCTACTACAGCTTTTAAAAGCTAGTTCTAGCTCCATACAAATTAACCCCTAAGTCTTTCAAAGTGCTTTTTTAGGATGACTGAAAATGTTACAGTTGCAGGACTGGGGTAAATGAAAGTTTGAAGTCTATTCCACAAATGATTTGCACATCTTTGCATTTGATGATCTGGTTGAATACTAATCTTGCTGCTCATTTCTACTTATTACACATGAAGGGCAAAGATGAACACATTTAAAAAATGTATCAGACTTTCTATTTGTACATCAGTCCCAGGAGCAATAATGCTCACCTCTACCTGAGATCTTTAATGCAGGGGGATCTATTTAACACCTTCTTGTCTCTCTGTAATTGGAATGTTACATTTCATTTTTTGGCGGAACCTGGTATGGTGGTCCCTAGCCTTCAAGCATACAGTCCAATACCCAATCAACAAACACTGACAGCACTTAAAGGGAATATATAGTGGCTTTCAATATATTTTATTTATTATAGTAAAATTTAAAAATACATTTATAAAATATTTTTTCTATTTTTAGTCAGATAACTTTGAAATATTTTATGTGTTTTATATGCAGTTAACATGTGACTCATGACATGGGAGCTAGTAGACAGGCCTTAGAACTTCAGACTCCTTTTCACATGTTTTCCAGTTCCTCCCTATCTTCTGTTGAGAAAAATGTGTTAATTACAGAGCTCAGTAACTCAAGGTGAAATGTACAAACATATGTGAATGGGTATAAGCAGTGACTCCTGTCACTCACTTCCCTCCCTCTGTAGGGCTGGTCCCAGAAAGGAAATAAACACTACTGTGCTGTCGCTTTATAAAACCCATGGAGATCCTTTGTCATGTATTAAATATTTTTTTGCTAAAAACTTGCTCATAATGCCAATTCTTCCTTTCCCAATCCCAATCTAATGTGCAGATTAAGTGGATATTGAGACAAATTCAAATCAATGCACTAGTAATAAATAGAAATATACTATAATGTTTTTTGTTTTTTTTAAAGAAATGTATAACTTAACCTTAATTGTGTTTTTTAAACATTTTCTGAAACCTTGCTAAAGTGGACTAGCGTGTCTTTTCAAGCAACATTATCATATGTGATATGGCTTAAGAGACCACTATAGAACAGCATAAAGCTATTTTTATTTTTTATACTTACCTTTCTCACAGGTCTTCAGGCTGGTAATGTAACACACTTGGCCGTCTTCCTCTTTGCCTCTTCCATAGCTTGGGCTGTAGGAGAGGGTTAAATTATGCCTCTAGTTTGGGACCCACTTTCACAGGAAGTGGTATGTTAACCCTGTCCTTCTGATAGAACACTCCTTTATACAGTGGGTGGATCTTGGGTGGTAGAAAAAGAATTGTGTACCTGACTGAAGAGAGATGTAGCAGAGAGTCAAATGGAACCCTGTTAGGCTTCCCCACATGGACTTTCCGGTCTTGAGATACCAGACACCCAGAGGCTAAGAACGTAACACTTAAGAAGATGTGGGTTTACTGGATTAAAATCAGATGTGTCTTTATTGTCTAACCATGTGTGGATTCTGTACTATTTTATTGCCAAGTAAAAGAAGAAGAAATTTGTTTCTGACTGGAAGTGTATTTAGTATTTAAAGAGGATGCCTGACTAACTGATTGGAAACATGTAAATGTGTAAAACACAGTTAGATGGATGCATGTGCCTCATGGTATGCTACATGGGTGCTGGTAGACATTATCCTGAAAGTAAGGTACATGCTTTACACTTGGTTGAGTTGGGAGAGGTGGTGTTTAGGAAAAGAAGTTGCCCTCCTGGTGGTGAATATCAGACCCCTCTATGGAACATGTGTCATCTTGGCCCCCAGGTTTCAAGGGCCAAGCGTGTTTGGCTAGACTGTCCAAGCCCTAACCTGGAACCACAGATGAAATACAAGACCTTGTTATATGTTTTCTCCCAACCAGTTATGGTTCAATGTTGCTCTGGGCTAGGGGAATGGTGTAGCGGAGAGTTTCCAACCCACCATCTGTACACATATTAGCAGTCGATTTTGGTCTGAGTACACTGTAGGGCAGTTATATACTAAAACAGGAAGCCCTTGGATAGCCCTACACTTCTGCAGGCTACTAGTTGAGTGACAACTAAATTGGATTGCTAGGGCCCTGCCTACAGGGTTGTCCTCTGATGATGCAAAGAGCAGATCTGATGTGATGTCATCATTGTGGTAATGTCATTCAATTGTATAAGAAGGTAAGAGATTTTAGTGATTGGAACTACACATACTTTAACCTCCCTGGCGGTATTCCCGAGTCTGGCTCTGGGTGGAATTTCAGAACCAAAAGCGGTAACCCCAAGCCAGACTCGGCATCGCATCGCAGGATCCAGGAAGAGCTTACTTACCTTGTCCCCTGGATCCTGCGATGTCTCCCCGCAGTGTGAGCAGCTCGTTCTCCGCTCGATCTATCACAGAGCCGAGCTCCGTTCCCTGTGAGCGTTGTGACACACGGGGACGGAGAACGGAGCCAAATTCAAAAAGTGAAACACACACAATACATACAGTACACTGTAATCTTACAGATTACATTACTGTATGTAATTATTTCACCTCCCTTTTGTCCCTAGTGGTTTCTCCAGTGCCCTGCATGCAGTTTTATATTATAAAAACTGTTCTTTCTGCCTGGAAACTGGAGATTGTCCATAGCAACCAAAACTGTCCCTTTACATCAAAAGGGGTTTTAGACCAGCTAGAAAACAGCGATAATAAATTAGAATCACCCACAGAATTGAGCGATAGTGATTTGTGGGGAGATCTGTCATCAAACACTGAAAAGTAATGACAGCGACAATTCTGCAACTGAGCAAATTTTAGTGTTTTTGATTTGATTACATTATTGAATCATTTTTATTATTATTATTATTATATTATTATTATTTGGTATAATTATTTATAGTTATTTATTATATTATAATTTATGATTTTGTTTTTTAAACTTTATCATTCCCGGGATGTCTACTAGACTCTTGTTTGGACAGATTTAAGTGAGTTATTCTTAAGAATTACAGGCCTACAATATAGAATGCCAAATTTTCATGCAAAATAATTGTACCGCTTTCAGCATAAAAAATCTGAAATAATCATACCGCCAGGGAGGTTAAAGTAATTTTATTTTGTTGCCAAAATCAGTATCATTTCTCAAGTTACAACTGATTTTTTCAGCAACCACCTCACCCTATGCTCAACATGAATGTTTTCAAAGTTTTACTTTCAATCTTGGCAATGGATAGGAAAAAAAAAAAGCTCCCTCTTTGTATTTTGGATCCGATGTATTACTCAAACCTTTGTATGTGTCTGGTGCTCTATAGTCCTCTAAATCTACATGAAACATAATCATTCATTTATCAGTAATAAAGCTGGACACACATGAAATTAAGTTCAATTCATATTAAACCTATAAAGCTCCAGGCGCTTATTTCACAAGGAGGTTAGCCGAACGGCTGTACTGTATTTAATTATAATGTAATCTTTTTGTAACGGTCCCTTATCATTTTTATTCATGGAACAGATGAAGAAAATGAAGCCTTCATTACATTTGTTGTATCGCAGGGACCATTAAAGACTTGAAATATAAAACAATAAATAGCTCAGTGGTGCTGAAATTTATACATACTGGAAAGGCTTCCAGAGGGAATGGAAAGGCTCTCTTCGCATTAAACAAAGCTTGTGTAGGTGTGGAGGTCTTCTGTAATAATCAGATTTCATTGTGTTGTATATAATTACGATATGTAGTCTACAAATACTCTCTCAGTAGTAATAACCCTGAGATCATAACAGAATGTAAAAGCCATTCGATGGTAAAGATAACGATTGAGACTATTATCCCTGTGTACATTAACCTGAATTAGAAAATGTTTTCTATAGATGTAGTGCTAAATGCAATGATTTTTAGAAAAACAAATTGAGTGGAATTTATCAAAACTAGAGCAGCCAGAATCTGGAGCAACTGTGCATGGCAACCAAACAGCTTCTATCTTTTATTTTCAAAGTGTCACTAAAGACAAAACATTTTATTTTCCATTTTGGATAGAGTAACAGAGAGGCATAACCTATAACCCCTCAGTTTTTTTTTCTTTGGGGGGGGGGGTCCCTTCACTTCCTATCCCATAGCAAGTTAGAGGAAGTTAGAGGAAATATCTGCAAAGTAAGGGGATCCTGGTGTGCCACCAGGGTCACCAGAATTAGTGTCCTCATTGGAAGATTTCCCCTATATTTGTGTTCTGCTTTCAACCCCAAATATGGGATTTTCTTTTACTTTCACTTTAGATGATAACGGTAAACAGGACAAATAGAGAGAGGGTGAATCTCACTAACGGAGTCACAGATCCCTCTCCATTCTATCCAAAACTAAAAAAAAAAAAATACCTAAATACTAAATACCTTTAGTTACATTTTGAGCAAGCTGAACATAGAAGCTGATTGGTTGCCATGCACAACTACTCCAGATTCTGTCTGCTCCAGTTTTGATATATTTCCCTCATTTCAATACACATTGACACAAGACACACAAGATGGATTGTGCCAGTTTAACATGATAAATACATAAATACATATGCAACATGAAGTGACTCCTGACAAAATATATCCTAAGTATCCCTATAAGTGCATGGTGTATGAGTGCTTCAATTTGGATGATGTGTCAGCAGTATGGACAAAGCTGACCATACACACAGAAGTTCTACATAAATCTTTTTTTAGATTGGATTCAAAATAACAATAACAATAACATTTTCTATTTTCTAGAGTCAAGAGAAAGTGCATATGCTGGAATCAGATGCTGGCTTGGAGTCCATCATGTCTCCACACATGGCTCAGTATAATCCAAGGGAAAAGCTGAACACTGATGATGTCTTCACAGACAAAACTTTATTCAGCCGACAAGATTCAGCACATGATCCTGCCTTCATGTGCTGAAGGGCTTTTGGCTTATTAAAATACTTTCTATTGGTTGAAATTGCAAAAGTCTAGAATACTGTTTAGTTTTATCTTTTTTTTGCAATGCTTTTAAAAACGTTAATCACCTAGAGGTGTTACTGATGGTTTCAGCAGTTTCTCTATTAAAGCACTTCTTGTTTCTTAATAACAGGAGCTCCTTTCTCTGTGTTTTATAAAAAAAGCCTTATTTACCGTATTTTAGATCAGCTCCCTGCGATCATGTGACCAGCTGGCTCTCTTGTCCTCTCCTCCTTTCATCCCGGATGATGTCAGTGGGGGAATCTGGGCCCTGCCCACTGCATCTGTCAGCCAGGCAGAAGAGAGAGCCAATGGGTCACGTGGTTGCGGGGAACCGCTTAGAAGAACAGTAAATAAGGCATTTTTTTAAAACACAGAGACAGGAGCTCCTGTCATTAAGAAACAAGCGGGATTATATAAGGTTTATTTGAGTGGGTTAACAACCACTTTAAGTTTGACCTATGATAAAAAATATTTATCTTAAATAAAATAACACAATTCCTTCACTTCCTTAAAGTCCAATTGAGCCATCCTTTATTCTTACACTGATAAATGATAATGCTAATGCCGCGTACACATGACCGGACTTTACGGCATACTTGGTCCTGCGGACCGGAGTCCGTCGGACAATTCGATCGTGTGTGGGCTCCAGCGGACTTTTTCTCCTCAAAAGTTCTACGGACCTAGAAATGAAACATGTTTCAAATGTTTTCGACGGACTCGAGTCCGTCGAAAAGTCCGCTCGTCTGTATGCTAGTCCGGCAGACAAAAACCGACGCTAGGTAAGCTATTGGCTACTGGCTATGAACTTCCTTATTTTAGTCCGGTCATATGTCGTCACATACGAATCCGTCGGACTTTGTTTGATCGTGTGTAGGCAAGTCCGTTCATTCAGGAAGTCCATCGTAAAGTCCGTCGAAAAGGCCGCAGGACAAAGTCTGCTGTAAAGTCCGCTCGTGTGTACGTGGCATAAGGAATAACATATACAGTATATATATATATATATATATACATATATATATATATATATATATTTATATATATATATTGATAGGTGCATCAGAAGTAGCTCTAGTGTTTCTGGTACCTCAATTGATTAAAGCGGTGCTCCAGTCATCCACAGAAAAATTAAAACATACACAAACTGTAGCTGCTGACTTTTAATAGTGGGACAATTACCTGTCCTGGAATCCAACGATGTCGGCACCCCAGTCGATGTTTCCATCGGGTCTCAAGTGCTGCTGCCACAATAGCCTGTAAGGGAAACTGTCAATAAAGCCTTGCGGCTTCACAGCCAATTCCTTAATGCACATGTGCGAAGCACGCCGTGCTTTCTGAATGGCCCGGTGGCGAGGAAGAAGGAGGGGGCCACAATTCTGATGTACCTCGCTGCAGCGAGGTCCGGCAGAAGTAGGACCTCGCCCCCCCCCCAAAAGATGCCAAATGTGACACTGGAGGGGGGGAGGAAACAGATAAGTGGAGCTTCCACTTTTGGTTGGACCTCCGCTTTAACTTTGTTTTAGAGCATGGCAGAAAACTGATCAAACTGCAGATTACTGTGGGGCATTACAGTGAGTTCATGTTTATCGTTAATCAATTTTTATTTCATTTTATAGAAGAGATATAAACAAAAAAATAAGATAGCATTACTAAATGTGTTGAGGATATTATACATACATTGGTACAATGGTATAAAAAGATCCAGTATGTATGAATAAAATATTACATTCCAATACAAGAAAACTACTATTTCAGGTCAATATGTATAAGAAAAAGACTAATGAAATAAAGGCTAATAGCAACTCATGGTAATGTGTGGTTTTAAATTATACAGTATACCAATTGCTGGTTTGTGTATCCACCTTTACCTTTACACCTTACAAAGGATTCTCTGTGAATCCTTTCTACAGTTTGCCCAAGTGATGATATTCACCCTATTTATAAAAGAATGCAGGTGCACCAGGTGAATGTCACTCCCCATGAACTGACACCAAATATGACATACAATAAGCTGTCAATAGCATGTAAGCCTGCTGGAGAATTTGCCTCCAGGTGCTCTCCATGGTGCTGAAACAGTGTTTATATATAGGCTAGTTAACTGTCTTTTTTTTAACAAAAAAAAAGCATACTTTACCTAGTGCACTACAGGTGTGAAAGTTGGTATCCCAATAGGAAGGGGCTTATTCAGTGGAAAATGCAATGATTCAAGATCTAAATTAAGCTTATTTTATTACAAACAGCTTGGAAAACCTCAGGTGCATGCACAGAAAGGGTAATATATAGGCTGATAAAAACAGGTGGTTGAACTATGGTTTTACTGCCCCTTAGCTGCTCACATAAAATCTACAAAACAGCTGGAGAGGGCTGTTCACATGTGGTGGGTGTGATGCTTTGTATCCGAACTGCGGGAAATTTAGTGCGGCACTTTGAATTGACAAGCGCGACCATTCAAGCCAATGATGCTGCCTTGCAACCACAAGCCAAATGCTTTAGTCTCATTGTAAATTGCCATTTGCCCCCCCCCCAAAAAAGGCATTCAGGAGGAGTCAAAATCATCTCCTGAAAGTTTATCAGTGACTGCCTATCCACATTCAATCCACTGTGCATCATAGAATGGGTCAGTGTGAACTTAGCCTAACTGTTCTTAAATAGGGTAAATATAAAGACCTTATCCCCTTCATGCATAAGCCTTCTTCTGACATTTGTTGCTTACAAGTTAAAATCTGTATTTTTTGCTAGAAAATGACTCAGAATCCCCAAACATTATATAAATATTTAGCAGATACCCTAGAGAATAAAATGGTGATTGTTGCAATATTTAATGTCACACTGTATTTGCACAACAGTCTTTTAAATGCAATTTTTTGGAAGAAATACACTTTCATGAATTTGAAAAAAAAAAAAAAAACAGTAACGTTAGCCCAATTTTGTGATGATGTTGTAATGATGTTACGCCAAGTAGATAAATACCTAACATGTCATGCTTTAAAATTGCGCACACTCATGAAATGGTGACAAACTACGGTACTTAAAAGTCTCTGTAGGTGACGCTTTAAAAATTTCTACAGGTTACCAGTTTAGATTTACAGAGGAGGTCTTGTGCTAGAATTATTGTTCTCACTCTAATGTTCATTGCGATATCTCACATGTGTGGTTTGAACACTGTTTACATTTGTGAGCATGACTTACGTATGCGTTCGATTCTGTGCGCGAGCATGGAGGGATGGGGCACTTAAAAAAAAAAATCTTATTTATTTATAATTTTATTTTATTTTTACACTGTCCCTTTAAAAAAAAAATCTGATCACTTTTATTGCTGTCACAAGGAATGTAAACATCCCTTGTGACAGTAATACAGTAGGCAGTTACAGGTACTCTTTATGGAGAGATCTGGGATTCCTCTGGGATTACTCAAGTCATGAGATTTGTGACGAAACCAGTAGGAGGAGCCTGATTGTCTGACGTGTGGGAAGCAGGAAGTGATCTGGAGAGGAGGCAGAGGATAGATTGAACGCTGAGAAACCGGGGCTGCAGATCCGGGATTCAGGTGACCCTATCCCCCCCTCACCACCACAGCATTACAGCACTTTAGAAGCATTCTGTTACTATGTAAATGTGAGTTGTATGAACTCTGAGCTTTTTTTGAGATTAAACATTTTTTAGACGGTATCACACTATTGTATGCCTCTATTATTCTTCCTATGTGGCATATGCGAGGAGGCTTATTGGAAGTGACCAGGAGAAAACTGGTATCATCTTAAAGCTGGGCTATTATCAGGAGCAGGAGGTGACCGGGGAGGAGTACCAGCACACAGCAACCAGTGTACTTATAGGAGATAGAAGGATGGTCCAGGATATCTGCTGAAAACATCTTTTGGCTTATTTTCTAAGCCCTTAAGGTGAGGGTACAACTGAAGGGGGAGGAGTGCACATTGCATGAAGACACCTTATCACTTTATATGGACTGTGTTGATTATATTTATATCATTATGGACTGTGTGTGATTCACGGAGCACAAGCACTTTACATTATGATTGGATTATTATTTTACGAGCACTTTATATTATGATTGGATTATTTTGTAATTCACTGTTTTAGGTTACACATATCATCCAGATTACTTTACAGCTTAGGTTGTATTGATTGTTGGTTAGAAGTAGCGCGGCACATTTATATACACTTGTTTTTTCACATTGTGGGGAAGTGTGGGAAGTGCAGGCAGCTTTTTCAGTTTTTAGTTCACGGTAGTTTATAGTTTTTTGGCAGCTCACGAGGTCTCACACATTTCTTAACCTATGGAAGACCTTAGGAATATAAAGACCTTAACCTACCGGGTGAATGTTAGGTGAATGTTCACCAATTTTGAATTTTGTCAAACATAAACTGAATACCGTTTAAAGAATTTGGAGTGAATTTTGGGCACATTGTCCTTTTAAAATATGTATATAAGTTAGAGGAGATTAAAATTTGTACTTTACTTAGAGGCATTTTCTTGGTATTCTGACTATGAAGAATCAAACCATTAGCAGCTGTCATTTAAGGACAATCTTCAGTAGGCTCCTCTGGTTGCTGGTCGCAGCCAAACACAGATCAAAACATTCTATCTGCATTTTATCAACAATTTCCTCCTACGCTGATGATCAGCCGTTTACTGCGTTGGAGACAGGTAAGATAAAAGAGTCTAGGATAAGATGGAGAGAAAGAGTAATTGGTTTTTTAAAAGGAAGCGGTGATGTGTGGGTACACATCAGAAACCTCGCTCAGGGAGCAGCTTGATTCGAAGCCACGTGATCCAGGCAAATAGCCCAATGCATGTGCTCACACAGCAAGTCTACACTAATTACCTGGAATGTATGGGTCAGCAGCTGCATACCACTAAAGTGCCTCATTACTTCACTCATCGTATAATGCTCACGTTGTCATTGTGTCATTCTCTTCATAATATATAGGGCAGAATACAAATTATATCACTTTTTGCTCCGCTAAGATTTGATGTCTATTGTACTCTCAATATGTGCTTTCAGACTAATTATTTTTTCTGTCAGTGTCTTTCCTAACAGGAAAAAGGGCACATAACTGCTTTCAGTTTAGTAATTTACCATAAATAGGGACACACATGCAAAGAATTACCCCCCTTTAAAATAATCACATTTTGTTGCTTTGCAGCCTGGAATGAAGACAGGCACTGTTTTTGTTTTATCCAGCTGTATTTATAACATCCAAGTGAAAGATATAACGCCAACATGTCAGGAAAAAAAACCCTCAAAAACAGAATCACTGAGTTGGAAAAAGGATCACCCCCTTGTGTCAGTATTTTGTTGAACCACCTTTTGCTTTATTTACAACCTTTATTCTGTTGGATATGTCTCTACTAACTTTGCACATCTAGACTTTACAGTATTTGCCCACTCTTCATGCAGAACTGCTCAAGTTCAGTTAAACTGGATGGTGACTGTTTGTGGACTGCAGTCTTCAAGTCATTCCACAAATTTTCAATGGGTTATATGGGGTTTAAGTCTGGGCTCTGACTAGGCCATGCAAGGACATTCACTTTTTTCTAATTCAACCACAGTGTGGTCATTTTGCTGGGTGCTTTGGGACATTGTCATGTTGGAAGGTAAACCTTCTTCCCACTGACTTTCTGGTAGAGGGCAGCAGATTTTCCTCAATAATTTGATGGTATTTTGCCCCATCCTTTTTTCCTTCTATCCTGACAAGTGCCCCAGTTCCTGCTGCAGAGAAACACCCCCATAACAGGATATTACCACCTCAATGCTTTACTGTAGGAATGGTGTTATTTGGATGGTGAGCTGTATTGGATTTTCGCCAGACATATAATTTGACGTTGAGGCCAAATAATAAAATTTTAGTCTCATCTGACCCTAACACCTTTTTCCATGTGGCCTCAGAATCTTCAAGGTGCATTTTGGCAAAGCTCAGTCATGACTGTATGTGGCCTTTTTTTGAAGGGTGGCTTTTTTCTTGCAATACTCCCATGCAAGCCACTTGTGTGGAGAATTTGTGACATTGTTGTCACATGCATACGATGACCACTCTTTGTCATAAATTCCTGCAACTGCTTCAGAGTTGCCGTTGGCCTCTTGGTAGCCTATCTGACCAATTTCCTTCTGGCTATTTTATCCAGTTTGGAGCGACGTCCTGATCCAGGGAGGGCCTGTGTTGTACCAAATACCTTCCATTTCTTAATAATAGAATTCACTGTGCTTCTAGGCATTGATAAAGCCTTTGGATTTTTTTTTGTAACCATCTCTTGACTTGTACCTGTCTACAACTTTATCACGTAGATCTTTTGACAGTGTCTTGCCACTCATAGTGGATTGTTTGCTTCGGCTGCACTACCAGGAACTGAAATGCTCCAGGAAAGCTCTTTTCGTGCTGAGATAATCAAAATAACCACAGCTGATCACAGTTGAAAGTCAAATGGCTTTGTTTACAAGAAAAATTATTTTCATGTATGTATTCTTAACTCAAACAGTCTTCTATTGCTCTCGGTCTCTCTCCTCCTAGGCATCCAATAAGATCACCTGTCCTTATAGCCAATCGGGTGATGGGTATCAGACCCACTTCCCGATTGGCCGGGAGGAGGATCGGTGTTGCAACAGCGAATATTCATTCACTGTTGCATCGCTGTTGCAACACACCTGGGTGGGCTCCGAATGCATCCTCTGTGACCTGAGCCCACCCTATTTTGAAACCTATTAGAGCCTATGGCTCTAATCAGGTGCTTAAAAAAAAAAACATGGCCACTGTAATTCATGCGCCCGGTGCCCTGAAAGGAGCCGGATGCATGAATAGGGGGCGGCCACGGCGGCCATGGATAGACTCATGCTATATATGGATCTATCCATTGCATATAGGGGGTGGCCTGGAGAGAGGAGGTGGTCCCCAGGCTCCCCTAATAGACAGGCCACCACTGAGGAAAACAATTTACTGAAAAACACATTACAGGGCCATTAAGTAGTGTATGTGTATGGCTTTTTTGGGAAAATAATTATATTATTTAGAATCACTTTAATTTAAAGGAACAAAGCACTTTCACTTTGTAAACTGTAGGCTCACTTAACCTAGTGAGGCTGTGTTCACTAAAATCGTCCAATCATGTGCAAGTAAAAAAACATCTTTTCTTTTTAGTATCCTTGGCACGATTGTGTTTTAAAGTGAACACTCACCAGCGTTCACTCTTTTAGTAAATCGATCACTGTGTCTCTGAGTGAGACCCCAAACAGAGCCATAGGAAATGAAGAGAATAAGTTAGGAGGAGGCTCTGCCTCATTCACTTGTGTGTGTAGCTATTTATTTATTACAGGTATTTATAAAGCACCAACAATTTACACAGCACTTTGCATACTGTACATTTAAATCAGTCTTTGCGGCCAAGGAGCTTACAATCGAATGTGTCTTTCTCACATGTAAACATACACATATTAGGGCCAATTAAGGAAGGACTGGCAAGAGCGAGTTACCTGCATCAGCATGTTTTTGAAGTGTGGGAAAAACCCAAGAAAGCACACGGGGGAACATGCAAGCACCATGCAGGTAGTGTCCTGGTTGGGATTCAAACCAAGATTCTTAGTGCTGCAAGATAGAATTGCTTCCTATTAAGCTACTGTGCACTTCACATTGAGCTTTTGAGCCCTGTAAACAATGTTTTGACAACATAGTTGATGGAGAGATGCTGGAGAACATGAAAAATGAGCCTGAATTTTACCTGCTGGATATAAAGATATAAAAATATTCATGTGCAACATTTTGTATTTACCTGACTAATGACAGATACATAAATAATTTAAATGTTTTTCCTGATCACAATAAATTAACAAAGAAAATGTTTATAAAACTATTATACATTTTTTGGGGGCCGTGACGTCATAAGGGACGGGGTCATCGGGTGACATCACCCGGTGACCACGCCCCATGCCAATATAAGTAGTTGCGCACCGCGCACACAGCATTACAGCGGGAGAGAGCACTGTGTCAACATCGGAAGAAGACCGGAGGGAAGAAGGCGATGGAGAAGACTGGGCCAACGCTAGTAAAAGAGCCGGCAAAAGAGCAGAAGACAGCGGAGGAGCCCGGCAGAAGATACCGGAGAGCGGAAGAAGAACCAGAGAGCGCGGAGAAAAGGCCGGAGAATGTGGAGAGGTCAGAAGAGACCCCACAAGTCGGAAGAAGATCCCCGGAGCTGCCTAATAAATTACTTTAAATAGTGTGTTTTTTTTATTGACACTTTTTTTCCCCAGGTGAATGGGTAGGGGTACAATGTACCTCATACTCATTCACATAGGGTGGGGGGCTGGGATCTGGGGGCCTCCTTATTAAAGGGGGCTCCCGGATTCCGATAAGCCCACCCGCCCGCAGACCCCAACAACCAATGGCCAGGGTTGGCGTTAAGAGGCCCTTGTCCTCATCAATATGGGGACAAGGTACTTTGGGGTGGGGGGGCCACAGGGAGCCCCCTTGCCCCAAAGCACCCACCCCCCATGTTGAGGGCATGCGGCCTGGTACGGTTCAGGAGGGGGGCGCTCGCTCGTCACCACCCACTTTCCTGACCGTCCAGGCTGCATGCTCGGATAAGGGTCTGGTATGGATTTGGGGGTGACCCCCACGCCTTTTTTTGGCGTAGGGGGTTTCCCTTAAAATCCATACCAGACTCCAGGGCCTGGTATGCTCTTGGAGGGGGAACCCATACTGGTTTTCTATTTCAAATTTGGCACGGAGTTCCCCCTCAAGATCATCTGAGCACAAGTCGCATGCCAAAGTCGGATCATGCAAGACGGCGATCCGACTTTGATCCGACTTCAATGATAGTCAATGGCCTGAAGTAGGATCAAAGTCGGACCAAAGTAGTACAGGGAGCATTTTCAAAGTCAGACCGACTTGTGTTAGGACGGCTCCCATAGGGAAACATTGATTTTCACACGTCATGTGACATTTAATTAAAGGCTCCCGGATTCCGATAAGCCCCCCGCCCGCAGACCCCAACAACCAACGGCAAGGGTTGTCGGGAAGAGGCCCTTGTCTTCATCAACATGGGGACAAGGTGCTTTAGGGTAGGGGGTGCAGGCCCCCCTGCCCCAAAGCACCCACCCCCCATGTTGAGGGCATGCGGCCTAGTACATTCAGGAGGGGGAGGGCGCTCGCTCATCCCCACCCCCTTTCCTGACCGGCCGGCTGTGTGCTTGGATAAGGGTCTGGTATGGATTTTGGGGGGACCCCACGCCATTTTTTCGGCGTAAGGGGTGCCCCTTAAAATCCATACCAGACCGAAGGGCCTGATATGCTCTTGGAGGGGAACCCATGCCGGTTTTTTTAACATTTTGCCTGGAGTTTTCCCTAAAGATTCATACCAGACACAATGCCTGGTATTGTCGAGGATCAAAGTCGGATCCTTGTTCATTGAAGTCAGACGCATATCGGACTTCAAGTTGCAGGGGAAACGCTCAAAAACACCGCTCACCAGCGTTTCTTGGTGTTTTTGATCCATTGAAAAATAAACGCTGAAAAACACTAATGCAGAAAAACACTAAAAAATGCTAATAAGTGCTAAAAACGCTATTGCAAAAATGTTGAAAAACTCACTGCAAAGCTACTGGCATTTTTTATAACATTATTTTACCGTCCAGTGTGCATGAGGCCATATATAGCCTAGATATCTCTGTTCTCAATGTGTTATGTGATTCTGGTTCCTTTCAGAGACATGTGGCTTACACTAAACCCTGATGAAGGATACCATTCCATAAATCTTTCTCTAACAAAGTTGCTTCTACACTATAGACTTTGTCAGAAACAGAACTTTCTAGCTACATACATCATAAGTGTTGAAGAGAAAAGAAAATGTACTGACAGCTACTTTCTACTCTCATCCCATATACAAAAGTAGTTATAATGCCAATAGAAGAACCAGATGTTCAGGTATTGAGAATTCATGCACATCCGATACAAACACATAATAAGCTTCGCAAGATAGTAATGGTGTTTGCAGTGAAATCCTCTGAGTCCTTAATGAGCATTCGTGATGTGATTCTTCTTCTTTATTATGTATATGTCAGTGTGGACTATAATTAAACTTTAAGTGCTGATCTTCCTGACTCATGCTGTTCTTATAATAAGAATAATGGAAGTCTCTCATTTGCTTTTCTATTATAAGTAAAGTCTCATTGTGATTCTGTCTGGAAGGCTAAAATATGCACTTACAAACACATACACACAAGCTGTTTAAATGTGTTACTTAAAGCATATGCATTCTTTCTAAAATCTGGTAAGTCATATTCAAATGGTTAAAAAAAAGGAATGGAATACAGTACATGTGTAGTGAAAAAAAGCAATGCTTGAAGAGTCCCTGTCAGGTCACTAAAAGGTTAATTGCAGTATTCCACTCAACAGAAGACAGCATATACCTACCTCTCTGGTGGCCAGAGTCAAAGCAAGGAACCATTGCATGGTGAGGGACATGGGCATCCAACCTGGTAGTATGGAGTCCTAGGAAGGCTTTCTGAAGCTGAGTGCTGACAAACTGGAGCTGAACTTCTAATGAACAGCTAACACAGTTGAGCACCGTTGACATATAAACTTAAAACAAAAATACAATTAATCCCAAACCAATAATATCAAAGGACACCCTACTGACCACACCCATTTTGAACACATCCACAAAAGAAAATCAATTAAAAGAAGTTAAAAAAAAACAAAAAAACACCCATAAAAAAACCACAACCCCATCTGTAGTCACATCTACAAAATCACCCCCATTTGTACACAGCCTTAAAATCCAACACCAGGCAAAATTAAATTTAGATGGTGCATTGTTTGGGTGCTAAGTAGAACTTTAAAAATTGGTTACAGACTTTTGGAACAAGAGGCAGGCATCCAAGGTAAAAAGACCAATTAAACCAATTTTCAAAAAGAGGCACCAAAATATGCATACATTTTTAGAAGGGACATTGAAGATTTGAGGAAAAATTCAGAATATCTGAAGGTGTGGCCAATTAGGTGGGTGTCACTTCTTGGTGTATGGTGTTTATAAGGATTGCAGGAATTTGAAAGACTTGTAAGTATCTAAATGTGTGCATATATGACATTTGACTTGGTTACAAGCTGCATAGACCACTTGTAAAATAGTGTAAACCATAACCAGGGCTTTTTGTGTCCATGGACAGGCTGCTCCATCCTTATTGTCAATGCAACTGTTCATCTAGGGCAGTGGTTCTCAACCTCACTAGCGCAGTGACCCCTTGATAACATTTCCCAAGTTGTGGGGAACCCTAACAGTAAAATTATTTTTGTAGCGTGGGTTGTCACGCAAAGCAAGACAAGTAATTTGCCTTCATTATAAATATAATAAAAAATATAAATGTGCTTGTAGTTGATGCGACAGATCAATATCTTCTACTCAATTACAAACACTAATGTCACAAGACTTACAAAAATGTTATGTATCCTGATGTTATAAACCCAAAAATGTCTGTAGATGTAAATGCACATCTATATACACGAGTAGGTCCTTGCAGTTCCTTCACATGCATTATATTCCTCATTCTTATGCCCCGCACACATGGATTTTTTCCGACGGATGTTGGCTCAAGCTTGTCTTGCATACACACGGTCACACAAAGTTGTCGTAAAATCCGATCGTTCTAAACGCGGTGACGTAAAACACGTACGTCGGGACTATAAACGGGGCAGTAGCCAATAGCTTTCGTCTCTTAATTTATTCTGAGTATGCGTGGCACTTTGTGCGTCGGATTTGTGTACACACGATCGGAATTTCCGACAACGAATTTTGTTGTTAGAAAATTTTATATCCTGCTCTCAAACTTTGTGTGTCGGAAATTCCTATGGAAAATGTGTGATGGAGCCTACACACGGTCGGAATTTCCGACAACAAGGTCATATCACACATTTTCCATTAGAAAATCCTATCGTGTATACAGGGCATTAGGTCTATTTACTTAGTACTAAACAGATTCGCCAGGTCAGCAATGACTTTGCTGTGTGTCTGCTTTGCAGTGTTATTAATCTTTGTCAGTCAAGGTAAGTCACATGACATATAATACTGTTATATGCTAAATAAATAAATAAATAAAACATTTGCTTGGGCATTTTACATAGAGAATGGATTTGAACACAAAGGTTTGTGAAATTATTATGCTCTGCATAATCAGGCCTCTAGTTTTCAAATGCAATGTGTAAGTGCCGCAGGCAATGTAATTTCAATTATGCATGTTATGTGGCTCATACCTCGGCTACCTGGAGAGTATTCTATACACATTTAGCTAGTAAATGAATAGTCTTACTGGGGGATTTTTCTTAGATGCTATTGAAAGCCTCATGTTTTGCTCTTTTTGCTTCCTAATACATTATCTGATAGACTAGTTCAATCAACATGACTTATGCTGCTGTGAGTATGGGATTTTGTGTATAGAAATGTGTTTGCGAGAATGTTTGAAGAAATATAGCATAAAATAATACAATTCCTTCTAGTCAGTAATAATATCAATGTGTAGGCTATGACCTGTCATCCTTTTTTTACTGTATCTGTGAGGAATGATGGCACCTAAAACAATGGACAGAAATGAATAAGTCGAATTCAAAAACTCGCGCTGAAGTGTTAAATCAAAATGAATACAAATTCATACATAGAAAATAAGAATGAGACTGCAGCTGCTGCACAAAGGTGCTAAAACCTTAAAGCGATATAAAATAAGAAACAATGCTAACAACTTATATCAAACAATACACATTCTAGTGAATGGTGCCTTATACATCAATGTATTTGTAACACAAAAAACAAAACACCAGAAATATTAGATCCTCAGCTTCGCAGTCTTGGATCAAAAAAGCAGTGATCTAATGATCTGGGGATATGCAGGATGGTTGCTCAGCAAACTCTTCCAAGATGATATTTTATGACATATTTTATTTTTCATCCCCCACAGCTGTTGCACTCTTGTATAACGTGACCCTCCCTCCTAGATTGTAAGCTATAACGAGCAGGGCCTTCTGATTCCTCCTGTATTGAATTGTATTGTAATTGTACTGTCTGTCATAATATTGTTTAAGCGCTGCGTAAACTGTAGGTGCTTTATAAATCCTGTATAATAATAATAATAATAATGACAGAAAGGATATACCACCCTCCATAGATGGGAAAAATAGTTAAAGAACTCATAGTGATATACCGATTAACATGAGTTATCAAGCGCATTAAATGTGCAACTTACAGGACATTTGGCAAAGACAGGCATCAGTAAAAAACATCCGAGTTCGCCGCTGTGTGAAATGCAGAGAGGCGAAATGCGTCAACGTACTTCTGGTTATTGCTAACCAGTGACGCAATTTCAACCTCTGTGGAAAGCATGCCACACAGTGGCGTTTTCCCCATCTATGGAGTGTGGTATATCCTTTCTGTCATAAAACATCTTCTTGGAAGAGTTTGCTGAGGAACCATCCTGCAAAACCCCAGATCATTAGATCACTGCTTTTTTGATCCCAGACTGCGAAGCTGAGGATCTAATATTTCTGGTGAATGGGGTCACCGAAGGGGAGTCACCTCACTTGTTTAAAGTTTTGGTGCACCATTGCACCTTTTACGGAAGCACCAAGCACTTTTCAGATGTTGTGCATATATATATATATATATATATATATATATATATATATATATATATATGTATATGTATATATATATATATATATATATATATTTTTAATGTTACAAATACATTTATGTATAAGGCACCATTCACTAGGATGTATATTGTTTGATATAGGCTGCTAGTGCTGTTTCTTACTTTATAATGGACAGAAATGGAATGAGAGAGCAGTGTAGCTGTCATTTCAATGGTCAGTCTATACAAAATTAATATTTTTATTTTGGACAGATGTTGGTAAGTTGAATCATCTACTTCCTTCTGTCTTTCAGGGACTTTATTGGCAAGACATCTACTTACTCAACTCCACCCACCTGCCACAACCAACTCCCTGCTGAGTTTTATTAAACAATGCAGATAATACTGAATAAGGAATAACTGGTACTGGTGATTGCAATCGTATTGGTAGGGTTCTTGAAACAAAGACAATGTTCAACATTTTGACTTTGGAGATGTGTCGCATTTTGATATACATAAAGTGGCCGATGAGTATATATATATATATATATATATATATATATATATATATATATATATACACTATAATGTCAAAAGTATTTGGACACCTTCCTTTACACGCACATGAACTTTAATGGCATCCCAGTCTTAGTCTATAGGGTTCAGTGTTGAGTTGGCCCACCTTTTGCAGCTAAACCAGTTTCAATTCCTCTGGGTAGACTGTCCACAAGGCTTAAGAGTGTGTGTATTGGAATGTTTGACCATTCTTCCAGAAGTGCATTTGTGAGATCAGGCACTGATGTGGACGAGAAGGCCTGGCTTTCAGTCTCCCCTCTAATTCAACCCAAAGATTTCCTATCGGGTGGAGGGAGGGAATATGGTGTGGGGTTGGGCTTAGCCCCTTATTTCCAGTGAAGGGAACTCTTAAGGCATCATCATACCAAGACATTCTGGACAATTTCTTGCTCCCAAATTTGTGGGAGCAGTTTGGGATGGCCCCTTCCTGTTCCAACATGACTGAGCACCAGTGCACAAAGCAAGGTCCATAAAGACATGGATGAGCAAGTATGTGGTGGAGGAACTTGACTGGCCCGCACAGGGTCCTGACCTCAATGAGATAGAACACCTTTGGGATGAAGTAGAGTGGAGACTGGGAGCCAGGCCTTCTCGTCCACATCTGTGCCTGACCTCACAAATGTGCTTCCAGGAAGAATGGTCAAACATTCCCATAGACACACTTCTAAACCTTATGGACAGACTTCCCAGAAGAGTTGAAGCTGTTATAGCTGCAAAGGGTGGGCCAACTCATTATTGAACCCTACAGACTAAGACTGGGATGAGATTAAAGTTCATGTGCTCCAATACTTTTGACAATATAGTGTGTATATATACTGTATATATCTATATCTATATAGATATATAGATATATATATATATATATATATATATATATCTATATATCTATATAGATATATAGATATATAGATATATATATATAGATATATACAGTATATATATCTATATATATATCTATATATAGATATAAATATAGTATCTTGCAAAAGTGAGTACACCCCTCACATTTTTGTAAATATTTTATTATATCGTTTCATGTGACAACACTGAAGAAATGCCACTTTGCTAAAATATAAAGTAGTGGGTGTACAGCTTGTATAACAGTGTAAATTTGCTGTTCCCTCAAAATAACTCAACACACAGTCATTAATGTCTAAACCGCTGGCAACAAAAGTGAGTACACCCCTAAGTAAAAATGTCCAAATTGGGCCCAAAAGTGTGAATATTTTGTGTGGCCACCATTATTTTCCAGCACTGCCTTAACCCTTACATTAGTGTATAGCTAGAGTAAGGACAAATCAAATAGCATAAGTGTAGTGACGGTTGAACACCATCTATTTGATTGCGTTACTGCCAGTTTAACGCCATATAGTTTTGTGCGTTACTGCAAGTTTTAAAAAATTTACTTCTGTGTCCCTTATTGCCAGTTTAACGTAATTTACTTCTGTGTGCGTTACTGCAAGTTTAACGAAATATAGTTTTGTGCGTTACTGCCAGTTTAACGCCATATAGTTCTGTGTGCGTTATTGCCAGTTTAACGCCATATAGTTTTGTGTGCGTTACTGCCAGTTTAACACCATATACTTTTGTGCATTACTGCAAGTTTAACGTAACTTACTTCTGTGTGCTTTACTGCAAGTTTACCGAAATATAGTTTTGTGCGTTACTGCCAGTTTAACGCCATATAGTTCTGTGTGCGTTATTGCCAGTTTAACGCCATATAGTTTTGTGTGCGTTACTGCCAGTTTAACGCCATATAGTTTTGTGCATTACTGCAAGTTTAACGTAACTTAATTCTGTGTGCTTTACTGCAAGTTTAATGCCATTTACTTCTGTGTGCATTACTGCAAGTTTAATGCCATTTACTTCTGTGTGCGCTACTGTAAGTTTAATGCCATATAGTTCTGTGCATCACTGTACGTTTGGCGCATTGTATTCCAGTATATTATAGTGTATCCGTGGAGTGTGTCTGTGTAGTGTGAGCACTCAAATTGAAGTGCACCACACACCACTTTACATTGATTAAAGTGCATCTACGTACAGATTTCCACTTCTTCTTTACATTTGCTTATAAGCACCGCCCCCTCCCTCCCAATAATGTCTGGGAGGACAACAAGGAGAGGCAGATGTTCCCTTGGCACTGTAAGAGGGCCAGCAAAAAATGTGTCCACAGGCAAAGGTGGACGTGGTGGTCAGTCCTCAGGCAGGGCATCATTTCCTCTGTTTAGTGAGTTTGCCCGTGCTATCCAGCCACAGCATGCAGGAGGTGGTGGACTGGCTTACTAAACCTTCCTCATCCTCCTCATCCTCTGTCACACAAGCTGTGACAAGTGTGTAGTTCCCTTCAGTTGCCAGAGTGGATAAACCGGCCTCCTTGTCCACATCTATTCCTGCCATATCCCCAACATCAGCCATGGAGGAGTAAACTGAGTTATTTGACCACAGCATCAGCCACTTGCTCCTTGATGATGCCCAGCCATTACTGGATTCAAATGTTGGTTCTGAAGTTGAGGATGACAGGAATATGAGCCTAGAGAGAGGGGAGAACACTGGTAGACAAATTGGCATTCATGTTCCCCCAGCCGCAGCGTATTGCCAAGTTGTCTCCAGTAGTAATGATAATGATGAAGATGGAGGAGATGGAGATGATGATGATGATGAGGTCACTGATGCCACTTGGGTGCCAGATAGAGCAGAGGAGGAAACTGAAGGTGAGGCAGCACAACCCCAAGGAGACTGCCATCAAGAAAGAGTAGAGAGCAGCCACCCTATTCCATCACATTATGCAGCTGTTATCTCCTGGCCCACTCCCAAAAGCTCAGTTGTCTGGGCCTTTTTCAGCACATCTGCAGCAGATCGTACTGTTGCTATCAGCAAACTGTGTCTCAGGCAATCAAACGTGGCAAAAACACCAGCCATTTGGGTACCACATACTTAACAAGGCATTTAACGTCCAACCACTCAGCCCATTGGCAAGCGTACCTTAAAGCCACACAAAGGGGGCACAAGTATGGTATAGCACAGGGTGCCCCAGGTCCTAGCAGCACATCTGCAGCAGCACACCACCAGCTGTAGACTGTAGCCAGCAAATTTCTCTCCCCCATCTGCTGCAGAAGAAAAAAAATACAGTCCCTGCCACCCACATGCCCAGCGTCTAAATGCAAGCTTGTCAAAGCTGTTGGCTCTCCAACGTCTGCCTTTCAGCCTGGTGGATTCTGCCCTCTTGCACAAATTCGCACAATGTGGTGTACCACAATGGCAGGTTCCCAAACACTACTACTTTTCATGTAAGGCTGTTCCATCTCTCTACCATCACATGGAAGGGAATGTTCTGGCATCGTTGGGCAAGGCGGTCAGCCGAAAAATCTACCTTACTGCTGATAGGTGGTCCAGCAAGCATGGACAGGGATGATATATTGATATATTTTGTTCACAGCACACTGGGTAATGCTGCTTGCAACTCGAAAGGATGCAGGACAGGGCTCTGTGCTGCAGCTTGTTGTGCCTCCATGTCTCCATACAGCTGGTGGTGATGATGCCAGATCTGTGAGCTCTACCCCCTCCTCTTCTTCCTCCTCCACCACCTCCATGCCCTCCTCTGCAGAATTGTCCTATGAACATCAGGTACCCCCTAAGCGTTCAAAGGGCTATTCCCAGAGTCAGGCTAAAAGGTGGCATGCAGTGCTTCAGCTGATGTGTTTAGGGGACAGGAACCACATGATGTGATGTGTTTAGGGGACAGTAATGTGTTTAGGGGACAGGAAGCAGATTCTTGCAGCTCTGCAGGGACAGGCCCAGAGGTGGTTCACACCACGCCAGCTGGAGCCAGGAATCGTGGTGTGATAATGGCTCAAACCTCCTGTCCACCCTTAGACAGGGAAAATTGACACATGTGCCATGCATGGCACATGTCCTCAATTTGTGCAGCTCCAAGTGCAGCTCTTTTCCTAAATACGTACCCAGGGTTGCAAGATGTGCTAAAGCTGGCCACAAGAGTCTGTAGCCATTTCAGGCAGTCATACACAGCCAGTTTTTGGTTGGCTGAAATTCAGCAGGAATTCCACCTGCCCGTAAACCACCTGATTTGTGATATACCCACCAGGTGGAACTCAACTTTGGCAATGCTGCAGCGGCTATACATGCAGCAGAGGGCGTCAACGAGGACCTGTGTGAGTACGGCACGATGACAGGCTGAGGCCGCCTCTGCTTTTTTTCCTCACGCCAATGGCTGATCATTAAGGATGCATGCACTGTATTGTCACCATTTGAGGAGGCCACAAGGATGGTGAGCCGTGACAGTGCATGCAAAAGTGACTCAATCCCTGTTGTGTTCCTGCTGGAGCAAACTCTGGGTTGCATTATGGACAGGGCACTGGAGGCAGAGCAGCAGGAGGAAGAAGAGGACTTCCTTTCCTCTCAAGACCCACTTTATCCAGACACCATCATTCCTATGTCACAGAACACACAGGAGGAGAGAGGGGAGGAGGAAGAGGAGGAGGATTCTGGTACTTTCATAAGCTTCGAAGAAGAGGAAGACACTTGTCAATCTGTAAGCGATGGCTTTCCAACCCCAGGACCCTTGGGAGTAGTAGCTGGCTGGGAGGAGGAAGTTCCAGATGCTGTCATCCTGAGTGACCCAGAGGAGTCTGCTTCTCATGTCTCAGCAAATTTGAGGCACATGGGCAACCTCATGCTTCAAAGCCTGCGAAAAGACCCAAGAATATGTGGCATAAAGGAGAAGGATGATTACTGGTTGGCAACCCTCCTTGACCACTGTAATAAGGGGAAGGTCTCAAAACACATCCCGTCCCTACAGAGAGTGCAGAAGATAAAATCTCTTGAGGACACGTTAAAGAGGATTTTATTGAACATTTTTCCTGACTCCAGTAGGTTGCAGTGTCATTAAAACGTAATTTTGAGTCTTCTGTTGGTCAAGAGGGGAGCGTTGGAGAAGGCGTCCGCCTAAATGAGGCAATTTTTTAGTCCTCGCCGCCCAGGGCTGTCAGCTTCCACATCCCATCGGCAGTGTCTGCATCACATGGTGGATGATTACCTAGGGGCCAAAATAGAGATAGAGAGCTTTCCAGCTGACAATCCACTGACTTACTGGTTCATGAAGGGGGAAGGGGGTCTGCTGTGCTGGGGGAGAGGTTTATGGGAAGGCTGGAGGAGTATTTAAACTAGGATTGAGGGGGGAGGGTGAACTAGAATTACATCGGGCAGACAGGTCAGTTAGGGGTCAGACATTAATGGAGGGTGGAATTGGGATAGATGGGGGGAGGGTTATGGCAGGTGACAAGAAATTTCCCATGTTGCAAACAGCCACTGGAAACTATAGTGCCATTTGTACTACTAAAAATGATATGAAAAACACCAGAGCAAAATGTAATAATGCATTAAAGTGTTTGTACACCAATGCCAGAAGTCTGCCAAGCAAAATAGTTGAGTTGGAAGCTCTGGTGCATGAGGAGAGCTATGATGTAATCGGTATTGCTGAAACTTCAATCCTCACATGACTGGGCTATTAATATTCCTGGATATGTACTCTTTCGGAGAGACAGGGTAAAAAGGAAAGGTGGTGGTGTCTGTCTCTATGTGAGAAGTGATCTCAAAGCAAGTATGAAAGAGGACCTGGTTGATGGAGAGTGTGATGAGTCTGAAGCATTATGGGTGGAACTGCATATAGATGGGCGTAGTTCAAAGTTAATCATTGTAGTTTGTTACAGACCACCCAATGTTAACGAGGAGGTGGAGACTCAGCTCCTTGCAAAGATGGAAAGGGCTGCAAGGGCTGGGACAGTGATAATAATGGGGGATTTTAACTACCCAGAAATTGACTGGAGTAATGGCACTGCTGGGACAGTTAAAGGGCAAAAATTTATAAACCTATTACAGGACAATTTTATGGTCCAGTTTATTGATGCCCCAACTAGGAATGAAGCTCTGTTGGACCTGGTAATCTCAAATCATGCAGAGCTTATTACTAATGTCCAGATAAAGGAACACCTAGGTAGCAGTGATCATAACATGATTTCATTTGATGTTAGCTATAAACAAAAAATACATATGGGAAAGATAAAAACACTTAACTTCAAGAGAGCAAATTTTCCAAGGATGAGGACTGCTCTCCAGGATTTAGACTGGGAGGGAATATTTGCATTGATAAACACAGAACAGAAATGGGAATTCTTCAAAAAGATTGTTTAGGACCTCACTGCAAAGTATATTCCCATAGGCAATAAGTTTAAAAGGCTAAAAACAAAACCGATGTGGCTCACGGCCAAAGTTAAAGAAGCTATAAACAATAAGAAAAGAGCTTTTAAAAAATATAAAAATGAAGGAACACTAGTGTCATTTAAATGTTACAAAGAATTTAACAGAATATGTAAAAAGGAAATCAAGGATGCAAAAATTCAAAATGAACGACAGATTGCAAAAGATAGTAGCACAAACCCCCAAAAATTCTTCAAATATATTAATAGTAAAAAGGCCAGGTCTGAGAATGTAGGCCCTTTACAAAATAATCTAGAGTGGGTGACTGGGGACAAAGAGAAGGCAAATTTATTAAATACTTTCTTCAGCTCTGTGTATACAAAGGAATGGGGGAACTTATGTCCATAATAGGGGTGGTAGTGACACAGCCCCGAATGATCCACAATGGCTCAAAAGTGATATGGTCCAGAGTTATTTAGACAGAATAAAGGTGGATAAAGCACCTGGACCTGATGGCATCCACCCACGGATCCTAAAAGATTTAAGGCTCTGTAGTTTCAAAGCCATTGTATCTAATTTTTAGGGACTCATTAATGATGGGAATAGTATCACTGGATTGGCGCAGGGCGAACGTGGTGCCTATATTTAAAAAGGGATCAAAGTTTTTACCAAGTAACTATAGACCTGTTAGTTTAACTTCTATGGTCCGGAAGATACTGGAGCGTTTAATAAAAGACCACATAGACGAGTTCTTGCTGGAAAAAAACATTTTAAGCAACAGACAGCATGGATTCATGAAATGCAGAAGTTGTCAGACAAACTTGATTTCTTTTTATGAAGAGGTAAGTACAATCTTGGACAGAGGGGTGGCTGTGGACGTGGTATACTTGGATTTTGCAAAAGCGTTCGACACAGTTCCCCACACGCGGCTTATGTGTAAGGTAAAGTCTACAGGCTTGGAAATATCAGTTTGTAAATGGATAGAAAACTGGCTAAAAGACAGAATTCAGAGAGTAGTGGTTAATGATTCTTACTCTGAATGGTCTAAGGTTATCAGTGGTGTACCCCAAGATTCAGTGCTGGGACCCTTACTTTTTAATATCTTTATAAATCATATACAGTAGGGTCTGGGATCGAAAGTAACATTTCTGTCTTTGCAGATGACACCAAGCTATGCAGTGGAATAACATCCTTACAGGATGTCTCCAATTTACAAGCCGACCTCAATGCACTGTCTAATTGGGCCTGACTAACTATGTAACTATGAGAATAGACCACTGGCCAGAACTTGCCCAGTATGCTATTGAGTTGTTGGGCTGCCCTGCATCCAACGTGCTTTCAGAATGGGCATTCAGTGTTGCAGGAGGTTTCGTTACTGATCATAGAACGCGTCTGTCCACAGACTCCGTGGACCGTTTGACTTTGATAAAAATTAATCAGTCTTGGATTACCAGCTATGAAGCCGATGCCCCTTATTAAGTTTTTTTGGGACGTGGAATCTCTGCAGGACTTCGAGGCTGCCTAGCTTTGAGCTACATAGCCTAGCTTCATTCTACAGAGCGTGCAGAAGATAACATCTCTTGAGGACACGTTAAAGAGGATTTTATTGAACGTTTTTCCTGACTCCAGTAGGTTACAGTGTCATGAAAATGTCGTTTTGAGTCTTCTGTTGGTCAAGAGGGGAGCGTTGGAGAAGGCGTCCGCCTAAGTGAGGCAATTTTTTAATCCTCGCTGCCCAGGGCTTTCAGCTTCCACATCCCATCGGCAGTGTCTGCATCACATGGTGGATGATTACCTAGGGGCCAAAATAGAGATGGAGAGCTTTCCAGCTGACAATCCACTGACTTACTGGGTCATGAGAATAGACCACTGGCCAGAACTTGCCCAGTATGCTATTGAGTTGTTGGGCTGCCCTGCATCCAGCATGCTTTCAGAACGGGCATTCGGTGTTGCAGGAGGTTTTGTTACTGATCATAGAACACGTCTGTCCACAGACTCCGTGGACCGTTTGACTTTGATAAAAATTAATCAATCTTGGATTACCAGCTATGGAGCCCCTGATGCCGATGCCCCTTATTAAGTCTTTTTGGGATGTGGAATCTCTGCAGGACTTCGAGGCTGCCTAGCTTTGAGGGTGTTCAATTAATCTGGAAGAATGTTTTTGGTATAGGTTTCATGGACACAATTAACACCAAAAGACCAATTTTTCAGCACCTGTTTGACAGGTACATATAATTGCAATTTTTTTAGCCTTAATCAATAGGGATGAGCCGAACACTCTCTGTTTTGGTTTGCAGCAGAACATGCGAACAGGCTAAAAATTTGGCAGAACACACAAACACCATTAAAGTCTATGGGACACGAACATGAATAAACAAAAGTGCTAATTTTAAAGGCTTATATGCAAGTTATTGTCATAAAAAGTGTTTGGGGACCTGGGCCCTGCCCCAGGGGACATGTATGAATGCAAACATTTTTTTTAAAAACGTCCGTTTTTTCGGGAGCAGTGATTTTTTTAATGATTAAAGTGAAACAATAAAAATGAAATATTTCTTTAACCACTTCCCGACCGCCTCACGCAGATATACTGCGGCAGAAGGGCAAATACAGGCAGATTAACGTACCTTTACGTTGCCCTTTAAGAGGCAGCTCGCACCCGCCGGGAGCTCCATGACTGTGATCACAGGTCCCGCGGACTCAATGTCCGTGGGCATACCCGCGATTGTCTCACGGTGAGGAAGAATGGGGAGATGCTAATGTAAACAAGCATCTCCCCGTTCTGCCTAATGACACTGACACTGATCACGCTCCCTGTAATCGTGAGAGGTGATCAGTGATGTGTCACACACAGCCCCTCCCCCCCACAGTTAGAATCACTCCCTAGGACACACTTAACTTCTACAGCGCCACCTAGTGGTTAACCCCTACACTGCCAGTGACATTTTTACAGTAAGCAATGCAATTTTATAGCATTGATCACTATATTAATGGTCCCAAAAATGTGTCAAAGTTGTCCGATGTGTCTGCCATAATGTCGCAGTCATGATAAAAATCGCTGATTGCCACCATTACTAGTAAGAAAAATATTATCAATAAAATGCCATAAAACTATCCCCTATTTTGTAGACGCTATAACTTTTCCGCAAACTAATCAATAAAGGCTTATTGTGATTTTTTTTACCAAAAATATGTAGGAGAATACGTATTGGCCTAAACTGAGGAAAAAAATGTTTTTCTATATATTTTTCGGGGATATTTATTATAGCAAACAGTAAAAAATAATACGTTTTCTCAAAATTGACGTTATTTTTTGTTTATAGTGCAAAAAATTAAAACCGCAGAGGTAATCAAATACCACCAAAAGAAAGCTCTATTTGTGGGAAAAAATTACATCAATTTTGTTTGGGAGCCATGTTGCACGACTGCGCAATTGTCAGTTAAAGCGAAGCAGTGCCGAATTGCAAAAAGTGCTCTGGTCAGGAAGGGGGTAAATTCTTCCGGGGCTGAAGTGGTTAAAAATCGTGCCTGGGGGGGTGTCTATAGTTTACCTGCAAAGTGGCGCATTTTTCTCATGTTTAGAACAGTACCACAGCAAAATGACATTTCTAAAGGAAAAATTGTCATTTAAAACTGATCGCGGCTGTAATGAATTGTTGTGTCTTGGCAATATAGATAAAACTCATTGAAAAAAAAGGCATGGGGTCCCCCCAGTTCATTACCAGGCCCTTTGGGTCTGGTATTAATATTAAGGGGAACCCCGAACCAAAATTTAAAAAAAAATTGCGTGGGGGTCCCCCTAAAATCCATATCAGGCCCTTCAGGTCTGATATTGAAATTAAGGGGAACCCTGCACCAAATTTTAAAAAAAATGGCGTGGGGTCCCCCAAAATCCATACTACACCCTTCAGACCCTTCGTACTCCTACCATTTCACACAAAAAAGTGTCAAAAATAGTAAAAAAGACAAGAGACAGCTTGGGACAAGTCCTTTCTTAAAAAATAAAAAGATAAAAATGTTCAGTGATGTCCATTCATCATATTCTATCATGCCGCAACCAATCTGCCTCCATGGGAGGCTCCCGCCTACTGACGCATCTTCTCTGTGACAGCTCTTATATAACTGAGGGCGGGGCCACCCAGGGACGTAAAGGGGTGACCCCCCCCCTCTAACACCACGGGGAACACCCCCGCGGCATCAGAGGGGGCAAGGTTACCCGTTTACGTCACCGGAAGAGCCTGAAGGGCCTGGTATGGATTTCAGGGGGACCCCCACGCAATTTTTTTTTTAATTTTGGTTCGGGGTTCTCCTTAATATTCATACCAGACCAAAAGGGCCTGGTAATAGACTGGGAGGATCCCATACCGTTTTTTTTTAATGAGTTTTATCTATATTGCCAAGACCCGACAATTCATTATAGCCGCGATCAGTTTTAAATGACAATTTTTCCTTTAGAAATGTCATTTTGCTGTGGTACTGTTCTAAACACGGGAAAAATACGCCATGTTACAGGCATACTATAGACACCCCCCATGCATGATATTTAAAGGAATATTTCATTTTTATTGTTTCACTTAAAGCATTAAAAAAATCACTGCTCCCGAAAAAAACTTCAGTTTTTTAAAAATATTTTTGCATTGATACATGTCCCCTGGGGCAGGACCCAGATCCCCAAACACTTTTTATGACAATAACTTGCATATAAGCCTTTAAAATGAGCACTTTTGATTTTTAATGTTAGTGTGCCATGGACTTTAACGTTGTTCCGGCGGCTTTCGAATTTGCTGCGAACACCGCATATTGTTCGCTGTTCGGCGAACAGGCGAACACTCGATGTTCGACTCAAACTTACATTCGACTCGAACATTGGGCTTATCCCTATTAATCAAGAGCACCTCTATAGGGTTATGGTGGGAAGGCGCCCCCGACACCCAAAGAGTAATTTTTCTGCACCTGTTTGACAGGTGCATATCATTGCAATTTTTTACAGCAAGGCCAATTCTTGCTTTCATCAAGAGTACCTCTATAGGTTTACGGTGGGAAGGTGCCACCGACACCCAAAGACCAATTTTTCTGCACCTGTTTGACAGGTGCATATCATTGCAGTTGTTTACAGCAAGGCCAATTCTTGCTTTCATCAAGAGTACCTCTCTAGGGTTATGGTGGGAAAGCGCCACCGACACCCAAAGACCAATTTTTATGCACCAGAATGTATCCAAAAAATCTCTAATCTTGTTCCCAGTGCACTACATTATGGCCTCATCATACACACTGGCTCTCCAGCTGTTGCTGAGCAAAATAAAGGCAGCTTGCAGGATTTTTTTTTTTTTACTCTATAAATGCAATTATTGCTGCAGCAGATTCACATCTGCCACTTTACAGGTAGACTAAGAGGACCCCCCAGGCACTATATTGGAAAGAATTTTTCATTTTTATGCTTTCATTTTAAAAATCCAAAAAATCACTGCTCATTTAAAAATGATGTTTTTCACAAACATTTTTTTTATTGATACATGTCCCCCAGGGCAGGACCCAGACCCCTTCTTGTTTTCATCAAGAGTACCTCTATAGGGTTATGGTGGGAAGGTGCCACCGACACCCAAAGACCAATTTTTCTAGGCAGGTAGGTGGCAAAGTGTTAGTCAGAGATCCAGTCAAGATCCAGTCAAGAAGCCAGTTAGTGGAGAGATTGTAACTGCAGGGCCAGGATCCACTGTTCAGGTACAGATAATCCGCTTTGTTTCCTGCTCAACAGGCTGTCTCCGATGTGACCCAAAGGAAGACCAGAGACAGACCATAGGGCTGACAAAATCCGTTGTTGGAAATTCCGATCGTGTGTACACAAATCCGACGGACAAAGTGCCACGCATGCTCAGAATAAATAAAGAGATGAAAGCTATTGGCAACTGCCCCGTTTATAGTCCCGACGTATGTGTTTTACGTCACCGCGTTTAGAACGATCAGATTTTCCGACAACTTTGTGTGCCCGTGTGTATGCAAGAAAAGTTTGAGCCAACATCCGTCGGAAAAAATCCTAGGATTTTGTTGTCGGAATGTCCGAACAAAGTCCGACCGTGTGTACGGGGCATTATAGTTTTGTATGTAAAGCATTTTTTGTTTAGTAAAAGCACATCAATACATTGCAGAGGTCTAAGCTTCCTTACTTAAAATGAAAAGTAACCTTACTTGACATCAAGAAAAAGAGGAGACAATAAAATTTAAATTATAAATGGTGAAAATCACCTGTCCAAAGAAATAATTAGTGAACAATATTTCTTAGTGACAGCAGCACTCACTGGTATCCAAATACAACAATACATAAAGACCTATAACAAAAAATAAGTTGTGCTGTCCCTTTAAGACAAATAAAAGACAATATGTGCAAAGGTATGTGATACAATGTCTGTTTAAGACAGAGCAATATATGCAAATACTGAATTAGTCCACAAATATACATACAAAATGAATACTCGTGAGTGAACCAATGCATACAAAAAATACTGAAATGAGCTTAATGTGCAAAGAAAATTTTAAGATTAAAACATGCGCTCAATATAGTGAATGAAGTCTCAAAAACAATCCTCAACAAAGGATCAATTCCTCATCCTCAAGTGTTCAGTGCTCTACCATCCTATTTGAATAAGCCTCTTATCGGAAAAGCAGACTTCAGAGTTATGGAGGTCAGCTAGCGCTTTATCTCTCAAGTAAATCAGACTGGCTGTTATAATCAGCTTTTCCAATGCGGGTACTCCAGTTATACATACAACATCGAAATTAGCAGAAGGAAAACAAAGAAGACAACCATAGTGTAGTATCCTTAAAACTCATTTATTAATATAAAAGAAGCATACTCACATATGTACTTAAGAGATAGGTATGAAAAAGCCACGCCGATCTGACCATTTGGCGGGTGTGATGACATCACTGCTACAGCTCCATGGAGTTTTCATGCCTATCTCTTATGCCTTACTGTCTCTTCAAAACAAAACTTAACATTCAAAATGATACTAAAAGGTAAAGTTTTTTTTTCTTAAAATAACAAACACGTTATACTTACCTGCTTTGTGCAATGGTTTTGCACAGAGCAGCCCTGATCCTTCTCTTCTTGGGTTCCCCGCCAGTGCTCCTGGCTCTTACCCCCTTGCCCTTGGGGGAAACCGGTACGTGCTTGCTCCTGAGCAGGATCTCTGTGTTCATAAGACACGTGGAGCGTGGCTCACCCCGGCCCCCCCCGCTCCCTCCTCACTGGCTGTGATTGACTCCCACTGCTGTGTCTGATCAGGTAAGTATCTAGGGGGTCTGGTGGGGGGAGCTGCACACAGAAGATTTTTTTCCTTCATGCAAAGAATGCATCAAGACCCTTATTTTTTTGGTTGGGAGAACTTACAGGAAATGGCCCTGAAATGCAAACACATTGAGGATGGGTTAAGTTCACATGATTTCGCCTCTCTTTCTGTTATGCATCCTTTACATTATGTGAAGAGAAGTCTCCACCCTCCCCACCGAAAAAAAAAAAAAAAAAAACGAACAGAGTTTTTAACAATCCCCTTCTCTATCTACAACTAAAAAAGTTTTGGTTTTGACTATACAGTCGACCTCTGAAATTGACGGCGGTATGTTCCTAGAGCACCCGCGAATTGTGAAAAACCACAATTTGTGGATGTGGTCAAAAAAATTTCTATAAATGCCTATTTTTATAGTTTAAACCGTAATTATGCCCCCACATATGCTCCCAAAACACTTTAATTTCATTTCAAACTCAGCTTAATTGGGGCTTAATTTGGCACTATCACAGAAACTTACTGATACGGTACTCCTGATCGCTGCCTCGCTCTTCTTTATGTAGTGTACGGTACTTTCGTTGATGCCATAATGGCACACTACTGCGGCACAAATTTTTAGTTCCCAGAGCAAATTCAGTGGTTTAACCTTCTCCTGGAGTGTCTGAAACTTCTTGTGATGCTTAGGTTTATTGCCAGAAGTCTTAGAAGGTGCAGGATGTTTGGGCGGCATCTTAGGGCTTTAAGAAGAACAAACCAAAAAACACGAGAACACGAAACACTCAAGATAGCTACACGTGGCAAAATATTATGATGCGAGAATGCTGGGCTGCATCTGCCGGAGATTTATTATTTTCTATTTTTTATTGTAATATTAGATGTATCATTTGTAAAAATTAGTAAATTATATTGTTCTTAATAATTTAGTGTTATAGAGGATATTTGCATTGCGGGGGTTTCCGCAAACAATAATCTGCAAGCGACTGAAGCCGCAAACTCTGAACCACTACTTTGAGAGGGTCAACTGTACTTAAAAGAGAAGTTTGGGAATATGAAAAACAAAAAATCATACTCACCTAGATGGCTGCAGCACCGATTCCCTTTACAGCTGCCCCCTGCCACCTCTAAGACTGAGAACTGAGTGATCAAACACCACTGATTGCTCAACTCTCAGTCCTCAGCCTGCAGAGAGTCGGTGACTGTCAGTCACCAGCTCTCTGCTCAGCCCCTCACTGAAGTGCTGGGCTGTGGAGGGGGCTCAGTCTCTCACCGGCTCACTGAGAGGCTGAGACAGCTGTCAATCCAGGCTTCTGGGTGGATCCCAACCTGATCCACCCTGAAAAGCAGGCTTTAGCCCGCTGTTGGCTGAAAACGGGCCACAGGAGTTCAGAAATAACTGCACTTCTGTGACCCACATTTTAACCTCTAAGCTTCATGGAATGGAAATTACATGTATTGAGAAACCAAATTGTAATATTCTCACCTACTTTGTTAAACTCCAATGGGCCAATTTTATTTTAAAAATAAAATAAAGAGTCTGGTTGACTGCTACAGGCAATTCCGACATTTGTGCTTTCAAAAAAACAGCCACAGTTCGTAATAGAAAAAAGTTTAGTTTTTGTGAAGTCGATATATTCTGAAATGAAATGTTCATTGAGAAATAAATATAAAGCAAAGGCTTTGCTAGTGCTAACATCATGGGAACTTTTTGTTAGAAAGAATTCCCTTCCTATTAGCATAGGCATACCCTTGGCTCGCTCTACAGCTGCTACAGTTATAATGAAATGGAATGTTACTGGGAGCAATAAAGATTGAGAGTTCTTGAGCTTGGCAATGCTTATTGTTACAGTTATAAAAAGAGCTTTGCATTTATTTAATCTGCACAGATTTCGTGTTTGACTCGGAGACTGGATCTATTGTGCTTGCCAGAAACATCTATGCTGGTTTGACAGGTGAAATACTCAGAAGCTATGGAAGTTGATAGTGCTGACAGAAAGAGTTACACATGAATTTTGCTGGCAAAAGATGACATTGCTTCTTTAGAAGAAAACATAAAAATATACTGCATAATGTCAAAGACATAATACCAAATCACCTACTTTGTAACATAGATCACAGAATGCTATGGCATGGGAATGACTTCTAAGTCATAGTCTGTCTATGGTCAGTCATGGAGATAATTGAACCAGATCAAACGAGCTTGGATCTGATATGGATCCATCTGATTCTTGGGCACCTGCATATCTGTGAATCAGACCTGATCCATAGATCCAAAAAAAGTGCAAATCCTTTGATGTGGTGGCTGCATTAGTTTCCGTTTTACATTTTTTTCCTTTATTTTCACCTGGTGATCCTGCCAACAACACACTTCCTCTCCAAGGGTGACAACAATCAGTTACTGTATCTATAGAGTAACAGCATTGCCACATTTTTCTATGTGCCTTATTTGGGCTGCAAACATCTCCACCCTCCCTCAGCTCCATCACGTACATAGGAGGGGTTGTGTAGTTCACAGAAGATAGCTTGTAAAGGTCTACATTGTTTTACATTATAGGTTAGTTAAAGCAGTAATAAGCAGTAATAAACTTACTTAAAAATAAAATTTCTTCCTGCAAGGTAACGGTATAATGTGCTAGTATGCATTGCATACTAGCACATTATGAAAGACTTACCTTGAAACGAAGCCCTCCAGTGGTGCACTGTCACCGCTGCAAAGGCTTTCATCTTCACCTGGTCTTTCTTCCGGATTCTCAGGCTGCGGTTGCTTGATTGGCCGTGCTGCGATGACGTCACTCCCTCACATGCGTGCGGGAGTCTCGACCATAGCACACAGCGCATGCACCGGTGACGTCACTGCTCACTGTAATATCTCCTAAATGAGATAAGTTTAGGAGATTTTAATTTTACCTACAGGTAAGCTTTATTATAAGCTTTATTAAATCACAGAGAGGAGTTTACTACCCTTTAAACAGGAAATTATTTTACAATTACAAGGATTCTGGATTTCTATGAGTATCAACAGATAACGTTCTGTACTTAGCCTGAAAATAGAAAACTATTGTAGCAATGACATCTAAGAACTGGCAAGCTGCCATATATTTACACTCTTGTTTTTGAGTTTAGATGCACTTTAAACTAAGACCCCTTTCACACTGAGCCATGGACAGCGTTAGCGGTAAAGCACCGCTAGTTTTAGCGGCGCTTTACCGTCATTTTAGCTGTGCTATTTGGCCATTAGTGGGGTGCTTTTAACCCCGCTAGCGGCCAAAGAAAGGGTTAAATGCGCCCGTGTAGCGCTGCTGCCGAAACGCATAGCAGGCGCTTCTGAAGCGCTGCCCATTCATAACAATGGGCAGGAGCGGTGGAGGAGCAGTGTATCCTCCACCGCCCCAAAGATGCTGCCTGCAGGACTTTTTATAACATCCTGCCAGCGGAGCGCCCCAGTGTAAAAGAACTTGGACTTTCACATTGGGGTGGCAGGGGAGGCGTTTTCAGGAGCTTTACAGGAGCAATTTTTAGCGCTTTAGCACCTGAAAAATGCCTCAGTGTGAAAGGGGTCTAAGGGTAATAAATGAACTAGAGAGACTGTTACACTCATGACTAAAGAATATAAATTGTTACCCCCTATTTTAGGCACTTTATAATGCATATGAGCATGCAGGGCCACGGGACCGTGGGGGCATGAGCTGAAGTGTGTACATGATTGAGCCCTAAAACTCTGTGCTGGCCAGACTGTTCCTGATGGCCATGGTTATAGAACAATGAGACAAACACATTGAGGCTAATTTACTAAAAGAGTTAAGAATTCATTCAATTAATTCTGTGAATATTCACTTCAATTATCCAATCTTGTGAAAATACGCAAGCGTGTGATTCTTCACCTGCACAATATTGGATAATTGATGTCAATATTCACACAATTTACATTAGTTAGCCCGTATGACTCCCAAGGAGGACCATCATAGACAATGGTCTAGAATGGCAGGGCTACCAGTCAATAACGCATTCTGTATATAGTTCTGCCTACTGCCCAACCCACATGGGTAATCCAGCCATGTCCTCATTGCTACTGTCCTTGCACATGAGCGTGCCATATTTAATCTCTGTAGTCATGTGTCCTTCTTTCCTAAATTCTACATTAAGTTTTATGTATAATGTGATGTTGTGACATGATTTAAATTAACTATAATAGCATTGTATAATGTGTCGTTGCAGTTTGTTAAGTTCTTCCTTGCTGATATAACTGAAGTTGTAGCACAATATGCCCTTGCTACGGTATGAAAAACTTGGTGTATCTTGATATCATTTGCTATGATGGCCTTTTGCTATCTGCTATAGTGTCATATTATATTGTGTTAAACCATTATGATTTAAGGTACTATGGCCCTCTTGTATGATATTGACACAAACTGCACTCACTACTACAAGGTAAGCCGCCATTTTGTTTTCCTCTGGTGGCCCTAGGTACCCCAGTCCAACCCTTGACTGTGAAGGTGACTATACATGGGAGGGTGGAGGGCTTGGAATAGGTAAAAGGATGGCGTCTGTTTAAGACACTCAAATATAGTCTGTATATCTATTTCAGAGATTGCCATGATGAGGAGTATGGCAGAACAAATTATATTGATTCACAGAAATAGGTTCTGCATTTTTTTAAAACCTCGGATTAAAAAAAAAAGATTTATGCATTTTACATAAGACCAGATTGTATGGTGAAGGAATCTGATGAGTTTCAGAGAAGTAAACAGCAAGTATTTTCTGTCTGGGACCTCCAGAAATGTCATTTCAGATATATTATCCAAGGAACAGAAATGTGAAAAACATCATTTCGTCTCTCTAATACAATAGGATGATTCACACTTCAGCCAAAGACTGTACAAATATAAGGATTTGAGGATTTTGAAAAATGCAGCCGATTGTTATATTTGGCAGGAACAGTACTTTGCTAGCACAGCAAGTGTAATTCCCAGTACACAGCGGCCATCAAGGTATTCCAAACATGGAGAGATTACAAGAGGTAAAATGTTCTTCTTGATAGATCAACAGGCAAAATACGCAACAAAATGCTGTATTCCATACAAGAGTACAACACTTGGTTGCCTGTAGGGAGACATTGGAAATGTCAGAGTTGCCTAATGTAATGTAATAGACGTAATACCGCTATTGATTTCCATGCTCCATTTCACTAGGCTGAATATTTGGAAGTCCTCATTGACAGATATCCCTGGTACTTGTTGGTAGATGTAACAAAGCAATATCGCTAGAAACAAGCGTTTCTTGAATCATAGGGCCCTAAAAAGAGTCATCAGCTCCTCTTCAAATGTTTTCTGAAATAGATAACAGGAAGGAAAGCTTCTTTCTGCAGAAGGATTATTGGTGAAATAGGCTATTGGTACATCAAAAGGAAAGCATTTCCTGCAGCCTTTTCCATGCAAACATGTTTGTATCTAGTAGGGAGTTGTGAACTCTGTACACCAGAGAAATAAAAAAAAAAGTCATGGGACCTTTGTGCAAAGTCCAAACAGCTGCCTCCCTCATAGATCAGACAAAAAAAAAACATTAGAGCTAACCATGGGTCTTTTAAAAATCTGTTTTATTATTTTTTTTATTGCACTATTTGTAATAGATTTTAACAGAAATGTGGTAGTTGAAGTACAAAAGTTGTTGCAACTTAGGGCCAGGCATTCCCAGGTTAAGTTGCGGAAGTAAAAAAGGGGGGGAAATAGGTTGTCTGTGTTTTGTTTTTTCTAAGAAACAAGGTCTGAATACTCTCCTAGCCTTTTATGAAAGAAAGCTACAGCAAAATAATAGTAATAATAATAATAACAAAATTATATTATGTTGTTTTTATAACAAATTGCTAATGTGTATGTAATCACTAACAACTAATCTCTTATTTTCTCCATTCCCAACTTATAAATATACCATTGAAAGAGTTTTGTTATAGCTGTTTGATAAGTGCAAAAATACCTGCGGATCTGCCAGAAACCCAATGAGATCCTGACTTCCTGTATACTCTGCCACTGTTGCGTGGAAATATTTGTGTTATAAGCATTGCCCAGTTCAATTTAGTGAACTATCGAACACCTTATTTTGAAGATGAAGAGAGGGGTAGGTGCTCTGTGGTTGTCCTTAAACATTTCCTGTCCCAAGGTGACAACCCTGCTTCTTTCATGTCCTAGTGTGACAACTCTGCTCCCCCATAGACATAGTAGAGTGTGAAGGAATTGTCACTCTAGGAAGAAGTGTTAGTGGCAGGATCAATGGGTGAAAATGAAGGAAAGCAAGCTTGAAAAACAAAACTAAAACAATGGCCACATCTAAGAACTGGTAAGGGGCAACACAGTGGCTAACAGCACTAGGGTCGTTGGTTCAAATCCCAACCATGGCACTACCTGAACAGAGTTTGCATGTTCTCCCTGTGCCTGAATGGGTTTCCTCCCACATTACAAAGACATGCTGGTAGGTTAACTGGCACCTGTCTAAATTGGCAGGCAAGGTGCAATATATTTAATTTTTGCTCTTAGGATTACACTTTATTGAGCCATCTAAAAACACAATGTTATGCAATGTGAAGCATAATGTTAAAGCGGTATTAAACCCAAAAGCAAACATTTATTATATTGTAGCTTTCCAATTTTTACATGTAGATGCATTGCTTTACTTTTTTTAGGCTTTCTTTCCTTTATTTTCATCTGGTGATCTGGCCAGTAATTCATTTTTTTTTCAAAAGAAAAAGCTCTCTTGCAGATGTATCAGTTACAGGGATGAGACAAACCATTTTCCACTGACAGGGATGCTTACAATGATCAACTTTTATTTATTTATGTAAAACCGTCATCTCAAAAAAAAAAAAAAATAGTTTGCCGTAATTGCAGACTATATAAAGTATTAGCTGGAGTTTGGCTTCCGTTGGTTAGTGTATCCAAATCTGCTGTGACCCACAACAAAAATACAGGTACCGCTCAAGGCTCCACCAGGTTACATGACAACCCGCTAGGAGTGCCGACAAGGACAGAGCTCATCACAGCTCAAAACATCCAGTAGGGAAAGGAAGTCCTAAAAGTGGTACATTACAGCAAAACCCTGTGAGGAGGTTTATGACAGCCTCAGCCTGGACCCCAACCAGACCATGTTCCCCGACCTCATTTCACTCCATTCCTGGAGCTTAATCATGCCTTTCACACGGGCGTTCCGTATGTCCGTTTTTCCTCCATCCGTTGGCGGATGAAAAATGGATATATATGTATCCAGGAATGGCCCAAGACATTGTGCTGCCTGGGTCCAAGAATAAGATGCTACTCCCCCCCAAGAAAAAAAAAAGCACAATTGTATGACAGTTGTTACCCATAACACGAAGTGGCCACACAAGATCCTTCTTGACAGGTTTACCAGTTATCATCCAGCGTATGTATATATGAGTCCTGGAGAGGAAGTGGTTATACCACAGCTGCAGCTATGATCCTGATGTCAAAATCTAAATACTGTGTATATATATATATATATATATATATATATATATATATATATATATATATATATATATATATTCTACTTTTATATATTTTAGTGAGCTATAAGTATCCTATGTGGCTGAGCATATATCATTCTTGGGGCCCTCTCTTGACTCTTTGGGATTTTAGGTCTTCCCCCCACAGTTCCCAGAGCAAACGCCCTCCTTGGTGTTTCCCCTCCTGAAGTACTGTATATTTTTGTGTAAGTGTGCTGTATATTTTTGGCTTTCTTGTAGTATTTTTGGTAGTGCTTTTTGGCAGGATTGGTTTATCAACAAATATGTAATTGAAGTTAAACTTTTGCTCTCTTTGATTACTCTATAGATATCTTGTCAGTAGAATCCACACCTGGGTCCAAATCTGTGACAGTGCTCTGTGTCACTCCAAACACATTAACACTGATGCATCATGCATGACTCATCATTGTAGTCAATGTAGTGTCTTCCACATGAGTGCCTTCAACACCCCAAACGTGATCCCCAACTTCACACCACACTCACCAGAAGGAGTTGACTCCTTGTACTAACAAGTGAGTCAAATTGAGCCAATGATCCCCAAGTATGAATGTATGAATGTATCCAATGCTCCAATCAATATCCCACTATGGCTCAGGATTTTATGGCAGATACTGGAGGAAAAGAGAGAAAAGCCTCCCATCACAAAACAACATTTTATTAGTTAAATATTAAAAACCAGTGCACTTACATATATAATGTCAAAGATCTCATGTAAACCACAAAGCACTTTATCTGTGCCCAGCATGCACTCCAAGAATTGGATATGATGTAACTCAAAAGTCTCACCCAAAGCATTTCATCATCAGCATGCAACAGCCCCAAGTACTTGCTCCTGAGGACATGGCATACTCACGATGAAACGTGCTGGATGGGACTTCCAGTTGACATCATATCCACTCTTTGGAGCACATGCTAGAGTGGTGCTTCCTGGTTTACATGAGATCTTTGACATTATACATGTGAGTGCACTGGCTTTTAATATTTTAACTAATAAATCATTTTTTTTCACAATGAGAGGCTTTTCTCCCTTTTCTTCATGTATCTGCCGTATAAACCTGGGCCACACTATGAGTTATTGAAGTTGAGCAAAGGACTATAGTAGGATATTGATTGGAGCACTGGATATATCCATACTTGGGGCTCATTGGTGCAATTGGACTCACCTGTTTGCTTAAGGGGTCAACTTCTTCTAGTGAATGCAATGTGAAGTTGGGGATCACGTTTGGTGGGTGTATGAGTGCACTAACGTGGAAGATGTTTACATGGATGAACCACACATGTTCTACCAGTGTTGATGTGTTTGGAGTGGCATAGAGAACTGTCACAGATTTGAACTTTGATCACATTATTACATTGAACTTAATATGGCACCCAAACACTTTACTGTTATTCATGTGTTTAATATTGTCGTTTACTGTTTATAAATATTGCTTCTCTCTGCATTGCATTTTGTTAAATATATGTTGGTTATTTGTGTCTTAAAGAGATGCTAAATTACAGCTTGTGAGACTTGGTATGCATTAAAATGTGAGAAATATGAATGACAGATGCTCCGGGTAATTTCTTTTAATGCACAACGTAGTCTTGGTAGAAAATACTGTAAACAGCCTTCAGTATATAGAATTTTTTGTACAATATTACTGAGGTCATTGTTAAGAAGTTTGACCTTAAAAGAGAAGTACTTGTCAAGACCAGTACTTAAAGTGGTTGTGAAGTCAGAATGTTTTTTATTTTAATGCATTCTATGCATTAAGGTGTTTGTTAAGCCTATTTATTAAAACCTGCCAGCCACTCAATTGGAGGCTGGCATACCACACTATGTAAATCCTTTCTAAAAACAAGCTTTGTAAATAGCTATTTAGAGCTGTCTTCAGGCCAGTCACGTGACTGGCGCTTTTCAGCTCCGATACACGGCTACTGCAGGAGGGACCATGATCTCTCCCTGACATCAGCCGGGGAGATCACATGGCCGCTCAGCTCCTCCCACAGAAGCCCTGTCTCGGAGCTCTAAAGCGACCACAAGTCACGTGTCCGGCCTGAAGACAGCTCTAAATAGCTATTTCAGGCTATTTTTAAAAAGGATTTACATAGTGGGGTATGCCAGCCTCTAATAGAGGTGCTGGCAGTGATCATTGTAGGTTTTTCTTTTCTTAATAATAGCGTCAGGGGGCGGGGCAGAGTGGAGACCGACACAGAGAGGGTGCTGACAGGCAGTAAGGAGAGGGTAAGGGGGAGAGAGGAGAGCAGAGCAGGGCAGCGTATTATGGAGGAATGTACTCTGACCACGGTGGTCAGGGCTGAGTAGCCCTGGTTATTGTGGTCAATATAGAGAGGGTCATACAGGAAGTGGCAGGTTAAGGGAGGGTTTTTTTTACAGTTTAGAGGGGAGCAGATCACACAGCACAGGCACTGTGCTGTGTATTCAGCTGTAGCCTCCTTGACGGTTTTCCCGAGTGTGGCTCGGGGTTAAAATTCAGTCCCATTAGCGGTAACCCCGAGCCACACTCGGGATTACATTGCAGGATCCTGGTGCCGCGTTACTTACCTTGTCCCCAGGATCCTGCGATGTCCCCTGCAGTGTCCGTGGGCTCTGTCTCCTCCGAAGCCTCTCCGTGCCAGGATCCGTTCCCTGCGAGCGTTGCGACACACGGAGCGGAGCCTGGTGGCAAATTCAAAAAAATTGTAAAAATCATAACACATACAGTTCTGTAATCTTACAGATTACAGTACTGTATGAAATTATTTCACATCCCTTTTGTCCCCAGTGCTTTGACCCATGCCCTGCATGCGGTTTTATGTTATATATACTGTTCTTTCTGCCTGGAAACTGAAGATTGTCCATAGCAACCAAAAAGTGTCTTACGTCAAAAGTGGCTTTAGACCAGCTAGAAAACAGCGATAGCAAATTAGAACACTTGTAGAATTGAGCGATAGTGATTTATGGAGAAATGAATTTTATTATTATTATATTATTATTTTTTTAAATTATTTATATTTATTTATTATATTATAATTTATGTTTTTGTGTTTCAAAATTTATCATACCCGGGATATCTACTAGACTCTTGTTTGGACAGATTTAAGTGTGTTATTGTTAAGAATTACAGGCTTACAATATAAAACGCCAAATTTCCATGCAAAATAATTGTACCGCTTTCAGCACCTAAAATCCGAAATAATCATACCGCCAGGGAGGTTAAAGGACCAGGATGTGTATTTTTTGGGGGGGTTTAACAAACACTTTAAGATAAAAAAACCTTCTGTCCCCCTCAGCCCCCCCCCCCAATACATACCTAAACCCATCTCTATCCAGCGATGTTGCAAGAGGGGTTTGGCTGACTGGGACTCTCCCTCCTCATTGGCTGAGACAGCAGCAGACTGCCATTGGCTTTGCTGCTGTCAATAAAAGTCAGTGAGCCAATAAGAAATGAGAGGGGGTGGGGCCTAGTAGTGGCTACATGTTTGAATGGACACACGGAGCTGCAGCTTGGCTTGGTTGCTCCCATAGAAAGCTGCTTGCTGTGGGAGCACTCACCAGGAGGGAGGGGCCAGGAGAGCCAAAGAGGGACCCAAGAAAAGGAAGATCAGGGCTGCTCTGTGCAAAACCACTACACAGAGCAGGTAAGTATAAAATGTTTGTTATTTTTAACAACAAAAAAATAAGACTTTAGTATCACTTTAAACCTGAATTCTATCTTTACCTTTCTTCTTGCACAGTCTCTTCTCCTGTACTAAAATTTCTTACTCTAATTTCAATGTACATTGTGAGTTTCTCACAGCATTAAATATATAGACTGCAACTGCAGAGCCTGCGGAGCCTGCCTCATTTCCTGGCTAGAGGATGTCTAGCCTCACCCCATTACTTCCCAGCCTTACTGCCTAGCCAACCCCTTTCATTCTTCAGATTTCAGCTCTTTAAACCATGGATGCTCAACATCACACATGAGCAATACTACAACTTCCTGTGTTCAGGAAGATAAGCACAGCCCCATCAGCCACCCCACCAGCCATGATCTGCCTTCATTGCATATAGAAGCACAGAAATCCAGTAATGCTGTTACTAGATCTAAAATAAGCTATGTAATGAAAAATGAAAGTTTTATTAAATCATTTCATTGGCATGTTGATAGGGGGGAAGATGGGAGGGGCGGAATTTTCAGATTTAAGTTAAAACACCTCTACCTGGCAACAGCAGGAAGACAACATTTTCAGCATTTTCAGAATTAGAAATCTGAAACTCGAAGACAGCATCTACAGCAAATTGTCTTACCCAGAAAGTGAACCCCTTCACGCTGAGCATATACGCAAATATGCAGCCCCACTGGACTGGGCTTTTTTTTTTCTGTAGGGCTGCATATTTGTTTATCTCCCTTTGTGCTGGGAGCGTGCCACATTTGTGCTCTCTCTCTCCTTGCAGAGAAAAGAAAGTATGTCAAAAATAATAATAATAAAATAAAAAAAATAAAAAAATAACTAGATCAATGTTTGATCTAGGTCAGTGCCAGGTTAGTGTTTGGATCAAAAGTCAGGGTCAATATGTTTTTTTTACAGGATTTTTTGTTTTTTTAATTAGTATCAGTGTCAGTTAGTGTCAGTGTGTTTTAGGTAGGATAAAAAAAGCAAAATGTGCACTATTGTTTTTGGGCTGTTCTGCGGGTACAAACAACAACTAACATAGACATAAGTGTTATTGCTGCGATCATCAGGAGCAGGAGAGTTTTATTTGGGATGTTCTTTGGTGGTAGGTTATTGTGGTAGCAAGAAATATACAGCTATATTTAAAAAAAATGTTTTTATTATTTTGGGACGGTTTTCCTTTGATGATTAAAAAAAAATCAGGAGATATCCATTACCATTTACCACCAAATGAAAACCCAATTTGTCCTGAAATAAATGCAGTATAATTCACCTGGATGCACAAAGTAGTTGTGATGATATGTACAGTTTTACTAACACATGTCACATTTTCAAAATTGTGCTTAGGCATTTAGATTTGTTTTACCCTTAGGCACAAAGGGGTTAAAGAAACTGGTTTCTATGGGGACAAAAGGACTTCCATATGTTTCAACATACAATTTGATTTATATATTACAGAAAATGAAAAAAAGGATGCATTGATCACATAGAAACAGTGGTGGTGCAAGGTAAATAATTCCTTTAGAGAGAAGAAGAGTCTGAGCATTAGAGAGGTTCACCTTGGAATGGTTGATGATTTTAAAGTCACTTTCATCTATTGTTTGTCTATCCTGTGCATATACTGTTCTATTCCTTTCACTCGTCTAGTGTCTGTGTAGTTACACCTCAAGTGGATACCCCCATCTGTGTAAGGCTGCCCCCCTCCCTGAATGACATCCCTTCCTCTTTCTCCTTCTATTCCTCCTCCTCCTTTCCCTTTTTTTGCCTGTGACCCAACCACCACATCACCAACCTAATCTGCAGACATCACCTAGATTATTCTTCTTGCTCCAGCCAAGAAATCTTGCTTTCTAGTTTGTTACCTCATTCCATGACTTCTCCAGAACCTCTCCCAACTTTTGGAATTTCCTTATCCCAGTAAGTCAGGTTAGCTCCTGCCCTGTCCGCCTTTAGGCGATCCTTGAATACAAATTTATCCCCCACCTCCACCTAAAATCTGTGCTTTGACTTCCATCAGATCACCCCCTGCAACTATTACCTTTGGTACTACCTCCCCCTCCCTTTAGATTGTAAGCTCCATGCCTCAAGACCTACCTGTTCCTTCTGTAATAAACTGTATTGTAATCGTACTGTCTCCCTTTATATTGTAAAGCACTGCGCATACTGTTGGCGCTATATAAATCCTGTATTATAATAATAGGAAATCATGATAATACACTTGTTATGAGTTAGTAAATATTATGCTTTAGGATGTATTCATGCATTTTGTTCCTATTATAATGATAGTTTAGGGTAGAGTTTGTTTTTAATAGGTATAGCTATGTTTTTTATTTGTGTTTATTGTCTTTAAAATTATTTTATAGATCCAAATGTTTATTAAGCAGGTTGCATATAGATATATACATTTTCTTAGTTTTTTTCTTTATATTTGAACTACCTTGGTAGCTCTGCAAAGTAGATATTTTTACAGTAGTGGTTTCTAAAGGTTTTCCACGTTGGTCTCCAATTGTTGGTTTGACAAAATAGTTTTTTTCCTTTTGTTGTTATATAATTGTACATGGTATGGGCCTTGAAGTCTATTCATAATGTTTGCTGTGGTCACATTTGAGGATCTCTGTAAATTCCAACTTCAATTAATTGCAAAGAACTCAAGTTAAGGTATATTTTTTACCAAATGGAAGGTTTGCTGGATTGCATTATCATTTAACTGACTAGTTTTGCTTGTCTTGTGCAACTACCCTTCAAGTGAACCTGTATTCAGTTTAAAACTTCAATCATGACCTTTAGAAATTCCTAAATCTTTACTGCCCTTTAAGACACAAGGATATATTAAGGCTCGGTTCACATAAATGCAAATTGGATGCATTTTGAACCGCATCCAATTCGCATGACGTGAACCAAACCAGCTTTCTATGGAGCCAGTTCACATATCTGCGAGCTGGCCACAGTGCCTTTTTCAAAAGAGTGCTGTACGATTTTCAGTCCTGTTCAGGTGCAATTTCAAGTGTCATACACTTAAAAATTTGCACCTGAATTGCACCTGAACCAGTGATCGAAACCGGACTGGATTCCTTTGAAAAATTGCATTGAAGCCGTCCCCGCACATATGTGAACTGGCTCTAATTCATAGAAATGTGGTTTATGTGCAGCTGCCTTCAGAGGGTGGAGCAGTAGTAAACGGCTAACAAAAAATTTCATCCCTCGCCTGTTTATTCCATAATGTGCTGGTATGCACCAAATATTAGCACAATTATGAACACTTACCTGCACATGAGTCCTCCAGTTCAGCACTGTCACGGCCCCCCTGATGCTTCCATCTTCACCAGGTCTTCCCATTTGAATGGCCAGGGCCTCGATAACATTACTCGCACGCAGGAGCCAAGGCACGGCACTTTGCATATTGTGTGCCCTGAATGCAGAGTGCCCCTGCACATGTGCAGGTCATGTCATCAGCTTTTGCCGATCTGAATAGCTCCTAAACGGTGCATTTTTAGGACTGTAGATACACATTGTACCTACAGGTAAGCCTGACTATAAGCTTACCTGTAGGTACAAATTAATATTGGGACTTTACTAAAACTTTAAGGCCAGCCCACTGTAACGTGTTGCTTATTGTTCTGCTTCATAATTTTACTAGTGTCCTAGCAGGTTGGATACTTAATTAATTTGTTCTCTTTATTCTCCTAACTAGCCTACCCTTTTTATATAAGTGTGTAGATCTCTCCAACTCAGGAGCTCTGTACTCCACCCTACTTTGCTTTTCATTGAAGGTCTCCTCCCCTCTCTGCCTTTAGATTACTATTGAGAGAGATTGAAGGTCTACCTCTCTCTTTTATCTTTAGATTACTATTGAAAAGGCTCTATTATTTTGGATTTCCATTTCCCTGAAATCAAGGGTGAAGGTAATTTGCTTCTACCCAAGCTGTTCACTGGTTGATCTACGGTTGAAGCATACTTGTTTGTCATATATTCTGCCTTTTCATTATATACATTCCTGTCTTTTTTTGCTGTTGGTCTGTTTGATTCTACCTGTTGTCTGTATAATGGCTGCTTAGTTTATCTCTACATTTTTGTTGTGGTCTCCACTTTATTATTGTTGAGGTCCATCATCCTTTCAGATGGCAATCTTTCCCTAGTGTTGCTACCTGTCCTGCTTTGCAATGAGTTGTTTTGGTACCCTTCCTTATAGTAGCACTTTCAATATTGATCCCCTTTTTTCATTTAGCCTTTTCAGGCATTTGCTCCTTCAGATATTCTATTGGATTTGTTTGTTGCTCATCCCTCCATTGCATTGCTTTTGGATGCTTCACACGCCCATGAGTTACTATATTCCCGTATCCCCCCAGGAACACAAAAAAAAAAAGATTCTTGGGGTTATTGAGGGACCCAGGCCTCACTCCCCTGTGTTATTAACCTTATGTACTGCTTGCCCACAAAACTGAGGCAGGATGGTTAGGGGTGGGATTGGGCTTTTTTTTACCATTTCCCAATATCCACCTTTTGAAGGAAGCCACATATTATATACAAGTCTATGAAGCACTATATCCCCGTGCCACTCAATGGACTCCAAGAAAAATATTTTATGGTAGGTACAAAAATTGCATTTTTTTTTTCAGATTGATTGTATGGTATAAGTGAATATAGGTTTATCTTATTTTAATAAAAGTTTTCTTTTAGTAAATGGCTCCATATTTACAGTATCTAGTGGCATTTTTTTCTTTCTCATTTCATGTGAGCAGCAGAGAGATGAACCAGTGCAAATTCCTATTGAGTAGCTTTTACCAAAAATAGAATTTTCCTGTCCAGCTTTGACTTTTACTTAGTTCTCTGGATCACATTTTCACCTGACTAAAATGCAAATCATTGTGGCAGTAAATCGAGAGACTTACTGTATCTGACAGGAGCTGCACATGTAGTCTTTTAATCATGGAGCTGAAGTATAGCTCATGTCTCTGTTCAAACAGGTCTTTGATGTCCTGGACCAGACCCCAGCCATAGCAGACAGAGAGGAAGAAATAATATTGTACCCCCACAGAAATAATACAGCTCAGTCTTTTGTCACAGAGCAAACCTTTCTGTGGAAAAATGTATCACCAGCATTAATGTTGCCAACGTTGACAAAAGCAATGACATTATATTGCAGCAATCAACCAGACTTATGTTTTTTAAGATCAAGTAAGTGAAAAATTAATTCTTATTGGTTGTGTTTATAATGCTTTTTTTCCTAATAAATATTTCAGGACTAGCAGCTGTTTACTCCTTATGGACCAGACCAATGTTTTTAATTTAGGTATATGTCTACTGCATTTGCCCAAAGGTTGAGATTACTCATGATACCCAATTGTTGATTTTTATAGCAAAAATAATAATAAAAAAAACCACATGGAAACATATCTTTTTTTCTAGTTTCAACCAGAGTTGGCTTTAAATCTATTCTACTGTACATACACAGTTGAAAATGTACTCTTTAACTACAATATTACATATGTAATAAAAAAAAAAAAATGAATGAACATACATACACTATAGTGCCAAAACTATTGGGATGCCTGCCTTTACACGCACATGAACTTTAAAGGTATCCCAATATTAGTCCGCAGGGTTCAATATTGAGTTGGCCCACCCTTTGCAGCTATAACAGCTTTAACTCTTCTGGGAAGGCTGTCCACAAGGTTTAGGAGTGTGTCTATCGGAATGTTTGATCATTCTTCCAGAAGCGCATTTGTGAGGTCAGACACTAATGTTGGACGAGAAGGCCTGGCTTGCAGTCTCCGCTCTAATTCATCCCAAAGATGTTCTATCGGGTTGAGGTCAGTCATGAGTCTCCACCTCAAACTCGTTCATTCATGTTTTTATGGACCTTATTTTGTGCACTGGTGTGCAGTCATGTTGGAACAGGACAACGCTATTCCCAAACTGTTCCCACAAATTTGGGAGCATGAAATTGTCCAAAATGTCAGTCAAGTTCCTCCACCCCTAACTCTCTCATCCACACTATATTGTCAAAAGTATTGGGCCACCCCTCCAAATCATTTGGTGGTGGGGGGATTATAGTGTGGGTTTGTTTTCCAGGGGTTGGGCTTGGCCCCTTAAATCCAGTGAAGAGAACTCTTAAGCCATCAGCATACCAAGACATTTTGGACAATTTCATGCTCCCAACTTTGTGGGAACAGTTTGGGGATGGCCCCTTCCTGTTCCAGCATGGATGAGCAAGTTTGGGGTGGAGGAACTTTACTGGTCTGCAGACTGGTCCTGACCTTAACCCAATAGAACACCTTTGGGATGAATTTATAGTGCAGACTGCGAGCCAGGCCTTCTCATCCAACATAAGTGCCTGACCTCACAAATGGTCAAATATTCAGAATGGTCAAACATTCCCATAGACACACTCCTAACCGTTGTGGGCAGCCTTCCTGGAAGAGTTGAAGCTGTTATAGCTGCAGAAGGGGGGGGGGGGGGGGCAACTCAATATTGAACCTTACAGACTAAGACTGGGATGCCATTAAAGTTCAGGCCTCCCAATACTTATGGTAATTTAGTGTATGTTTTTTCTAGTTTCAACCAGAGCTGGCTTTAAATCTATCTTCTCTTTAGCTAAAATATTATGTATCTAATAAAAAATTGATGAACGTAGATATATTAAGGAAGTACTGTATGATTTTACTTAATCCAACCCTCCCGCAAAAAAAAAAAAAAAAACAGAACCAAATTTAAACGTGCATGCTAATAGCAAACCAATAAAAAATGCGAAATAGAAGAAATAAGGAAGAGGAAGAGGCAAAAGCCCAGATCTACTTAAATAATAAAATATCCAGTAAATCTAAAAATAAAAATGCAGCTCTTGCTGTCTCCTCCAGCTTTGTCCTCCTCAGACTCACCCACTCTGGGATCCAGCGATGGTCCTCTTATGATTCCAATTATATTCATCAAACTTTATTGAGTGTTGGGTGTCATTGATCTGCCCCTAGGGGGTTTTAGTTATGCACATACAGTATTTTGATGAAGAGGACAGCTCTGACATCAGCAACATTCTGCATCATTGAGGAGCACCCAGCTGCAGAGAAGAAATTAAAAGAAAAAGGACCTGGCACATTATGTACCATGCTGAAGACTCCTGAAAAAGATTTGTACAAAAAAGGGGGCTGGGTACAAGAGATAAAGGTGGCATTGCGCTTTAATAAGGGGTTAATGTGGACCTAGTTAAGAGTTAAAGAATCTTAAAATTATTATATTACAATGATTTTTTTTACTTCACTATTTTCCTGCAGATTTGGTACAACAAACTCATGATTTGCATATCATATTATAAGATGAAACAATCAGCGCCACAAGTAAAAAATATTGTGATGTTTAAATAAGATAACCTAATAATAAACGTGCACAGCTGCTAAACATTCCAAGTGGTACACCACACTAATTTCAAAATGGATAGTAAATAAATAAATAAATAAATGTAGCGCTATATTTATTTATTTACTATCCGATTTGCATATCATGACTTCAGCACTATAACGTTGTAACAATTCTGCAATAATACACTGAATGATTGCTGTAACCAGCTGTTACAATGAACATTCAAGCAGGAACTATTCTGATTGGTACCTGCTCATCAAATTGAGCCTTGACCATTCAAGCTGATAATGGGGTCAGGCAGGGGGTATACGTGGGACCAAGCAGCACAGCATTAACGCAGGGCAGCATCTCGTATAAATATAGTGGAAACCTACATAAAACCCCATAAATAATGCAGGGAGCTCATATCAGCAAATAGTTAAACAAGTCCAACTGTGCCTTATTTGATAGAAGTAAAGATCAATGATGAAGGTTTTCAATCATCAATCAAACTTCATTATTTTGAAACAGTTAGAGAAAAGAAACATTATTCCTGATTGGTTGCTATGAGCTAAATATCTTGATTTTTTTATGTACTGCCAGTGTTTGATGTGATCAACCAATATTTTTTGTCAGCATAAAAGTATTGGCATTGATCAGCCCAATGCATCCGCTGTCTTATATTAGAAAATATACTTACAAACATCTTCTTCTCTATCAATAACGTTGACTCATTCCGCTCAACATTCAGCTTCACCACATGACCCTGTTGTGTTCTAAATAACAATTCTTTGCCTGGAAAAAAAAAGAAAAAAGATTAGTGATGAAATATGAATATAGTTGTACTGTTACAAAACAGTCATTTATTGTACTTGCTACTTTCAATGTCAACATATTAATAAAGTAAAATAAACACTGCAAAAAAGATAATGAAAACAGATTGCTCATTAAGTTAAAAAATTACATACAAAGGTTATAATTCAATGTATAAATATTCTTAACATATACAAAAGAAGAAACAAAACATATAACGTGCATTGCTGTAGAAAACAAAAAAACAAAAAACAATATATACAGTGTTTTAAAAGTCTACCAATAATCAAAGCTAAGTACAAATAAAATCCACACAATTTGAGATATCTCACCTCTTAGATGACAACAGCTCACTGTATGATATTGACCACTAGGAATATAAAGGTCAAGTAGCACTCTCTATTGTATTTAGAAATCCACATCAAACACAGCAAGGTGGAGATCCCATATATTTAGCTTTCAATAGTTGTGCAGAAAGGAAAAGCCCATATAGTGACTCCTTGGTAATGTGTATTCGGTATACATGACCAGAATTAGACTTAAAAAACTTCCAATAGTGAAATACTGTCAAAAGTTATTAAACAATTAAAAGACATACAACTCCCAATTCTCTACTGTGTAATCTACATTATATAAAGCGCACAACATAACTTACAAAAGCATGGTAAATATAAACGGGGTCCGTTAGACAGAAGGTGTTATGATAAGCAGGAGGCGTGAGCAAGGCTTTTTTTCCAGCGGAAACGTGGGGGAACGCAGTTATGGCACCTCTGGCACTGAATGTATGTAATGGCTGGGAGGTGCTGGAGGGTCTATTGCTGGCTGCTTGGGGATCGGTTATCTCTTCAGGGGATCTATTGTTGCAGGAGGACTATTGTTGCTGGTGGGGGATCTATTGTTGTTGAGAGGGACCTACTATTGAAGGAGGAGTCTATTGACGCTGGCTGCTGGGAGATCTATTGTTGCTGGGGTGGATCCATTTTGCTGGGGGGAGGTATTGTTTTGGCAGTAGGTCTATTGTTGCTAGGGGAATCTATTGTTTCTGGGGGGTCTATTGCTGCTGGCTGCAGGGAACCTATTTTACTAATTTTCCTTGTTATCATTAACAAATTCCATACAAATTGCGTAGCACCACAAAATGATACACGGTTCTGTATTTTCCAAAAGGGGTGATACTGGCAGGTGGGTAGGGGGTGGGACCAAGGGACAGTACTTGGGGGTGGGTAGGGGGTGCAGAAAAGTTATGACTCAGAAGAGGGGAGTACCTGCACCTATTCTCTGAGAAAAAAGCCCTGGACGTGAATATCCTGAACATGATGATTCAACATGTCAAGAGATGCTCCTGAAATTCATCAACATCTGTAAATCAATTGGGAATAGTTCTTACTGTGCTATTTACCACATTTATAGTCTAGTAAATGTCATACACATTGCACATTTGTCAGAAACAATAATTTTCTACATCCCCTGCATTTTATCATTTCCACTCAAACCTTTCAAATCTCTACAGATCTTTCCATGTATTTGCTGAATATTTTTACATTACGTTTTTACCCCCTTCCATTTTTTGCTATTCAGCACTGCGCTACCTTAACGGGTAAATGCGTGGTCATGCAAAGCTGTACCCAAATTAAATGTATATATTTTATTACACACAATAGGAGCTTTCTTTTGGTGCCATTTGATCACCACTGTGTTTTTTTTTAATTTTTTTTATATAAATAAAAAAAGACTGAACATTTTAAAAAATATATATATTTTTTTACTTTCTGCTATAACACATATCTCATTAAAAAAAATCTAATTTCTTTATAAATTTAGGCTAAAATGTATTTTGCTACATGTCTGTTGTAAAAAAAAATCCAATACGTGTCTATTAATTAATTTGTGGGGAAATTATAGCATCTACAAACGATGGTATAAACACTGTAATTTTTTTTTTTTTATACTAGTAATGGGGGTGATCAGTGACTTATAGTTGGACCGTAATAGTGCGCTGGGCAATCTGACACTAACTGACACCTTGTGGGAACTGGCTAAATGACACTGACATCACCAGTGACACTAATACAGCGATCAGTGCTAATACTATACACTGTAACTGTACTAATGACAATGGCTGGGAAGAGGTTAACATTTAGGAGCACTCAAAGGGTTAACTGGGTGCCTAACAAGTCCAAAGTGTGTAAAGTGTGCTGATTTTACTAAGCAATGTAACTGTTTTATCTCCCTGCTTTGCAGAGAGAGAAAAAAAAAAACAGCCACATCGCTGCACTCTGCTCAGCTGATCAGAAGGTCCCGGCTATAAATTATTGGCTGGGACCCACTAATTGGCTTGTGCTGTAGTGAATTACAAAAAAAAAAGCGGATACGCACTCAACCTTTACCTGAAAATACCAAGTCATGTACATGTACGTGATGCGCAGCAGGGCCGTCCTGTGGTGGGTGGTACCAGCCTGACCAGCCTTTGCTACCAGCCTGACAAACCAAACAAACAAAATGGTACACCCATGACATTGGAACACCAAGGGCATGAGACTCTGTTTTGCCTTTACCATGCTTTAAAGTGGTTTAAAGTGGTTCTAAAGCCTTAAGGTTTTTCACCTTAAGGTGAAAAACCTTCTGTGCTGCAAACCCTATAGCCCCCCTATACTTACCTGAGCCTGATCTGATCGAGTGATGTGCATGAGAGCCGCGGCTCTTACCACCGTCTCCCTTCTCCCTGGGCAGTTTGATAGCGGTGGGAGCCATTGGTTTCCGCTGCTGTCAATTAAATGCTGTGCCAAGTGAGCAGGGGGCAGGGCCGAGCCGCCCGCTCTGTGTCAATAGACGCAGACAGGGTGGCTCGGGAGCAAGAATGCACGGGTGCCCCCATGGAAGGCGGCTTTCCATGGGAGCACATTTGCCAAAGAGGAGTCTGGAGCTCAGGCAGGGGACCCAAGAAGAAGAGGATCAGGGCTGCTCTGTGCAAAAACATTGCACAGAGCAGGTAATTATGCCATGTTTGTTCTTTTAATAATAATAAAAAAGCTTTAATGTTGCATTAAGTGAGATTCCAAAAAGGGGTACCCTCCAAAAGCAGGATAGGTCCCAGAGTCTGATATGCTACTGCTGCCAGGGTGCTGGCATGGGGATGTTATGTGCTACCTACCTATCCTTTCTGGCAAGTAGGTGGCCACCTGCTCTCTTGTCACCACCTCCCCTTACCCTTTCACCACTATGCACTGCCAGCTTAACTCAACTCTTGTTGAGAAAAAAAAAAAGCATTTTCTTCTGGGTGATCAATGTACGATGCGAGGATTTTTAACCACCTCAATACAGGGCACTTTCACCCCCTTCCTGCCCAAGCCATTTTTCAGTTTTCAGCGCTGTCGCATTTTGAATGACAATTGCGCGGTCATGTTACACTGCACCCTAATGAAATTTTTATCATTTTTTCCCCACAAATAGTGCTTTCTTTTGGTGGTATTTGATCACCTCTGCGGTTTTTATTTATTGCGCTATAAACAAAAGAAGAGGGACAATTTTGAAAAAAACAATATTTTTTACTTTTTGCTATAATAAATATCCAATTATTTTCTTTTTTAAACAACAGCTGCTTCGTCCCGTCATCACATGATGGTGGGCGGTAGCTTAGTGGTTAACAAACTTTGCTGCAGATTCCTACCTGTTTCTGCTCTGAGGAAAAAGTTGTTTGTTGGGTTATGTCAATGTGCCAAGTGAACCTGAATGGGCGTGACTTTTTCATTACTTATCAGCTGATGCACTTGCATTGTTCTAATGAGTAAAGTTACGGTTTCAGCATCCCATTAGATGCGACTAATGCCCTGGACACACAATAGGATTTTCCAATGGAAAATGTGTGATAGGACCTTGTTGTCGGAAATTCCGACTGTGTGTGGGCTCCATCACACATTTTCCATAGGAATTTTCGACACACAAAGTTTGAGAGCTTGCTATAAAATTTTCCGACAACAAAATCCGTTGTCGGAAATTCCGATCGTGTGTACACAAATCCGATGCACAAAGTGCCACGCATGCTGTGTATGCAAGACAAGTTTGAGCCAACATCCGTCAGAAAAAATCCATGGATTTTGTTGTCGGAATGTCCGATCAATGTCCGACCGTGTGTACAGGGCATAACTCTTTCGGAGTATCTCATCAAAAGTAAAATTTTTGTTGCAGAGGATGCCTAAAATCTGACTTGTATCTTAGTGCAGACTTCTGGAAAAGTCAGTGAGCGAATCATACTAGCAGGAAATTACATTTTTGGGGAAGTTCTGTACATCAAGTGTGTATACTATGCCTCCAGGTTGCCATATTCCATTGACGTTTATAGAAAATTACAGCACTGCAGATTGAAAAGGAAAGGTAATGTTTAATAACATTCAATTACATTTAATTTAATTCAGTTACTTGTGTAGAAATTGTATATGCTATATTATTTTTTTTTTATTTGCTATATTTTTTCCCTCTAAAGTGGAGTTATCCTCGCAAAGAGATTGTGATTGTGTAAGCGTAATACCAGTAGGCAAAAATGTCAAGGTAATAAACATATATACAGGTGCATCTCAAAAAATGAGAATATCATCAAAAAATTAATTTAAATCAGTAATTCAATTTAAAAAGTGAAACATATATTTTATATAGATGTGTTACATACAGAGTGATACATTTCAAACATTTCTTTCTTTTAAGTTTGATGATTAGGGTTTATAGCTAGTGAAAACCCAAAATTCTGTATCTCAGAAAATTAGAATATTACATAAGTCCAATAAAAAAGAACATTTTTAATACAGAAATGTTGGCTTACCGAAAAGTTTGTCCATGTACAGTAAAGTATGCACTCAATAATTGGTAGGGCTCCTTTTGCATCGGAGGCGATCAGCCTGAGGGACTGCTGAGGTGTTATGGAAGCCCAGTTTTCATCACGTACTGTGGAAAATTTTGCATTTCATTTGTAAATCAAGGTCCGGAGTCTGGAGGAAGAGTGGAGAGGCACAAAATCCAAGTTGCATGAGGTCCAGTGTGAAGTTTCCACAGTCAGTGATGATTTGGGGAGCCATGTCATCCACTGGTGTTGGTCCACTGTGTTTTATCAAGTCCAAAGTCAGCGCAGCCCTCTACCAGGAAATTCTAGAGCACTTCATGCTTCACTCTGCTGGCCAGCTTTATAGAGATGCTGATTTCATTTTCCAGCAGGACTTGGCACCTGCCCACACTGCCAAAAGTACCAATACCTGGTTTAATGATCATGGTATCACTGTGCTTGATTGGCCAGGAAACTCACCTGACCTAAACCCCTTATCTGTGGGATATTGTCAAGAAGAAGATGCAAGACACCAGACCCAACAATGCAGATGAGTTGAAAGCCACTATCAAAGAAAACTGAGATTTCATAACACTTGATCACCTCCATGCCACGCCGCATTGATGCAGTCATTTATGTAAAAGAAGCCATGGCCAAGTACTGAGTGCATACTATACTGTACATGGACATACTTTTCAGTACGCCAACATTTCTGTATTAAAAAAAAAAACAACTTTTTTTATTGGTCTTATGTAATATTCTAATTTTCTGATATACTGAATTTTGGGTTTGCACTAGCTGTAAGCCATAATCATCAACATTAAAAGAAAGAAATGCTTGAAATATATTGATTTGTGTGTAACGCATCTATATAAATCATATGAGTTTCATTTTTGAATTGAATTACTGAAATACATTTTTTTTTTTTTTTTTTTACATTTTTGATGATATTCTAATTTTATGAGATGCACCTCTATCTATCTATCTATCTATCTATCTATCTATCTATCTATCTATCTATCTATCTATCTATCTATCTATCTATCTATCTATCTATCTATCTATCTATCTATCTATCTATCTATCTGTCTATCTATCTATCTACTTAAAAATGGCCACACATTTTACAGGCTGATTGTAGAGCTTTTTTAGATTTACGAACAGTTATGCACAATATAATCCTGCTTCTCAGATTAACACCAGCCATAGCCAATCATAAAGAGAAATTAAAGAGGGTTTCAGTATAGAAGCCCATTGTGCATTTTAATTAATCTGCAAAAAAGTGCTTGTGTGCAATAATCAATTATCCTGAACCATGGGAGAAAGCCCTTCTGTAGAATGTAATAAACTGTTATAAATAATTGATACAACCTAGATAACTTCTTATAAAAGTCTGACAATGTATGTATTATTTGCTTCACCTACCCCTATAATTAAAGGAAAAAGTATTCTCCCTTGATCATGAGTACAAACACAGCTAAGTGTTTAATTACAAGAGTTGGTTGTTATGCTCCATAGACTTAAAATAGCTGATTTAAAAAAAAATGACACAGCTAATTGTAATAGATTGCTGATGCGCTTGATGGACTGTTGTCAGCTGGGAAATACATTTAACTGTGGTAGTCATTAAATGATTTCATTTCTTTATTAGTGCTTTCTAAGTATTTATCCTGCTTATACTGTCTTTTTGATCAGCTTCGCAGATGCTGTCGTGTCTGCTTATTTAACAGAACAGGGCAAAGAGTTGAGATGATTCCTGGTTTGTGTATACTGCAATTTGTGTTCAAACTAGTAACTTACTTGAAAGTTATGCCGCGTACACACGGTCGGACTTTTCGTCTACAAAAGTCCGACAGCCTGTCCGACAGACTTCCGACGTACCTTCGGCGGACTTGCGGCAGACTTTCTTACGAACGGACTTGCACACACACGACCACACAAAAGTACGACAGCCTAGTACGCGGTGACGTACACCAAGTCCGACGAGACTATAAAACGGAAGTTCAATAGCCCGTACGACACCCTTTGGGCTCCTTCTGCTAATCTCGTGTTTATCTCGTGTTAGTAGAAGTTTGGTGAGAGACGATTCGCGCTTGTGAGACTCGTATTTTTCAGTTCGTTTTAACTGTTGTTCAGTCTGTGCTTGTGAGGTTTGTATCTGCTTTTCAGTGCGTTTGGTCAGTTGGCATTGAGAAATCTTTGTTTTATTGGCCGCTCGTTCCTGATTTTCAGGTCGTTCTTCACAGGCCTTGCTGTTCTTCAGTGCGTTCTGTTTAGTGCGTTCTGACCAGCCGACCGTTTTGAAGCCATGTTACCTGTACGTACTCGTCGTAGAGCTCGTGCATTGTATGTGCTTGGTGCTGTAGTTTATTCTTCAGCCCAAGACCAGTCCATGAACAGGGCGAGGAGGAGTTCATGGACCAAGAATTGGTTGCTTCAGCGTGACCAGTTCTGTCACATGCCTTTGCTCCGTGAGATCCGTGAGAATAATCCTGAGGATTTCAGGAACTTTCTCCGGATGACGGACCCCGTTTTTGACCGTTTGTTGGCTTTGCTGACCCCCTATATCAGCAGGCAGGATACCTGCATGAGGCAAGCCATCACTCCGGAGCAGAGGCTGGTCGCTACCTTGCGGTATTTGGCCACAGGGAGAAGCCTGCAGGACCTTAAGTTCTCGACAGGCATCTCCCCCCAGGCTCTGGGGATCATTATCCCAGAGACCTGTTCTGCCATCATACAGGTCCTGCAGAAGGACTATATTAAGGTAAGATATTTTTCTTTTATTAGCATCACATGTTCTTTTATGTAATCTTTGATAATGTGATGTATTTCTTGCTTCAAACACTACTTACCATCATTGCAATATAGTGTGAATGTCCCCTTTTTATCCTCACACATGCTGGAATTTTTTACTGTTATTTTTTGTCATGCATGTATATTTTCCTTCAATAACCTTCCCAGCATGAAGTGATGGGAACATATCCACCTAGTCTACTCATTTGGAATGTATTTTGTTTGAGTGTATTTAGTGTGCTGCTAATGAGCAATTATCTAGATTTCACAACCCCCCCACCCCCCCCCCCCCACCACCTAAACTCACTCCAAATAGTGTGCTGCTAATGAGCAATTATCTAGATTTCACAACCCCCCCCCCCCCCACCACCTAAACTCACTCCAAATAGTGTGCTGCTAATGAGCAATTATCTAGATTTCACAACCCCCCCACCCCCACCCTCGTTAAAATTTGCTGGAATGTTCTGTGGTGTTGATTTGTCTAAAGCAAATATATGTTGCACTTTGCAAAATGCATGTGCACTCTACAAGTGCATTTGTTCCAGTGCTTTAGTAAATGAGCAGAAGCTCTGCTGATTTCCATCATCAAATCATATGCAAGCCTCAAAGTGTTTTCATTAATTGCCCTTGCATGTGATTGTGTACTCCTTGCAACATGAATGCCTTTTTACATTACCTCATTTACTGTAAGCTGGTTAGCAACTGCACCTGCAGAGTGCGACAACTGCAGTCTTGTAGCCTTTTTAGTCCCTAAATTCCTGCGTGTCCTAAAAGTAATTTTTTTTAGGGATTTCACAACCCCCTAAAATGTAATCAATGTTCCATCAGAGGGGGTGAGCAATCTGATAAGTGTGCCTTTCCATATTAGTTATTCCAGAACAATTAAATTATTGAATGTTATACTGATGCTGGGGAATAATGTTTTTAATTGTCTAATTTTCTTGCAATGTTAGCTTCCAAATTAATTGATTTTGGTTTTCTTGTTTGATTTCCCAGTTTCCTTCAACGCCACAGGAATGGCAGACTGTGGCATCCCATTTTGCCAGCCGTTGGGACTTTCCCAATTGTGGAGGGGCTATAGATGGGAAACATGTCCACATTGTGCCACCACCCCATTCGGGGTCATATTATTTTAATTATAAGGGGTTCCACAGTATTGTTTTAATGGCGGTGGTGTCGGCACACTATGATTTTTTATATGTGGACGTGGGGAAGAATGGCCGGATGTCGGATGGAGGAGTATTTGCCCAGACGGAGTTCTGCCAGCGTCTCCAGAGTGGTGGCCTGGGATTGCCACCTGATGAGGATAACGTGGAAGGACTCCCCTTTGTCTTCATTGCCGATGAAGCCTTCACTCTCAGCAAGCACCTCATGAGGCCATTCCCCCAAAGAACCCTCACCCCGGAGAGGAGGGTTTTTAATTACCGGCTGGCCAGAGCTAGAAGAGTGGTTGAGAATGCGTTTGGAATTCTGGCCAGCCGGTTCCGCCTGTTTCAAACAGCCATTAATTTGGCGGAATACAAACTTAATTTTATCATTTTATCGTGCTGCATTCTGCACAACTTTTTAAATAAGCATTCTCCAAATTATATAGGCACAGTTGGGCCTGAGGCCGGACAAATAGAAGCCAACCTTACAGGCCTGGATACTGTCCGTACTGGCTTGGCCCCCCAAAGTGCCCGTCAAGTTAGACAGCAATATGTTAATTATTTTATGGGTAGGGGGGCCATTGCAATGGGCCAGGATATATAATTTTTGACAATAAAAAAATTATTGATGAAATCTTGCATTATATTTATTGCTTGCCTTTCTTTTGGGCTGTCTCCTAGGTTATGGTCGAGCAGTTGTAGTGCCAACTGTATTGTAATTTTAAATGTCTAAATAAGCTCCATTGCCACTGTAAACAACTTTTTTACAATTATAACTAAAATGATACTGAGCCTTGAAATAACAAACCACACATTTATTTAATTCCTATAAGGAGATGTTTTTATTAATGGTTGTTATGCATTCAGTTCTGCATTTAGTATAAAATGTTCATAGACAAAAATAGAATGATATCTTAATAATGTAGCAAAATATAATTATATCTAAATATTTATACCTAATCCACAAAAAAATATTTTTGGCTTTTTGATTTTCACAAACAGGCTTATTTTTTTGTTTTGGGAAAATCAAGTTTTGTTTTGTTTTTTTTTTTTTTTTAAAGCAATTTTTTGGTTTATGTTTTTTTTTTTATCAAGTTATTTTTGTTTTTATTATTTTTTTTTAATAAAGTTTGTATATTAATTTTTTTTGGTTTTTTAAAATCAAGTTTTTTAATTTTTTTGGTTTTTTAAAATCAAGTTTTTTAATTTTTTTGGTTTTTTAAAATCAAGTTTTGGAATTTTTTTGGTTTTTTAAAATCAAGTTTTATAATTTTTTTGGTTTTTTAAAATTAAGTTTTTTAATTTTTTTGGTTTTTTAAAATCAAGTTTTGGAATTTTTTTGGTTTTTTAAAATCAAGTTTTTTAATTTTTTTGGTTTTTTAAAATCAAGTTTTTTAATTTTTTTGATTTTTTAAAATCAAGTTTTGGAATTTTTTTTGTTTTTTAAAATCAATTTTTGTAATTTTTTTGGTTTTTTAAAATCAAGTTTTTTAATTTTTTTGGTTTTTTAAAATCAAGTTTTTTATTTTTTTTTTTTGTGTTTTTTTGAAAATCAAGTTTTATTTTTTTGTGGATTTTTGAGGTATTTACGAGAAACAGCCCTCCTTTTTTACATTAGGTTAAACAGCCATTTATGTTCTGCCAAAAAAAAAAAAGAGAAGGCCCAGAATGGGGTCAGCAAAACAGGAAATGAAGGACATGATTGATGTTTTGGGGTTTAAAAAAGGGCATTTAGATTCGACCCAAAACATCAATCATGTCCTTCATTTCCTGCTGCATACGATCCAGCCGATTCCGCATTTGATCGATCTCCCCATTCCAGGCCATTATTTGAGCAATTAGCCGTTGGGCACTGTCTGTGGTGAAATAGTCACTTGGACCTAAAGTGGAATGAAAAAAAAAATATGTTTAGAAATATGCACACATAAGTTTACCTTACCATAAAGCTGGTGTCTCAAACACTGACCTGGTGGGGTGCCCATGTCGCATACTTCATGAACATCCTCGGGGGTGGCGCTGTTGCTTGACTCAAGCACAACCAGATCACCTAAAATAGAGTAGAAAAATTACATAAAATAAAAGGCAGCCATGCATAGATTACCGTAAGCTGGTGTGTCAGACACTCACCTGGTGGGGTGCCCATGTCGCCCACCTCTCCTTCCTCCACATCCTCAATGGGACTTGGGCTTATTTCCCAATCATGTTTTGCTTGGGGTGGACTGTCTTCTGGTTGTTGGCTGAGTGATTTTTCCCCTATGTGAAACAAAAAATTATTAATCTAATTAGCACACAGATATTTTAGTACATAGTAATTTTCCAACATTTGTAATGAAGTGGTTTGTGTAGAGTTCCTATTTTACCTCAATATTTAAAATTAGAAAGACATATCGGATAGATAGATATCAATATCTCAAAATATAGTTAATAATCTTTTGATCTCTCTCTATATCTGGAACAAAATCTCTAAATATCTAACTAAATGTAAAGCCACAAAATTAAGATAACTTCAAATCTTCAAAAAGAATGTTTTACATTTCTATATCTATCTATCTACCTATCTCTATATTTCTCTCTCTCTCTATATATTTCTCTCTCTCTCTCTCTCTCTCTCTATATCTCTATATCTATATCTATCTCTCAATATATATATATATATATATATATATCTCTCTCTCTCTCTCTATAGTTATATATATATATATATATATATATATATATATATATATATATATAGTTATATATATATATAGTTATATATATAGTTATATATATATGTATATATATATATATATGTGTATATATATGTATATATATATATATGTATGTGTATATGTATATATATATATATGTATATATATATGTATATATATATGTATATATATATATGTATGTATATATATGTGTATATGTATATATAGATATATATCTATAGATATGTAACGAGGTTTCTTAAAAGATCGTTTAAAACGATGAACAAAAAATCGGATAGGAAGGAAAAGCACATGGAGCAGTATACAAGGTAATAAACACAAGAGAAAAACACGACAAGTACTTACTTTTTTAAGAACTTTCCGGATACGTCGGTATTGATCCGGCTCCCTGAGTTTCAGGTCAGACCATCTTTTTCGCAGTTGATCTTTGGAGCGCTGGACCCCAAAAGATGCCTGCAAAGTCTCCACGACCTTCGCCATTATTTTGGCCTTGCGCAAATTTGGCCGTGCGTACGGCCCATAATTGCCATCATAGTCGTCTTTGTGAAGAATGGCCACCATCTCCACCATCTCTTTAAAACTCATATTAGAGGCCTTAAATCTAGGCCTCATAGATTTCGCTGACGTTCCAGCCTCCGGGCTGTCTCCACTACCTGAGGTCGTCAACATTTCAGGTGTCTCCGCCATTCTTTAACTCCACTACGCGCCGTAACAAAAAATGGGCGGAGAACATGAGTTAAAATCGAACGTCAGGGGCGGGCGACGCAGGCGGAGTTTCACACATGCGTAGTGTATAAAGAGGGGCCTTGCGCACGTGTCGTACGTACGTTCTGTGCGTCGAATTAGGGGGCGGAGAACATGAGTTAATTTCGAACGTCAGGGGCGGGCGACGCAGGCGGAGTTTCACACATGCGTAGTGTATGAAGAGGGCCCTTGCGCACGTGTCGTACGTACGTTCTGTGCGTCGAATTAGGGGGCGGAGAACATGAGTTAATTTCGAACGTCAGGGGCGGGCGACGCAGGCGGAGTTTCACACATGCGTAGTGTATGAAGAGGGCCCTTGCGCACGTGTCGTACGAACGTTCTGTGCGTAGGTGATAGTGGACCAGGACGTTACAAAACGAAGGTAATTTTAAATATATTTTTTTTGGGTTTTATGGTCATGACTTTGTAGCAAGCGGCCTATATGGCTTGATAGATTGATGAGGCCTACATAGGGAGAAGATGATGAGGGGTTAGCCGAAACCTATAATAAAAGTGTTTTTTGTCTTGTGACTTCATCTTTTCCAGATATAATGAATCCCCTATTTAAGGATCCAGAGTTCCTTACATCTTTTATTTCCAAATATCGAGAGATGAGGAATTTGTGGGAGGTGAAACACCCTCAGTATTATGCTAAGCATGTGAGGAAGTCAACGCTGGAGAGACTTCTGGCCTTTGTCCAGGCGACCATCCCGGAAGCAACAATGGAGACATTGCTCAAGAAAATTGGGGGCTTGAGGAACATGTATAAGAGGGAGCATAAGAAGATCCAGGAATCAAGGAGATCAGGAGCATCAGCAGATGATGTTTATGTACCCAGGCTGTGGTACTATAATCAACTACGTTTTCTGGATGACCAGAATGAAGCCAGGCCATCACTTTCAACCCTTCCCTCCACCCTTCCCTCCACCCCAGCAGAGGCTGATGAGGAGCAAGCTGGGTCTTCCATCCTGGATGAACCAGATATGACCATCTGGAGTCAGGTAAATTATTTTAACAAATATTTACTGTACTAATATTAATGATGTTAACTGGATGTTATAATTGTCTAAAATAATTTGGCACTCAAAATTGGGTATACATATCAATTGACAGTAGTGGCTAAATATGTTTGGCACCTGCTTGAAATAATTAGGGTGTCTGATTAGACTCTTTTATTAAAGAGAAGTATTCACATTGAATTTGCTATTCATGAGAAGCAAACTGTGTGTCATTGATGAACCCAAAAAAATATACTCAAACTATTGTCCTTTTTTTATACACAGGATGAGTCCATCCAGGAGGAATGTGGGGAAAGTGGCATGCAGGAGGAGACCAGGCCCATGGACAGCCTGGAGGAGGCCGGATTCACCATCATCCTGGAGGAGACTGGGCCCAGTGTCAGGCAGGAGGTGGCTGCTCCCAGTGAGGTGGCTGCTCCCAGTGAGGTGGCTGGGCCAAGTGAGGTGGCTGGGCCAAGTGAGGTGGCTGGGCCCAGTAGGAGCCTGACCGAATCCCAAGTGCCTCCCCTCCACCTTCCCAAAAAAAGGGCCAGGAAGGGGATGGTCACACAGGACGCATCCCTGCGCCTCATGCAAGAGGCCACCCGTTTTTTAAGGAGCCCCCCCGAAGCGGAAGAATCCTATGGCTGCTACTTAGCCAGCAGGCTTCTTCAGATGAATAGGGAGCAGCGCCTCATTTGTGAGCGCCTATTTGGGGAAACAATCCATAAGGGGCTGCAGGGCACGCTAACACAAAACACCCAACTACATGAGGCAGCCCCCCCTCCTCCTCCTCCTCCTCCTCCTCCTCCTCCTGCCACAACTGAAACACCAGAGCCACAGCCTCAAAAGAAGGCTACAGGGAAGGCTGCAGGGCAGCGTGGAGGAAAGGCTGCAGGGAAGAGAAGAAAATGATGACCTGGGTTCAGTCTGGTCTGACAGAAGACGCAGGCTGTTGTAGGACCACAGTCTGGGGACATCTAGATCATCTGCTGGTGCTGTTGATCTCTGGGATTCTTGGACCAGATTGTGCTCCCTCTTATATGGACTCCGCAAGATCCCAATTTTCTGGTACACCGACTTTTTACAGCGTTGACTTCCTCTTTATTTTATTTTGACCATGAATAAATGGATCATTTTTTGAGTTTAACAAAAGACTTTATGTTTTTTCTTTGAAATCATTGATTTTACACACAATGTTAAATTAACAAGGGACAACAATCTCATTGAGTTTGAAAAAAAACACACCAAAAATACATTACTAATGTTAATAATGTTCAAGTGGTAAGTCTTGAAAATCCAAAAATTTACGTAACCAAAAACGGTGCTTTGGGTTAACTTTATCTAAAAACTAAAAAATAATCACTATAAAAAAAAAAAAACAGAATAATGGGTTCTTTGTGGTAACTTTACAAACCTAAAAAAAAAAAAGGGGAAAAAGTATTATTAGTATGGAAACATTGTTTTTAAAATGCATACTATATCATTCATGAGATCAAAGAGAAAAAGAATCCAGAAATCAGTTTGGGAGAACTCTGATTATGAACAGCAAAACACCTTCGTTCTTTATAGAGCCTTCGTAAAGAAGAAATAAAATGCGCTGCATTCAACGATCACAGATTTTGCAGCGTGATGAATGTGCTACCTACAATACGAACACTAGTTTTACTAGACCGAGTGCTTCCGTTTAGTTTTTGCTTATGAGCATGCGTCGTTTTTTTGTCCGTCGGACTAGCATACAGACGAGCGGACTTCGGGGTCCGTCGTAGTTACGACGTAAAGATTTGAAGCATGCTTCAAATCTAAAGTCCGTCGGATTTGAGGCTAAAAAAGTCAGTTGAAAGTCCGGAGAAGCCCACACACGATCGGATTACCAGCCAGCTTTAGTCCGTCAGCGTCCGTTGGACTTTTGTAGACGAAAAGTCCGACCGTGTGTACGCGGCATTAGCCATCTTTGGCTGATCCCTACAATATTACAAAAGTATTCCAAATATTTTCATGTACAGAGCACAGTGAAATGGACATATAGGGGTTGATTTACTAAAGACAAATAGCGTTTGCTCTAGAGTTTAGTAAATAAGCAAAAGCTCTGCTGGCTTTCATCATCCAATCATGTGCATGAAAAATGCAGTTTATTTTTAATTTTCCTTGCACGTAATTGGGTATTCTTTAAAAAGTGAAGCTTTACCTTATTTACTAAGCTCTGGAGCAACTGCACTTGTAGATTTCAACAGTATTTTACAAAGCATGGTCTATTTGCCTTTAGTAAATCAACCCCCATACTGTCACTTGTACATATGCATCTCTGTTCCATGGTACATTTACCAAAAAAAAAAAAACACAGCTGGATTCCCTTGTATTTTGCCTGTTTTTGGAGCTCCAAAATATTTTTAACACAGTTTACATACATTTTTATCTTTCCTTGAGCTAACAATAAATATTATATTGAATACATACTACAGCTGCCCCCAAAAATAATTTTATATATAATAGCACCAGTATAGAGCTTCCACGGTTCTGTATGTATGTGTGCAACTATGGACTATGTTCTTAAATGTGGAGTAAATATGGAGAAGATGCTGTAAAGCTTTGATAAATTCAGGGATGCATTTTCAGCAATTTTGGAAAATTATTTGTTATGAAGCAATTAAATGTTGTTAAAATAAATCAGCACCATAGTGGCAATATGGGTTTTCTCCCTTTTCCAAAATGATACAGTTTAAAGAAAATACAAAGGAGCAGAGAATCACAGGTTTACAGTAAGTCTAGTATATATTGATTAGTCTTGATAAAACAAAACAGAATGTTTGCCATCTGTCCAGTGAATCGGATGGGATTGGATGAAAACGGACATACTGTCCGTTTTCATCCGATGTTCCCATAGAGAACAGCGGGGCTCTGACAGGTCCGTCCCTGCTCAGTGCGCAGAGACAGACCTGTCATCAATAGAGCGATCTGCCCCATGTGAAAAGGGCCTAAAGCTGAATAAAACACTTGCTATAGGTGTGGGCCATTTACATACCTTCTGAAACCTGACTGGAATACTCCCAGGATGTTGATAGGTACTCCCAAAACATGGCTACGTGAGGCCTAGTCATCCTCCACCATCATAGTTAGCTCTCAAATGCTGAGCTCAGAGCTACTGCATTAGGGGGAGAAAGAGCATGTGAGAGGGTCTGAATCAGAGAAAGAGCTCACTCCTGTGATGGTGGAGGTGAGCAGTGATGACTAGGCCTCACTTGTCCTGGGAGTACTTAGCAACGTCCTGGGAGTATTCCGTTCAGGCTTCATAAGGTATGTATATGGCCTACACCTATAGCAAGGGTATTATTCATCTTTAGTCAGAGCTGCACAGTTTGTTTTAATCTACAAACATCCATTACCTGCATAGGCAGTTTTTTTTGTAAAGGTGTAAACTACGCTTTTAAGAAATAGAAAATAAAATGTTCACATTTTTTTTTCATACTGTCACCAGTGAACTACAGCATTATCATATAACTGGTGTGGCAGTGATCATGGATACTGACTGGTGACAGTATGTATGTTAAAAAAAAATACATTAATTTTTTATTCTTTTTTATTACAATTTTTTCTTTTTTTAATTTTTTTTTAACACACTGTGACCAGAGCAATACAAAATTGCCATAGTAACACTTTACTACTCTGGGGAAGTGATCAGGTTATTTTTTTTTTTTTTTTTTTTACACATTATGATTGCTTATACCAGTGAATTTCATTGGTATAAGCAACCATTTTTACTGAATGAAACTGATTCATTCATTGTCTTTGGTTGTGATTAGCTGTGATTGGCCAAAACTAATCACAGAAGGGTGGTACAGAAGGGCTCTGATTGGCCCTGTCTGTACCATGTGATCACTATGATCAATTACAGATAGCAACACAATTGTGAACAATGGATGGCATGAAAGGAAGCCATCCATTGTTGACAATTGTCATGTGCTCTGCTGTGATTGGTCACAGCGATCACATGTTACTGACAGCAGGCTGGTATAGTGATCAGTCACTGGCTGTGTCCAGTGGACCCAGCCAGTAACAGATCATGCCGAGGCCAGTTGTATTTTGGGAAGAAGGCATATGACGTGCACTCAGAAGGATGAAAGGCCCACCAGGCCATCAGTCTGCTATAGGCTGGGCAAGAAGGTATTTAATATCCTACACATCTTCTAATCCTTAAGTCTTTAGGATGGTCCAGTAATGTCATGGCCCTAGCCATCTTCCTTGGGTGCTTTGGTAGATGTTTCCTTCTCCTGGACTGAACAGTGCTTGGTGTAGGAGTACATTGTGACATTCGGGAAGTGTGTCCATGACAGCCTGGGCCCAAGGAAGGTGGTTTGGAGGTGAGTATTGCAGAAAAGCTTTTTTTGGTTAAAACATAAAATGTGAAAAAAAAACCCTCAAAAAAACTGTTGCTGATAAAAAGTGCAAGTGAGCATGCCAATATCTACAGTAGCCTTTCTTGTTACAGCTTATTTCTGGGTTGTTCTGATGGGCAAAGCTCAAACACTTTGGGATAGTATTGGAGCTTGCCACTATGCCTCACCATCACCAACTCATATTGGTCCATCTCTAAGACAGGTTACCTTACTGGTCAATAGTAGTTTGCAGAAAGCAGAAAAGAATGGATTTAACATTTTTTTTTTATTTCATTGAAGTGCATTAACCCAACTCAAACAACTGGCAAAAATTATTAATTCTAGGAGTGAGCTAACTGCTATAGATTACACCTGGTCACATATCTTTATAACAAATACTACTCAGAGCGCCATTTTATTAAAGATGAGGCGTGACCCACAGCAACCAATCAGAACCTTGATATCTTTAAATGACAAAGGTAAAACTTAGTTTTCTGCTTTGGACACGCACAGTTTTCCCTTCCCTCTCTATCTGCATAAGAAAAGTTGATTTTGTAACATTAAGCTATATTTGTGCAACAAACCAGCAAATCTGGATGCACAGTTGCTGATAGAAGCGAATAGAGAGAATACTTTGCATGCCCACACCTCTTGTGCTAAAAGGGATGATATTTGAATACTTGGTGTTATGATAAGGCATGGCATTCCAGCATTATCCCCAGTGGGGTTGATAAGGTAATGTTAAACTTATGTTTGTGCTACCTACTTTTGGTAACATTTTATGTATCCAGTAACAATAAACCAGTGACAGTTCCTTAATAGATAACCTGGAAGAATTACACGAATAAACAAAAAACATTTTGTTTTTCACAATTTACATAATTGCTCAATCACAGACTGTCAACTCATTACTGACTACTTAACTCAAGCAAACTGACAATGTAATTGCTTCCATCCAGCACATCTTCAAATCATTAGTTAAACAAATGCAGCCAATGCAATTAAATCTTCTTTCTATACATGAATACTTAAACTATTCTAGTATGCAAGAATCAAGGTTTTTTTTTTTTGTTTGTTTGTTTAAGAGGAAAGTGTAACTAATAGGAATAGTCATACAATATCTATACAGAATCCATATAATAATGATTATATTGGGCTACTCTAGGCTGTGCAGTTTACCTCCCAAATGTCAAGGCTTGCCCCCAACCCTATAATAAAAAATGCTAAGTGAAAGCTATGAAGAGGAAAAATAAAAATGTAAATACACCCAGCGTATTTGGCTCACTAAAATGATGTTATTGAGTTTCCTTGCAGTATCCTAGGAAAGAGTGTCTTTTTGTGAAATTTTGGATTCCTAGTTTTTCTAGGATCTCGCAGTGAGGCCCGGTGATGTCACTGACACCTACAAAAAAAAGTAGTTGGAAACAGGTGTGTAGAGTAAGTAATTTATTTTATTGTTTTCCCCTTTCACTAAGTGTTTTTTATTCAGGGGGTATAAGCCCCCCAGATAAGCAGACCTTATGCAAGGTTCAGATTAAAAAGACTAAGTCACCTTGTACACTTAAAAGAGAAGTTTGTTTTTTTATTTTTTAATTCATACTTACCTAGGTGGTTGCAGCATCAGCCCGATCAGAAGGCCACATTTAACTAATAAGAAACAGGTTCATCGCCCCACCACCTTTATAGTAGTGCTATACCACTTCTGTCAGATACTTCTACTTTTGTTGAAGTCTTGAGTTTCCTACCACTTCCACCCAGAGCCTCAAAATTACTATTCTGTTATCCATACACCTCTACAGTCACAGTACAAAGCTTCAGTCAATCAGTTTCTGACACACTGAAATTCAGGCAGGTATAATCACACTTGCACGCTTAAATTTAACTCCATAGTTCAGGTTTAATATCTTACATTGAGTACCATTAAAAACTTGATTCCCCTCCCTATAAAAAAGTTCTATTTTTCCTTAGTGTGAAGTTTTTCTCTTTTTCATTTTGTACTTTAGTCCCTTGTAAGGTCTCATTCTTAAATCGTGTGTAACTTTTCATGTCAACCTGGGAGGGCCATACATAAAGTGAAATGACTCCTGGTTTTAGATCATATTCACACATCATGTGAGCTTCCAGCCTGTAGAATTAGCCAGTTTCACAGGCTACTGTATGCAACGATTCTTGGGAAATCATTCTCAGACAGTGAAAATTGGAGCCTTCACCTCTGAAACCCGCGCTATTTCTTATGGAGTCCCTTAAGGTTCACCCTTGTCACCAGTGTTCATCAACATCTACATCGGCCCTCTCCTCAAAATCATCAGAAAATTGGACCTCTGCTTCCACTCATACGCCAATGACACTCAACTCTACTTTCGCATTATCGGACAAAAAGACCAATATCACCAACTAGACAAATGCCTCACATTGATAGACGACTGGATGACCACTAGCTCCCTCAAACTCAACGGATCCAAAACCTCTTCTCCTACACGCAAACCAAAATACTGGAACCAAGACCCTGTGGACACCCCCCACCATCTTTGGACAGACTATCCCCCAAAGCACCAAAGCCAAAAGTCTCGGAGTCATCTTTGACTCAGAAATGTCAATGGATGCACAAATAGGATCAGTAGTCAGCAGATCTCACCATCTTCTCCGCCTGCTACGTAGACTCATCCCCTTCATTCCAGAAGAAGACAAAGCAGCAGTAGTTGGTACAATCATCAATTCCCGACTCGACTACTTGAACTCCCTTTACATAGGACTACCTAAATATCAGATTGCACTCCTACAACTCATCCAAAATACGGCAGCAAGACTGGTAACAAGAAAAAAAACACTGGGAATCCATCTCTCCGTCCCTGAGGAGCCTATATTGGCTAACCGTAAAGAATCAAATCACATTCAAGACCCTCTGTCTCACCCACAAATGCATACAAGGAAATGCTCCTCAATACTTATGCGGGAAAATAAAACACTACACACCTAATCGCAATCTTCGATCAGCGAACCAAAACCTACTCTTCATTCCCAAGTCCCGCTACAAATCGAAGGGAGACCGAAGATTCGCAGTCCAATGACCACGGCTATGGAACGCTCTACCAACTAACATCCGCTTGGAAGAAAACCATCAGGCCTTCAGAAAAAAACTTAAGACCTACCTCTTCTAAGGAGCTGGACGACACAGGACAGATAAGCGCCTTGAGGCAATTCAGTTCGCATTTGCAGCGCTATACAAGCCTTTCATTCATTCATTCATTCACTGTACATCCTGCAGCATTTAGTGAGGCCTCTGAGAGGAGGACAGAGGGGTTTGAAACTTAACTCCATTCTCTGTCTTTTACCTATTGGCCTCACTGCTCAACTCGGAAGGCCTGATACATCATCTCGCAGGAGTCTATTAATAATTAATTCCTCACCCAGTGCAGAACCTCTGTTGCTCTTTTATAATGAGTTTAAAGCAGTAATAAACCCAAAAGCAAACATATTGCAGCTTACTAATTCTTGGCTGTGGTGGCTGTATTAGTTTCCTTTTTTTAGGCTTTCTTTCTTCTATTTTCATTTGGTGATCCAGCCAGTAAGTCTGCTGTTTTTCAACAGAAACGTTCTACAGTTACAGGAATGAGACAGACTATTTAACACTAGCAGGAGTGATTAAAATGATCAGCTTTTATTTCTTTATGTCAACCCTTTATTCCAAAAGGAAAAAAAAACTGTTTGCTCTAATGGATTATAAAGTAGTAGCTGGAGTTCAGCTATCATTCATCCAGAGAGGGGCCCTCTAATACAAGAGGTGTGTTACTGTCCAGATCACAGAGGAAAAACAAGTACCAAAAAGCCCCCCCCCCCTAAAAAAAAAAACTGAATACAGCTACTACATCTAATGATTGATAAGCTGCAATATTACATTTTTGGTTTTGGGTCCAATGCCCCTTTAATAGGGACAAACTTTGTATGCACCCTTTACACCCCTTAAACTCTCCTTTGTCATAAGTAGGTTTTCCTTATGAACATCTTCAATAACCGTATGTTAACATCTGGATCCCTGAGAGTTCTTCTCTGCTATTACTTCAATGTCAGTCCTCTCCTTTTGGTTAACGGTCAAAAAAGCAATGAAGCAGAGAAGTAAATTATTGCTATGGAAACACTTTATAACAGAATTGCACAATGACTTCACTTTAGATTGCTTTACATGGTACAATATATACAGGTAGTATCCCAATGGGACACAGCATCTATATTTAAAATAACGATTAACTGGGACATCAATTCTGTGGCAAGAAAAATAAATCTTACTTACTGCTTATGACTTTGTTTAAAAAAATCAGAAACCTTTGATAGCTTTCCATTGTAATTTATAGAAAAGCTGTAGGCATTTTATACTGCCCTGGGATGTCTACCAACATATTATTCTTGTTTACAGCTTCCATTCAATAATTGCTTTTCATCTTTCTAGGCTTAAAAAAAAAAAAAAAAAAACTCAGTAATTTTGCAAATAAACCAAATGATACATCTTTTTCTGGTGTATCTTTACCCCCTGGATCCATCAAAGCTTTTAGAGAGGCCTTTCTCAACCAATTTGCTATGAGGGAACCCCTGAAATTTTTTTTGGCTCCAGGAAACCCCTTATAAAAATTATTAAATTAACGTCTTGTAGTTCCCACGAAATGCAGTCTCCCCGCACGCCCCCCTTTGGAACAACCCTACCCTACCCCATCTCTACTCATTACCAGACCCTAAAATATGGGCCAAATGCGGTCTTAAACTGATATCTGACCTCACCACCGGCACCGCCATACACTCCTTCGATCACCTGGTATCCCAATACAATGTGCCTCCCTCGCATCTATTTCGCTATATGCAACTGTCTCATGCGTTCAAAGCCCAAATAATACCCAACGACACGCAAATAGTGCAATCCGATCTGGAGAGGGTCACAAGATATGAATGTACCAAGAAACCGACCTCAGTCCTTTATGCACATCTCCTAAGAGTTTCCTCTCCAGATCTGTCAAAGCTCCGGCAGCAATGGACACAGGATATCCCGACACTGGACTCCGAGGATTGGGAGGACATGTGGGAATTCCCCTTCAAAATCCTGGTCTCACTTCGAGACCGTCTCATACAATACAAAATACTACATCGGGCATATCTCACCCCATATAGATTGCATAAGATGAGAACCTCCCTGTCCTCGGAGTGTTGGAGATGTACTAGGGATCCAGGTGATTTTATACATATTTTCTGGTCCTGTCCAGCAATTAAAAACTACTGGTCAGAAGTAATATCTGTAATACAAGAAGTGGTAAAAACAGACATAGCTCGACCCCGCAGATCTGCCTTCTAGGTTTAGTGGAAGAATTAGCCCCCAAGATAGCAGAGAGAACCCTCATAGGGCTCTTGCTCTTTTATGCAAGGAAAATGATCACTCTCTGCTGGAAAAAACGTGCCCCGCCATCCATATTGTTATGGAAAACACATGTCAATAAAGTAATACCACTCTATAAGGAAACCTATCAAAATAGGGGATGCCCCAAAAAATATGATAGAGTGTGGGCCAAATGGCTAGCTGAGGCCTCCACGGCAACCGCAGACTGATTGAACAGGTACATAATACCAGTCTACGGGAGAAAGTGATACTGATACATTGGTTGATTTTATGGTAATGTAACCTCGGAAAAGGGTTTATTTGACATCTAATATTGTCCCATGAGTCTCAGCTGATAAATCTGATCCTGAAATACTTAATTGAGCAGGAGCCAATACCGCACTAGGTTTGTTTGTTATTGTTTTTTTTTCTTTCGGACATGCTACAAATGTATGATATTAATGCTGGATGCAGCCCAATGGCTGGCTGGCACTGACTCCTGCGTGGGTCTAGTCCCAATGCTGTGGCAGGTTTAATTGTTGTTAATTGTTTGTATGTCTTATACTCAATAAAAAGATTTTCAAAAAAAAAAAAAATTAACGTCTTGTGGTACATTAGTGTGATGGTCAGTGGAAAGAATGCTCCTTACATTTGTGGTCATTGGGAAGAATCCCTCCTTACAGATAGCTAAAGAGATGCATGGTGTCAGTGGTTACTCATCTGAGAGGCAGAAGTGGCTTATTTCTCAAGGAACCCCTAGCAATCTCTGGAGGAACCCTAAGGCTCCATAGAACTCTGGTTGCGAAACCCTGATTTAGAGGAATGCCCACACTTGCCTACAAACTGCAGCTTAATATTTGTAAGTACACATAATGTGCAAAGCACTTGGGCCACTGTGGAGGCAAATCTCCCTATATTACCCATAATACAGGCTGCTGCAGCAGGCAGCTTACTTTGCACATGACTGCAGTGTATTGCTGTCTCCCAGGGGCACGCTGGATTATTTGTATCCTGAATATGCAGCGATGGGATTGTATTGAGTCTTCAGCATTGCTGATACTAAATCCAGGATCTAAGTGGTGAATCCGGTGTTGGCCCTCCTCCCTCTAATGGCTGCTCCCTTAATTATGAATATTGTTTACATGCCCCTGCTGAGATATTTAACTATATCTAATATACTTTCTTACTGCTGATTGAACTTTCTCATGCTACCGTGACTTGCATAATTTTGCATTCCAATTTAAGATAGAGAGACATATTTCCTTCTCTGTCTCATCTGTGAACCTTGGCCGTGTCCTGAGGAAGCCTAACGGTGAAACGCGTAGACATACAAGGGCTCACTGCACAATAATCATAGATGCTATATGTTACAATTGTCATTGTTTTTTAGATATTGTATTTTTCAATAAATTTATATTTTTTATACTGCTATATCTACTCCACTGGTTCTTAGCCTAAAAAGTCCGCCTCCCTGGTAATACTCAGTACTACCTTATTTTGTATAGCCAAGAAGAACCCTCATACAAAAACCTCATACACTTTCCACTGTGGCCCTTTCTAATGGTATCAGAGTGGATAATTATGAAGGGAAGGATCCCTTTACCTGTTGGTTATGAGCTTGTAAGCAGGCGCAGTCTACTTTCTCCAATGCAGGTGGCGCTATCCAAAGCAGCACTGTAGTTGGAGAGGAAGGCAAGAGGAATATGGTTTCTCTATGGTTTCCTGGGTCACTCGGGAAGCGATCTGGTTGAATCCTGCAACCGCATGTGACTCTGGCAACTATCTTGGGTCGGGCAGAGCCTTTTTAAAGCCCTGGCTCCCAGAATGGCGCACTTTTGGCAAGTTGGTAGAGTAGGGAAAGGTACCAAGTCTTTGAGGGACGGTACTAGAGAAAGGATCCAGATGTGGAGGGTAAGCGTAGGGTCGCATCTCTTCTAGACACCTTCCCGATTGGGCACAAGACGGTCAGGCTGCATTCTGACCCTTCTCAGATGCAGTCAGTCTGGCTGGAATCTGCTCCTTCACGTTGTTGGAAACTGTGAGTGTACCCAGCTAGGTGGCTTTCCCACCAAACTTGTTGAAAACTGTTGTTGCATTACTTCAATACAAGCTTCACATTGCACCCAACTGCGTTAGGTATTGCCGTTGCAAACATGAAACCCCCACCTACAAGCTGGTTCCAAAATTGATCTTTTGTGCCAAAGACCTGCAAGTGTATGTGTGCCCCTAGATATAAACAGAGCCTAGAGGAATTATCTGAAAGAACTAAAAAAATGTAATATGAATAATATACAGTATATATACAGTTAGGTCCATATATATTTGGACACAGGCACAATTTCAGTTTTTTCAGGTATTTACCAAAACATATTCAAGCTATAGTTATATAATGAATATAGGCTGAAAGTGCACACTCTCAGGTTTAATTGGAGGGTGTGTACATCCAAATCAAAGGAAGGGATTAGGAATTACAGCTCTTAAGAATAGCCACCCCCCTTATTCAAGAGACCAAAGTAATTGGAAAATTGAATCAAAAGCTGTTTCATGGCCAGGTGTGGGCTACAACGTTGTTATTTCTTCATAAATTAAGCAGGTAAAGTTGATTCTAAGGAGTTGATTCTAAGTGTGGTATTTGTATTTGGAATCTATTGCTGTAAACCTACATCATGCATTTAAAGGAGCTGTCCATGCAAGTGAAACAGGCCATTGTAGGGCTTCAAGAATGAAACAAATCCATCAGAGAGATAGCAGCAACATTAGGAGTGGCCAAATTAACAGTTTGGTACATTCTGAGGAAAGAACACAGTGGTGAGCTCAGCAACATAAATAGGCCTGGACATCCACAGAAGACAACAGTGGTGGATGATTGCAAGATCCTCTCTATGGTAAAGAAAAACCCATTCACAACATCCAGACAAGTGAAGGACACTCTCCAGGAGGTGGGCGTATCATTGTCAAAGTCTACAATCAAGAGAAGACTTCACAAGTGCAATTACAGAGGATTCACCACAAGGTGCGAACCATTCAAAAGCCTGAAGAATAGAAAAGCCAGATTAGACTTTGCCAAAAAACATCTAAAGAAGCCAGACCAGTTCTGGAAAAGCATTCTTTGGACGGATGAAACTAAGATTAATCTGTACCAGAATGACGGGAAGAAAAAAGTGTGAAGAAAGCTTAGAACACCTCATGATCCAAAGCACACAACATCATCTGTAAAACATGGTGAAGTGTGATGGCATGGGCATTCATGGCTTCCAGTGGCACTGGGTCATTGGTGTTTATTGATGATGTGACAGAAGACAGAAGCAGCTAGATGAATTCTGCAATGTTTAGAGATATACTGTCAGCCCAGATTCAACCAAATGCAGAAAAGTTGATTGGCAGGCGCTTCACAGTACAGATGGACAATGATCTAAAACAACACACTGCAAAAGTAACCAAGGAGCTTTTGATGGAAAAGAAGTTGAATATTCTGCAATGGCTGAGTCAATCATCTGACCTCAACCCAACTGAGCATGCATTTCACTTGCTGAAAGCAAAACTAAAGGCAGAAAGACCCACAAACAAAGAACAACTGAAGACAGCTGCAATTAGAGCCTGGCAAAGCATCATAAAGGAGGAAACACAGTTTTTGCTAATGTCCATGGATTCCAGACTTCAGGCAGTCATTCTTTAACAAAATTGTAAAAATTATCATTTTATTTATGATTATATTTATTTGTCCAATTACATTTGGACCCCTGAAAATGGAGGGGGGGGGGGGGCTGTGTAAAAAAATGGTTCCTAAAATGTTTACTTGATATTTATGTTTAACCCCTTGAATTAAAGCTGAAAGTCTGCACTTCAAATTCGTTTTAATTTTATTCTAGTGGCATACAGAGCCAAAAGTGTGAAAATTGTGCCTGCGTCCAAATATATATGGACCTAACTGTATATATATATATATATAATATTTATTTATTTATTATATTCAATTTCGTTGACTATGATGTGAAGAAATGGCAGATGAGTCATTGGGGAGGGAAATTCACTCACCGATCTGATCCTGGAGAATCATTCTCAAAAAAAGTGCCCTTTCATACGAAAAACAGGAGAAGCAGATACAGATCGGAAAAAAAATGCTAATATGCTTGCAATGCATGTGGCAGAACCATGTTTTTTAAGCAACACTATACCTTTTATTACTTAGTGAAGAGTGAAATTAAACAGTTTAAGAAACAGCTGCAAATAATCCCTTAATCTGCTCAATTATCAGGCTAGCCACTTTATATTTTTAAACCTAATGCTCCTGAAGCTTTTATCTCCAGGCTGCGAACATTTTTCTTTTCTGTACTCACCAAAATCACATCTTTTAAACAATTGTTTGGTTAAAATGCTGTAATCCGTTGACGTAAAATGAAATAATGTCCTGAAAACCACAAGAGGCCAGTAAGGACTGAGTGGGCTATTGATCATACTGTTCAGAAAATAAAAGCTTGTTGTCAAGTTGCTTTTCAATCTGTTTACATGTTTTTGAATTCTCTTAATGTCCTTATGACTGAGGACATTAAATGATGTACACAATTCTGCAATGTACAGTACAGTTTAAAGGCATTGTAAACCCTCTTGTTTTTTCACCTTAATGCATCCTATGCATTAAGGTGAAAAAACACCTGGGCGTCACCGGCCCCCCAGCCCCCCCATTTTACTTACTTGAGCCCCTTCATCTCTTCGGCGGGGATGCGCTGTCCCTCGCTCCTGTCCCGGCTCTTGATTGGATAGATTGATAGCAGCGCAGCCATTGGCTCCCACTGCTGTCAATCAAATCCAACGACGTGGGCACCGGGGGTCGGGGGTGAGTCCGGCATTCATGTCTGTGGATGCAAATGCTGGACTCGGGAGCACAACCCCAAGGTAACCCCCTCGGAAGAGCGCCTCTCCCAGGGGGTTATCTGATGCGGGCAGGAGCCGCCGGGGGACCCCAGAAGAGGATGTTAAGGGCCACTCTGTGCAAAATGAGCTGCACAATAGAGGTAAGAATGACACGTTGCTATTTAAAAAGAAACAAAAAAAAAAACCGATCCTTTACAATCACTTTAATATAGAACTTCTTCCCTCAGTTCCTATAGCTATTGCACATCTTAACTGTGATGTTACGTCTGCTTTGAAGCTGAACTGCAGGTATACTACATGATATGTGTATATATGAACTGGGTTACCTACCAAGGGAATTGCAATTGTATTCAGCCAGTCTTAGAATCCAGGAATTTCTTCCATACAAAATAGCCAGGCCTTGGACCTCCCTGAAGAACAAATAAGGAATATAGCCTGGTCCAGGACCTGCCCCTGCTTGTATATAAGCACTGGCAGTAAAGGAATTAATTCAGATACTAGCACCAGTTGCATTCAATACATTTAATGCAAAACTAAATTCAAAACTAAATTGAAAGGCGTTTTTAATGTCTGCCCAGTGTTCAGCTTTAATGATACAGGCAGGGTTTAGCTAATCAGGGGTTGTAAGGGCCTGCAAACCTTACATAAGGGTTTATAAATATACATACATTTTAAGTACATATGAACTTCTTAAGGACTGCCCCATAGCACATTTACTGCTACAGGGCGGCCCTATTGCTCAGAATCACATATATATATATATATATATATATATATATATATATATACATGATTCTGCACTTCCACCTAGTGGGCGTGTGTGCCACCAACTGCCCACTTCTGCTGTGATTACGCACAGCAGAAGCTGATCTGCGGGTGCCGGGCACTGGATGTCCTCCGGCGCCCGCGGATCTTCAGGCAGAGACACAGAACGGAGATCAGCCCATGTAAACAAGGCAGATCTCCGTTCTGGCAGAGGGAAAAGAATGGATTTTGTGTCTGCAAAGCAGGGGATAAAATCCATCACTTTCCTGAGTAAAAGCACCACACATAGTACAGTAAAACACTGGTTAAGCACACAGTTAATCCTTTGATCATCCTAGATGTTTAACCCCCATCCCAGTCAGTGTCATTTTAGCACTGATCACTGGTGTCACTGGTTCCCACAAAGTGTCAAAAGTGTCAGTTAGTGTCTGCTGCAATATTGCAGTCCCACTATAAAATGCTGATTGCCATCATTACTAGTATAAAATAAATACATAAAAATTCCAGTATATTTACCATAGTTTGTAGACACTATAACTTTGTGCAAACCAATCAATATATGCTTATTGGGATTTTTTTTACCAAAAATATTTAGCAGATACATATTGGACTAAATTTATGAAGAAATTTGATCTTTTTTTATTGGACATGTTTTATAGCAGAAAGTAAAAAAAAAAATTTTTTTTCAAAATGGTCAGGTTTTTTTTGTTTTTTAGTGCAAAAAATAAAAAAACGTAGTAGTGATCAAATGCCACCAAAAGAAGGCTCTATTATGTTAAAAAAATGATACTGTATTTGATATATGATATATTTTTGGGTACAGAGTTGCAAGACCGCACAATTGTCAGTTAAAATAATGCAGTGCCGTATCGCAAAAAATGGCCTGGTCATTAAGGATGGTAAATTTTCCGGAGGTCAAATGGTTAAAGTGGTGGTAAACCCAGTGACTAGCCTCAGGTGATAAATAGAGATGAAACAAATCCTCCTACTTAAGTTGTAACTGTTTATCTGCAGCCCTCTCTCTTCTACAACCTGCTAAAAACACACCAATCAAAGGCTTTTTCTCAACACCAAAAGGCAGGAGGCGGGCATCTGACACATCCACACACTGCACAGAATAGTGAGGAGAAATCAGTGAAATCTGAGCCTTGAGTGAAGGGAAAGGACACACCCTCCTCTGCACACTCTGAAAACATAAGACAGCTGAGGTTGTCAATCACCTGCTGTTTGCTGGAGGGCGTTGGGGTTAGGTGTGGTCATATCCCATGATTGTCGAGTCAACATAACCAGTTATAAGCGACTCATTCAGATTGCAATGGAAGGAGACAAAGTGGAATGACACTCGGTGCTTTGGATTGAGGCAAGTACACACTATAGATAGATATGTTTTGTTCATTTTTTATTTCAGAAGCTTACAACCACTTTAATATGCATTTTAAGTGCTCATTAGTCAGTTAGACACATGGGTATGCTTTGATCTAAACAATTCCATTGTAACTCTGGCTGTATGTTTAGGGTCATTGTCCTGCTGAAAGGTGAACCTCCGTCCCAGTCTCAAGTTTTTTTTTTCTCATCTGTCTTACATCATCTAAATACATTTAAAAGCAACTTCACTTTTATGACTAGGACTGTGGTGCATGTGCACACTAGACAGAAGACCCAGTCAGGATGTTTTAGATGCAAAAGATGTGCAAGGCCAGGCAGGGCTGTACAGTGAAGAACTCGGGAGAGAGAATGAAAGTAAATATTTCAAGTGATTGTAAACGGTCACCTTGTAAAACAAGCAATTCGGTTTAAAAGAGAAATGAAAGGCAAAACGTTTAGATATATAAAAAAAATTATAAATACCCTCCCCCCCCCTTTTTTTATAAGTGATCACATTCTTTCTGTTTTCAGCTGCATACGAGTTATGGGGAGGAGAAGCAGCAGCACACTGATCTTCCCAGTGAATAACTGTGCAGGGGGAGTGCCAGGACATGTCTGCTCATTGGAGGAGTGCAGGCTGAGAACTGACCATGGTGTGCTCTCCTCCTTAGTGTGGTCAGTTTTTTTTTTTTTTATAGAATTTATTGAAGGATACATCATACAAGGAATAATATCAATAGTGTTAGAAAATTTTTTGTACAAAACGGCAGTTATAATGTGGTTAGTTTTTAATAGGAAAGCAGAATGACTGGCAGGAACACCAGGGGTTTCACACAAAGGAAGTAATACAAAGAGAACAGGAGACTTTCTCATACAAGTACATGGTACAGCAGGCACATATCAGGAATATGACCTCTTGGAGTAACAAACACTTTAACAATGCCCGTTCCACTCCGGGGTTGGGAATATTTAATTTGCAACTTCACTAAGAGCGATGTTGTCCTTTAAAGCCACATTTCCTGTTGGATGGAGCACACGATCTGCATTTTGTACAAAGCTGGCACATCGCTTTATTTTGGGTACCAATGTCGGAGGATATCAGCACTTTCGCTGAGGACAGTGTCCAATTAGCACTACCATCATGGCTTCAGTCACCGTGTCCTGCAGTGACGCTGCATTGGTAGGAGGAACCACAGAGCCCAGTGGGAAACTAGGAAGTTATCAATCCTAGAATTATCAGTTTCTGAAGAGATTTTAGTGGGCAATACCTCTTTATCACAACTGCGTTTTGCTGGCATGGGCAGTAGAAGAGTTAAGTGTTTACTATTAGCTTTGCAAGGAACAGGTTTATTTTAGTCAGAGGGCCACTTTAAATCTACCACACCATAATTTTTCAGGTTATACTTTCTCGTTGCTCCTCCAAGCTCTCTTCCATAGAAACCATGGTCTCTATGCACTGCACTGATGATAGTCAACAAGCCTGAAACAGCTGTATAAGGAAAGTTAAGCATCTGTAGTGCATTGCAGTGCAGTGCAGAAAGGTCACCGTATGATTTCCCACATCCATTCAGCCTCTAAATGTAGATAAATTATATCTGTGATCATGACTAGAAACCATTCGCAGAATTCCTATGTGCACTCAGTATTTTAAAAATGCAATGGGACAAGATTTTGATTTTCTATGTATCCCAGAAGCCAGACTAATTTGCTACTGCAGTAAATATATAGCAGGCAGTAATGATGTTACATTGAGTTTATGGGTTCATCAATACCGTAGCTCCAGTAATCCCCAATGGGCAAGACGAAAAAATTGGAAAAATTGAAAAAAAAGGAATTGTGCAATCTACATTATGGATTGAAGACTCTGCTGTGTACACACGCACATGCACACTGATAGAATATTATATTCAGTCCCGAGGAACAAAACCCATTTTTCATCCGGTGTTGAAAGGCAGTCTGTCAAGGGAGCTGCTCCAATGCAAATACTCCTCACCTAAATTTAATACATAAGAATAACACAAATCTCTTACTTGTAAATGGATTCTATCATCTGAGCTGCTGTATTTCCATTCCAGTTTATAGCTGCCACAGCACCTAATAAAGGTCATCATTGAATATCAATTTATATATCTGCCTCACTATGTGACTTAGTGTAAATGATGCTGAAAATTATAACTTTAATGCATAAATTCCCTTTTCCATTGCATAATAGGTTTTTCAAGACACATTTGTGTCTCTACCAGTTAGCATGGAAGGCAAGCAAGGCTGTAAGATAGGTTGCAATAAATAATATATTGCTTGCTTTTTTATATCAGAGACAGATGACAGGGTGGCAGGAATCTCAAGGGTGGTGCACAGCCATCCACATGTTATGCTGTTGACTGTCATTAAATAATTTCCATATATAATATATATATCCAGACTACCGCCCTGCCTGCAAGTTTGGTCCAGCTGAGCCCTCACTGTAACTGCTACTTTACAATGTATGCATTTTTGTTGGTGAAGTGTGTACTGTGAACTTATAGTTTACCCACTCTAGGCCCATATATGTAGATCCAAACTGCTGGCAGAATAATATGACCGTTCACCCTACTTCACCCGAAAGCTTTGGTGTCCCTTGTGTAGCTATGACATGTGATCCTTAGCATAATAAATAGGTTACTACATTCTTCTGACTGTCCCCATTAATGGCTGCCAGGCACTCTAAGGAACTGAGAAGTCTAAATCCGGTAACAAGTCCCCCTTCCTAAATGACCCTGTTTAATCATTTCTTTGCATACTCAATTCAAGGATTTGTGGCCTACTGACAGTGCACTTTTTCCCTGCTACAAGGTTCAGGTGCAGAGAATATTTATCCTAATAATCCATTATCCATTATCTATTCCAATTCCATACTTCCAATCCTCCATACAGTCACTGTCTTCTTCTTATTCTCCAATGTCGCATGTAGGCTCCTTTTAATACTGCATAGATGCTGCATCACAATGTCACCCAGTGTTCTGCCCCACTTCATGCGTAGAGATGGGCTGAACACCCCCTGTTCGATTCACACCTGATTTCCTGAACAGAGAAGAAGTTCTGACCCGAACGGTGAACCCTATTAAAGTCTAAAGGGACCCGAACTTGAAAAATCAAACGTCCCCATTTTGAAGGCTTATGCCCTGAACACACGATCGGACATTGATCGGACATTCTGACAACAAAATCCATGGATTTTTTCCGACAGATGTTGGCTCAAACTTGTCTTGCATACACACGGTCGCACAAAGATGTCGGAAAATCCGATCGTTCTGAACGCGGTGACGTAAAACACGTACGTCGGGACTATAAAAGGGGCAGTAGCCAATAGCTTTCGTCTCTTAATTTATTCTGAGCATGCGTGGCACTTTGTGCATCGGATTTGTGTACACACGATTGGAATTTAAACGATCGGATTTTATTGTCTGAAAATTTTATATCCTGCTCTCAAACTTTGTGTGTCGGAAATTCCAACAGAAAAAGTCCGATGGAGCCCACACATGATCGTAATTTCCGACAACACGATCCGATCGCACTTTTTCCGTCAGAAAATCCGACTGTATGTACAGGACATTATATGCAAGTAATTGGCCACAAAAAGGGTCTGGGGGTCCAGTTGCTGCCCTGGGGGACATGTTCAGTGCCTGTTAGTTTAAGTGGACGGCCATGTCTTGGTAGGTTTGTAGTTGTGCCATACTCTCTCCATTTTCGGATGATGGATTATATAGTGCTCCGTGAGATGTTCAAAGCTTGGGATTTTTTCTATAACCTAATCCCGCTTGAAACTTCTCCACAATTTTATCCCTGACCTGTCTGGTGTGTTCCTTGGCCTTCATGATGCTGTTTGTTCACTAAGTTTCTCTAACAAACCTCTGAGGGCTTTGCAGAACAGCTGTATTTTTACTGAGATTAAATTACACACAGGTGGACTCTATTTACTAATTAAGTGGTTTCTGAAGGCAATCGATTCCACTTGATTTTAGTTAGGGGTATCAGAGTAAAGGGAACTGAATACAAATGCATGCCACACTTTTCACATATTTATTTGTAAAAAAAAATTATCATTTTCCTTCATTCACAATTATGTGCCACTTTGTGTTGGTCTATCACATAAAATCCCAATAAAATACATTTACGTTTTTAGTTGTAACATGGCAAAATGTGGAAAATTTCAAGGGGTATGAATACTTTTTTAAGGCACTGTATCAAAGCAAAAAGGATGTTTTAAAAAAAGATTGTTTTTACAGGAGCAGTGATTTTAATTATGCTTAACGTTCAACAATAAAAAATAAAAAATCCTTTAAATATATTGCCTAGGGGGTCCCCTTAGTCTGCCTGTAAAGTGCCACATCTGTAGCATGTATAGAACATTCTGCAACAAAAATGACATTTCTAAAGAAAAAAAATGCATGACATGACATTTAAATTGCCAGCAATACAATGCCATTTCCGGCAATAGAAAAATATTTAAAAAAAAAAAATGTTGTGGGGCCCACACAGGCCATACCAGGCCCTTATCCGAGCATGCAGCCTGGAAAGGAGAAAGGAGAGGAGCGATGGATCTACATCGCGGGGCACTGTTTTTTTTTTTTCTTAATAAAGGAATTGTCAAAAACTGTCTCTGGGTTTTTATTACTTTTTGACACTTTTTGGTGAATGGGTAGGGGCACTATGTACCCCATACTCATTCACATGGGGGGGCGGGATCTGGGTGCCCCCTTGTTAAATATATGAGACCCCACTGCACTGGGCTTTTTTCTGTGGGGTCCCATAAATGCGTATTTCCCTTTGAGCTGGGAGCGTGCTGCACAGCACTCTCCCAGCACAGAGACTGGGGTCCTCCTACTAACGACTGGATTATTGATTGGCTATCACAGTGATCAGTTACTGTGAAGCCCCCTCCTGTGTTTCTCTCTCTGTGAATGGAGAGTCTCAGAGAGTGTCAATGTGTTTTATGTAGGACAAAAAAAAAAAGCAAAATGCGCACTATTGCTTCTGGGCTGTACTACGGGTACAAACAACAAATAACATACATGTATGTGGTATCACTGTGATCGTCAGGAGTAGAAGAATTTATTTTTAGTTGTTCTTTGGTGGTAGGTTATGGTAGTAACATGAAATATACAGCTAAATTACTATTTTCCTTTTATAATAAAAAACAAATTAGGAGATAGCCATTACCATTTACCACCAAATAAAAGCCCAATTTGTCCTGAAAAAAAGGTATAATCCACCTGGTTGTGTAGTAAGTAATAGTTGTGATTATATGTACGGTATTGCTAAAACATGTCAAAGTTGCAAAATTGTGCTTAAGGATTAAGATTTGTTTTACCCTTAGACGTGAAGTGGTTAAAAATGATCTTGCCCATGAGTCTGTGAAGGGAAATGAAAAGCATGCCATGTCATGGGGTCCTGGACAGTATACCACTCATTTAGATGACAAGCCTGAGTACCAATGGAACAATTCCCTCCAAAAAAAATTTGAGCGCCATTCGAGTGGAGTGCATTGCTGTATGATGATTGGCCAAAGCATGCACCTGACCTGCATGCTTTGGCCAATCACAGCACGCTCTGCTAAGAGAGCCATAATTGGCCAAAGGCAGGGTGGCTTTGGCCAATCATGGCTGAGGAGGACTAAGTCCACGCCCCACACTATATAAGGCTACTTACATAGTGGCCCTGTATAGTGTGTGGACGGAGACAGATTGAGCTAGATTAGAAAGGCAGGTTAGTTAGTGGCAGTGTATTTGATATTGATATATATATATATATATATATATATATATATATATATATATATATATATACACATATATTTTTATATATATATATATATATATATATATATATATATATATATATATATATATATATATATATATATATATATACTCTTCATTTAGCAACTATATATTCAGTGAAGACTCTATATTCAGTGTAGGCAGTGTAGTTTACGTAACACAGTGTATTGAAGGGGAACCCTGCACCAAATTTTTTTTTTTTAAATGGCGTGAAGGTCCCCCCCCCCCAAATCAGGTCTGGTATGGATTTTAAGGCAAACCCCGTGCCAAAATGTAAAAAACAAAATGGCGTGGGAGTCCCCCCAAAATCCATACCAGACCTTTATCCAAGCATGCAACTTGGCAGGCTGCAGGAAAAGGGGGGGCCTGAACCGTACCAGGCCACATGACCTCAACATGGGGAGGGTGCTTTGGGATCCCCCAAGCACCTTGTTCCTATGTCGATGGGGACAAGGGCCTCATTCCCACAACCCTTGTCCGGTGGTTGTGGGGGTCTGTGGGCGGGGGGCTTATCGGAATCAGGAAGCCCCCTTTAACAAGGGGGCCCCTGGATCCCAGCCCACCCCTATGTGAATGGGTAGCGGGTACATTGTATCCCTACCCATTCACCAAAAAAGTTTCAAAAAAGTAAAAATGACAGGAGACAGTTTTTGACAATTCCTTTATTTAAAAAAATAAAAGTGTCCATCCATCTTCAATCACGGTGTCAACAAACTCGACAAATAGAAAAGAAAAAACGGAAAAACGCCGCCTCCGTGGGAGGCTTTCCCGCGACTGCTGTCTTTTCGCTTTGACAGCTGTTATACAGGCAAGGGCGGGGCCACCCGTTGACGTAACCGAGTGATCCCGCCCCCTTCTGACGTCATGTCATTACATTGTTACATGTTCCCTGGGGCAATACCTGGGTCCCCATACACTTTTTATGGCAATAACTTGCATATAAGCCTTTAAAATGAACACTTTTGATTATTCACATTTGTGTCCCATAGACTTTAATGGGGTTCGCACAAATTTTTTGTCTGTTCGCATGTTCTGGCGTGAACCGAATCGGGAGGTGTTTGGCTCATCCCTGATTGGGAGTGAGAAAGGGTTAGAACCCTTGAGAGGCTTTGGGGAGCATTGACCAACATGTACCAGAAACACAACAGCAAATCAGATGGAATCTCCCCAAAGTTAGCGGAAGTACCACCTTTGGAGTTTGTTACCGCGACGCGGGTCTCCCCTGGGTGATTTTCCTTTTAATCAACTGTAAAGTTGTAAAGCTTTGTATCCCAGGGACAACAGTCACTAGGACACAAAAGTGGGAGAGCATCTTCACAATCAAGTCATAGAAAGCAATATAAACCTGAAGAGGTTCTGACTGTTTCCGATTCTCTCTTTAATCTCTTTCAGCCGAGCGCACGCAAATATGCAGCCTCTCGGCGGCCGGGCCTTGGCGCCAAGTGGCCACATATTTGCACGAGATAGTGCCAATAGAGCCGTGCTGAGAGCATCTTGAATAAAGCAAGGGAGGGTTATAACCCTGTCAGATTTTTTTGCGCCAACGGGGTCCCATTGTGAAAATGTCCCTACACTTCCTGTCCCATAAGCCAAACAGGAAGTGAGAGCAAATCCCTGCAAATAAATGGAATTTCTTGGGGACCCCCACAGCACCAGAACAAGTTTCCCCATTGGAAAATTTCCCCTATATTATTTTTCTTGGGACAACCCAAAATTTGGGATCACGTTCACTTTCAATGATGATGGTAAAAAGGACAAATAGAGAGGGTAAATCTCCTTAATAGGGGCACAGGCAGCAATAAAAACTGACAGGTGTTCTAATCCCTCTCCACTCTAAAAATACGTTTTGCCTTTCGCTATACTTTAAAGCCCCATACACAGGATCGGATTTTCTGACGGGAAATGTGTGATGACAGGCTGTTGGCGGAAAATCCGGCTGTTTGTATGCTCCATCGGACAATTGTTGTCGGATTTTCCATGGACAAATGTTGGATGGCAGGTTTTAAAATTTTCCGCAGACAAATGTCTGTTGTTGGATTTTCCGAGCGTGCGTACACAAGTCCGTCAGACAAAAGTCCAAAGTACAAACACACATGCTCGGAAGCAAGGATGAGCCAGAAGCGGTCGGTCTTGTAAACTAGCGTTTGTAATGGAGAATTAACATTCGTGACGTGGCAAATTATGAAATCTCGAAATGCAGCGCACATTCTCTTCTTCTTTGATGGGATAATAATGAAGCTGCAATGCTGGTGATACTGATGGAGTTTTTGCAAACAAATTTTCAAAGGATTTTTTTTTCTAGTGATATCAAGAACAATATTATTATGCTTTTTTTTTTTCTTTTGTCGCAAGTTACCACAACACCATTATCCTGTAGTTTTTAAGGTCAAATATACAACTATGTGAGTTTCCCTTGTTAATTTTACATTGTATTTTTTTAAATGTAACTGCCTACTCCCAAACTGTCATTTGAAGTAAAACACATAGCCAAGTATTATTCTACACATTTGTTTTATTGTGCATTAAAAAAAGAAAACAAATACAATTAGACATGTTATCTGCCAATAGAACTTAACCAAAAAGTGCATTCTATGCATCCAAAAATATAGAAAATATACCAAATCAAATCATTATTATTCAACCAAAAAATAATGTCAAAGCAATAACTCCAAGACCAATAATAAATAACGTTATCTCCTCCGATTCTGCAACATGGCTGGTTGACGAACGGCACTTCAGAAACGAACTGAAAAGCACGAACTGAAAAGCGATAAAAGAAAAGCGCAAAATGAAAAGCGCGAATCAAAACTCAACAAACTTCTACTAACATGAAATTAGCAGAAGGAGCCCAAAGGGTGTCGCTAAAGAGCTGAAAAACCATGTTGTACATCACTACATCCGTATTTGTTGGCCGACAATTCCTTGCCGTTTGTATGCAAGACAAGTTTGGGCCAGCACCCTTCGGACAAAAGTCCACGGTTTTGTTGGCCAACAATCCGATCGTGTGTACGAGGCTTTAGAGTCTAGAGACTTTGCACAGGCACAATAACACATTCATTTGAATGGGCTACTGTACCTGTGGGAAATGTAAGGAAAACTTCACTGAGCCTTTTTTTAAAAATGCACCTGCACAGAATCTGATGGTACTGCGGCACCATGCGATTTAGCTAACCTAAAAACACATTGTATTTTCTGATGCATGGGGGTGCGATAAGAATGAGTGACACCCCCGGGCCTCTGCCAACAACAATACGTTTTGCCTGCAGGTCGGGAATGCATGCGATCATTCACTGATTCATGAGCCACACAGATTTGCATCCAAGGGCCCATTTGCACCATATGCAATTGTGTGCATTAAAAAAAACAATACAAACACAAATGCAAGAAAATTAATATATTTCAGAGTGCTTTTTTACACCTCTGTGGTGCTTTCACATGCATTTAAGGAAAGGTATAGCATTCTGCACTTCATTTGAAACGCATGTAATCACATTTGGCACTGCGCACTGAACACAGGGATTGCAGTGGAAATAAAACTAGAAAAACAGTTCCACTTTAGGCAAAATAAATAATTATTATTACCTGATTCATATATGTTTTAACTTAATTTTTTAATGAACACCGGTTATAATCATAACAAATATTCCATAGTGAGGCCTTTATACTTGCTTCACCCTCTGAAGAACGATCTGTGGTGGATCACCCTTCAGAGGGCAGATAACAGGCAGTGAGGAGGCGTTATGTCACCTTCTCACTACGTATTTTTAACCCCTAAAGCCCCACACCACTGTGCAAAAACTATGTGCATTGCACACAGTTACGGGGAAGTTGTGGTGCATCCTATTCAGTTGAAGTGAATGAGTTTGGTAGGCGGAACTGCCAGATGAACACAACAGCAGGGATAATTTGTGTAAACATCTGTCCCTTGCCTTTGCAGCTTAAGAAGGAGTGGGGCTTAACTAAATAAAACAGAACTCCAGCCAAAATTGTAAAAAAATAATAAATAGAATAAAAAATGAATAGAGTAATCTGTTAATAGACAAAATCCAAAGCTACCTTTATGGAAATATTCACCTTTTATTGTAGTACTTCTTTTTAGTACTAGACATACTCAGTCTGAAATCTAGCAACATTCAACTTACTTCCTCTGAGCCCAGGTTGTCTTGGTCCTTCTCCAGCTTGTGACTAGACAGTGAAATGAGAAATAGCACAGTGATGAGTTAATCTCTCTGTCACTCTGCTTTCTCCTCCTATCAGCATGCTTCTTGTCAGCACATGAACTGATTGACTCTTTGTACCAGTGGTGGTTCATCCATAAGGGGCGTAGAGGCGCCGCCCCCCAATCCATGCACCCAGCATCCAAACAACATGCACTGCGCTGGACGCATGTACTTCAATGGAGTTTTTTTGTTTTCTTTTTTTTGAAGCACATGATTAGAGCCTGAGGCTCTAATAGGCTTCAAAAAAGGGTGGACTCGGGGCGCAGAGTACTGTGCCCCAAGTCCACCCAGTTGTGTGACAATAGCGAATTAATAACAATAGCGAATTAAAATCTCCTCCCAGCCAATCAGAAAGCCGGTCCTGAGACTCGATTGGCCGGGAGTCCTAGAGCAGACTCGGGATGATGAGGACGGCTACAAGCAGAGCAAGAACGACGATGACGGGGGCATGCTCGGCAGCAAGAAGCCCAAGGAGCAGAGGTCCCCGAGGCTGAGCATCAACTCACGAGAGAGGAGGAGGATGCACAACGATTCCTTGGATGGCCTCTGGTCCGTCATCCCCTATGCCCACAGCCTATCCTTCAGGAAACTAACCAAGATCGCCTATTCGGCCGGGAGAAGAAGCCCTGGCTCTTCTTCTGGAGAAGCTGGAGCGAGGAGCAGCAGCCCGGATCCTCGCCATCTGCCTCCTTACGGTAAGGCCTCTGATAGCCACCCCCCAGGAGGGCGGCGATCAGAGGGGGGGGGGGGGCGGTGACAGTTTTGAGAGTGGGGGGGGGGCAGGTTTGTTTGTCCCCAAAATATTGAGCAGCAGCCATCTCTACTTTTTATTGCTCCCACACTCCAGCCCTGCTGTACAAGAACTGCAAGACACTGGCTTCAGGTCAAATTCAGGTGCCTACACTGCTTGCATTTAAAGTGTTACTAAACCCAGGAACCTGTATTCACTAGATCTTGTCTCCCACAGTACACATGGGAAACCAGATATAGTGAATGCAGGGTCCTGGGTTTAGTAACACTTTAAGGCTGCAAAGCAAAAGTTACATATCATCATGTATATCTGTTTTTGTATAGCTGTGGATATTGTACAAAGTGGCTCACTTCCGTAAAAAAATGTTTTTGAATATGATAGGCCATTTCCCATCAGGGTTGCCAACCTCCCGTAGCATTTTTTACTGACAAAACATGGCAAACTTACTGGCGGAGCACATTTTTTACTGGCAACCTGAGAAATTACAGAACTCTTATTAAAAATTAACACAGTGAATATTTGAACAGTATAAACATGATATGGAAACACTGAAAATACCTATAACAAAGTCATTTGCATGATTTACACTTAAAAAAGTCAACACAGCATGAAATTATCAGCCCCTGATATTTACTGCCAGTTGTAAAAAAAATCACAGATTTTTACAAACTGTCAGTAAATTTACTGGCAGTTGGCAACCCTGCTTCCTATATTGGACCAAGTAGTCTGACAAACAAGTGGCACTAGCACAAACTCTTTATATATTGCCACTTTTACTATTCATATACATTTTTTTTCACCTGCACTGCTGTTCAAATAATGAGAGCATCAAGAAAAACACTTTTACTGGAGTAATATACATACTATTATAGACATCATAAACAGATCATCTGGAGGGAGGTTCAGTAAAATTCAGAGCAGCGCACATTGTAATAAACCAATTAAACGCACTTATTGCAATCAGATCCTAATTAGTAGCAGTACATAACAGACTTGCGCATGCAACAACATTTCTTCATCCAAGTAAACATGCTAAATCTACACATTTATGATCATTGCCATAGGACACCATTATAAAAAAAACCCACTGCTTGTTTTATTTACCATATTATGTTAATTTAATTCCTTGTGCACACTTTGGATGTTTTATACGTTGCCATATAAGTATGCGCTACTTTTTAAACTACTTCTAAATTACTCAAATTCTATGCAACCCTGATATACACTGAGCAAAATTATAAACGCAACACTTTTGTGTTTGCTCCTATTTATCATGAGCTGAACTCAAAGATCTACGACTTTTTCTATGTACACAAAAGGCCTATTTCTCTCAAATATTGTTCACAAATCTGTCTAAATCTGTGTTAGTGAGCACTTCTCCTTTGCCGAGATAATCCATCCACCTCACAGGTGTGGCATATCCAGATGCTGATTAGACAGCGTGATTATTGCACAGGTGTGCCTTAGGCTGGCCACAATAAAAGGCCACTCTAAAATGTGCAGTTTTATCACACAGCACAATGCCACAGTTTTGAGGGAGCGTGCAATTGGCATGCTGACTGAAGGAATGTCCACCAGAGCTGTTGCCCTTGAATTGAATGTTCATTTCTCTACCATAAGCCATTTCCAAAGGCGTTTCAGAGAATTTGGCAGTACATCCAACTGGCCTCACAACCGCGGACCACGTGTAACCACACCAGCTCAGGACCTCCACATCCAGCATTTTCACCTCCAAGATCATCTGAGACCAGCCACCCGGACATCTGCTGCAACAATCCGTTTGCATAACCAAAGAATTTCTGCACAAACTGTCAGAAACCGTCTCAGGGAAGCTCATTAGCATGCTCGTCGTCCTCATCGGGGTCTCGACCTGACTGCAGTTCGCACGTCGTAACCGACTTGAGTGGCCAAATGATCACATTCGATGGCGTCTGGCACTTTGGAGAGGTGTTCTCTTCACGGCTGAATCCTGGCTTTCACTGTACAGGGCTGATGGCAGACATGGTGTCGTGTGGGTGAGCGGTTTGCCAATGTCAACGTTGTGGTTTGAGTGGCCCATGGTGGCGGTGGTGTTATGGTATTGGCAGGCGTATGCTATGGACAACGAACACAGGTGCATTTTATTGATGGCATTTTGACTGCACAGAGATACTGTGATGAGATTCTGATGCCCATTGTTGTGCCATTCATCCACGACCATCACCTCATGTTGCATCATGATAATGCACGGCCCAGTGTTGCAAGGATCTGTACACAATTCCTGGAAGCTGAAAACATCCCAGTTCTTGCATGGCCAGCATGTCATTCATTGAGCATGTTTGGGATGCTCTGGATCGGCGTATACGACATCGTGTTCCAGTTCCTGCCAATGTCCAGCAACTTCGCACAGCCATTGAAGAGGAATGGACCAACATTCCACAGGCCACAATCAACAGCCTGATCAACTCTATGCGAAGGAGATGTGCTGCACTACGTAAGGCAAATAGTGGTCACACCAGATTCTGACTGTTTTGGACCCCCCTGACGCCCCCCCCCCCCCAATACAGTAAAACTGCACATTTTAGAGTGGCCTTTTATTGTGGCCAGCCTAGGGCACACCTGTGCAATAATCATGCTGTCTAATCAGCATCTTGATATGCCACACTTGTGAGGTGGATGGATTATCTAAGCAAAGGAGAAGTGCTCACTAGCTCAAATTTAGACAGATTTGTGAACAATATTTGAGAGAAATAGGCCTTTTGTGTAAAAAGAAAAAGTCGTAGATCTTTGAGTTCAGCTCATGATAAATAGGGGCAAACACAAAAGTGTTGTGTTTATAATTTTGCTCAGTGTATAAAGAGTTTTGCTAGTCCCACTTGTTTGTCAGACTACTTGGTCCAATATGGGAAGTGACCTATCAAAAATCAAAAACATTTTTTTACGGAAGTGAGACACTTTGTACAATATCCACAGCTATACAAAAACAGATATACATGATGATATTTAACTTTTGCTTTGCAGCCTTAAAGTGTTACTAAACCCAGGACCCTGCATTCACTATATCTGGTCTCCCACAGTACACAGAACATGGAAATGCAGTTATTTTAGTAAATATAAACTGCTAAATACATTTTCTCATCAGCAGTATATAGCAGTCTTGTGACTTCTATCAGTGTCTGGTTAAAGCTTGTAGGAGGAGTTTTCATTCTCCTCTGATTGTCCTATGAGGCTGCAGGACCCTTGATTCTCTGTCTGGACATTGCTGATTGGCCTTGTGCTGATCATATGCATCCTACCCAATAATACAAAATCTCTCTAGCAATACACACCAAACTGAGCATGTGCAGAGTGACTCTAAGGCTCTGTACTATCAGAAATTGGGGACAGTAAAAGAATGGGGGTTAGGGGGGATAAGGGGGGAGCTGCACACTGAGATTTTTTTAACTTCATGCATAGAATGCATGAAGGTAAAAAAAACCTTCACCCTTTACAACCACTTTAAACATATTAAACAAAATCTGTGCACACTCAACTCAAAACTGAAACTTATAACAAATCACCACTAAATTCACATCCCTTTAAGGACTGCACGGGGCTATTGAGCAATGCAACACAATTTGTTTTTATTGCTTACACTTATGTGATGTGGGAATACATTTGCTGCTTGCTGCAGTTCTATTAAGTGTGTTTTTTTTCTTTCTGTCTTTTTTTGTGTAAAACTTTGATAAGTAGGTGGCAGCACACAAAGATTTTGTTGGCTACTATTATAATTTTAGAAAAATGTCTGAGTGTGCCTCAGTTTCATGGGAGTAGGGGTGATGTAGGATCAGTATGCCAACCCTAGCAGTGGTGTCCGCGCCATACGGGGCAGAGGGGGGTCGCCCCTCTAATCCATGCACACGGACCCTAATCTACATGCAGGGTACTGGACGCATGGATTTCAATGTGTTTTTTTTTTTTGAAGCACATGATTAGAGCCGGAGGGTTAAAAAAAAGGGTGGGTTCAGGGCGCAGAGAACTGCGCCCTGAGCCCACCCAGTTGTGTGACAATAGCAAATAAATATTCACTAATGTCTTCCTGCTTCTCCTCCTGACCAATCAGTCTTAGGACTTCTGGCCAATGGGGTCTCAGGACCCACTTCCTGTTCGGCCGGGAAGAAAAGCAACGGCCCAGCACTTCCCACGACAAGCTGGAGCGAGGCACAGCCTAAGGTAAGGCTATATACTGCGGCAGATCGGCTTGTTCCAGTGAATCACCGTCATTGTACGTCGACTTGGGAACTCTAGATTGGGGGCACATGCACGCCCACTGGCCAGTGGGGGAGCCAATCAGCGGGTAGGTAGGACTCGATGTCTGCCGGCCACCCGCAATCGTTCCCTGCAGTGACAGAACTGGGATCTGTGTAAACAAGGTAAATCCCCGTTCTGACAGGGGAGATCACACTGATCCTGTCTTTCTGCTATGCAGGAAGATGGATCTGTGTGTTTTCCCAGGCAGTCCACCCCCCATTCAGTTAGAACACACCTGCACGGAACACATATAACCCCTTGATCGCCCCTGATGTTAACCCCTGCCCTGCCGGTGTCATTAGTACAATAACAGTGCATATTTTTAGCACTTATTACTTTAATAATGTCACTGTTTCCCAAAAAAGTGTAAAAAATGTCAGCTAGGTGTCTGATCTTTCCGCCGCAATTTCGAAGTCCCACTAAAAATCACAGATCACCGCCATTACTAGTAAAAAAAATAATAATAAAAATGCCATAAATCTATTCCCTATTTTGTAGACGCTATAACTTTTGCGCAAACCAATCAATATACGCTTATTGCAATTTTTTTTAAAACAAAATATTTTGAAGAATATATATTGGCCTAAACTAAGGAAGAAATTAGTTTTTTTATATCGATTTTTTGGGGATATTTAATAGCAAAAAGTAAAAAATATTGCTTTTTTTTTTTTTACAAAATTGCGACTCTTTTTTTGTTTAAGTGGTTAAAAAAAGAAAAGAAATAAATGCACGTTTTGCTTCTAAGTATCCGGCAGGTCTGTGCACCCCCGATCAGCAGATCATGGGTGCAATGTCAGGCTCCTGCAGACTCTCAGGATAGCCGTGTGTGTGTACCCCCTGTCCTCTCCATGGCCATCAGTTAAAGTACACATTTATAGAGGGGTAGAATGGGTTGGGTTAGGCCACAGGAAAGTGGCATAAAGGATAAGTGCCCTAATCTTTTAGGCTGCATACACATCCTTTAGGCTTCTTGCATCCTAGGCTCCATGCACAAAGTGTTCCCTGATTGGACGAGGTAGAGAGGTGGGGCTTAGACATCATGCTCGCCACCTCATTCAATTAGATAATGTTTTTTATTCATTGAGAAAATGTAAACCATTCTCTGAATGGTGTCCATGCTGAGCAGTCAACCTCCGGTGTTCACTAAGCAGCAGGACAGGTGCTCTGCATAGGACTCGAAAGCTAGTAGAGATCACTGTAGTAGTAGTGCCTATCACAGTGATTTCCAGCATCTAGAGGGATCCCACAGGTATTGTATGTGTATAGTGACATTAGTCCAAGCTGGACCAATATAACTATGTGAAAAGTGCTATACCTGGAGATCTTCTTTAATACAGTAAAACCTCAGATTGCGAGTAACGCAGTTTACGAGCATTCCGCAATACGAGCTGTTTTTTTTTTTAAATCCTGATTCGGTTTGCAAGCGTTCAAACCTCTGGGGCGTGCAGTACCGCATGTGGCCAGAGGTGGGTGGGGTGCCAGAGACACTCGGAGACCACTCGGAAACGCTCAGAGACCACTCAAGTGTCTCCTAGCATCTCTGAGTGTATCCGAGCGGTCTCTGAGCAACTCCAGCGCTCCTCCCACCACCTCTGGCCACATGCGGTACTGCATACACTAGCATTGGCACTGGAACAAATGATCTGAGTTTCCATTGATACCTAAGGGGAAACCTCGCTTTGATCTACGGGTGCTTTGGATTACAAGCATGCTTCTGGAACGAATTATGCTCGTAATCTAAGGTACTACTATACAACCTTTCTGTTTTCATTGCATATTTTATTTTAGATCCAGTGATGACGTCACTGGCTCCCTGTGCTTCTTTATGAAGTGCAGGCAGATCATGACTGGTAGGAGGGGCTGGTAGGGTCCTGTACATGAGGCAGGTCAAGGACAGTAAGCCTGGGGAGGAAAGACTAGATGATGCTGGATGTGCTCCAGCCAGGTAATGAGAAAGACTCTATCTGACTTGCTGCAGCTTAGTATGGTCCACTGGGTTTCAACATATGATATTGCCCAGTATCCCATTTAGAGACACCCAGGAAGGGGTCCATTATTTCTCATGTGTGTTTGATCTCTGTAATTGGGGATCACAACTATCTGGTAAGAGGCTTGATTACTGTGGAGGGCACATGTGTTTGGTGGAATTCCTTAACAATTCACTTGGTTTGCCACCCGGTGGGATATATCATTATCTTGAGAATAATTAGATAATATCTTCATTCCTCTATATGTTTTCATTGCTATTGGCACATGGACTTATTTCCATATTGAACTTTATGGACCATTCAATTCACTGTCTGGTTGTACATTAAGACATTTTCAGTATTTGATGTCTTGCATAGTAACCAGAAGCGCACTATTATTTATATACTAGGTATGAAGATGCTGGAATATCTTTGGTTAGGGAGAATTTTTCAGGTATTATTACGTATAATCACGTATTATTCCTATTTTTCACTGGCTATAATTACCAGTAATGAGCGTTAGAGCCCATTCACACAGGGGCAACTTTGGATCCGACTTCAAGTCACCCCAAGTCGCCCCTAGTCGCCTCAAGTCGCGCTACATGGAGAAATCAACGTAAGTGAATGGATCTGTCTTAATGCACACTACTGCAGTCGCTCCGACTTCAGAAAAGGTTCCTGTACTACTTCAATCCGACTTGAAGGCAACTTGTACCCATTGATTTCAATGGAAGTTGCCTCCAAGTCTGATCACTGTTCATACTGAGGCAACTTTACAGGAAGCAGAAAGGAAACAGAAAGTAATTTCCTCCACTAAACAGCCAGCCCCCTCCTTCTCACACACAGCTGATAAGCTCTGATTGGCCACTTGTAAAGTTCCCTGTCCTGGAGGCGACTTCAAGTTGTGTTGTAAGTTGCCCCAAGTCGTGCTGTGATTCATACTCAAGTCGTGTCCAAGTTGCCTCCCAAAGTCGTGCTGGAAGTCGTGTTGCCCCTGTGTGAATGGGCTCTTAAAGTCCAACTTCAGCTAAATGGTTTTTTTAAACAGCTATTCAAGACTATTTAATTCACTGTTTTATTGTACATTGATACATTTTCAGTACCGTATTTAATTTCTTGCATAGTAACCAGAAGCGCACTATTCTTTATGTATATATATGATTTCACATCACTTTTGATATTCAAGTGATATAAAGGTGCAGCCCCTAAATAACTCATTACACTTCAGCACAGAATCACACTTTTGTTTTAAAAAAATCTCTAAACCTAGGCCTAGTCTGCAGAAAGGAATTCCAAACTTGCCTGGCTGGACCTTCATCCAATTATTGCACACTTTATTTTAATCTTCGCATTCACATTACAATCAGAGATGCAGAGTGGTGGTTGGAATCACTCACATCAACCCATGCCAGCATGAACCATTTGCTGGAATTAATTCCCTTTGTACATTCTCACTTGCTTTATGCAATTTTTATAAGCATTATAGGATACTGATTACATAGTGATTTTCAAAAGAGGGCTCCTTGATGACCATAACATGTTGTCCCTTTATGACTATCATTTGAATTTAGATATCTTTCATTGTTATAAAAGATGAATTTAAAATGATATAAACTTCCAAAACTACCAAATAAAATGCTGAGGAAGACATAACCATAAAAGCACAACTTGGAATGAAAGGCTTTAGGTTGGAAATGCTGAGCATCTGGCCCGTCTCCGCTTGTTTGAAGCTCGGCTGAGATGTGATTTTCTAGCCTGCAGCACTGTCTATTCTCAAGGCTCTCGTTCTGTGCTGTTTTACCGGGGGAAGTTAAAATGAAGATTTGGAAAACTAATACGACATTTACTCTTCACCTCCTACTTCTTGGACCACACTTTCTTTTCTTGTGTTTTTGTGAAGTTCATCCTTTCTGTCCTCACCCAAAACACAATGGGTCATTTACCTTTCTTTTTGTCATTTATTAAATTTAGGCTGTATTGTTGCTGAGTGGGCAGAATTCTAAGCAGTCGGTGAATATCAAACGTTATAGAACAAGTCTTCTTTTTAAAGGAACATGAAAATTATAACATCGGGTGAAGACAAAGATACATGTTATGCATTTCCAGCTAAAGGGGCTTTAAAGTGGAACTTCACTCTCCCAAACAACATTGATTATTTTTAATCCTCATGCTGCTAGAATTAGTAAATAGATAGGAAAGTATATTATATTTACTTGTTTTAAACATTTTTTTTTTTACATTTCTTCAGTTACTTCCTGGTTTCTTGCCTAGGCAAATTATGTCATACATCCCAGGATTCTTCAGGAGGGAGGAGAGGAGGAGGGTTTTTTCCCATCTAAGCATACTCTCCTACATGCATAGATGGGGGGGGGGGGTTGAGTACCCTAAACCTGCGCAAATGGTGATAAGTGTAACAAATAATATTGGTGAGAGCAGCTCGTTGTAAATAAAATGTATGTGAGAAAAAATGTATTGGTGAATTAATTTGAACTGTGCTCTCTCTTAAAGCAAAAAAACTTAAATTGTAAATTCAATTAAATTCTGTGCATGTGAATCTTCTTAATTCTGGTGAACAATAAGGTGTGACTGTAGGTCTTCCACCACCATCACCTGCCACACATCCTACTCACCAGAACTCCATGACACCCATTACAGGAAGTCAAATGCACTGAAAAGATTATACCAGTAGAGGGATTCTCCCAACCTCAGACACCGTTCGGACAGATGTCCAATCATCAGGGGAGAAATGAAAGGAAGAAGAGGGCTCCCATAGTGAAGTATATCAGGATTTATTTAAAAAATATAAAGAAAAAAACAAATATCCATCACAGCCAAACATCCATGTGTGAAGGAACACCGTTTGCACTCCAGCTGCATTACAAGGGGCGGAAGTGGCGTATCATGCTCAAGGCACCCTACGCGTTTCATCAGAATGCTCTGATGTCATCAGGAGTCCTGTGATTGGATACGTCCCTTTCTAATTTATAAAATCCGCCATTGAAGGACATCCAATCCAAATCAATGCTTGCTTAATAATTAATCTAAACTTGAATATTAATCCACATTCTGTGGTGTACTGTTTCTAATACACTTCAGGCGGTGTATTAACATATATATATATTCTATGCATCCAGTGTAGCCTATATCTACAGTGCATTCTGTGGTGTACTGTTTCTAATATACTTCAGGCGGTGTACACAGTATCTAATACAGAGTGTTCAGTTTCTACTACACTTCTGGTGGTGTACACAGAACACAATACAGTGCACCCGTAGTACAGTTTCTACTACTTTTCTGGTGGTGTACACAGTATCTAATACAGTGTGTACAGTTTCTACTACACTTCTGGTGGTGTACACAGTACACCATACAGTGCAGCCATAGTACAGCTTCTACTACTTTTCTGGTGGTGTACACAGTATCTAATACAGTGTGTACAGTTTCTACTACTACTTTTGGTGGTGTACACAGTATACAATGCAGTGCAGCCATAGTACAGTTTCTACTACTTTTCTCGTTATGTACACAGTATCTAATACAGTGTGTACAGTTTCTACTACACTTCTGGTGGTGTACACAGTACACAATACAGTGCAGCCATAGTACAGTTTCTAATACAGTGCAGGAGGTGTACACAGTATCTAATACAGTGTGTACAGTTTCTACTACACTTCTGGTGGTGTACACAATATAAAATACAGTGTAGTGTGGTGTTGCAAAACAAAACAAAAATCATTTCCAGAAGTCAGACGCTCACAGGCCACTAAAAGAGGGCAAGCAGCCTCTGTGTCTACAGTCAACAGTGGTGGTCATGGACATGGTGTATCCTCTGCAGGTGGCCGTGGGGCATGCTTGTCCTTTTTTTCTGCTGCTGTTATTGAGCCAGAACATGCAGAAGAGTTGGTGGAGTGGATAACAAAGCCATCCTCCTCAACCTCATCCTCTGTCACCCAGGCTCAGAGTAGTTTGCCTTCCAACGCAGCTGCCAAAGCGGCATATTCCACCGGCTCCTTGTCCATAGTCACTCCTTCCCTAGCCCCACCCTCATGCATGAAGGAGTCCCCAGAATTATTCAACCGCAGTGTCGGGTACATGCTGCAGGAGGATGAGCAGCGATTTGAAGGCTCCGATGTTGGTTCCCAGGATGAGGAAAGGAGTAACGTGAGCCTAGAGAGAGGGGGTGCCCAAGAAGGACAAGAAAATGGCAGTCATGTTCCCCTGGCTGCAGCATACTGCCAAGTTTGCTCCAGTGATCAGGAGGGAGGGACTGATGAGGTCACTGGCTGTACTTGGGTGCCTGAGAGAAGAGAGGAGGAGGATGCACAACTCCAATGAGTCAGGATGTCTTCTAGGGGGCAGCTTAAGGGCAGCCACCCTATTGTATCACACCGCAGAGCTCTGCAGGTGTAGGGCGCTGCTGTCTCCCCGCTGACTTTAAAAAGTTCCTTGGTGTGGGCCCTTTTCGAAACGTGCTTGACCAGACATATGACAACCTGCCATGCAGTCCATTGGCAACAGCACTTGAAAGACCCACATTTTAAAAAAAGCAGACTTCTCCTTGCCCCTCATCTGGGATCTCCAACCCTATTATACCTCCAGTCATCTCAAAAACCTGCACTGAGACTATCAATAGGTGCACTAGCAATAGGTGTCCCAAGTACTTGCAGCCAATCTACTAGCAGTACACCACCACCTGATTTTAGCAGGCAAATTTCCCTACCCCAGTTGCTGAACCGTAAAAAGAAATTTGCATCTAAATGCTAGCTTGGCCAAAATGCTAGCACTGCAACTGCTGCCTTTTCAGCTGGTAGACTCTGCCCCCTTAAGTGAATTTGTGGAATGTGCTGTACCTCAGTGGCAGGTTCCAAAATTCCATTTCTTTTCACGGAAGGCCATTCCGGCTCTATACTGGCATGTGGAAGGCATGGTTTGGCCTAGTTGGACAGGGTGGTCAGCAATAAGGTTCACATTACCGCTGACTCATGGTCCAGCAGGCATGGGTAGGGATATTACCTTTCCTTCACGGCGCACTGGGTAACTCTGCTAGCAGCTGGGAAGGATGCAGGACAGGGTTCAGTGTTGTTGGAGCTTGTTCCACCACCACGCCTCCAAAATGCTAGTGGTGATTCTGCCACAGCTCTCTCCTCCTCCAGACAGCCAAGGTCTGATCGGTTCAAGCAACCATCCCCAGCATCTGCATTACATGGTGAAGGAATATCTAGGGGCAAGATCAGACTTGGAGACCTTTCCAACAGAGCATCCACTGGGTTACTGGGTCTTGAGGATGGACCACTGGCCAGAACTTGCTCAATATGCAATTGAGCTACTTGCCTTGCCTTGCCTGTCCTGCATCCAGCATGCTTTCTGAACGCACATTCAGTGCTGCTGGAGGGTTTGTAACGGATCAAAGAGTGTGCCTGTCCACATACTCTGTTGATAGGCTCACATTCATAAAAATGAATCAGTCTTGGATCAGCAGCTATCAAACACCCGATGCTCATGTAACTGATTGAATTTGCTATGGATGTGGGATCCCTTGAAGACTGCCTATGCTGACTATCCTATTCCTCCTCAATTTTGATGATTCTAGCTTCCAACAGTATTTTTGGTTTAGGGCACCACCACCCAAGGCCCAATTTTTCTGCCCCTGTTTAACAAGGACATGTAATATTTCATAGCAGAGCCCGTTCCTGCGCCCAACAAGAGTATCTGTGAGGGCTTACAGTGTTGTGGCACCCTCACCACCGCCCAAGGCCCAATTTTTCTGCCCCTGTTTAACAGGGGCATGTAATTACAATTTTGATATAATATTCCACAGCAGGGGCCATTCCTGCTCCCAACAAGAGTATCTGTAAGGGTTTACGGTGTTGTGGCACCACCACCACCACAACCCAAGGTCCAATTTTTCTGCCCCTGTTTAACAGGGGTATGTAATTACAATTCTTGAGATAAATATTTCACAGCAGGGCCCGTTCCTGCACCCAACAAGAGTAACTGTAAGGGCTTACAGTGTTCTGGTACCACCAACACCTGAGGCCCAATTTTCTGCAGAGTATATAGGGCAGGCCATATGGTATATATACTGCTGTTTAGAGTATATAGGGCCTGGGGGACCCCCACGCCATTTTTTTTTAAATTTTGGTGCAGGGTTCCCCTTAATATCCATACCAGACCTGAAGGGCCTGGTATGGATTTTGGGGGTGACATCCACGCCATTTTTTTTTGGTATTTTTATCTATATTGCCAGGATCCGACAATACATTACAGCTGCAAGCAGTTTTACATTAAATTTTTTCCTTTAGAAATGTTATTTTGCTGTGGCACTGTTATAAACATGGGAAAGATGTGCTACTTTACAGGCATACTAAGGACACCCCCAGGCACAATATTTAAAGGAATGTTTCATTTTTATTGTTTCACTTTAAGCATTATTAAAATCACTGCTCCTGAAAAAAACGGCCGTTTTTAAAACTTTTTTTTGCATTGATACATGTCCCCTGGGGCAGGACCCGGGTCCCCAAACACTTTTTATGGCAATAACTTGCATATAAGCCTTTAAAATTATCACTTTTGATTTTTCACGTTCGTGTCCCATAGACTTTAACGGTGTTTGCGCGTTCAAACAAATTTTTTGCTTGTTTGAATGTTCTGCTGTGAACCGAACCGGGGGTGTTCAGCACATCCCTAGTTGTCAATGTAACGTCTTCATTACATTGATGATCAGTGTACATTTCCCTTTACATTGGTGGTAAGTGCAGAACTGCCCTTACACTGGTGGTCAGTGTAAAGCCCCCTTTACATTGTTGGTCAGTGTTAACCCCCCCTAACATTGGTGGTCGGTGCAGAAGTGTCACCTTACATTGGTGGTCAGTACAAATCTACTCAACAATGGTTGTCAGTGTAAATTCCCCCTTACATGGAGGTCATTGTATATCCCCCTTACACTGGTGGTTGGTGTAAATGCTCCTATTACATCGGTGTCAGTGTAGAAATCCCTATTTATTTTGGTGGGTGGCGTAAAATCTCCCATTACATGGTGGTCAGTGTAAATCCCCCCTCACATTGCTGGTCAGTGTAAATCCCCCCTCACATTGCTGGTCAGTGTAAATCCCCCCTCACATTGCTGGTCAGTGTAGAATCCCCCACATTATACTTGACAAAGATTTCCAGCTTTGCTCTACATGATTCAGAATTAGCCACAGTATACTGGTTCCTAACTAATCTCATCCCCCCCACCACTGCCACTGATCCCATTAGTCCCCCAGCATTGCCACTGATTACCCCCCTAGCATTGCCACTGATCTCAAGAGTCCTAGAATCCGTAAGAGTTTTCTGTCTATTAATGGGTCCCCTCACCTCCCCAGTCCATGGTGTGCAGGCAGTAAGGAGATGATGTTCTGTAACCTTTAGCAACCAATCAGTGAGCAGTACTGATGTGCAGTAACCTCTTGCAACCAATCATTGAGCGGTAAGGATATGCAGTAACCTCTAGCAACCAATCAGTGAGCAGTAATAATGTGCAGTAACCTCTAGCAACCAATTAGTGAGTTGTAATGATGTCCAGTATCCTCTAGCAACCAATCAATGAGCAATATTGATGTACAGTAATCTCTAGCAACCAATCAACAAGCAGAGGTCATGTGCTGTAACCTCTAGCAAATAATCAGTGAGCCATGATGTGTGCTTTAACCTCTAGCAGCCAGTCAGTAATACATGTCAAAGTTGTGCTTAGGCATTAAGATTTGTTTTACCCTTATGTGCAAAGGGGTTAAAAAACAGTGATAGGCCAGCAACTACCATGCTTTTGGTGGTATTTCCTTTAAGCTGGTCTTGCATGTGCACTGCAAATGATGTGTTTATATTTCTTTCATTGGCATTGGACAAAACTCTTCAGAAGGTATACTGCTTGATAAATAACTTTTGGGCTAAAACATACTGCAAAAGCCCTAAATTGTGCCTGAGATAAACACATTTGTCATTTGAGCAGTAGAGTACAATGACAATGAGCCAACTAGTCTTTATCTGTCATAGATAGTGCCTGGATCTGTCTTTAGATGAAGTAAAAATTAGTATTTTGGAGCTTTTTGCTGATGTCTTTTTTCATGTATGCATTGTAAATTACAATATATTTCTCTAAACAGAATGTGACATTTAAATTCAGAAGCTGCTAGTTTAATAAATAGAAGCAATGTGCCAACGCCGAACAATGCACCCCTCCGGTGTCTTTTGAAGATATATTTTCGCTCTGATTGTTACAAACAATTAAATGCACTGATGTGTCAGAGATCTTGTAATAGCGATAATTATGCTGGCCTGCTGCACACAGGTACATATCTTTTCACAAGGTGAAATACTGCAGAAATAATGACAATTATACATTTCTTCCTTTGTGTTTTGACAGAAAATTACAAAAAAAAAAAAAAAACAGTCAATGAAAAAGTGAACTGAGAGTTTAGGACACTATCTGGCATATCTTTTGTCTATGCTATGCATCACGAAACAGAAAAGTTGAGAAAAGAATGATTATATTCAACCTATAACCACCCACGTGGCCCCTGTCAACCATGGCTTTTTGAAAAGGTTGAGGAGTTTCGGGATCATGAACCTTTTGTTTGTTAGTTTGTCACATCGGAAAGAATAAATTGTAGCCTGTCAATTTTTTAAGCTGGCAAGAGACACCTTAATTGGAGCTGCTTTATGAGGTGCATGACAGGAGTGGGTTGGATTTGAAAGGAAGGTATTTCACAACCAACTTTGTCTGAACTTTAAGACCATATTAAATTAAGATATTGTCTATGGGGAGATGTATGTCATAAGGGGAAATTGATGTGAATAGAGCATTAGAGAAGACTGTTTTTTGCTTTTGATTTACTCTATGATGTGAATACAAAGATTCAGGATTATTTTTAATTAGAACTAGTGGCTCATCTCTACCAATTATAATTTATTAACCTTTAAAGAGGAACGGTAGTGCAGGGAGTAGCAGCAGCTCTCCTCTACCTTCAGCACTAGCAGCTCTGTGCTCCCCAACGATGATCCATCACCACAATTGCTCTTTTCCTAGCCACTTCTTCTACATCTGACATCTTCTAACTTTTGGCCCATGGGTGACCACTAGTGATTAAACTCCTGCGAATGAATGCATCATACATTGACCTAGACGATGCTGGATGCCCTCCAGACAGTGCATCTTATAGATGCTATAAGTGGACCACAAGTGTTCACTTCATCACTCTACTGAGCAAAAAAAAAGGATCACAGGAGAAAATGGAGGAATATATATATATATATATATATATATATATATATATATATATATATATATATATATATATGTATATATATGCACTTGCTCTTCTACCTAGACTTAAAGCTAGCCACTCCCACCTGCCGGCTGTCAAATGATGTCCTTGACTTTGCGTGTGTATATCTGTATGATGCCTGCAGCTACAGGCATCATTCAGATATCGGCTTTTTCAGCCAGCGATTCCCTACACCATAAGAACAATCATAGCAGCTATTCCGCTGCTTGATTGTTCTTATGGGCGGCAAGAGGGGATATCCCCCCTCCTGCCGCCCTCCTGTGCTTCTACCAATTCACCGCTTCCATCGGTGAGTTGGAGACAGGATCCGCCAGTCCCAGATGTTTACCATAGAGATTTCCTGCGGACCAGATGGTCGCCGGAGTCTCTATGATCGTTCAGAGGCAGGGCACGATGTTATGACATCACGTCTGGCCTCTGCATTCAATCAAATGGCGCCACCTCAGCTGGGAAGCTGAGATCGTTTTTCTTTTTTTTAATTTTATTTCAGGCTTCCCAGCCTAGAGGTGAGATGTGGGGTCTTATTGACCCCATATCTCACTGTAAAGAGGACCGATCATGCCATATTCCTATTACAAGGGATGTTTACATTCCTTGTAATAGGAATAAAAGTTATAAAAAACATATATATATTTTTTAAAAAGTGTCAAAACGAAGGATGGCAGGGACGGCGTGGGGGGAGAGTTCGAGCCGGCCCCTCTGATTCTGCAGACACGATACTGCGGGAGGAGACACATGGATTGCCAGAGAGCTTAACCTGGTAACGGACAGCACAGATCCCGCAGAAGGGAAGGACAGAGCAAGTTCCTGGTCTGCTCGGTGGGCGCATATAGTCCACCGCCACCTCCGCATCGATTCTGGCTCCCGGCTCCTGTTCACCACCCGGAGCCCGTTCCCTACACCCTCCCTCTGTGGCCGCTGAAGGAAGGAAACGGGTCGGCCTTCGGATCTCCGTGGTTGCCAATATAAACAAAAACGGAGATTGATTCGTTCACTTTTACACTCCCCTGAACTGCTGTACAGTCTTACATTCTGAAGGCATACCCCGGCCCCCCCGCTGTGCAGGAGATAAGAAAAAGACCGCTGCTACCAGAGTCTGACGGTTCTAGGTAAGATCAGCTGCAGCTGAAATTCTGTCTCATATCATGCTGATGGTTACTATAAGGCTGTATTTTGAATAACTTTTGAATAACCTGACGGCTCTATAGGACTGATAAATAAAACTATCCTGAGTGTCTAGGTGATCTGTACAGCTGGGAGAATCGCATACTACAGCATATAAGTATTCAGGATATACATAAGTGTAGCAAAGAAACGGTCTTTGGGGGGGGGGTGAAGATCATGAAAGGTCGGTCCCATAAAACAACTGAACCGAAAAAAACGAGAGACAGCTTAAACTCAAGCTCCATCCAAAAATTCTTAAAAGAAGTGCAACTTAAAAGCCCGGTTATGGAAAATAGGCAGCAAAATATGAAAGATAAAAAGAAAGACCCCTCTAAACACAACGGAGCCCTAGGGGGAACCCCCAGAGGTGAGACTACCTTGGGAGCTGATGCAGACCAAAGCTTAGACACAGACGTGGACGCACCCCCCAACAAAAACTGAGATGCAAGACATGTTTTCCAGACTAGAGACGGTCATAAGGGAAGAGATCCTCAATGTGAGGACCGATATGGGGCATCTCTTGAAGCGTGTGGAAGTTGTGGAGGAGATATCAGAACAACAGGCGTCTGAGATCACAGCTCTAAAAAGCCAAGTCAAAAAATTACAGTCTGACCAGCCTGAGATGCTATATAAATTGGAGGAACAGGAAAACCAAAGCAGAAGGCAAAACCTGAGGATAAGGTCTATCCCAGAACAGAGAGGGGAGGATTTGTTCCTTAAGATGAAGGAATTATTTAACCCTCTTTTGGGGAGAAATCTAGAGGAAGAACTAAAACTGGACCGCGTCCACAGGATCAGAAAACCCCCAGGTGTAAGGGAGGAAGTACCTAGAGACATTATTGTAAGGTTTCATCAATACGAGGACAAGGCAAAGATTTGGAGTAAAGTGAGAGGGGTTCATCCTGTGAAGTACAACAATGGGGAAATCCAAATATTCTCGGACTTATGAGATAGAACCCTATCAAGGAGACGACAATTGAGACCTTTGTTGGGCGCTTTGAGGGGGGCAAATTTAAAGTATAGCTGGGGATACCCATTAGCAGTTAATGTGACAAAAGAGGGTAGAAACTACAGATTGATCCATATAGAGGATTTACAGGACTTTTGTAGAGATCTAAATATTGCAGTACCTATTTTTCCAGGCGGACTTTTTAATTTAAATGAATGGTTGTGACAAGGGAGGAGGCGGCTGCGGGGAATGGGGGGGTGTTGGCGGGAGGGGGCAGGGGGGAGGGGGGGAGGATGGAGAGATATAGTGACCTCCGCTGCCCCCATCCCCCTCTATCTGAAGGGGGGGAGGACCACCATGGCCCGCCGTGGGAGTCACACCCTATAGCACGAGGGGACGCAGTCGGAGATGGTACCTATCGGGATGTGGCGTCCCCAAGGTCAGGTATTGATGTGGGAGGAGGGAGGGAGGGAGGAAGGGGCGGGGGGAGGCGGGGGGAAGAGGCGAGGGGGGGTGGAAGGGGGTACCCACAGATTTTTTGTCCTATTTCCGCTGATACTCTCCCTCTCTATATAGTGGGTAAAGCAGTAGCAAAGAGGCTGAAGATAAGAGAAATACAAAAAGGTTGGGTTGATGGAAATTACATTTTTGTCATATAATGTAAAGGGGTTAAACTCTCCTGGGAAAAGGCGTAAAGTGTTAAATGAGTTAAAGTCCTATGGGGCAGACATAGTCTTTTTGCAGGAGACATATCTGGTGGCAGAGGAGGGCATCAAATTTGACTCAAGAGACTACCCAAGCTGGATTTATGGTGACTCACCCATCAGACGGCGAAGGGAGTGAGTATCAGATTCTCAAAACAGATTAAACACTCATTGTTAGAAAGGAGGGTGGATCCAGAGGGTCGATTTTTATTTTTAAAGGTAAAATTGGGGGTTAGGATCTATACATTGGCCAATGTTTACTGCCCGAATAGAGATCCGATAAATTATCTCTCCCAGACCCTGAACAGACTGATGGAATTCAGAGAGGGGGAAGTGATGCTGGCAGGGGATTTTAATCTCTGTCTGGATCCAGCCTTGGATAGGTCATCGAGAGCTAGAGAGGCAAGTAAAAAATTGTTACTGAACCTGGGGAGAAAGCTCCATGACTGTCAAGTAATGGATGTATGGAGGATGCAACATCCAAAGGAAAGAGATTACTCTTTCTACTGGGCAGCGCACGGGACCTATTCAAGACTGGACTACATGATGGTGGACCACAGCTTATTGGACTCCATTGAGGAGTCGAAGATAGAGATTATGACACTGTCAGATCATGCACCTGTTTCGATGAAGGTAAAGCTAAAGGGGCTCCATAGGGTTGCTTTTACTTGGAGGTTAAACGAAAAACTTCTGGAGGAGAATAAGATAGTGGAAAAAATCCAACAGGAAATAGATGCATTTTTTCTAAATAACGATAACGGAGAGACCCCGGAGGTGGTTATATGGGAAGACTTTAAAGCCTATATAAGGGGGGTCTTAATTTCCATAGGAGTGGGGGTAAAGAGAGAGAGAACTAAAAAAAAAGAAAGCCTCTTAGCATCAATCCATCAATTAGAACAATTGCATAAAGCCTCTTTGGGAAAAAATAGGCCCATATTACATCAATTGATAATTAAAAGAGAAGAGTTAAAGGACTTACTGGAAAAAGAAGCACATAAGGTTTTGAACAAGCACCAAAAGGAAAGATTCCTGTGGGGAAATAAGGTGGGGAAACACTTGGCAGCGATTGTGAGGAAGAAAAAAAATGATAATTTTATAGAGAAGATTAAAAATAAAAATGGCGAAATGAGGTATACTTCCAAGGAGATAGGTGAAGAATTCAGACAATACTTTACTGCCCTCTATTCGGTAGGACAGAGGAGACAGAATGGGGAAGAGTTGGAGGAGAAGGCGAGAGATTTTTTTAGAAGGGGCAGGACTCCCTAAATTGTCGGAATACGATACTATGGAGTTAGAAAGACCGTTAACAGTGGAAGAGATAAACCTGGCCCTGAAATCGTCTCCCCCGGGCAAGAGCCAGCCAAGTTTCACAGCCAGCTTTTATAAAAAATTTAAAGACTCACCGCTCCCGAGGCTTTGCAAGGTCTGGAGTAGCCTTGGGAAGCAAGGTGAAATGTGTAGGGAGGCGTTAACAGCTGTAGTGATGCTCATCCCTAAAGAGGGGAAGGACCACACCCTGTGCTCAAGCTTTAGGAGGATTACACTGTTAAACGCAGATGTTAAACTATATGCGAAGGTACTGGCGCTTAGGCTCAAGGGAAAAATTCCTCAACTGGTCCATCCGGATCAGGTGGGATTTATCCCAGGGAGAGAGGGCAGAGACAACGGGGTGCGGTTTCTGCTCATAATGGAGGCCATCAAACCAAAGGGTTCCCCTGGTCTACTTCTGTCGATAGATGCCGAGAAGGCGTTCGACAGAGTAGACTGGGGGTTCATGTTCAAAACGCTAGCAGTAATGGGTATAGGGCCTACTATGCTAAAATGGATTAAAATACTGTATAATCAACCAACAGCATATGTGAAAGTCAACAATTTAGCCTCTGCGCAGTTCACTATGAAAAACGGGACCAGACAAGGATGCCTGCTGTCCCCGCTCCTTTTCGTCCTAACTTTAGAACCATTACTGACTAGTATCCGAAAAAACCCATATACTTGCGGTTGCATAGTGGGTAAGGAGGAGCATAAATTGGCTGCTTTTGCCGATGATGTTCTGTTTTACATCACCAAACCCAGGAATTACGATCCCCAATTTACTAGCTACAATAAAGAAATTCAGTGAGCTGCCAAATTATAAAATTAATATTGAAAAATCTGAAGCTTTAAAAATTAATATCGATAAGCAGGAAGTGGTTAGACTAAGCGAGATATTTCGTTTCCCCTGGAGGGATAAAATCAAGTATCTAGGAGTAAAGCTTGCTGGCTCCATCAGGAAAATATTTCAGCTTAACTTCATCCCTTTCCTAGATGAAATTAGAGCAGAAATAAAAAGAATCTCACGTTGACCGGTCTCATGGATAGGGCGAATTAACATAGTCAAAATGGTGCTAGCCCCTAAGGTGCTCTACAAAATGCAGATGCTCCCGATTCCTCTACCCCAAACTTACTTTAGAACATTAATAGATTTAATAAATAGATATGTATGGAAAAATAAGAGACCCAGGATAGCGTACACAGTGATGAGTAGAGAAAAAGCACAGGGAGGGTTGGGAATCCCGGATTTTAGAAACTATCACAAAGCAATTGCATTAGCACGGGCACTAGATTGGGCAAAGGGAAGTGTTAATAAAAGATGGGTCAATTTAGAAATGAGTTTAAGTAATGTAAGATTAAATCACATAATTTGGAATCCCCTGCAACATAGGAATTTAGGAGTAGATACACATGCTTTAACTCACCTCACGTTGAAAACATGGGATCAGATTCACGGCACTAGGAAGTGGGAGTATAATTCTCCCTTAATTTTTTTTAAAGAATAACACATATTTTCCCCCGGGGATGGAGGAAGTGGGAGGAAACTGGATTTTGAATAGAGAAGCACAATTAAAGGATATCATCAATAAGGGAAAAATCTGTACATATCAGCAATTAGAAATAAAAAGGTTGAACACATTGTCAAAAGTTTACTGGGTTCCCTGAGGGATGAAGCAGACTATAGACCGATGGAGAAATTATTCTGCAGGGTCACAGCAAAGAGAAATATCTTGGCAGTATATAAAATATTGATAAATCACTAGGGGGAGATAGCACCGCCTTTTATTAAAAAATGGGAAGAGGATTTGGGAATCAGATGTGAGAAAAGATGGGTAAGGAGCATCTTGGGGGAAACGCATAACACAGCAGTAAATATGAAAATGATTGAGACCAATTACAAATGCCTGGCCAGGTGGTACATGACTCCAATCAAAATAAGCAAATTTAATCCTGATAGATCGCCGGAATGCTGGAGAGGGTGTAAGGCCCCGGGAACAATGGCGCACTTATGGTGGGATTGCCCAAAAATCTAAAATCTTTTGGCGGGAGGTAATCAAATTGATCGAAGAAATAACGGGTAAGGTTATCCAGATGGATCCATGGGTCTGTTTGTTCCATAGGTCGGAGGGTAGCATTAGAAGATATAAAACCTCACTAATACCAGTGCTTCTAAACTCCGCAAAGAGCGTAATCCCAAGAAAATGGCAGGGAGTGGAGGGTCCGGGGATTAGGGATTGGATTTTAAGAATTAATGAAATTTACACTATGGAAAATTCCGAGGCAATTGATCCATCAGATAGGAATCAGGTTGAAAGGGGAGGTAGATGGGCCAGATGGGAAGCCTTTAAAAGAACTGAGAGTTTTGCCGAAGCCATTCTGTAGTGATATAAATATAGAGAATACCCTTCTTTATCAGGGATATTTGAATGAGATTAATATCTGCGGGAGGTGGGGGGAGGGGGGGTTGGAGGGTAGGGGTGGGATATTTTTTGGGATTCAAATGGTTGTGTTCGATTTATATATTTGGTAGATTGTTTTATCCCCTTGAAAAAGGGTTTTTCTATGTATTTATTATTTGAAAAATAAATAAAGAATTAAAAAAAAAAAAATAAAGCATTCCTGTGCCCGTGTGTTTGCACGCTGAGGCAAACGCATATGTAAGTCCCGCCCACAAATGAAAATGATGTTCAAACCAAACATGTGAGGTATCACCTCGAACGTTAGAGCAAGAGCAATAATTCTAGCCCCAGACCTTCTCTGTAACTAAAAACATGTAACCAGTAAAAAATTTTAAAACATCGCCTATGAGGATTTTTAAGTACTGAAGTTTGGCGCCATTCCATGAGCGTGTGCAAGTTTGAAGCGTGACATGTTAGGTATCTATTTACTCGGCGTAACTTCATCTTTCACATTATGCAAAAAGTTCGGGCTATCTTTACTGTTTTGTTTTTTGTAAAGCACAAAACTGTTTTTTTTTTCCCAAAAAAAAAGCGTTCAAAAAATTGCTGCGCAAATATTGTGCAAGATAAAAAGTTGCAATGACCATCATTGTATTCTCTAGGGTCTTTGCTAAAAAAACATATATATATAATGTTTGGGGGTTCTATGTAATTTTCTAGCAACAAAATTATGATTTTTACATGTAGGAGAGAAATGTCAGAATTGGCCTGGGTGGCAAGTGGCACAGAGTGAAGGGCTAGAGTGAACATTCCTAGGTAGGATGTAATTGCATGCAGGCTATCCTAGGCAATGTCCACATGTGATGCTAAGCCTTCAAAAAAACTGAAAAAACTGAAATCCAACTAATGAAAGGGGTGGGACAGGGACAGTAGGCTAAAACCAACTGATTAGAGAAGGGGCGATGTATACCAAGATTGAAAGAATACTAAAGGAGGTATCCCCATAACCAAGAAATATACCTCCAATAGTAAATGAAAAATGAATGATCAAAATAAAGTAAAATGATATGTTTTGATGATGTTGAATAAAGTAAAATGATATGTTTTTCATATTTTATTACAAAAGTTCATAAAACACAGCCACACGGGGCATTCAAATCACATATTGCATATATGGATGTTTTATAGATAGATTTGCTCTGGAGGTGAATCTTAACATCTTGTTTAAATACAATACACAGAGATGAGAAACAAGGTCTCTGCATTGTGCAGAGGAAATCTGCTTCTTCAGGACTTCTCTAATCTTAAATGTGTAAGATATGTAAAATAACCTCCTAGAAATTCTACAATAAAAGTCAATAATGATTATTACATCAAAAAGTGAGCAAATAAAAACGGCATAAAACAAGAAAACAACACAGCAAATCGGAACCGATGAATGATAATTCGTATGAAAATTCTCGTACGACAAAGGCTTTTTTTTTATTGTTTCTAATCATGTACAGTCTTTCTTTTCTGATTTTTCTTGTATGAAAATAATATGAAAATGGTACACATTAAATGAAAATCATTCATTCAGTTCCCATATGAGAAACAGTTTGTCCCTTTTCGTAGGAAAAGTTGGAATCGGCTGTCGAAAGTTGTGTACATGCTATATGAAAATCATTTCCCCTCACTTTGTAGTGGTCTTCTTGTCTTACTTACCTGCTGTTTTTATGGAACAGGAGGTGACTCTCCCTAACAAGACACAGACAACAAATCTCTATCTGAAACAAGTTTGACTAATAATTAGGGATAGGCAAACGCTTGGGCCCGAGCATAAGTTCGGGCCGAACTTTAGTTGTTCGTACGAGCAGCCGAACAAACAGGTCGTACGTTCAGCGAGCAGCCGAACAAACAGGTCGCTTGACCGTGACTCCGGGACAACATGTCGGCAGTTGGAGGGGGAGACGTGGATCGATGCGGGGGCTTCGATCTGAGGTAAGCAATACATAATTAGCAAGTATGCTATGCATACGTGCTAATTATGCCTTTGTCTTGCAGGGTTTTTTGTTTTTTCGTTTATTTACTGAGGGTTTACTTCCTCTTTAACGCTATTTATTTCTGTGTGCCTTACTGCAAGTTTAACACCAATTACTTCTGTGTGTGTTACTGCAAGTTTAATGCTATATAGTTCTGTGCATCACTGTATGTTTGGCGCATTATATTGCAGTATAATATAGTGTATCCGTAGAGTGTGTCTGTGTAGTGTGAGTACTCAAATTAAAGTGCACCAAACACCACTTTACATTGATTAAAGTGCATCTACGTACAGATTTCCACTTCTTCTTTACATTTGCTTATAAGCACCGCCCCCTCCCTCCCAACAATGTCTGGAAGGACAAGGAGAGGCAGACATTCCCTTGGCACTGTAAGGGGGCCAGCAACAAATGTGTCCACAGGCAAAGGTGGATGTGGTGGTCAGTCCTCAGGCAGGGCATCATTTCCTCTGTTTAGTGAGTTTGCCCGTACTATCCAGTCACAGCATGCAGAAGAGGTGGTGGACTGGCTTACTAAACCTTCCTCATCCTCCTCATCCTCTGTCACGCAAGCAGAGACAAGTGTGCAGTCCCCTGCAGTTGCCAGAGTGGAAATACCTGCCTCCTTGTCCACATCTATTCCTGCCATAGCCCCAACATCAGGAGTCAGTTGAGTTATTTTACCACAGCGTCATCCACTTGCTCCTTGATGATGCCCAGCCATTACTGGATTTAGATGTTGGTTCTGAGGTTGAGGATGACAGGAATATGAACCTAGAGAGAGGGGAGAACACTGGTAGGCAAATTGCCATTCATGTTCCCCCAGCCGCAGCGTATTACCAAGTTGTCTCCAGTGGTAACGATGATGTCACTGATGCCACTTGGGTGCCAGAGCAGAGTGGAAACTGAAGGTGAGGGGTCGCAACCCCAAGGAGGCCAACATCAAGAAAGAGTAGAGAGAAGCCACCCTATTCCATCACATTCTGCAGCTGTTATCTCCCGGCCCACTCCCCAAAGCTCAGCTCAGCAGTCTGGGCCTTTTTCAGCACATCTGCAGCAGATCGCACTGTTGCTATCTGAAAACTGTGTCTCAGGCACATCAAACATGGCAAAAACACCAGCCATTTGGGTACCACATGCTTAACAAGGCATTTAACGTCCAACCACTCAGCCCGTTGGCAAGAGCACCTAAAAGCCACACAGAAGTGGCACAAATCTGTCCCTCCTCCTCCTTACCCACTTCAGCTGCCCCTGATATACTGAGTCATTACCAGCAGCCTCCACTGACGGGGATGATGGTATAGCACAGGGTGTCCCAGGTCCTAGCAGCACATCTGCCAGCAGCACACTACCAGCTGTAGAATGTAGCCGGCAAATTTCTCTGCCCCATCTGCTGCAGCAGAAAAAAAATTAAGTCCCTGCCACCCACATGCCCAGCGTCTAAATGCAAGCTTGTCAAAGCTCTTGGCTCTCCAACTTCTGCCTCTCAGCCTGGTGGATTCTGCCCCCTTCCGTGAATTCACACAATGTGCTGTACCACAATGGCAGGTTCCCAGTCGCTACTACTTTTCACGTAAGGTGGTTCCATCCCTCTAGCATCACGTGGAATGGAATGTTCTGGCATCATTGGGCAAGGCAGTCAGCCGTAAAATCCACCTTACTGCTGACACATGGTCCAGCAAGCATGGGCAGGGATGACAAATTTCATTTACAGCACACTGGGTAACGCTGCTTGCAACTCAAAGGATGCAGGACAGGGCTCTGTGCTGCAGCTTGTTGTGCCCCCATGTCTCCATACAGCTGGTGGTGATGATGCCAGGCCTGTGAGCTCTAACCCCTCCTCCTCCTCCTCCACCACTTCCATGCCCTCCTCTGCAAAATTGTCCTATGAACATCGGGTAACCCCTAAGCGTTTAAAGGACTATTCCCAGAGTCAGGCTAAAAGGTGCCATGCAGTGCTTCAGCTGATGTGTTTAGGGGACAGGAACCAAACCAGAGCAGAGATTCTTGCAGCTCTGCAGGGACAGGCCCAGAGGTGGTTCACATCACGCCAGCTGGAGCCAGGAATGGTGGTGTGCGATAATGGCTCAAACCTCCAGTCCGCCCTTAGACAGGGAAAGTTGATACATATGCCATGCCTAGCACATGTCCTCAATTTGCTGGTGCAGCATTCCCTAAATACGTACCAAGATGTGCTAAAGCTGGCCAGAAGAGTCTTGCAACCCAGGCGGTCATACACAGCCAGTGCTCGGTTGGCTGAAATTCAGTGGGAAATACACCTGCCCATATACCTCCTGATTTGTGATATGCCCACCAGGTGGAATGTGACTTTGCCAATGCTGCAGCGGCTATACATGCAGCAGAGGGCTGTCAATGAGTACCTGTGCAAATACGGCACAGGCTCAGGCCGCCTCAGCTTTTTTCCCCACGCCAATGGCTGATCATTAATGATGCATGCACTGTATTGTCACCATTTGAGGAGGCCACAAGGATGGTGAGCCATGACAGTGCATGCATCAGTGACAAAATCCCTGTTATAGCAGGAGCAGATTCTGCGTGGCATTATGGACAGGGCACTGAAGGCAGAGCAGCAAGAGGAAGAGGAGGACTTCCTTTCCTCTCAAGGCCCACTTTATCCAGACACCATCATTCCTATGTCACAGAACACACAGGAGGAGAGAGGGGAGGAGGATGTGCAGAAGGATTCTGGCTCTTTCATAGGCTTCGAAGAAGAGGAAGACATGCGTCAATCTGTAAGTGATGGCTTTCCAACCCCAGGACCCTTGGGAGTAGTATGTGGCTGGGAGGAGGAAGTTCCAGATGCTGTCATCCTGAGTGACCCTGAGGAGTCTGCTTCTCAAGCCTCAGCAAATTTGAGGTGCATAGGCAACCTCATGCTTCAAAGCCTGCGAAAAGACCCAAGAATACGTGGCATAAAGGAGAAGGATGATTACTGGTTGGCAATCCTCCTTGACCACCATTATAAGGGGAAGGTCTCAGAACTAGGGATAAGCCGAACACCCCCCTGTTTCGGTTCGCACCAGAACATGCGAACAGGCAAAAAATTTGTTTGAACACGCGGACACCGTTAAAGTCTATGGGACTTGAACATGAATAATCAAAAGTTTTAATTTTAAAGGCTTATATGCAAGTTTTTTGTCATAAAAAGTGTTTGGGGACCTTGGTCAATGCAAAAAAAGTTTTAAAAACGTCCGTTTTTTCGGGCGCAGTGATTTTAATAATGCTTAAAGTGAAACAATAAAAGTGTAATATTCCTTTAAATTTCGTACCTGGGGGGTGTCTATAGTATGCCTGTAAAGGGGCGCATGTTTCCCGTGTTTAGAACAGTCTGACAGCAAAATGACATTTCAAAGGAAAAAAAGTCATTTAAAACTACTCGCGACTATTAATGAATTGTCGGTCCGGCAATACACATAAAAGTTCATTGATAAAAACGGCATGGGATTTCCCCACAGGGGAACCCCGAACCAAAAATTTTTTAAAAAAATGGCGTGGGGGTCCCCCTAAATTCCATACCAGGCCCTTCAGGTCTGGTATGGATATTAAGGGGAACCCCGTGCCAAAATTTTTTAAAAAATGGCGTGGGGGTCCCCCTCAAAATCCATACCAGACCCTTCAGGTCTGGTATGGATTTCAAGGGGAACCCCTCGCCAAAATTAAAAAATTATGGTGCGGTGTCCCCCCAAAAATCCATACTAGACCCTTATCCGAGCACACAACCTGGCAGGCCGCAGGAAAAGAGGGGGGGACGAGAGAGCGCCCCCCTTCTGAACCGTACTAGGCCACATGCCCTCAACATTGGGAGGGTGCTTTGGGGTAGCGGCCCCCCAAAGCACCTTGTCCCCATGTTGATGAGGACAAGGGCCTCATCCCCACAACCCTTGGCTGATGGTTGTGGGGGTCTGCGGGCGGGGGGCTTATCGGAATATGGAAGCCCCCTTTAGCAAGGGGACCCCCAGATCCCGCCCCCCTGTGTGAAATGGTAATGGGGTACAAAAGTGCCCCTACCATTTCACAAAAAAAGTGTCAAAAATGTTAAAAATGACAAGAGACAGTTTATGACAATTCCTTTATTTAAAGTCTTCTTCTTTCCATCTTCTTCGGGTCTTCTTTCTTCTATCTTCGGTTTCTTCCTCCATCTTCTTCTTCCTCTGGTTCTTCCTCCGATCCTCTGCTTCTTGCTCTGGTGTTCTCGTCTGGCATCTTCCTCCGTGGCGTCTTCTTCCCCGCTTCATTCTCAGGCCGCTCCGCATCCATGGGAGGCTCCTGCTGTGTGACACTTCTCGTCTTCTGATGTCACGAGGAAACCCATAGGGAAGTCCCCGTCAAGTCCCTGTGCGTCAGAGGGGGCGGGGTCATCCGTTATTTAAGAAGTGTCAGAAGACGAGAAGCGGGGGACCCCCACACCATTTTTTAAAAATGTTGGCACAGGGTTCCCCTTAATATCCATACCAGACCTGAAGAGCCTGGTATGGAATTTAGGGAGACCCCCACGCCATTTTTAAAAAAAATTTGGTTCAAGGTTCCCCTGTAGGGAAATCCCATGCCGTTTTTATCAATGAACTTTTATGTGGATTGTAGGACCAACAATTCATTAATAGCCGCGAGTAGTTTTAAATGACTTTTTTCCTTTGAAATGTCATTTTGCTGTCAGACTGTTCTAAACACGGGAAACATGCGCCTCTTTACAGGCATACTATAAACACCCCCTAGGTACGAAATTTAAAGGAATATTACACTTTTATTGTTTCACTTTAAGCATTATTAAAATCACTGCTCCCAAAAAAACGTCAGTTTTTAAAACTTTTTTTGCATTGATCCATGTCCCCTGGGGCAGGACCCAGGTCCCCAAACACTTTTTATGACAATACCATGCATATAAGCCTTTAAAATGAGCACTTTTGATTTCCCCTATAGACTTTTAAAGGGTGTTCCGCGGCTTTCAAATTTGCAGCGAACACCACAAATTGTTTGCTGTTTGGCGAAATGGCGAACAGCCGATGTTCGAGTCGAACATGAGTTTGACTCGAACTCGAAGCTCATCCCTACTCAGAACTCATCCCGTCCCCACAGAGAGTGCACAAGCTAAAATCTCTTGAGGACACGTTAAAGAGGATTTTATTGAACAATTTTCCTCACTCCAGTAGGTTACAGTGTCATGGAAAACGTAGTTTTGAGTCTTCTGTTGGTCAAGAGAGGAGCGTTGGAGAAGGCGTCCGCCTAAGTGAGGCATTTTTTTTTAGTCCTCGCTGTCCAGGGCTGTCAGTTTCCACATGCCATCAGCAGCGTCTGTGTCATGATCAGGCGTCAGGCTGGAAGACCAGTTATTATAGCAGTTGCAGGACTACCACCGACCAGTAGGATAGGAAAACAGGCAGTCACCCTGGCAGATAACACCGGCTCACCTGAGGTGCGGAGTCTAACTACTAACTGGTGTTCACCAGAGCTCCTGATGGTGGAGATGGATTTAGCTGCATGCTAGTACCAGGTCGCAGTCCTCAGGTTTGCCCCACAAGGATGTGAGCAAGCCAGGGTCCAGAAGCAGATGAGCAGATAAGGGTCAAACAACAGAGTGGTCAGTAAACAAGCCAAAAGGTCGGTAACAAGTAGTTGCAGGTTGGGACCAGGCAGTCGAGTAGTCAAGGAACAAGCCAAGGGTCAATCACGAGTGGTAGCAAAATACAGACGGCAACAGGGAAGACATGAGCAAAGCACTGGTTGAGAAGACACAATAACCTGGCAAAGAGGAACTGCTGAGACAAGGCTTATATAGGAAGTTCATGGGAGGAGCAAGGAGTTCCAGGTTCAACAGCAATCAAGACACTAGGCAGAGTTATCCAATGGATCAGATAGGATTGTCCAATAGATCAGGCAGGGAGCTGTCCAGCATCCTAGATAGCTCAGTGGGATGGGTCATTGCCAGACACTGAAGAGGTCCCAGGTCACATGGTGGATGATTACCTCAGGGCCAAAACAGAGATGGAGAGCTTTCTAGCTGATGATCCACTGACTTACTGGGTCATGAGAATAGACCACTGGCTGGTATGCTATTGAGTTGTTGGGCTGCCCTGCATCCAGCATGCTTTCAGAATGGACATTCAGTGCTGCATGAAGTTTCATTACTGATCATAGAATGCATCTGTCCGTGGACCGTTTGACTTTTATAAAAATGAATCAGTCCCGGATTACCAGCTATGAAGCCCCTGATGCCGATATCACTGATTAAGTCTTTTTGGGATGTGGAATCTCTGCAGGACCTTGAGGCTTCCTAGCTTTGAAGGTGTTCAATCATTTAATCTGGAAGAATGTTTTTGGTATAGATTTCATAGGCACCCAAAGACCAATTTTTGTGTGACAATTTTTGTGTGACAGCAATTGCAATTTTTGTTGCCTTCATCAAGAGCACGTCTATAGGGTTACGGTGGGAAGGCACCCCCTGACACCCTAAGAGTAATTTTTCTGCACCAGTTTGACAGGTGCATATAATTGCAATTTTTTACAGCAAGGCCAGTTCTTGCTTTCATCAAGAGTACCTCTATAGGGTTACGGTGAGAAGGCGCCACCAACACCCAAAGACCAATTTTTCTGCACCTGTTTGACAGGTGCATATCATTGCAATTTTTTACAGCAAGGCCAATTCTTGCTTTCATCAAGATTACATCTATAGGTTTACAGTGTGAAGGCGCCACGACACCCAAAGACCAATTTTTACACACCCGTTACTTCTATCCAAAGTCAAAGTGACACCAGAATGTCCAACAAATCTCTAATCTTTTTTCCAAGTGCACTGCATTGTGGCCTCATCATACACACTGGCTTCCCAGCTGTTGCTGAACAAAATAAAGGCAGCTTGCAGGGAAAATTTCTTTTTTTTTTTGTTTTATAAATGCAATTATTGCTGCAGCAGATTCTAGACATGGTACAGATCTGCCACTTTACAGATAGACTTAGGGGACCCCCCAGGCACTATATTGGAAGGAATTTTTCATTTTTATGCTTTCACTTTAAAAATCATTTAAAAATGTTGTTTTTCACAAACTTGATACATGTCCTCAGGGCAGGACCCGGACCCTATAACCATTGTATGCCCAATTACTTGCATATAAGCCTTCAAAATGGGCACTTTTGATTTTTGACATTCGGGTCCCATTGACTTTAATGGGGTTCATTATTCGGGTCCGAGATTTCACGGTGTTCAAAAGTTCTGGTGTGAACCAAACAGTGGTCCGTTCGGCCCATCCCTACTAATAATACACTTTTCAGCTGAACTTCAGGTAGCTATAAAAGCACCACTTCAAAACTAGATTTTTCAACTTTGCATCTCTTAACTGACGTTTAAAAGTTGTGTGCATACACACACATATATACTATATATATATATATAGATATATATCTATAGATATATATCTATATATCTAGATATATATCTATAGATATATATGTATATAGCTATTTGGTATGTATAGCTGTATATGTATATTTTAGCTGTGCCTTTAGCTTTTTGCCTACAGCTTTATATTGAAATTCTTGCATAAATACAGTGCTGAATAGTTCTGTATAAAGCATAAGTAGGCTCAGTGCAAGAATAAAGATAGAGGGACACTATTCTATATCCCTTTATTAAAATGTATCCCTTTAAGCTCTGGTCCTAATCTACTTATTTTTCACTTTATCATTTTCTATCTCATTTCATAAACCATTATAGCCCCACAGCAATCCTTGCTCTACATCATTTGTCAAATTGTCATGCATCTTTATCTTCTTTTTCCAATTTGTTGTATGCCATTATCCCAATGCTGTTGCATCCTAACATGCCAATATTTAAATTCCTTGCTGACTTGATGGGCAATGTTGAGTCCTATAGGTCAAAAAGGTATACAGTATACAGTATGTCAGACTGATGCTAGTAGCAATGTACTTTGATGCAATTAGTGTAAATATCTGTATTTGAATTGGTATCCACCTCTTACAATCCAGCTATACAGCAGCACTAAGAGCCCTTTCACACTCACAGCACCCGGGCATTGGCAGTAAAGAGCCACTATTTTTAGTGGCGTTTTATCGTCGTTTTAGCAGTGCTTTTCGACCGCTAGTGAGGTGCTTTTAACCCCCGCTAGCGGCTGAAAAAGGGTTAGAAGCACCGGCAAAGCACCACTGGAGCTTTACAGGTGCTATTTTTTAGCGCTATAGCACCTGTAAAGTGCCTCAGTGTGAAAGGGGTGCAATATTGAGAGAGTGGGGGAAGCAATGAGAAGCAATCAGGTGTGCTATAGCTAAATAGGCTAAGAACGGATATGCTGATAAGAGAAGAGAGCAGAGATGATTTGATTCATTTACTGATGCTATTTCACTCTCCAAATAGATGGCTGAGGGTGGGGGGATAATAACACTGTATTCCTTTAAGGGCTAATTCACACAGTGTGCGGTGACAGACATTTATCTGTATTGTTAAATATCTGTCACTGCAAGGACACACAGGAAACTATTGTTTCCGATGTGTCCAATCACACTGCAATGTATCCTAGGGCTGGGCTGCAGCGTGCTGCAATAAAATGCAGAAATCCTGCATTTTATTGCAGTGCACTGTATAGAATAGCATAGCACTGTACAACAGTGCCATGAATGAGGTGTATGTTTTGAAAACTTTCAAATGAAGATTGTAGAAATTAAAAAAGAGCAGCCACATCTGGGAATGGACCGCTGCCGTAGCAGTAAAGTGCTCCGGCAGCTGTCCATTCCAGTTTGAACTCAGCTGAACCTGTCAATGTGGTTTCATCCACGTAGCCAAATGGATAAAAATGCAAATCCTTTGGCAGGTAAAACAGCTTCCTTCAAATGAATTTCTTCTGTACATAGGTGTTTGTTTGGAGTTCAGCTTAAAAATATATTCCTTTCACATATTTTTTTTTCAGTCAGTTGCAAAAGCAAATGTATTTCTTGCTTAGCATTAGTGAGTGTACGTGGGCAGGCCATCATCCAGTGTGCTTCTTGACTGGCACAATGGTCAGAGCCATTTACCTATAAACTGTGTTCCAGTGCGATCTGCTTGATTAAAAACTCGTTTGGGCAGCAATAGCTATCCTGCCAACTTGATGGCACCAATACAGAGCTGCATTAAATGTAACATCCTCTGGTTTTGTATTAATGCTTTCACCTAGAATTTGCAGTAATGGCAGAAATATGACTATTTCTTTAAGAAGATTTTGAAGAAGAAATATAATCATTTCAAGTGAACAGGAAAAATGATCTATCATTTGTACCATAAGCAATGAACTACACTGCCCATGATGGTTATTTAATTTCAAATGTCTGTTTCCTGGATTTGTACTAGCACAGCAGTGCTGCCCTGAAGGGAGCAATGTATTATGTATGTAATGGGTAGTAATATCATTATACAACTGGACGTGAATGAGACTGGAAGACTGCAAATAACAAAACCATCTATCCCTTCAAAAGCATAGGTTTGGAAATCTCAGCTGGAATGTTTTTACTTGGTATTCAAAAATAATTTTTTGTTTTTGTAAAATATTCCATTAATGTGTATTCCTAACGAGCCAGTGATGACTGAATTGAGCAACGTAAATGTTCGGTCTTTATTTATTATAATGGTCCAAGGCTATTAGTTAAGGATTTGCCCCTTGTTTGTTTACTTACTTTGTCCAAGCTGGCCACTTTATCTGGAATGAGGGTGCAGTGAGGAAAGCGCCAGACAAATTGTATAAATATCCACAAGTGTTTTTGAACAATATACAGTAAATATCCAGCGTTTTTTGGGGGTTTAAAGTGTCTTGCTGCCTATCTGGCACCTGGAGCAAGCCCTTTTTTCAATAATGCCTAAATGACTTTGTAAGTTTGCTCTGGATATATCAATAAAGTTTCTTTCTAAAGCACTTTAAAAGTCATGCAAAAAACAGACAGGAGGGCGCAAACGCCTAGTGCATTACCATGAAAAATGTTTATTGGATCCAAAAGCCATATGTACACTCAGAAACATAGTAGGAAACAAGCATAGCAAAAATCAACAACTCCAGCTGTGCGGCGATAGCGTGTGACCATGTATGACACAGTTGGAAGGCTAACGTGTTTCGGGGGACATGTCCCTTTCTTCAGAGTTTGGAAGCAGGGGGCGTGCCCCGGAAACATGTTAACCTTTAAGTTTCAATAATGGTGTACAATTGACTTTTGGATCCAATAAAGATTTTTTGTGGTAATGCACTTGGCATTTGTGCCCTTCTGTGTATTTTTTGCAGTGTTGAAGATTACCCGATCTGAGGAAGTGTGCATCGGGCGAACCGTTACAGTGATATTAGTGGACGTACTATTACCTGAGTGCTAGAGTGTTTGAACTCAATTTCAAAGTCAATGTAAAGGGGAATCCTTTGAACCTCTGAAACACCTTGTATTATTTTTTTTTTACTGTATGTAACTCCTAATAAAAGAAAAAAAACACTAATGAACATTACACAATCTGCCCTTTCCTTCCTGTACTCTCAGCCTACCTATGGCAGCTGGTCTTTGGAGAGCTGCCTAAAGGATTCCCCTCCACTACCAGACTCAAAACTCAACTAAACATTGATTATAAAAATAACCTCGCTCCCCACAATTTTCCTTTACTTTAGGAATGGTGTCAGGGCATTTGCTGCCTGTTATCTGTTTAACCCCACATACTGCAAAAGTTAGGAGATAGTGTGTGTGAGGTCAGCACGAAGCAGGGTATGCGCTATCAGATCAGATGACCTCTGGTCCTCCGGTGACCTCAACAATTGTAGTTCCTTCATATTGATAGGTTCCTATTAGGATAGATATTAAAGTTTGGTTTTCAAATACAGCTCTAGAAGCCAGGGGCGTGCAGTCAGGGAAGGCAGGTGAGGAAGAGCCTAGAGAGTCATAGCTCAGTGACTTGGGGTCACAGAGACCCCACATTTGGGGGGTGTGTAGCTGAAGTCCTACCCCATCCCCATCACTGGTTTGGGGCTCCTACAATCTATGGTTCTGTTTGCAACAGACTGAGAGGATGAGCTTCACAGTGCCACTCCTCACTTCTTGTCAGAGGCACTGAGCTCAATGGACAGCTTGGAGTCTTGGACGAATGGTAAAGTACCATTGGAACAAGCTGTCCAATAAAAATACTGCAGTGGAGGCTCTCATCTCACTGCAGTGTCATAGAAGGGGGCATGTGTATGGGTAAAATATGTACCCACAATCCCATGTTTTTCTTACACAGTTAAGAGGGAGAATGAGAATCTTCTGCTTCTGAAAAGGTACTGTTTTAATCAATTATATATAGTGTTATGCTATATGTTATAACATAATAATTTATTATTTATCTATTTATTATTTATCTATTTAAATACTGGTTGTAAGTTATAACTTTGTCCATTAACCCACCTGCTTGAGTACAGTAAATTACAATATATAATACAATATATAATAATTACTTACTTATGGTAATTAACACCTTGCCACCTCGGCCAATTCTGCAATTCTGACACTTTTTTCCTACATGTGAAATTCATATTTTTTTTGCTCGAAAATTACTCAGAACCCCCAAACATTATATATATATATATATATATATATATATATATATATATATATATATATATATATATTTAGCAGACACCCTTGTGCAGCAATTTTTCAAACACATTTTCTTGGAAAGAAACTGTTTAAGGGATAATAAAAAAAAAAAAGTAAACAGTAAAGTTAGCCCGATTCTTTTTTTTATAGTGTGAATGATGATGTAAATAGAGTAAATAGATACCTAACATGTCACGCTTTAAAATTGTGCACACTTGTGGAATGGAGCCAAACTTCAGTACTTAAAAATTTCCATAGGCAACACTGTAAATTTTTTTCCAGGTTACATGTTTAGAGTTACAGAGGAGGTCTAGTGCTAGAATTATTGCTCTCGTTCTAACGATCATGGCGTATGTAACCTGTGTGTATCTGGCTTCTGATACTAGTCAGTGCCTCACCAGCCACTGACCTCACTGCACATCCCTGCAAGATGCACCATCATGCTGAATCAAAGGATTCTGAAGCCCAAATCCTATTATTTTAATTAATAGTAGGGTAAGGGAGGGTTATGGAACTGTACTTTATTCATTGCTGTGCTGCTCTTTAGAGGTTTCTCTTCAATCAGAGAAGGATATCAAGGAGAAATTCCCCTTTTTAAGTAACATAATTAAAATGAAGAGAGGGACACATAACGAGAAGGCTGTACATAAGCTTCTTTCTTTGTACATCTTCTCCAGCACAACACTGGAGTCTTCTATACCCGTGTGCTACAGTACTAGGATGCAGAATCCAGGTTTAGCTCAACGTTGGTCTTTGGAACACTCTGAGCCTTACAATGCAATGCTAATACCAAATAACCAATAATGAGACACACTCTGTCAGACTAAATTATATGGGCACCCTGTGCAGTGAGAATGCCGTGGGTAGGTAAGGCCCCAGTTCAAGAAGGTGAGGCTATAGCGAAGTGAACATAATTACAGGACCAGGGGCAGAGAAGCCTTTTCTGTAGTGAGATTATAGTTTTGGTTTTAGAAAGTCAGATAGAAGGAATCGTTCACTTTAGAAAGACAGCTGTTATCTGGCACAGCAGGGACTCTCATTCTATGCTAGAGGCTGCCACTACCTGACTCATAGAAGTAGGGTTTGATCTGAGGTAGAGCATACATCTGCAGCATCACACACACACACTGATATTTCTGCATCAGCTAGCATGGATTCTGGAAATCAGGCAGCTGCAGCCTCCAGCACTGGATGGGAGACTTGGCTTTGATAAATACCAGCCACACTGACAGTTTGCCTTTAATACGACAAACTCTAGGTTTTCTAGTGCTTCGGAAGAAAGTCCTCAGGCCCTGGCTGATGTAAAATTCTGTGCAACATAGCAGGTACTTTAAGCAGCATTCCTGACAACATAATAATTATTAAAGTAGCAGTCCAAATGTGAGCAATAATGTGCCGCATCATCCTATTTATACAGGACACCCTTTAGTTAGTCTGCTAGGTGAACTCTAAATTAACTCAAAAATGTTAGCCTGCAGGATTTCAGTTTATTACTAAGTAAATCAGCAAGAAAGGCAGATTCGCAAAACTCTGCATCCAGTGAATCCACCCAATCTGCTGCCAATCCAGGCAGATCAGTTTGATGAGCATTAAAGAGCAACTCTACTTTTGTTAAATGCAAACTTCACCTTTTCAGGCAGAATTTCATTTTTCATAATAAATAGAGACCTTTTCTAATGTAGATAGCGCAAAAAGTAACCAGTGGGATTATAGTGGTGCCAAAAAACAGACAGCATTAGATATAAAACTTAACAACTTTTTTTTAGCACATGAGTACAAATATAAAAAGTGTATATTTTTGTTTTACTCATATCCAGTATAGGGTCACAATGAACGATCACTTTGAACAAATGGTTGTGATGTAGTGTTTAATTCCAACACGTTTCACCAAATTTGGCTTCTTCAGGGAATTTATGAAGATCATTAATAATCAACCAACTATAACAAAAATACATGCACAAAAGGTCAGTAAGTAACAAAGTGACATAGTACAATATACAACTATTCATTTATATTCATGTTTATTTTTGAAATAAGACTCCTACTGAAGAAGTCACGCCCATTGACGTAACACGTATAGGGGGAGGAGTCGTAGTTGGTGATGTCATCCTGCGGCCATTTCGTTTTACATTGAGATTTTCATGTCCGAATAGCCCTCACTGCTTAAGTGCCTCTTTTGTGAGTACTTTGAATGCTGCTTTTTTGGAGGAAAAAATTACTTTTAAAGCAGAGAGCACTAGTTCCCTTTGGTTTTGTTCCCATCCATACCTGATATCCTTAAGGGAGAGTCGAGGCTTAGTAAGCCACTAGGGAAGAAGAGGGGAGACAGCAGCATGCCAGGTCAATCTAAGATTACCCCAGGGGGACCTGCTGTTTCTGACCCCCTGGTAAAATGGGTTAGAATATGAGGTATATGGCCATACTGGGGCATACTGGTGAAGGAGAGCACTTGTACTTTAGATATCATTCATGCACAATCTGGTAAAGCAAAGTTTTTTGATATTACAATTTGATGCTGCCAGCATTTGATATCAGGACTGTTATATGGACTACTTATCGCTTTGTCACATTATGTTTTTGATGTGTGATTTTTTTTACTAGTAGCACAGCACTGTGTTGGAATTTTTATTTAGTAAATGTGTAGTGAACACCTTTTGTCAGTGATAGCAGCAACTAGAATTTATATGTATCGTACATTTTCATTTATATATTTATATATATAAACACATTATTTTTGAGCACTATTATAGGATTGCGCTGATAGAGGATTGGTTTATATGTTACTCATTGACTATTATTTTTGTTATAGTTGGTTGACTATTAGTGATCTTCAAAAGAAGCCAAATTTGGCAAAACATGTTGGGATTAGCCACTACATCATAACCATTAGTTTAAAGTGATCATTCATTGTGACCCAATACTAGATATGTGTAAAACAAAAATATACACTTTTTATATTTTTAATCATGTACTTAATAAACGTTGTTAAGTTTTATTATTATTATACACGATTTATATAGCGCCAACAGTTTACGCAGCGCTTTACAATGTAGAGGAGGGACAGCACAATTACAGTACAGTTCAATACAGTGGAGCTTACATTCTAAATTGAGTGGGTGGTAGTACAAAAGGTAATAAATGCGGGGAATGATTTGATGCAGGTGTTTTATATCTAACGCTGTCTGTTTTTTGGCACTGTTATAATCCCACTGGTTACTTTTTGCTCTATCTACATGAATAAAGGGATGAGGTGCATGATACACCATTGCCACCTAACCACAATACCACCAAAAGACCTTTTCTAATGTCTTTTCGGCCCAAGCCATATCGATGTGCTTATCTCTTACTTAACCACTTGCCGATCAGCCGCCGCAGTTGTACTGCCTATGCGAGTGCCCAGCGGTCACGATCACTGACGGTCACGATCACCGCTGGGCTCCCGCGATCGCCGCTGACACATGGAGAACCGTGATCTGTGTGTGTAAACATACAGAGTATGAACAGCGATCTGTCATCTCCCCTGCACAGTCCCCTCTCCCCTTCAGTTAGAACACACACTAGGGAACACATTAACCCCTTTATCGCCCCCTAGTGTTAACCCCTTCACTGCCAGTGACATTTTTACAGTAATCAATGCATTTCTATAGCATTGATCACTGTATTAATGCCAATGGTCTCAAAAATGTGTCAAAACTGTCCGATGTGTCCGCCATAATCTCGCAGTCCTGATAAAAATCGCAGATCGCAGCCATTAGTAGTAAAGAAATAAAAATGCCATAAAACTATCTCCTATTTTGTGGACGCTATAACGAAACCAATCAATATACGCTTATTGCAACTTTTTGCCACCCGCCCTGCCCTCAAATGATGGCGGGGTGGTACGGCTCTCGTTCTGGGACGTCCTATGATGGCGTCCCAGAACAGCTATTCTTGCACGCCCACAGGGGTGTGCAGAGCGTGAAATGCAGCAATCGTGGCTGTGCAGTGTTGCTAGGACAGGAGAGTCAATCAGCGGCATCTCCATGCAGGGGGAGGAAATTGTAAGTTTTGGGGGGGGGGGCTTCTCTTCACATCATCTGTATACAGAATGCCTCCAGGTTGCCATAATTCATTGCATTTTGCAAAAAATTGCAGCACTGCAGATTTAAAAGAAAAGGTCTTTAAAAAAAAAAAAAAAACATTCCATTATTATATGACTTGTTTAGCAATTGTATATACTGTATTATTATTTTTTTTTTTATTTGCTATTTTTTTTCTCACAAAAGTGGAGTTACGCTTAAAAAAACACACAAATATCGCTAGCATACAGTCAGATATTAACCATCTAGTATTTACATTACACTATACGCCCAATTCATTAGGTAGTACTAATGCTCTCTAATGTCCCAAAGCAGAACATAGTGTAATGCCACAAATCAGCTCGGTAGGGTTAATTGTTCTCGTCTCCTAGAAAGCATTAAGAATTATTTTACTTCCCGTAATGTAAAATGGATGCCCATAACCTAATTACAGCCTAAGACATAATCATCAGAGATTCACGAAGCAGCACACTTGTTAATGAATAAATAGAATTATGCCTGTTAGCACATCATCTTGATAGGCGAGCATACAGAGACAATGTCTCAGTTTATATTTCGTTGGCAAACCCTACAAATAATATTACAGATGCTATGGAAAAAAATACTGTATGTCTATGGGAATGCTAATTTCATATGGCTGTAAGTAATCATTTTATTATGCAGAGTACACATAGAAGCAAGAAATTCCATCAGAATATGGATTACTGCACAAAGTCACAAAAAATTACTGCATTTTGAATCTTATTTATGGTAAATTTCATCCAGAACTAATATTTAAGCTACAGCGGAACCAGGATTTCCAACGTTGCACTTTTTTAAGTATTTCATTTTCTGTAAAACAGCTAAAATTGTATGGACACATCACCATAGGAATAGGTTGTTTTCAGCCAAGTGATGAAACCAATTTTTAGGCTGTTGAAGGGGATCTCAGTAGACTTTCCTCCAATCCACCCCTCCTCCCCTTCACTACACAAATAGCGCTGTCTTTTTTTTTTTTTACTTTATTTTATTAAAAAATTATGTGACCCTGCCTCCCCATGTACGTCACTGATGTAGATGAAAGATGTACACGGTGCTAGCTGTGCCTCCTGGGATGTGCACGTCACATACCCCAGGAGGCATAGCCTTTCATTCAGAAAGGAGGAAGGGGGCATGCCCAGTGTTGTGCCATTGGGAGGCACACCGGCTGAACCTGGAAGAGCCAACGGGCCTCTCGATGACATCACAAGCTACATGGCATGAAGACAACAGGATCTCAGCAGGACAAGACTGGATCTTCTAGGTGGATGCAGGGCCGTTTTTAAGGCAGGGCAAAAGGGGCAGCTGCCCTGGCCCCTGTCATTGTTGTGGGTCCCAAAGCAGCTGTCTCATACTTACTTGCCAACTATCCCAGTTTAAATTCCCTCGTCCCTTGAGGTTTTAGTCTCATGCTGTGTCCTAATATCTCAGTGTGAAGTTCTGTTACTAATGCTGCCCAGCTCTGCCCTATTGTTGTGTACAGATGACTCGCCTGCAGACCCTGTGTTTACATGTAAATACCGGCATTGATATAAATAGCAAGGGCATTCATTTGTAAATAGTGGCGGACCAGCAGTATTCTATGTAAACAGAGGCAGTATTCATATGTATATCATGCCCCCCTGAGGTCATATCCACCATCATCTATATTGAATGCTACCCACTGGGGAGATAAAGGGACATGCTTGAAAGTCCTGCCTACAACTATGGTCATTAAGCCTACCATCAGCCTGTTCTGCAAAGGTAAGCAAATTAGTGGGGAGGGAGGGTAGTGTGGGGTGTGCAGAAGTAGGCAGAGAAGGAATTACAGTTTGGGATGCACAGTTGAGCAAGGAGGGGATGTATGGAGGTAAGGAAGGTGGGTGCAAAGATGAGCAGGGGCGTCAGGTAGAGTTAAAGGGGGGGGGATTGAAGTGGAGAGCATGGGGGAGGTTTGGGGTGCAGAGGTTAGCATGGGTTTTAGGATGCAAAGGTGTACTGACAGGGTAAAGATGTAGGTCACGTGTAGGGCAGCCCATTCATTTCAATCAGCTGCTCTATGCGCTACAAATGCAGAAGAAAGTCTCAAACCCTTTTTCAAATTCACACGGTGCCAAGGCACATGTCAGGAGATGCGTGAGGATGCCATTAACAATTAATGGCACTGCTAAAGGGCAGCACATTTCTGTTGTGTCAGGAAAGTGATTTTGCATGCGTTCCCGACACACATAAATGTGAACGCAGGCTAAATGTCTCAGTTACACTGGTGGTCAATGTAAATCTTCTCATTACATTGGTGCTTGGTGTAGAAATCTTTCATTCACACTAGTGGTCAGTGTGAATGTCCCCCCTTATATTGGTGGTCACTGTAAATTCCTCCTTACATTGGTGGTTACTATGAATGCTTCTATTATATTAGTGGTCAGTGTAAACCCCTATTATATTAGTGGTCAGTGTAAACCCCTATTACATTGGTGACCAGTGTTGAAACTCTTTAGATTGGTAGTCGGTAAAAAAATCAGCATTGCCATTGATTACACCTTCCCCTCCCCCCCAGCACTGCCACTGATCCCAGGAGTCCTAGGATCCCTAGGAGTTTTCTGTCTATTAATGAGTCCCCTCACCTCCCCAGTCCATGGTGTGCAGGCAGTGAGGAGATGATGTGCTGTAACCTCTAGCAACCAATCAGTAAGCGGTAATGATGTTCAGTAACCTCTAGCAACTAATCAGTCAGCAAAAATGTTTGCTGTAACCTCTAGCAACTAGTCAGTGAGTGGTAATGATACACTGTGACCTCTGGCAACCAATCGCAGTCGCTGTCTGATCTGATTCAGTAAACTGATTTTGAGTCTAGCTGCTATTTATTGTATGTCTCAGAGCAGGTGGAGAGCAAAACTGCATGGGGGGGGCCCCAAGAAAATTTTTGCCCAGGGTCCAATCAATATTAAAGACATCCGCCCTGGGTGGATGTGTATCTGGAATGTGCACAACGGACCACCTGATATGCAGGGGTAAAAAAAGTGCAGGTCTGCTTAAAGAGACTCTCTTTCTTTGCCCATTCAGGGCAAGGTGAGAGTATCCCCTAATAACCCACATTCCTCCAAAAGTCATACTTACTAATTTAATCTTACATATTAAATCACCTCCAGCCATCACCTATCTCTCAGATATAAAATAAGCAAAGACAGAAGTTGTAAAACTAATCTGATTTCTTTTTATGAGGAGGTAAGTAAAACCTTGGACAAAGGAGTGGCAGTGGGTGTAGTATATTTTGATTTTGCCAAAGCGCTTGACACAGTTCCCCACACATGGCTAATGTGTAAGGTAATGTCTACAGGCTTGGAAAAATATGTTTGCAAAAGGATAGAAAACTGTCTAAAAGACAGAATTCAGAGAGTAGTGGTTAATGATTCTTACTCTGAATGGTCTATGGTTATTAGTGGTGTTCCCTAAGGTTCAGTGTTGGGACCCTTACTTTTTAATATATTTATAAATGATATAGGGTCTGGGATTAAAAGTACCATTTCAGTGTTTGCAGATGACACCAAGCTAAGCAGTGGAATAATGTACTTACAGGATGTCTCCAAATTACAATCTGACCTCAATGCACTCATTGGGCAACTATGTGGCAAATAAGGTTTAATGTTGATAACTGTAAAATTTTGCACTTGGGAGCTAGAAACATGTATGCACCATACATACTAGGAGGAGAACAGGTGGGGGAAACAATGGTGGAGAAGGATCTGGGTGTTCTGGTAGATTATAAGCTTAATAATGGTATGCAATGCCAAGCTGCGGTTTCCAAAGCAAGCAAAATTATTTCTTGTATTAAGAGATGGACTACAGAGAGAGAGAGAGAGAGATATCTGTTTTGCCCCTGTACAAATCATTAGTAGGACCTCATATGGAATATGCAATTCAGTTTTGGGCACCAGTTCACAAAAAGGATATTGGGGAACTGGAGAAAGTACAGAGAAGGGCAACCAAACTGATAATAGACATGGAGGAGCTCAGTCATGAGGAGAGATTAACTGAACTGATTTTATTCTCTATTATTTTATTTAAGAGGAGATTAAAGGGGCGATATGATCTACATGTATAAATATATACGTGGTCCATATAGTGAACGTTGTGTTGAGTTATTCACTTTAAGGTCATCACAGAGGACAAGTGGGCACTTTTTACATTTGGAGGAAAAGAGATATAATCTCCAAAAAGGCTTCTTTACAGTAAGAGCTGTGAAAATGTGGAATAGACTCCCTCGAGAGTTGGTTCTGGCCAGCTCAGTAGATTGTTTTAAGAAAGGCCTGGATTCTTTCCTAGATACACATAATTTAAATGCATATTAATATGCATGGGTAAAGTTTATCCAGGGAATATCCGATTGCCTCTTGGGGAATCAGGAAGGATTTTTTTCCCCTGCTGGAGCAAATTGGTTTAGTTTAGCGGGGATTTGTTGCCTTACTCTGGATCAATTGTGGGTATAGGACTGTATATATATACAGTAGGATTTTTATATATATATATGGACTTTTTTTCAACCAGTCTAACAGAGTAACTATGTATCTACTATGTAGTTCAAAGCTCCACTCCTCCATCTCAAAGGCATTACTTTTCTACAGCTGGACTCTCTAAACCAGGGGTCTCAAACTGGCGGCCCTCCAGCTGTTGCGGAACTACAAGTCCCATCATGCCTCTGTCTCTGCTTGTAACTGTCAGCCTTGCAATGCCTCATGGGACTTGTAGTTTTGCAACAGCTGGAGGGCCACCAGTTTGAGACCCCTGCTCTAAACATTGGCTTGTTCTACTACACAATGGAGAATCCATCAACGTGCCTGACACCATCGTTTGGCTTTGTGGTAACTGCAGGATTTGATAGAAATATTCATTTTTTTTAGGATACCTTGGAAGTGGGGTCAACAAGAGATTTGGAGATTTGGCCTAGAGTCTACAAGAAAGGTTTTACAATTCAACATGAAAGCAACCAAAAAAAATATATAATTACGGTTGGGTTTGGCTTTTAAATAAACTCCCACATACCAGCAGAGGCAAAAGCCTGAAAAACACTTTTTTACAGGCCACTGAGTGATTTCTACAAGAACATTTTTTTTTCTTAAGGAAATGTTCATAAATGACACATTAATGTTACATTGCATACTATCTCAGATCTAAAATAATTATGTATGCTTTACATTCATTGTCTGCTTTTGGTTCCACAAAATACACTTAATGGGCCAATTGTTTGCCTGGTCCATTTTCACAGTTTTCAGACATGTATTCACACATTGTGAAAGTGCTTGCACTTTACGTGAATAATAAATAAATGAGCACAAACCAAACTGTAAATTAAAAAGCTAAATTCCAATCTATGTTTACATTTTTAAACCAGTAAATATGACAGGGATATTTTCAAGGCAACATTTGGACAGATTTGTTGATTTTTATAACATACTGTGTATGTATACGCTTCCTCTAGTGTAATATTTTTTTCCTACTCCTGTTATACATCATTCCCCCTCAATCAGTGACATTTCTATTGCTGTTTAGCCTAAGAACTCATCTGCATGGCTTTGTCACTGTTTGTTGCCACCTTGCTGCCCTTAAATACAGACAAGTCCAGAGTGCAGAAGGACCTGGGGAACATATGGCCCATAAGGCATTCTTGGGCTGTTTCTAGGGCAGCAGTCTTGTCAGCTGTGGACACATCTATCTATAGCAGAATTGAAAATAAAAGGGATGTCCAGTCATAACTGGCAGAGTATTCACTAGAGTTGCCTTCTTCAACCATGGTTGCAAAAATCCTCAGGTTTCATCTAGAGCAGAGATAGACAACCTCAGCTGTGTTAAAACTACAAATCCAATGAGGCATCACAAAACTGACTTGCATAGGCATGTCTCCCAGAGGCAGAGGTATGATGGGATTTGTGGTAGTGTGTTTAGATGGTTCCGTGCTATGGACAGATATTTCTATATGTGTGTGTGTAGCTGTCACAAAATAAATAGGGTCATTAAAAAGTGGGTATGGCGCTGCTTTAAACAATATGTGCTTTATAAAATGTGTAAAGAAAAGCTAGTACTATGGCCTATGCAATAAAATACATATTACATATTAAAATGCAAACTATGTGGCATAATGAATAAACAGAGACTTCAAATAAAACAAATCAAACAAATAAAAAAATTGGTGCAAATGGCATATAAAGGGACCAGTGCTCCAAGTTTTAAGTGCTTATGTGATTAGAAATAAAGGTGACAAAGGTTATATATCCTTAGAATAGTGCCCAAAATGACGTTGTTGTGACGAAACGCGCAGGGGGAGCTACATCGTTATTGCATCATTTCTGGTTTCAGATCCATGGAGCGCATCACATCCTGGACTTCCTGTGTTTTAATGCTGTTTGATGTTTAACAAAATGTAAGTGCAATATAACCTACTTTTAATAAATCGTGGATAACGGAATTACACTATGGAGCTTGTTTTTGAAATTTCCATGCATGTATGAGACTGCTGGGGCAGTGGAAGTATGGATAAGGAGAGACAGCCCTGGGTTGGTCCTGGATATCCATATACAGCCAGGTGGTGCTGTGAATGCTGGCTACCCCTTTGAGGGGAGCTATTTCTGGTGAGTGAAGCAACAAGAGGGGGAGCACCTGTGGAGACACCGAGCAAACCACATGTATTTGTGGAATTCTTCTTGTTACACCACCAGGAACAAGTGTTTCATAGCAGCACTATATAAAAGGCTATATATATATATATATATATATATATATATATATATACCTGTATATACTGTATATAGATACATCCAGCCCTCAAAAATTTCACTCACTTGCTCACATTTTGTGAGTGATTTTGAGGGCTGGTGAGCGTGGGCTGCCTGGGACACGGGGAGGCTGTGTTGGCGGACACGGGCAGGCTGCGTTGGTGGACACGGGCAGCCTGCATTGGTGGACACGGGCAGGCTGTGTTGGTGGGCACAGGTGAGGCTGTGTTGGTGGGCACAGGTGAGGCTGCATTGGTGAGCACAGGTGAGGCTGCATTGATGGGCACAGGTGAGGCTGCATTGATGGGCATGGATAAAGTTGTTGTTAATATTTTTTTAACTTAATTCTGCATAAAACATTTAAGTGAAATGAGATAATTTATGACGGTGTGTTTAGGGGTGGAATTAGGGGGATATCGGGGTAGGGGTTGGGTGGGGCAACTGGGGAGTAACCCTTGAGGTCATATTAACACATGATTCTGGGGCACTATACTAAGGATACATAACCTTTGTCACCTTAATTTCTAATCACATAAGGACTTAAAACTTGGAGCACTGGTCACTTTATATGCTATTTGCACCAATTTTTTGATTTGTTTTATTTGAAGTCATTTTGTATTCATTATGCCACATGGTTTGCATTTAAATATGTAATATGTATTTTCTTGCATAGGCCATAGTACTGGCTTTTCTTTGCACATTTTATAAGGCACATATTATTTAAAGCAGCACCATACCCACTTTTCAATTACCCTAATTATGATGGGATTTGTAGTTTCACTACAGCTTCTGTATCAAGGTTTTCTACCCCTGCTCTAGAGGTTTCCAGGGGTTCCTTTAACAGCGAGGGATGGAAGTTCTGCCTAGTTCCAGCATCCTTGTCACTTCACAGGGTCAATGGGATCAGACCAATGGAGCCCTTTTCTCCTATCTCTCAGTTATGTAACTACTGACACCCATGATCTTTTCAGCTATTTTCCTGATGACCTTCAATGTAATGGGTCATTCCTCCCACTGACCATCATTGTAAGGGAGCCCTATACTTAACAACAATGTAAGGGGGGCCATTTCCCCTGACCACTAGTGTAAGAGGGCTCTTCTTTACTGATCACCAATGTAAGAAGGCATTACACTGACCAACAATATAAGGAGTCCCTTCTCCACTGATCCTTAATGTAAGGGGAGTTCCAATGAGCTCCACTGCTACTTACCTTACCTTAAAGTGGTTGCAAACCTCGGTCATGGAATTTTAGCAAAGCACATACTGTATATCTGTAGTGTTTACGTATATCTCTCAAAAGCTCTAAGTGTTGTCTCTCTCTGGTGCTTTGTTCCTCTGTTATCAACATGAGTCACTTCTGAGAAGTTTTCCCAACACATGAGATAAAATTGTGTCGGGGGGAGGGAGCTCAGCACAGAGCTTGTCTATTAACAACACAGTTCTGCTTTGTGGAGGTGGGTGTGTCCCTTTCCTCCAATCAGCTCTCACACACTGTAACTGCAGCCTCTCTGGCCTCTTCTCTGCGCTCTTAGATTTTTAACATGATCTGCCCTTTTGAAGGTGTGTAGAGAAGAGAAGACTACAGATAAGCAAGTAAAACCTATGGCGGAAGATTGGTTTCATCTCTGTGTATCATCTGAGGCTGTTCACTTTACTGGGTATATGTGAGGGTTTACAACCACTTTAAGCTTCTGTGGGGCATGGGGTGGTGCCATTCTCGTGCTGATGAGCGGCAAATGGCAAACACACCTTTTCCCCCAAACAAGCTGCAGCAAGATGCTGTGAGCCATCTTCTTAGCGAGATATGGAGTATTCAACTTCTCCCTGATCTTGTTGTATGGGGTATGGATGCTGAGGTGACAGGTAAATATATATTGTCTAACTTTTTCCCCTCTGGATTTTATTTTAATGTTATTGCTGATTTTCAACAAGTAGGAAGAGGGGGGCACTTAAAAAGCAGATCTTGCATTTTAGCTGGAAGGACCACTTTAATGTTTTTTTTAATACTTAATACTGAAACTGATTGTGTTGTTAGGAGCAGGAGAGGCATTAAAATTTATCTGCTCTTGGTATGAAATATACTATATAGTCCACATTCCTTATCCTTTTATGTATTATTATATCTACAACTTTGTGACCACATTAATATACCTTGTGTTGTATATCATTGTTTTTCGAGACCTGAAAATTATTTAAAGGGTAAAATTATGAGTAAGTCTGCACTATAGTCTTCGTAGACCAAGCAATACCAACCTAACTCTTCTCTCTCCTGTTTCTGTGCCGGCTGATGACTGATTCGAGATAGCTGGCAGTATGCTGCGACTTATAGCCCATTATGTTTTTATCAAAGTATTCCACATATTGGCACACATCTTCACCTTGATTCAACTGTATCCTTTGCTGTCACATTAGTGTCAGCAGCGATATTAGCAGGATTGCCACATTCCCCCTGCCAACAGATTTGAGCAAGTTAACCACGAACAGTTAAACTTCTGAGTTAATGGAGTCCTTAAAGGTCAATTTACCAAAAAATTGTTAATCTAAGAGTTTTGGTTGTTTAACCGCTTGCCGACCAGCCGCCGCAGTTATACTGCGGCAACATGGCTTGGGTGCGTGAATCGCTGTCATGTTACGTCGCTTCCAGATTTGGCTACTAGGGGCGCACGCTCCCTGCTCACCCATGGAGCCGATGCAAGTGCCCAGCGGTTGCGATCACCACCAGGCTCCTGCGATCGATTGGGGCACACTGAGAACTGGGATCTGTGTGTGTAAACACACAGTTTTTGGTTCTCTGAGGGGAGAACAGACAGATTGTCGGTTCATAAAGAATATGAACAGCGATCTGTCATCTCCCTTACACAGTCCCCTCCCCCCTCCAGTTAGAACACACACTAGGGAACACAATTAACCCCTTAAACGCCCCCTAGTTTTAACCCCTTCACTGCCAGTGACATTTTTACAGTAAAAAAAAAGTAAAAAAAGTAAAAAAAAAAAAATTAATAATAAAAATGCCATAAAACTGTCCCCTATTTTGTAGATGCTATAACTTTTGCGCAAACCAATCAATATACGCTTATTGTGATTTTATTACCAAAAATATGTAGAAGAATACATATCAGTCTAAACTGAGGAAAAAAATAGTTTTATCATATATTTTTGGGGGATATTTATTATAGCAAAAAGTAAAAAATATTGCGTTTTTTTCAAAATTGTAGCCCTTTTTTGTTTATAGCACAAAAAATAAAAACCGCAGAGGTGATCAAATACCATCAAAAGAAAGCTCTATTTGTGGGGAAAAAAGGACGTCAATTTTGTTTGGGTGCAACGTCGCACGACCGCGCAATTGTCAGTTAAAGCGACACAGTGCTGAATTGTAAAAAGTGCTCTGGTCAGGAAGGGGGTAAAATCTTCCGGGGCTGAAGCGGTTAAACCAATTGCCATCTGTTGCATTTTACATAATATAAAGATAAATTAAAGTCCCAACAGGGAGTGTGGGAAATGTTTGTAACAGGCGTGTAGGCTCACAAACTCAAGTCAAGAGATCTCATCAGCAGAATCCCCAAAAGAGGGAAACATTTTGGGAGGATGAGCCCTTTAGAAGCTCTTCTCTTTATGCCAGAAAATATACATTAGTTTTTACTATATTGTTAAGGCAAAGTGCAATGTGCAGCTGCCCATAACATTATTCAGAATTCCCTGAATATGCCTTATTTTCAGTGTGCGTTTGTAACTCGTTTGCTGGACATCAAAACACACATCTGCTAATTGTGTTTGTGGTGCTATTAACAACTAATGGCACCATAAGCGTGACACCCATTTGCAACACATTTCCGAAATGCTCAGCAAAACGTGTGTCTTCTGTGTATTTTGACGCACATTCAGGAAGCGCGAAGTGTGAATGGAGCCATAGAGTGAAATAGGATTGTTATATTTCATGCCATCATTTCTGCTGAATGAGAGCAATCAACACCTTAAAGCGGAACTTCAGTCATTTTTTCATCTTTCCATCTATTTAATCTTCTGCCCTTGTTGCTTTAACTTTGGATAGTAAAACATTTTTTTTTTCTACCAGTAAATACTTTATACAGCTCACATCCTGTTTCTTGCCTGGTCATTAGCCTAGGCTTATGACATCAAGCACAGCTCTCCCTTTCACTCTCGTGAGAGTTTGCCAGGAAGGGAGAGGGTGAGTCATAAGAGGGCCAATGAGAGCTGCAGAGCTGGAGGTGTGCCTCTGTGTGTAAATCCAGGAAGTGAACAGGCAGCAGCTTCAGCTGCCCACAGTTAAAATGGATGCAGCCAGACTTAGTGGAGGGAGATTTTTGCAGTATATTTGGCAAGTAGAGAATCACAGTATATATAAAATAATATGTAAAGTGGTTGGAGGGAAGCTTCAGAATGGCAAATATGTTTTTATTACATATTATGTGAGCAGACTGCAGTTTATTTTATTTTATTTATTTATTTCAGGTACTTATATAGCGCCGTCAATTTACGCAGCGCTTTACATATACATTATACATTCACATCAGTCCCTACACCCTCGAGGAGCTTACAATCTAAGGTCCCTAACTCACATTCATAGATACTAGGGACAATTTAGACAGGATCCAATTAACCTACCAGCATGTCTTTGGAGTGTGGGAGGAAACCGGAGTACCCGGAGGAAACCCACGCAGACACAGGGAGAACATGCAAACTCCAGGCAGGTAGTGTTGTGGTCGGGATTCGAACCAGCGACCCTTCTTACTGCTAGGTGAGAGTGCTACCCACTACACCACTGTGCCCCTCTTTAAGGTCCAAAGACAGCTGACAAACAACCTTACAATCTAGAACTTTCTACAGCGAGAAAACTGAGATCCAGGCAGATATAAACATCAAACTATCATAACCTTGTATCTAATAACACAGTATTATTATTATTATTATTATTAATAATATTATTATTATTCATTTCATTTTACAAGTAGCATAAGTTTGATTTTGATTTGGTACCAAGCTTTTGCAAGCCACTATAGCAGAGTTTAGACTATGAGAAGGAAAAACAACTTGAGGAGCCAGTAAGTTGTGCTGCAAAACTTGTGTATTAACAAAGGGCATGCTAATAATATCCAGTCACCGAATGAGGATGGGACAAGTGATGTAAGTCTTACCTTAGATTAAATAAAGTATCCTGCCCCGGGTTGTGTAGTGCGGCAGTGCCATGTAAATGTCAGGACTACATAGGAAAAATATAATTCTTTTGACACAAAAAGGGTAAAATAGTGCCCATTTTGTGTTTTATCTGTGTACAGTATTAACTTTACAGTGGTTCAAAAGTTAGAACATTCTTACCTTAATGCATTTCCTGAATTAAGGTAAAAAAAATGCCCCACTACATGTTAGCCATGTGCACTGCTGAAAAATGTGTTCATTTTTGTTTTCGTGTCATTCGTTTTTTTTTTCTCTTTTTTGGGTCATTCGTTATGATTGCAATTCATAAATTCGTAAATTCGAAAATCCGTAAATTCGAAAAATCATAAATTCATAAATTTGTAAATTCGTAAATTTCGAAAATCCGAAAATAAGAAAGAAAATCCGAAAATAAGAAAGAATAACTAACTAATAATAACTAACTATTAAATTATAGGTATTGGAATTTCCTTTCAAATTTGGCTCTTAGTGAGTGTAATGAATACGAATTTGTCCAAAGTTACGAATTATCTGAAATAGCGAATGCCACATCTAAACAAATGTAACAAATTAATAATAAATAATAATATTAAGAAGTTTTTATTATTATTATTATTTATTATTATTAATTCGTTACGTTCCATTTGTTTAGATACATTTATTTCGGATAATTCGTAACTCCAGATAAATTCATATGCATTACCTTCACTAACAGCCAAATTTGAAATGAAATTCCAATATCGATAATTTAATAGTTAGTAATAGTTACGTTATTATTAGTTAGTTATTATTTCACATTTTCAAATTTTTGGGTTTTCAGATTTATGAATTTATGAATTTACAAATTTGTGAATTTGTGAATTTAGGAATTTAGGAATTTTCGAAATTACGAATACTCAGAAAAATTTGTCAAGAGGGGTTTTCGTTAATTCGGATGTTTCCGAATTAACAAATTTGTTGTAATTTGTTAAAAAACTAATTCAGAACAAGACATTGCACATGTCTACTACCTGTTCTACCCCACTATCCTTAAACACTTACCTTGCTCCTATCACCGGTCCAGCACTGTTCTGGCTACAGCATGGCTTCTCTCACTTTCTGGTCTCACAAGAGACACTGAGAACCTATGTCAGTCAAACTCTTGTAAGGAGGGAGAAGGGGCATGGTTTACCAGTGCTGTGTTTGTTTATAGGTTCACACAGCCCAACTTTAGAGAGCATATGCATGGGTGCCCCCTTAGCACCCAGCTTGACGGAGGAGAGGACAGCATTGGCAAGGGTGCAGTGATATTGCACAGGTATATATAACATCTTTTTTATTCTAACACACACACACACAGAAATATCCTTTAAGATTGCTTTAAAATACCTTATGTAATTTGTGCTGCAATGATGGCTGTATTCATGCTGCATTCATGGCTAGCCTCATTTTACATAAGTGTATAAAATAAGATGGTTGCACATCAAAGAAAACTATTCACAATGCAAAGCAGCCTGTAAGTGTGGTGCAATGAGCTGCAATATCATGCAGACATGCTGCATTTTATCACTGTGCAATGGATGGCCCCGCATGTTACTGCACTACACACCATGCTATTGTGCGGTGACATGGATGAAGAGTCACTTTGTGTACTTCAAATAAAGTTTTACAAGAAAAAAAAGGGAACTGTGTGATAAGGTATAGTGCGCATCACAACGCTCCCTGACAAATATCACTGCAATGGACAGCTGCCAGAAAATTGTGGAGTTATACCACGCTAGTGTTAGAACATATATATATATATATATATATATATATATATATATATATATATATATCTGCAACAAATATCTCTATAGTGCAAAAAGAAATTGTATCCAAATAAGTTGCGCTCATATAACGTGAGTGATCACATGTAATAAATGAAAAAACAGAAGTGCAATTCTATTGAAGTGCAACACGTTCTAAGTGAAAGGACAATACGTGAAAACTGGAAATAAGAAAGTCTGCATGTAAAAATCTATATGAAAAACTCTTCATCAGCAAAAATAAAAAATAACAATTAAGTCCACTTAACAAGAAAAAAATTAATTAACAGTGTGGAAGATGGTAATTCCAATGGCATGATAAGATCCAGATTCCTTCCACCTTCACCAAAGGAGAGAGAAGAAGAGGAGGAGGGGGGATCCTTGAATCAAAAAAGAACCCCACTCAGTGTGTGGGGACCCTAACCAGAACTGGTGGACCCCCTAAAGAGCAAGGTCTTATGCGCCAGCAGATTTAGCCCTCTGCAGGGTCTACTGAACCTCCATCTTCGTGAAGCCCTCCGGACACAGCAAGAAATATGGTATCCCGATTAGAAATAGAAGGTCCATTCTGAGGGGCGCATTGTGACAGAAGTCACCAGTGCAAAAGGACAAATCACACTCCAATAGTGTAGTATTGTTAAAAAATATATAGCCTTTATTGCTAAAAACGAGCGGATGCAACCACATAAGACATAAAAAACAGCCGGCAAGCTAAAAGAAAGCAACACCCGCACTTTCTGGGTCACGTGGGGCGTAATGACATCAGCGCGTAGCACCGCCCTACATGTTTCGTTATACTTGACGTCATCCTGGGGCACAATGGACAGCTGCCGACACACTAAACCGCTCCAGTTTAGTAAGCAAGCAGTGTGAAGGGGCCCTAAAAATTAGACATAGTGGGCGATGTACAATTTACTTGTATAGGTAATTGGTATATAGCATACAATAAATTAGGGCTGATAACAATGAATCTGTTGGTAAGAACTCAATTATGTATAGTGTTCATTCAGAATAGAATGAGTAAAAGGAACATGTGACTGGTAATACTAGCTCAGATAACCATACAGTCATGTGACCTTTACAATGGCTTGCTATACAGGTTTTTTGATCTCAGAATTGATTGGCCCTATTATAACATAATCACATTCAATATAATAAATTGTACATTCTTTTTTTTTCTATTGTACAAATGTCCCTGACCTTTTCTGATATCTTTTGACAAACTCTCTTTAATTGTATTTCATCAATAATTCTGACATTTTTCATATTAACATCCAGCGTTTTATGTAACATACACACTGCCACTAGCACAGCAATACTAATGACTGCTTTTAAAAAAAAAAAAATGTTGAATATCTAGGAAGCATTGTTCTATCCATACAACATGACCATGATCCCATGCACTGTGGGGCTTTAATGACTGAAGTGGTCAGTGTATACATAAGCTGTTGTACTTATTGTGACCACAGAAAAATACTCTGCAATCTTGACTGTGTAGAAAACATTTTTTTCCTTCTATTTAAAGGTGAAGTGTGGGAATATAAAAAAAAAAACAACAACCACACATACTCACCTCCATGCTTCAGTATTGGTCTGCTGCTGCCAGCACTAATCCTGAGAATCCTTTTTTAAAATTCGATTATCTTCCATATCCATAGGTAACCATTGTGGTTTTGCTCCTGACGAGTGGCTAAAAGGTCCCGAAATGCGTAGAGCTTACAACTACCCATAGGTGTACCCAATTAACAAATATGTATGAACGTTCCATGTCTATTTGTGTTTTTTTTCTGTAAACTCTTTTGATTGACACTTAATGTGTCATATATTCTGTAACTTGCGACTTTTAGCTATTTAATATTTATGTACTTGCATTATAAGTTCTTGTTGGAATGTATTGTCTGATGAAATATAAAGTATTAATAGTGACTATGCGCAACAAGAGTATGTTAATATATGACCATTTTTGAACACAATAAAACCTGTTTTTTACCTAATTTTTTGAAGTTGCTCCCGTGTGCCTCATTTAAAGTCCCGCCCTTTGTTTTTTTCTTTTTTTTTTTTCTATATATGGTTTCCTATAGATGTAGTTCACATCTGTCCATTTTATGGAAAGGGCTAGGGACTTTTTTCTGTTTTCTGGTTCCATAGACTATAATGGATGAAAAGTGTGTATTGAGAAATGCAAAATGCACCTGCAATATGCAAATTGCAATCTGCATAGGTGTGAATCAGGCCTTAATAAAGAGATGCAATACTTAAAAATACTGGAATCCCCAAAGGTATACTACAGGGGTGTCCAAACTATGGCCCTCCAGTTGTTAAGGAACTACAACTCCCATCATGCCTAGTCATGTCTGTGAATGTCAGAGTTTTACAAAGCCTCATGGGAAGTGTAGTTCCGCAACAGCTGGAGGGCCGTAGTTTGGACACCCCTGGTATACTAGCATTGAAAACATGACAAACATATATAGTATAAGGTGGGTGAATTAAATAGAAACGACCCTTCTGGAGTCTGTAAATGTGAACAAAACAAATCAGTGAAATGAGGGCTGGATATAGCTCTAAGCACAGTACCCAGGTACCTATAGGAATCAGAGACAAATAGGCAGCTTTACGAGTAAAATTAGGGAAAAATAATTGCATATAAATTTATTCAATCTCAATACTCTTAACCATGTTAGAATCAGGAAAACAAGCAGATTGACTTTAATAAGATAAATCTAACATAGGGGTGTTACCTAAGGTGCAAACAATTGTATGTAAAAGCTCCAGTGATGAAAATTATGCCCTAAGCGGAACACTGAACTAGTGACCCTGAAATTCAATAGAAGGCTGCCAGCTCTCACAGTAATTGCAGTCACTCACACATAATCTCTTATGCAACTAGTACAAATGCAAGTGATTGGACCTGGAAACAGACAGCCTGTGTCCAGGGCCAAACATTCCATGTGAACACTGCATGAGCAATTACATACAAGTGGCCATGATTAGCTGCAAGAACCAACAGTCTTCCATTGCTTTGATGGGGGTTTCCTTTTCTCTCATTTCCTGCTAGAGTTTTTGCATCTAATCAGAAGCAGGGTGCATTTGCAGGTGTGAATGTACCCTTAAAGTATGTAAACACCAACAATGAACTTATTTTATCTGCTCCCTTTTGGTCTGCAAAATATCCTTCTGAAGGTGTTTTGTTTTATCTGTTCAATTAGTCCAAAAACAGTAGTAAAACAATTTAATATTTTAGATTCTGAGTTTCTTTTCTCTACAAAACCGGATGGATCTACAAAACCCCAGTGTCTTAAAAGTTAATATAAGGTCAAAACAGAGTGCACAAAACACTTCAAAACCACAGCCCCACATTCCCCAATTACATCCTATGCTAATGGCAGCTGCATTAACTGATAGACAATAGCCACAATTGTTGTACAGTGGCTGGGCAGTATATAAGCAGTATGTCAAAGACGCAACACAATAAGGAGAGACATGGCAAGTTTTATTTTGAAATAAACATTAGACTGTATTATTTAATAGACAAAAGCTAAAAATACTGTACAGCAGCTTGACAGTATGCAAGCCGCTTGGTAAGACTGTAGTATAAGAGGGAGAGGCATGTTTTATCTTGAAATAAACATTAGAGTGTATTACCTGAGAGACAATAACCACAAATATTTTTGAGGACAGGAGAATCAGAATAGGCCTTATACTTTGAGGGTCCTGCAACAAACATTAAATATGCCCTCTAAGACATCAGACTGGCTGCAATGCTAGCCAGAAGCTCTAGTGCACACTGTGCAAGCTCCATCCTGGACACTCAATAATCTATGGGGTCCTCACTTATGAGAGTGTCCACATTATCCCTGGACCTGATGTTGTCAGCAATCATATGATTCAAGATCTGCCAATGAATGCTGCTTGCAACTGGGCCTTGCTACTGTGGTATAAAAAAAATCTAAAAAGTGGAACTGTTTTCTCCTCCTTTCAGGGTTTAGAGGGTTGGAGGCACGTTGGTCATCAGAGAAGATCCTGCCACCATCAGTAAATGCAACAAAGAGGTTCTTATGCAGTACCTCCTCAAGGTGCTACATTTTGGCTTTTCTCTGGGATGGTAACAGTTTTATAAAGATCCTGCTGGTCAGTCTGAGAGTCCCTCAGTGTGGAGTTAGTTAGAGAGAAGAACCTGTCTTTTCAAGGACAGTTGGGTTTAGTACAGGGAAAGAGCCCTGCCATGTAGGGATAGTTTAGGGCCTTCTGAGCTCTCACTCTGCTGTTCTTGAATCTGGAGAGAAGCACCCCAGATCCACTGTTCGGATACCCATAAGGGACATCCCTGCACACCAGTCAACTAAACAGAGAAACAAAGATATCTCCCTTATCTCTGTCCTGATGCACAACCACGAGGAATCACAAGGACACACACGCCTCTGGCTGCCAGCCTATGTAAGCACTGCATAACTGGTACTCTGAATTTCTGAAGATATTTTATATCTTTGCCACTAAGTTCCTTGCCATTGAAACCCATTTGAGTATTTATTTATTTATTTATTGTAATTATCATTTTCCATAGCTAACGATTTGTCAAAAAGGCATGCTCATGTGAAATTTAGTGAAAGGAGGAAAGGTCAATTATAAATTCAGCCTCTAAGACACAGGTATCAAAAACAAGGCCTGTGCGCTGAAACTGGCCTGCCTGGCCATTTCTTGTGTCCCTCATACCCAGGGCTTGTGGGGGGAATGTGGTGGGAATTTTTGGTGGGAATGTGGTGGGACTGTGTTCTGCCACCTCTGGCTTTTGCCCTCTGCTCCCTGCTCACCACTGTCACCTGTAAACACGGAAGCCTTATGTTTTTCCAAAGGACAGCTTTCCTGTGACGTACCTGGTGGGTTTTGGGCCCAAACTGCAGAGAGAGGCCTCCCCTACGGCTCCCACTCACGGCCCTCTGGAATGGGGACAGAGAACACAGGAGTGAGGAGTGCTATGGGTGCCTGGCAGGATCAACAGCAGGTAAGTAGGCAGAAGACTGGATGCTGGACTGGAACCAGGAACACAGCAGGCAAGTAGGCTGGAGACTGGAACGCTGACTGGAGCCAGGAACAACAGCAGGTGAGCAGACTGGAGACTGGATGCTGGACTGGAACCAGGAACAACAGTAGGTGAGCAGACTGGAGACTGGATGCTGGAATGGAACCGGGAACACAGCAGGCAAGTAGGCTGGAGACTGGAATGCTGACTGGAGCCAGGAACAACAGCAGGTGAGCAGACTGGAGACTGGATTCTGGACTGGAACCAGGAACAGCAGCAGGTGAGCAGACGGGAGACTGGATGCTGGACTGGAACCAGGAACACAGCAGGCAAGTAGGCAGGTATCAGGAATCAGGCAGAGGAATTGTCAAACAGGCCAGAGATCATTATCAGACGGACAGCAAAGGTACCAAGGGTTAAACAGGAGGATAGTCTGGGAAGCCGGAGGTCAGATGCAGGCAGATAGCTGGGTTGGTCACAAACAGATAGCCGGGTCAAATAACAGGTCGTCTAAGATCAGGTCAGGTAACACACAGAACACTGTAGAGCAGACAGCGGAGACTGAGTGTGACAGGCAGGTTTAAATAGCCTGCCTGGTGCCAACAGGTATGCGCGTGCGTGCGCCCGTGCACACGCGTGTGCAATGGTGCCCGCAAATGCGCACCAGTGAGCCTGGGACGCCGATTACTGGCAGGACCTTCCTGACATTGCCCACCCAAGGGGCTGCCTCCGGATGCCTCTTTGGGCAAATCTTTCGGGATGGGATCTTTTGAAGGATTGCAACAGATTCTCAGCGTGGATATTACCCTCGGGCTCCCAGGAATTTTCTTCGGGTCCAAACCCCTTCCATTTAATCAGAAATTGATCTTTATTATTTCTCTTTCTGTAGTCCAAGATAGACTCTACCTCAAATTCCTCCTCGCCATCTACCAGAACAGGATCAGGAGGATCCATACTTCAACCTGGAAATGGATTAAAAATGGAAGGTTTTAGTAAAGATACATGAAATACTGGATGGATCTTAAGTGAGTCAGGAAGTTCTAGTTCATATGCCACCTCATTAATCATCCTTCTGACAGGGAATGGCCCCAAAAACTTGGGACCCAATTTCTTTGAAGGGCAGGCCAACCTAAGGTTCACTGTGGATAACCATACCCGGTCACTGGGTGCAAGTAACAGTTTGCCTAGTCTCTTCTTGTCAAAAGTTATTTTGTTGTGTTCCTGGGTCCTGGTCATGGTTTCCTGTATAATATAGTTGTTGGAGGCAAAGAAATTTAATTTTTCCTGAACTGCAGGTACTGTACATTCAGGGAGGGAGTTGGGTAAAATTGAAGGATGGAAGCCACAATTGACGAAAAATGGCGTTTGAATGGATGGAGTTGTTGTAGGCAAATTCAGCCAATAGAAGCAAAGAAATACAGTCATCTTGGGCAAAAGAGGAGAAACAACGTAGGTATTGTTCGAGAGTTTGGTTTGTTCTCTCTGTTTGCCCATTGATCTGGGGATGATAGGCAGAGGAGAACGACAGTTCAATATTCAGAGCTTTGCACAAAGACCTCCAGAATCGGGTGGTAAACTGTACCCCCCGATCTGAGACGATACTGGCCCGTGGAGTCTGATGATTTCTTTAATGAATACTTGTGCTGTTTCTGAAGCTGAGTACATGGAGATAACATCTTCTATGGCCTGTCTGGGACAGGCAGAGGTCTTAGTAGCCCCTATGCCTTGGTTTTGTAACCCTTGATCCTAATGCAGGTTGTACAGGATTCCACAAATTTTTTGCAGTCCTCACATACCTGTACCAAAAGGTACGCTGTACCAGGTCAGTGGTCTTGGTGATACCGAAATGCCCAGCCAGTGCGTGATCGTGACGGAGCTCCAATATGGACACTCGTAGGCTTTCGGGTATGTAAATTTTGTTTTCGTGCCAAAGTAACCCATCTCTAATCTGTAGTTCTGGCCCAACGGAAGATCCCAGACCTGCGGAGGCTTGCTTAATTTGTGAGAGCAGATTTCCCTGAAGCAGAAGAAAATTGCCCGGAGACAGGATAGTGTCTGGAGGTGAAATTTATTGGGGTTTGTGGAACATCCGGGATAGGGCATCAGGTTTAGTGTTTTTGGAACCAGGGCGATAAGTAACATGAAAGGAGAACCTGGAGAAGAAGAGGGCCCACCTGGCTTGTCGTGGCTTCAGTCTTTTTACAGATCTCAGATACTCTAGGTTCTTATGTTCCGTAAAAATTAGGACTGGATGTGCGGCTCCTTCCAGAAGGTAGCGCCATTCTTCTAATGCAGTTTTTATTGCTAACAACTCTCTGTCTCCTACATCATAATTTCTCTCTGCCGCTGACAACTTATGGGAGAAGAAGGCCACCGGGTGCAGTAGGGCCCTGGTTCCTTGTCTTTGGGACAGCACTGCTCCCACAGCAATTTCTGATGCGTCTACTTCAAGAACAAATGGCAGAGAGGAATCTGGATGTTTTAATATGGAAGCAGAAGCAAAGAGACCTTTGAGGGTCTCAAAGGCCTCTTGGGCTTCAGAAGACCAGTGAAAACGTGTTCCCTGTTTGGTTAACTGGGTAATTGGAGTGATAATGGCTGAGAACCCATTAATAAATTTCCGATAGAAATTGGCAAATCCAACGAATCGTTGGATTCCCTTCTTGTCTGTTGGGACCGGCCAAGCCAATATTGCAGCAATCTTCTGAGGGTCCATTTTAATGCCCTTACTGGAGATGATTAACCAGTAAGGGCTCAAACTCACACTTTTCTGTCTTTGCATATAAGACATGCTGTCGAAGCCGAGCCAACACACTTTTGACGTGCCTGCCGTGAGATTCAAGGGAAAAAAAAAATATTAGTATATAGTCCAGGTAGACGATGACAAACAGATCTAAAAAGTCCTGTAAAATGTCATTGATGAAATACTGGAACATGGCGGGAGCATTACACAACCCGAAGGGCATCACCAGGTATTCAAAATGCCCATAGCGGGTACGAAAAGCAGTTTTCCATTCGTCTCCATCCCTGATACAGACCAAATGGTAGGCTCCGCTTTCAAGTTTAGTGAACATGACTGGAGACTGAATGCTGGACTGGAACCAGGAACACAGCAGGCAAGTAGGCTGGAGACTGGAACGCTGACTGGAGCCAGGTGAGCAGACTGGAGACTGGATGCTGGACTGGAACCAGGAACAACAGCAGGTGAGCAGACTGGAGACTGGATGCTGGACTGGAACCAGGAACACAGCAGGCAAGTAGGCAGGTATCAGGAATCAGGCAGAGGGATCGTCAAACAGGCCAGAGATCGTTATCAGACGGACAGCAAAGGTACCAAGGGTTAAACAGGAGGATAGTCTGGGCAAGCCGGAGGTCAGATGCAGGCAGATAGCTGGGTTGGTCACAAACAGATAGCCGGGTCAAATAACAGGTAGTCTAAGATCAGATCAGGTAACAGACAGAACACTGTAGAGCAGACAGCGGAGACTGAGTGTGACAGGCAGGTTTAAATAGCCCACCTGGCGCCAACAGGGATGCGCGCGCGTGTGCGCAATGGCGCCTGCAAACGCGCACCAGTGAGCCTGGGACGCCGATTACTGGTAGGATCTTCCTCACATTTCCTCTCGGTGGCTTTTACAGATCTTTGCCTGTTCTGCACTCACAGCGGGGACAAGGGAGATGCAGATGCAGTTGCAGTGTGGGATGGAGCCCGGGTGCACATATGACAACCAATGATTTCCCTGCAAGTAAGGTACTAGAGCCGGGCTGGGTAGGTGAGATTCGAGGAAGCTTTTGGGGGGTGGGGGAAGAATTGGTGCAGAGGTCAGAGTCAAGGAGGGGTGGAAGTGAAAAGTGAACAGCCTGTGAAAGAGCCCTGAGGACTGTGCATAGCACACCCCTAAACCCTGTACTCTATACATAGCACACCCCTGAACCCTGCACTATGTACGAAACTGCACATAATGCACTCCTGGTATTGATTGTCCCATTAGGATCCTTCTACTTTTAGTGCAATTTGGCCACACCAACCATTGGATGCAGTTCGTGCATCTATTCTCTGAGAAAAAAAAGCCCTGTATAAATGTATATAGACTTACAGATACAACCAGCCCTTTGAGGGCAAATATAATGTTGATGCAGCCTGTGATGAAATTGAGTTTGACACCCCTGCTCTAAAAGTTCCTGAAGCTTTTTTCCAAACTTTTTTTCCAAAGGAAGGTATAGTAGCTACTGGTCATTTTTCCTGCCAAGAGTAAAAAAAAAAAATCCCCCAAGATCATTCAGCTCAGTACAGTGCCTCACATTGTTTAGCCTTATAACTTTGGACACACTTTTACAGCAAAGTTTGACAGGTACATACGGTCCCAGCGATAGGCTCTGCATCCAGGTCTGTGCACCCGTCCCTATATAACTGTTATAACGAGTTAGTCTCTACAGCCGATGCATGTTCATGCACTTGTTATTAATAATCAGGGACACTTTACTCTAATCACAGATGTATTATTATAATAATTATTATTACAATCATAATTATTTTTATCATTATTATTTCACATGGAATTTGTAGTCTATAATTATTATTAACACAAGAAATAAAAGTCCTTTGACAGCAGTTGCACATTCTCACATTCATCCGGAGGGCAGAGTTTGGCTATTCAGAATCAATATGGCTGACACAATAATGATGTGAGAGATTTGTAGCAGTTCTGTTATAAAATAAAGTGGAAGATAAGAGGAATGCGATTCAAATAAACAATATATGTGTGCCCTTCTATTTATTAAAGGCATCAGTGGCGTTCCTGCTCACAGAGAAAATCCCATTATTGGCCCCATCAGTAACCCGCTGAGTGGCCTATGAGGGAGCCGTCCTCTCCCTCACACAATCACTCGTGCCTTATCTCCCCACAAGCAGATTTATACTACGCACATTTGTGGCTAAGTGAATGAATAAATAGGATTGAAAAGTCCTGATTCTGCAGTAATGAAAATGAAAAGGGAAGCATCAGGAAAACATCAAATAATATTTATTTCAATTCCTGTCTGTAAATCCAATAGAGAGTGCCCAGTAGTGACCCGTTTGTACCTCTGTGTACGCTATAAAGATAAAATGCACTTAGTAGTATTGGTTTGATTTAGTGTGTCACTCACAATCTTTAATTTGCCTTAGGAAAAGTTCCAAAACACTTTAAAGCCCAACTCCAGCCAAAACATTTGATAGTTTTGTGTTACGTAGAATGTGTTAGAGCCTCTGTTAAAGTGTAAGTAGCCAGGTACTGAACTACACAAACATGGAGGAGACATTGCCCTCTACACAGTCAGTTGATTTTACTTTTTACTATTATGCTGGACATTGTGTTGCAAAATCCCCTCTAGCAAGCAAGGGGAAGAGCTATAATCCCTGGACTTCTATGCAGAACACTGAGGATCATGAGAATCGAAGTCAAGGGCAGCAGTCATAGAGAGGGACCCTTTACACTACAGTTCCCAAAGAACCCTTAGGCAGAGGGGGAATAGTGATATAGGGACACCAGGGAAAGCACAGATCTTTACAGTCACATCAAAAGAACCAGTGAGAGGGCAGACTGCCCGTTATTTCCATAATGACTAGCAGGGACAGGGAGTTGCTGAAAGCAGGACACCTAATACCAAGCTCCCTTACTATAGCTATACTACACCTAGACTACACTTGTAAAGCACCTAGACTGCACCTGTGCTGCATCTATATTGCATATAGAATTCACCTATACCACACAAATACTGCACCTATACTGCATGCTAGTTTATCAAGACTATTGTTAAATGCACCAACATTTCTAAAAGGGCCCCAACTATGCCTCCAGATGAACATAATATAGGACTGTCCCTACCAAGCCATACTACTAGCCCCTTCTCAGTATTCATTTAACGGGTGCCTCTGCCCAGTGAGCATTGGCCTAGCATAGTCACCAGTAAGGCACCTTGACAGCATAGTCTCCTGAACGCAGTTAATTAAGTTATATTACTGTCCATTGTTGCACTTTGATGGATTTTTTACTGTTTTAGCTAATCTGGTGCCATCATCTTATACCAAGTGCTTGCTACTGATCACACTGTATGCCCAAATTATGTTATTAGTATTTTTGCCAATTTATCTTAATGCTTTCTTTTGTTACTATCCACAATGTGGGATTGATTTACTAAAAACTGGAGAGTGAAAAATCTGGTGCAGCTGTGCATGGTAGCCAATCAGCTTCTAACTAAAGCTTGTTCAATTAAGCTTTGACAAAAAAACAGGAAGCTGATTGGTTTCTATGCAGAGCTGCACCAAATTTTTCATCCCCAGTTTTAGTAAATCAACTCCTGTGTGACAATATAGTAAGACTTGCCTTTACTAACTTTCTTATCACCTGATTTTTGATATAGTACCACTACTGAGTATCTAGTTTTGCCTTCAGTGATTTTCTGTGATATTGCATGCTTTGTGTACCTAATTAAATGAGTAAGGATAAATGGCACAAAGTGTAGTGTGAACTAAGAGGAATGTAGTGAGTTCAGCAATAGAGTTTATATAGACCATATAGTCCATTTTGGGTTCCTAGGAAACTCTTACTGGCCTCAGAACACTTGGTGCAGCGCCTCTTGGAGACTGAAGTATCTCTAGAAATGACAGATAAGGGACAAGAGAGGGCCCAAAAAGACAACTGGCAACTCACTTGTAACAGTTAAAAAGCCTGCTAATCAAAATGGTTTTCCCTTTGATGGTAATGGTCTCAGTGCAACAGGGAACCTAAAATCCAGTCCAAGACTTGCACTAGGCTTGTATGCTGGATATACCTGTAGAACCAATGGGACTCAGAAGGATGCCCAACCAAATGTAGCAATATGATTATTAGAAAGTGTATAAGAATTGGCAACTCACATAGGTGAAGACAAAATAGCACTTGTAGTAAAGGCCCAGTCCTCATGGAGGAGGAAGAATCTCCATCAAAAACTCAGCAGCTTTAGCAGTCTGTGTGTGAAAATTGGAGAGGTGGTTATGGGGCTGGAAATAGAAGGCCGGTGCTATGTGGGGGTGTGGCTGTGTGTTTTGAGGTCAACCAGAGTCTCTTTGTCAAGCCAACTGGTGTCCCCTCGGTTCTACAGGTATATCTACTGGACTGGATCTTAGGACTCCTGTTGCACTGAGGCTTACCATTACCATCAGTGGGACAGCCATTTTGATGAGTATGTTTTTGAACAGAGGACCCATTTTAATCAGTGGATCCTATGGGAGTAGTGCTACATGTATGTAAAGTCAAAATTTATTTTTTAGTCTTGGATGGAGTAGGGATCAGGTTTTTTTTTTGCCTGCGTCCAGTGAGGTAGATTTACTTTCATTTCCTATCCCAGTGACACAGTAGGAAGTGAGAGGAGATCTCTTTAAGGCCTCTTTCACATAGCCATTTAGAATTCACCAGATTCCAGCAGTAAGACCCAACGGATTCTTGCTGCTGGAATGACAGGTACATGCATGTCCAAAGTATTGACAGGCTGACAGTGGCTGTCGCTGTTCGCATGTAGCTGCACATGGGTGCCAGGTCCTGGACCCAGTTAGAAATGAAAACCAGACAAGACAGAATCATTTCCTCACTTTATTCATAAAAAAAAAAAAAAAAAAATGCCTGGCGCTAAGCTTTCAATTAGTACACAATAAAAAACAGAACATTTTGGTGTGTTACTAAAATATACAACTTTGCTAATTACTTACTCTACAAAACAGTAAAAAGAACATGGTTGTTGCAGTTTTATAATTGTCCCTTACATGAAGCAGTAATAGTAAAATCAATGTTGGAATTTAGGAACGGCTTGGCTGATCTTTTTACAGCTAACGATGATCACAGTTCTAATTATTAAGGCTGGACTGATGTTATAGTGTTATATTAATACTGCATCTTAGAAGGCATTTTGCTGCTCAGTAAGTAGAAATAGAAATACAGCCATACACATTCTAAATGGCAGAAACATGTTCAATAAAGACTAAATTAGAACATTTTTATAATGTTATAGTATAAATACAGCTGAAAGGATAATATGGGAATATTTTAATTCATGGAAATGTTTCAACTATCCTTTTAACTTCAGAAAGAATTTTTTTTTACCTTATGTAGCAAAACTGTCAACATTTGCCCTAGAGCAGGGATATGCAATTAGCGGACCTCCAGCTGTTGCAAAACTACAAGCCCCATCATGCCTCTGCCTCTGGGTGTCATGCATGTGGCTGTCAGAGACTTGCTATGCCTCATGGGACTTGTAGTTCTGCAACAGCTGGAGGTCTGCTGATTGCATATCACTGCCCTAGGGTATTGTTTTACTGTTCTCAGAAATCAATACTCCTTGAGTTAAAGCCAACTCCAGCCAAAATCTATTCTGTGGGTCAGAATTTTTTTTTGAGTACCTTGTCCCTACTTGAGAGATTTCCCTTTACGTCCTGATCAAAGGGGAAGACTCTCCAATGGGGACACAGACTGCAACAAAACCACTTTTTTAGTAAGATGCAGAAGGATCAGAACCCCTGTAAGGTTATTATACTGTTTGTGTTTTTTTTTGTCCGGGTGGCAACTGATTTCATTATCATTACTTATTGTCCTTCTGTCACTATTACATAACAAAGCTGACATTTCCCCAACAGGGCAATACAAATGTAGCCCTCTGGTCATAAACTGGGGCTATAATGTAAATGTAGTTTTTCGCTGAGCTGTAAACAGCTCAGACTAATTGTACAGTTTATCTGGTCTTTCCCTAATCTCAATTGAGTTGTGCATTTTTCACTGTCGCCAGTAGGTGTCACTGGTACCACAGGCCAGTATGAGAATTACAAGTAGGTTGAGCTATGAATAATTATTATTTTTCCAGGCAAGCCCAGTAGGAGGCTCTTAGCCACTGGTGCATTCTGGAAAAGGGCATTTATTTGGGCTGGGCCATGTGCTCGCTCTCTCTTATCCCAGGCCCTCCTGGCCTGAGGATGTGTTGCTGCAAGCTCTGCAAGTAGGCCCAGAAGCCTGCCTGGGACCTACTAATCCTGATGTGGTCCTTAGGCTGTCTTGCCTGTGTGGAAGAAGCCGAGCAAAGCTGAGAAGATCCAAGGGAGGACCCTTGCTGGAGAGAGCTAGGATGAAGGCTGGTCTCTGAGGAGGGCTTGGTGACTTGTTTGGAGGATCCACATACATCTAAGACTGCACTTACAGCGTTGCCGGATGGCTTAAAGGTTCTGACACTGTGAAGCTTAATCTTGTCCTACAAATCTAACCCTGTTTGCAGTATCGCTGGGTCGGCTTAAAGGTTCTGGTACTGTCAAGCTGTTCTACAATCTAAACCATGGTAAATAGCTACTGGCTGCTAGGTCTGTGAGTGAGGCCTATCCAGGTATTCAAGATCCCAAAGAGAGAAATCTGTTCTATTTCTGGATCCAAGAAATCTGTAAGTGATTTGCATCTGGTATCTGAAACCACCCCTACTCTTCTCTCCTACTACCTTCTTCCAAGTTCTACATTAAAGCACTGAAAATATCTAAAGTGACTGGTGCCCAATTTCTGTTCTAAACTCCCCATTATAGCCATGGACTCAGCCCTGGGGTGAATGTTGGCTCGCCCCCTGCCTCTGGAGGTCCTTCCTTGGCCCCAGTAAATCCAGGGGGGCGCTACACAAACTTATGTAGTTATTCTTCCCAAGTCTATACAAAAGTGTAACAAAAACAATTAGCCAGAGTTGTGCTGTAAAGCTGAACTATGGAGAATTAAAAAAATTACCCTTGTAGTGCATTTCCCACCCCTCCTCCACACTGCAAAAATTAGAAGCTAATTTTTGCCCAGGATACCATTGGAAAGCACTTTTACATACCTTAGCCTAAACTCCACTAGAAGCCAGTGCTTTCCTTTTCCTCCAACACTCTGGATTGTAGGTGGGCCCAGTCATCCTCACATACAACGTGGGATTCCTGTTCCTGCATTGTATGTGATGACGTCAGTGAGTGAGCACTGGATAGAGTGCCAATAAGAAGCAGCTTTGGGGCAGCCCATCACACAGAGAAGAGAAAGCCTGCTGGAGCGAGGGATTAGGTAAGAAAAACTGCTTTTTAATGGTATCGCAAGCAAAGAAAGAGCATTGCAAAGGTAGTTTTTTTCATTTCATTTCAAGTTTAGATCTAAAGTGAGAGTATGAACATGGTGGACGTTGTTTTCCATCTAGTCAAACTGACTAAACAATATTCTTATTCTCCAAAAATAATTCATACACATCCACGTTATACAAGTTATGTAAGAAGGTGATGGGAGGAGCAGAGGAAGCAGATTGGCACAGAAGAGGAGAGGACTATGCTGTGTAAGCAAGGAGAGGACTGTGCTGTGGAATTGATTCCTGGAGCACTCAATTTTTTAAGCAAGTTAAAAGGAACATTGCAAGTGAATAAAAATCATTTATAGAAAAACACTGGAAGTAAACAATTAAAATACTTGATTTATCTGTACTTTTATCTGCCATTTTTTAAGATGGTGACAGGTAAACCTGTATGGATAAAAATATAGCTTCACAGTTATGTAACTGTCAAGCTGATCTGTTGCCTATTTTAACCCTGGACATGTATAGAAATCATTTGTGACTTTACTCCCTTCCTCGGCACATGTTGATTTCAGGTCAGTGACTAAAGATATGGGTGTATAGACCACCATCAACTAGCATTTTTTTGAGAAGATGGACAGCAACAGCAGCCTACGTATTGCTGTCTGTACAGATTCCTTTTTATCTTGGCAATAACCAGTTATCAAAAGTAATCAATTTGCCTCCCCCCTCATAAAATACATTCAGTATCATTCTACAGATCTACATTCCACATCAGAAAAAACATCCAGACTCCAATGAAGCTGTGCTACATTTTATATATATATATATATATATATATATATATATATATATATATATATACAGCACATGCACATTTACCCTTATTTTACCCTTATTTGCCTCTTTATAAAAGCTGCAAGTACAGAAAAGTACCTGTTGATCCAGCCAGAAATCCAGAGACTTCTTAACTTCCTGTACTGCAATGAAACCCAAAACAGTGTGTTATCAGCCCTGCCTAGTTCTCTTCAACAGAACACCTTCCTCTCTGTTATGGAGAATAGGAAGTGTTCTGCAGACCAAATCAGAAGTGAGTAACCTAAGGTGACCACACCGCACAGCTAGAGATTGGCAAACTGTGATATATTACATTTTTGTTTTTAGATGTAGATAGTTTTGGGGGAGATTTACTAAAACTGGAGCACAGGGAATCTGGCACAGTTGTATTATTGTCAAAGCTCCATTAAACAAACTGATTGGTTACCATAAACAGCTGAACCAGATTCTCTGGGCTTCAGTTTTAATGACCCCCCCCCCCCCCTTTAAGTCATAAATTGAACAAAATTGTTTGAATTATTAAAGGAACAGAGAATGTTCAATTTCACTTGGCAAGTGGTTGTTAGTCCTATTTAACTGAACCTGTTTTATAATGTAGAAGAGGCTTCATACCCCTTTCAAGCCACTTCTTTATTTCAAATTATTGTTAGGTACTTCATGTTTTTCCTTTATTTTTATAGGTTAATCCATCAAATAACAAACTTCCAGTCCCTGGGTGGCTACGCTTACTCCTCCACTGTACATGGCTGCCATCCAGGCTGGACTTCAAACCTTCCTGCCTTTGTTCATCTACATTACATGAAGGACAGGGACATTGATAGTTTACAGACAGGATAGTTTTATGCTTCCTGTTTAGCTCCCAGGAAGAAACAATTACATTACATTTCTGGTAACATCAACAGGGATTTTATGTAACTGTTGAAAATGTTTTTAGCCTGAAAAAACAATGTAGTCCCCACATCTACTGGTAATGCTGCAATACATTAAAATGTTTTTCTTTGATTTAATTATCCTTTAATCCAGTCACCATGGAGCGTATCAAGGCAGATGTTGATTGTCCAAGAACAATTAGTGTAGTAAATAAGATGAAGCTTGTTTCACAATTATCTTAGTTAATAAGGTGAAGTTGTGTTCATGTTGACACGATTGGATTACTGAAGTGAGCTACATTTACTAAGCCAAGGGACCCAAATACCTTGGAAGTTAAAAATGTTCTTCCAAATCAACTCCATCATCCAGCCTTCTTCTGCAGCACCAGTAAGTGGATGATGGTTAACATCCAGCAAATAAAATGCTTTCAAGGTGACAAACAATGTCCTAAGCATATTATATCAATATAACACTGCCAAATATGTAGACAGCTAAATAAAATACATTAGAATGTCTTCCTTTAGCTGGCAATTTTACTGCAGTCATTTTCCCCTGTTTATTCTTGACTTGCCAAGTTGCAAATGATAACAAATATTTCCAGAAGAAGATACTTTGCAGAGCTTGACATGAAAACATTGGGACGACGTATGCCCTTAGGATAAATTACCATAAGTGTCTATTTGCTAAACAAGTCCAAATGTAACAAATTCATATTATCTAAGTTTACAATTCTGAAAAGTTTAAAGTCCTTAACAGTTAACAAGAACAGATTGCCAGTTATGTATTGCCTGCCGTGTAATGCACAGCATGCCGAGGTTGACTGTGAATATAAGAACGGACAGCAAGCATAGCTAACAAATAAAACATTCAAACTCTGCTTCTGCCTGACCAATACTGCTTTTTACTCTACTGCCTGTAATTGCTCATCTCTTACAAGAGAACATAAAGGAATAAGAGAGACAATAATAAATATGCTATACAAATCACTATTTACCCAAGTCCGCCTTTTCATTTTAACTGTATGGTAGAATTGGGTAAGCTTCTATTTACTCCAATGGCAAAATATTCATTAAAGCTGAACTCCAGGAAAAGAGCTAAATACCAATTAACCTCTTGCTGCCCATGTACTGCATATGTGCGACGGCAAAGAGAGTGGGCTTTGGGTGGCAAAGTTTTCTGTGCTGAGAGCGCACTCACTGCCTAAGACAACTCTCAGTCCATACCAATGATTGAAAGAAATTGGCAGGACAGGTTCCCAGTCATTTGCCCACTGTGAAATCAATCCAAATCACAGTGGTCACATGATTGACTAGTCCTTCCTGCCCCCCAGAGTACTGGATGCCAGGGCTGGGTGAGAAGGAGTCAAAATATATAACCCTCCAATCCTGTCTGATAGGGCAGGAGACCTGACTTTTTTTTACTAATGCAGATGAGATTCACTTACAAGTCTTCCTTCTCCCAGATTGTGCCTGAACAGTGAAATGAGAATCAGAACACAGGTGAGCCTATCTTTTTGTCACTCTGCTCCCTTGCACTGGAGCACAGCTGATTGGGTCTTTGTGCTGCTTACCCCACCCCACCCCCCTCTAAACTTTGCTCTACAGTGGTTGGGAGAGTCTGATTCCATGTCCTATTACATAGTTAGTAAGGAATTCTAATTCAACCAACAGAAAAAAATAAACAAGTAGAACACTTCCATATACACAATCCTATATCCACAACTAATCCAGAGGAAGGCAAAAACAAAATGCCAATAAAGCATGATCCAATTTACCCATAATACCCCAGAAGGAAATTGTATATTACACTATTAGCAATACTATAAATGCTGTGCTTATCAGGGAAAATAGGGTTACTTGTTATAAGAGCTGCTCGTACCCAATACTGTGGGCCCTTTTTTAAACTATAAATTTTTGTTTTTTTAACTATAATTAAATAATAGGTGCTATGCTAATCATACAACAATATCCAACACTTATAAACACCATAAATAGTATTTGTTGATACAGGAAGTAGGACAAGCAGTGGCCATCTTTAACTGTATTAGTATGAGACCCATATTTCACGACAGCAAAAAGTGATTTGTGTAATTGCACATTTTGTAATGATTTAAGTGGAGAAGTAAGAAAAGCAGCTTACAGGAGTCCTATTAATTGGATATTCCCTGGATCAACAGTCTCTGGTATTATTGCCTATACCTGTCAATATTCATTATATTTTGTTTATTGCTGAAGTACTCTGTTTCCTTCCCTTGGGGGCACTCAATTTGGGTGTGCCTGGTTTGTTTTACTTCACTGCTCTGTCTTGTCTAAATCTGAATGAGATGTGAGCTTTTCCCTTTTAATGTGAAAGTGAGGCTTGGTTGCCGTCCTTTTTTCTCACTCAGGCTGCAGAGATAAAAGTAAGGCTTGAACCGCAAGGTTCTTTATTTAGTGCGATGGCAGGAAATAATGCTCATGCCCTGAAAGAGGTCCTTTTGTCAATGAAATCGGTCGGGCTGAGCTATATGTTCCTGTTATTGCACATTTTACATGTTTGGATGTTCTGATGCAGCCGCCTTCCTTTTTTACCATGCAATGCTGTTTTTACTATGGATACGTGTAAGTGCAATACTTCATATTAAATGCAACCCTTAAGTGGTTTTACACTATCCAGCATTTTATGATTTAAGTTTTATGTCGTTTGGATGGAGTTCTCTAGATCAGTGGTTCTCAACTCCAGTCCTCGGGACCCACCAACAGGCCAGATTTTACGTATTACCTTGGGGAGTTGCAGACTAGAATACTGCAATCACTGAGCAGCAAGTGATATCACCTGTGATGTATTTCAGCTATCTTGCAAACCTGGCCTGTTGGGGGGCCCTGAGGACTGGAGTTGAGAACCACTGCTCTAGATGCTCTGGAGCTTTTCCTGGCGTGGTTCCTTTGTACATCTCCTGCAGATGATTCCTACCGGGACATATTCATCAAGCCTGTTTGACCCTTCTTAATATAGGGTCCAGGCTCTCTGGTAAGAGTCCAACCTATTGTGGTGGTGGTGTGTTCACTTGGTGAAGGGATGGGATAACCTTATCCACAGTTGAATAATGGAATTTGCCATTTGACCATATGGTCCATTTGAGAGACTGATTTTTCTGTACTGTTTATTTATTTATCATTTCTTTCAGTAATTTTAATATCAATCACTGTAGCGCAACACACCTTTATTTTATTTAGGAAAACACCCAGCTCTTTTTTTTAAACAAAGCTGAGCTGGCCAGTTCTTGTTCTTGAAAGAGTCGAATCCACATTTCCACAGCTCTTACAGTGAAGAAGCCTTTCCACATGTGGAGGTTAAATCTTTTTTCCTCAGATATAAAAAGTGTCCCCCTTGTCCTCTGTAATAACCTGAAAGTGAATAACTCTACACAGCCACATTCAATGTGTCAAGGAGCAGCAGAGTTTTGAAAGAAAAAAAATCTTGATGTGTGACATCTCTAAAAGCACCTAAATGCACATTAATACTAGGCACATTTAATGATTGAGCATCAATTCATTTTAATGGCAAGAATAATTATTATTCTCACCAATGAAATTAATTAATGCCCAAGCATTTGATGCATATTTTCTGCCAAAATGTTGCTACCAGGAAGAAAGAAGTCTAGGAGAATTGGCAAAATGTCCAGTGCGCATAAGGCCTAAATCATAACAATCCCTTATTCAGTTACTTTCACTGCTAGCATTAAAAACATATAAAATAATGTATTAATGAATACAGTGCTGCTGGAATTCAGCTTTTAAATGTCTTGCAATAAAGAGCACTGCATCCTTCAATGAATAAGTCAGCAGCAACTACTTTTAAAAAATCGAATTTTATTGTCAATACATAAATCCCACTCTTTCATATATAACAGATGTAATAACCATATTAAAAAGACCCCTGACCTCATTTATTCATAAAACCTGAACAGCGGTCTGTAACTAATTAGGAGCCCTTTGTAGTGCAGTGAAGGTACTACTTCAACTCAAAATTATTACATGATTCAACTGAAAATAAACCTACCATGGGTATGAGGCAAATAATGTGGGTTTGAGATTCAAAGTTTCAGTAAATGTATGTGCAGATTCACCCTGGATATTTTTTTTTTCAAATGCGCTGCATGGCCTTTGAACTATGGCCAGCAAGCTTAGAGACCATCAGGTGGATTTTGTTTAACCAGCCTCCTCAATATAATAGTATGGGGTCAGATCAGCCTTAGTGAACAGTGTATGGGAAGTTGCTGTAAAGAAAGGATGGAGATAGCTGACAAACTGCATAGGGAAAGAGCTAGAGTCAGAACGTTAATTGTACTTTGACTCTGATTGCGAGCTCTTAGAGCAAACTTTTTTTTTTTTTTTTGCTGCAAGGCTTGTCATTTTTTTGGTGGTAGGTTAGTGTATAGCGTATGCTAATAAAAAAAAAAAAAAAAAGAGCTTTTGTATCAAAATAGTATTTCAGTATTTCATTTCCTTTGTGTTTTTTTTATTTTATTTTATGTGGTTAGGGCTTTTGTTTCAAGTTTTTGGGTTTTCAAGGTTAAGCATTTCCTTGTTACTGGCCATATGTTCTTGGAGCTGCCTTCCGTTAACAGCACGCCAATCCATTGTTTAAAAGAAAAAAAAAAAACAAAAGTGCAAGGGAAATGTGCAACAAAATCATCTTGCAATAAATCCCTCACATTCACTGCACCTCCCTATTCCCATACATAAAATAAAAGTTAGGCATTCAATAGTTAGCCCTATTATCCCTAAATAAAACTGTTCTGCTGCTGGCCATTTTACACTGTTGTAGCCCCTGTATTAAACCCCAGCCTTTATTCTTTGTCACTACTAAATCTGGGCCAAGCCTTGATCATTAAAATTGTCTTGCTGCTGGTCAATTATACACTACTGTATCATCTGCAGTCTCTTAATTCTTGTGGTAAAACACATGCCTGTACTCCCTGGAGGTTAACTTACTTAAGACAAACACTTCACTTTGGAATGGAAGCTGTACTTTGCGAGTGAATTTTCCCCAAAGCTTAGTGAATGCGGTGAAATTTCACTTTAGAAAGAATACTCAATCACGTGCATGGAAAATTATGGTAAAAACAGTATATTTGCTTGCACATGATTTGTGGGCAAGAGTCAGCAGAGCTTTGCCTCATTCACTCAGCTCTATGGAAACTTTCCTTGCAAAGTGCAACTTCCCTTGCATTATAATCAGTGTATTTCCCTTACACAAACCAACCATTTTGTCTCTAGCAAGTTTTGGCCCTTTATCCCAGAATGATAATGTCCTGCTACTAGCTAATTTTTTGCTAATGTCTGATCTGCAATCTCTTACCTGCATCTCCTCTAAGGTTTCATGTACACTACAGCTCTAAAACTTGCGTTCAGAAGCTTATGGCATTTTTTTGCCAAAGCTTCTAAACTCAACTCCATAAAAGCCTATGTATCCGTGTATACGTAGGCTTTTATCAGAGTTTAGGAGCTGCTGCAGCTAGGGGAGCTTCAACCTCCCTCAACCTCCCTCTGCTGAACGTGGAAGAATCATGATCAGGATAGGAACGTTTTGACCGCCGGCGGTAGAGCTGCACAATTCTGGCTAAAATGAGAATCACAATTTTTTTGCGTAGAATAAAGATCATGATTCTCTCACGATTCTCCTGGCATAACATCATCTTTCACAATATACAAAAAAATTGGGCTAACTTTACTGTTTCGGTTTTTTTTTAAAATTCATTGAAGTGTATTTTCTCCCAAAAAATAGTTTTGAAGGACTGCTGCGCAAATACAGTTTGACATAAAATATTGTAGCAACTGCCATTTTCTAGGGTCTCTGCTAAAAAAAATATATATAATGTTTGGATGTTCCAGGTAATTTTCTAGCAAAAAATACTGATGTTAACTTGTAAGCAACAAATGTCAAAAAAAGGCTTAGTCTTTAAATGGTTAAACTGACCTCATTTACAGACCAAAGTTCTTCCCTTTGATCTAAAAGAACCAAATGATACAAAGTTTATAGTTATCTCAGCGCTGAGCAATAAACCTTTGCCGGCTTTTTTTTTTTTTGACAGCTCTGAGCAGGGATCGGCTCTGCACTTGTTACATAGAATCGTGGCAATGCCGGATTAAGATTGTGAGGGGGTTGAATCGAGATCACAATTTTTTTACGTTTTTATCGTTTAAAACACAAAAATTGTCATGACAGAAACATTGTTATGTAAGTTCCAAAATGGGAACTGAAAAAAAATAGTGATATCAAGACAAAGAAACACTAACAACACTTTAGAGAATTCGATATGTGTAGCAAGTAAAAATAATGAGAAGGGTTCTCTTATTAGTCTTGAAGTTCAGATAATGCAATCAGTCACCAACAGTAGTACAACAGTAAGTCATCATAGTTTAACCTCGAGAGAGGATTTCTCGGTGCTGCAAAGAATAAGAGAATGGAGAAAAGAAGAGAGACAGGAAAAGTAAAAGGAAAAAAATTAAAAGAAGTAATCGTAAGGTTATGAAATCCCCAAAACAAGGAGAGAACTAGGACAAAGATGTAGACATAATGGGAGGAGAATAGCTCGGTGTCCACATAGTACCTGGGGTACAAAGGTACATGGATATATGACACCCAAGGTTCCCAAGTTCGTTCAAACAGAGCACTTCAGTCATTGGTAATACTAGCAATTTTTTCATGTATCATAATCCATGATATTTTGTGTTTAAGTAGTCTAAAAGATACTAAAGGTGTCCTCAATGCTCCTGCTATTTTCGCCACCAGTAAAATAAAGTAAATCAGACGTTTCATTGCACACGGCCACTCAGTAGGCAAAACATTAAGCAGGGCCAAGCTTGGTTGCTGATCAATAGAGAGCCCCGTCACTTTTCAGAGCATCGAGAACACCCTATTCCAGAACACCCTAATTTTTGGTCATTCCCACCAGATATGCAACATAGAACCCCGCAACATGCAACCCCGAAAACATTCCAAGGTTGTTGTGAAATTGGAATTTTTTTAACTATTAATTGTGCAGCTCTAGCCAGCGGTCAAAGTAGTCTGTGTGTACATGAAGTCTAAGGCTTCATGCATGATAGCAGCTCCCGGCAGCTCCTAAACTTGAGTTTAGGAGCTCTTGGCATTTTTGTGCCAAAGCTCTTAAACTCAACTTCATAAAAGCCTATGTGTCCATGTACACATAGGCTTTTACCAGAGTTTGGGAGCTGCCTAGTTTAGGTGAGGTTAAACCTCCCTCTCCTGAAAGCGGAAGAATTGCGTTCAGGGTATTAACATTTTGACCGTGGGCAAATGCAAAACGCGGCAAAGTCATGGCAAAATCGCGGCAAACATTGGTTTGCATTTTCACTGCATAAAAGCCTATGTGTTCATGTACACATAAGCTTTTAGCAGAGTTTAGGAGCTGCTGAGTTTGGGTGAGGTTAAACCTCCCTCTCCTGAATGTGGAAGAATTGTGTTCAGGATAGGAATATTTTGACCTTGGCAAATGCAAAACATGGTAAAATCGTGGCAAAATCGCGGCAAACATGGTTTGCATTTTCACTGCATTTTACGTTTTCCCATGCTTGTGGTCAGGAGCTGCTAGTGTACATGAAGCCTTACTGTAATACATTTTGGTCAGATTACAGCAACTGCGCTTCTTCTCTATGCAAGTGTACAAGTCTGCTCTTGTTGACTGGAAGACAATAATCTCTCCATGTGGCTCTTCCTGTAATCTCAGCAGTTGTCAGCAAAGGTGATGGTTTCCTCTGTGATATATAGAGAAGCAATGGAAATGCAGTCATGGAAGTATGGGATAAGCATGTGAAACTGTGAAGATCATATAACATTTGCTCTCTGAAAAACGTTATAATAATAACTCACTGAAAAATACTACCACAAATAATGCCACCCAACACATATCCAGTTGTTGCTCATTACAGGGTTTTCAAGGTTCCTGTAAAAATGTTAACAAAGCCAAAAATATAAACAATGTGTAACATTTGCCAATATTTTCAGAAAAGATAGCGGTTTCTGGTAGATAAGACAAAACAACACTATTTCCCTGGAATATAAAATATTATTAAGAGTTAGATAACAGCAGGAGCACCACTGATTATGTGCAGAGGAAACATCTCCTACAGTGTTGGAAAATCTACTGCTCTCGATGTGTATTTTCACAGTGTGGATGTCTTAGGGCAATATCACCACTATCAAAGCTTAACTTTTTAAAAGTTATGTTACATGTCTGCAATATTTCATTATGTGGAAAATAATAAAATTTCACAGTTTTTTTGTATTTTATTGTAAAACATATCAGTTTACATCAACACTGTCTATATAGTAGTAAAGAATAGGACATTGACTGACAAAACTATAGTGCAGGTCAATTCATTACCTAGTGATGGCTTTGTCTCTATTAGGTATAGATGGTCCTGTGCCTGGGGCAGCAGAATAGCACTAATATGATTTCTTAGTTTTTCTTTTCTGTTTGTTGTAGATGGAGATCTCTAGACACTGTCAGTGAATCCATCATCAATACCATGAGTAAAAAGTGCTGATGCAGAGGACAGTCTGCTGCCTACAGACTAGTTCAGGTAGCTCAGTTATTGCATATAAATAAATAAGAGAAATAAAGAAATTGCAGTCATTTCAGTATAATCTCAGGTGTCTATACAAGTTGATCATAATAGGTGAAAAATCTAACTCCTTTCATTAAAAATCAGAACCACATTTTAGTATAGTCAACATACGCCATAGTCTAGGACAACACATAATTTCTGGCTATCAGTAACATTACTGGGTATAAAAAAGGTTCCAGTGGTTGCCAGTGTAAGCTGTGTGGGTCCTTATTGTTGTTGTCCCTGTTTATGCATTTTTGTTAGCAGGAAAGTGTACTGCATGATTAAAACTCACATACTCTAGATCCACACGTGTAGATCCAGACTGAAAGCAGAAAAGGGGTACAATTTCCTCAGCTGTTTGAGTTACTGTATCTGTTTTACAACGTATGTATATTGAATTAGAGGCAAACTGTCTTTTTCATTCTTTATGTCCTTAGCCTTAGTATAACTCGTGGGACTGAGGGTCTACATGGGGGGCATAATGTGACTTTTACTTTTATTTAGGTTAATAGAATATGTATGTCCATTTCATAGCTCCAGTGGTTTTGGTCCAGAGAAGAGTAATGCAAGATGACCTTGGCTTCTATAGCTACATTTGCCTCTCAGGAAAAACTTGACCCCTCTAGGCAGATGGACTAGTTTCCTAAATCCAAAAAGGCATGCTAATGGTATTCTTAGAAATTATATTTTTAAATACCAATAAATAGCAAAATAATCCAAATCTTTTTCATTTGCATTATTGACCACATCATCATCTGCTGTAGTAAAGCATTCTACAACATAGCAGCTCTTATAATAAAGAACCCCCCCCCCCCCATATTGAAAGAAAAGTTTACTTTCTCCCATATACAAATCGTTGTCCCCTGTGCAATCCTTGGGATTAAAGGATCAACAATGGATTGGATCTATTATACTTAATTATATCACATCTAAGTTAACTAATTATCCCAATTTTTTGACATGTACGGCAGATCCCCAATAGTTCTTTCAACCTCATACAGTGCATTCAAGATGCAGCTTTACTAGATATAGTATATATGATATAGCTATGTATATAGGGACAATACTGTCCCTATTTGCATTATATGCATTATTTTTACACCATAAACTTTTTATCTGCTTGTGCAGCTGCAGCTTGGAATTGAGCAAACCAAACAGGTATTCCCAAGTCCTTCTCCAGGCTTGTTTTCCCTGACTGCACTCTACTTAACTTGTAGAGTTAATTCTGTTTGTACAGTCTAGGTGAATAACCCCATATTGTTTCAGTATTAAAGTGATACTAAACAGAGAAGTTTTAATTGCCATAGTTATTTCACATAAATCATATATATCGTGGCACTGTATTTTGTATTTTTTTAAAATGTGCTAAGTACTTTAGTCTTGCAGCACTATTGTGTGGTCACATGATCTTTCCCTGTTCTTTGGCATCTGCAGGGAAAGATCTTTGGGGGAGGGGCTTATAATACTATGCTGATGTACTGTATGTTCTCTACAGTGTTAGTTTGTTTCTGGCCAGCCCTGATTGGTGCTGTGGCAGGCACATGACTAAAAAAGAAGAATAATATAAAATCAATTATCAATATCAAAAACTGTTTTATAGCTCCCTATAAATCTTTATTGAACATCAGATGGGTATTTTTTGTGCATTAATATGGTGTAGAGTCAGGGATGATTGAAACTAGCTTTCTTTTTGTTCAGACAGCATCTGCATCCCAGGCCCTTTTTTGTGCTTTACAGGTATTAGCAAATACATTTGATATATTTAAAATAGATTTTTATTAAAATTAAGCCTTTTTTGTGAGTTTCTTAGTGAATGTAATCAAACTGCCTACTATATCCTGCCCCCATTGTGTTTATTGATAGAAGCATTTGGAGGAGGTGGGAGAGAGGGGAGTGTCATTTACCACACATGTGACTCTATAGTCTTGTGGGCTGCACAGATAAGAAAAAGGGGGAATTTAAGAGCTTAGAAGGGAACTTAAATCAAAGCTTGCTCCGTAGAGGACACCAGCTGGTCTTCACAATCTCAGCCTGTAATGGGGACACAGAGAAGTTGGGAGAGACAGCTGCAGGCTGCATCAACCAGGTATATTTTACTCTACAGAAAATTAATGCTTTAGTGGTGTTGTGAGTATGAACACTCTGTTGTATAGCATGTAATGGGAGTTTTTCATAATGTGGGTTTAATGACACTTTAATTTCACCTTTCATTTAACTACTCAGGTTTACATTCTGTCACTAGATAACTATGCTTATGCATTTACAGTCTGACAAAATAATTTTTTCGACATTTGCATCTATAATACCCACCCACTGTTCATTGAAGCACCCAGTATATCACCGTCTCTTAATCCCATTCCAGAAAGTTTGGAGCATGGCTAGATATGACCTACTATAACAGATCTCTACTAAAATAACCCAACCAACTTGTGACACCCGCATCGTAAAATAAACTATAATTGTTTAGGTTTAATTTAATTGGAGGATTTACATATATATAAATAGCTTTTTATGCATTTTTTTAATAGCCCACTTTTGCTAAGCATACTGACAACTAATGACAACTCCTACCACTGCCTGCTCACTTGTTGACTACTTCTGTCTGACTGAAAATTCACGTAGGTCTATATGAGCTAGAAGAAGGAAGGGGAGAAGGTCCCTCCTCTGGGTGACATATTGGAAATAGATCTAACCAGCAGAATGCTCCAATTCTAAGCTAAACCACTGAAATACTTATTTGTCATCTGGTATGATCCCTTAAGCTGCTGTTTTCCATTTACCTTCCACCTGTTTGTATTTTTCCCTTTTTTACAAACAGCCACAGCGATTGAGCGTGGAAGTAAAAGAGAGCACAACAGCCAGTGGCACCCAGACAATGCCCATGCTGGCTGACCTGTAATTATTTAATGGGCACAATTTGTAGGGAGAAGTATTTGGCTTTTGGTACACTTTCAAAGCAATCTAGTACCTTCAATACAGACATATTTCATGCTAATATACGATAATGTCCTTCGTTAGGTTTGCTTTTATTGCTTTTTCATTCTTGATAGATGATTTATGAATAGTATGAAGAGTAATTTCATCTATCATACATTATAGAAACCAGACGTGTATCACTTGCATTACATTGGCATTATAATTACAGTGCTCATCACTTTAATGTTAGACAGCTCTTTGTAACATGAAGCTATAAAAGCAGGCTTTTTAGGCAAACCAGTTTGACAAGTCTAGCCTATTTAGTTATCTTAATTTTATAGAAACTTGTTAGGGATGTATCAAAGCCTATACATTGGAATGGCTTCAATAATACTTCATGTTGAGTACAAAAGGAGCAGGATTGTGTTTGATAAATAGAAGCTACAGCAGAGAGGTGCATTACAAATGACACATCATTGAATCCAAGCCTGGAATGCTGCATACGGCTCTGCGTATCTGAATTAATAGAGAATCATGGGAGGTGAGGCATCAGTAGGAATACATCTACTAAACCACAGGGATCTCTGGTTCTGTATCTAGACGGTATGATATCTGCTTGAGAAAATAGCATTTAAAAAAAAATATAAAACAATCATTAACATAAAAAACAGTTAAAGCGGACCTTGCATTAAAATACAAGGTCCATTTACATTCACTGTATATATATATATATATATATATATATAGTTGGTTGCTAGGGAGCTGGCCAGGTATCCGTCGGCCGCATCCTTAACAACCAGTGAGTCATCAGCTGTCAGCGGAGTACCCCACTGACAGCTAAATGTAAAAAAAAGATTTGCCGGCTAAAAAAATTAGCAAAAAAAAAAACAATGTAGGGTCCCCCCCAAAACCCTAACAGACCCTTCGGTCTGATATAGATTTGGAGGGGTCACCCCCGCAGCAATTTTTTTTTTAAATGGCGTGGGGTCCCCCCAAAATCTGTACCAGACCCTTATCTGAGCATGGAGCCTGGCAGGTCAGGAAAAGGAGGGGATGAGCGAGTGCTGCCCCCCTGAACCGTACCAGGCCACATGCCCTCAACATGAGGGGGTGCTGTGGGCGGGGGGCTCTACCCTTCCTCCCCAAAGCACCTTGTCATCATGTTGATGGGGAAAAGGGCCTCCTCCCCACAACCCTGGCCAGTGGCTGTGGGGGTCTGTGGGCAGGGGGCTTATCAGAACTCGGAAGCTCCCTTTAACAAGGGGGCCCCCAGATCCCAGCCCCCCTTTATGTGAATAAGTATGGGGTACATTGTACCCCTAACCATTCCCCAAAAAAGTACTGTAGTGTGACAAAAGACAAGAGACAGTTTTTTTGACAAGTCCTTTATTCAAAAAGGCCTTCTTCCTCCGGTCTTCTTCTTCCCCCACTTCTTTCTCTGGTCCACTTTATCCTCTGGTCTTCTTCTTCCCCAACTTCTCACTTCTTCCTCTGGTCTTATTCCTCCCCTGCTTCTTCCTCTGGTCTTTTTCTTCTCCCAATACTTCCTCTGGCCTACTTCTTCCCCCTCTTCTTCCTCTGGTCTTCTTCTTCCCCCGCTTCCTCCTCTGGTCTTCTTCTTCCCCTGCTTCATCCTTCAGTCCGGTCTTCTTCGTCTGCCTCCTCTACAGCTGATGACTTATCGGCTGTTAAGGAAGCCGCGGCCGGCTCCCCGGCCCATTTCTTAGCAACTGGCTATATACAGTGAATGTAAAAAAAAACCCATAAAAAAAACACAATTCATGGCAAAATTGCAGTAAAAAGCACAATAAAAAGCACTGCATTCAAAAGCAACATGCATCAATGTGAATCGAGCCTTAGGGCAGTGACATCATTCCTAGCAATGCAGAAAACACCGGCATGCTAAGTTTATAATCAAACTTTTTACTTTACAAGTACAGTTTGCAAATAGTTTTAGCAGGTGGAACGTTTTGGGCCCAGAACATTAGTAGTTGTTGCATTGCACTGCAAAGTCCAGATTAAGAAATACACACAAAGAGAGGTAAAAATACCAAACTGAGCATATTTACCATAACTTTAAGCAAATATTTTTGGAGTCCTTGACACAGAAATATTGAAGTAAGTCACAACCAGCCAACTTGCAACTTCAGGAGGAGTCTGGCAATAGAAGCCCACACATTGTTCATAGAGTAAGTATATTTTAAGGTAGGTTCAAAGGAGAGGAGGGACTGTTGCAGTAATCAAGTGCAAGGATCTAGAGACTCGGCACCTGCCTCCCCAACCTTTCCACCACAGTCAAACCTTAAACTGTTTACCAGGCAAAGCTCCAACATTTCTGGTTAGGGTAGAAGCTTACAGTTAATCCTTATATTTCTATTCCTATCGGCTCATCAGTAGAATTATCTGCCTTGCTGGCCAATAGAAATGTGCGGAAGGTAGGAAGTGCCAAAGCTTTGCCTGAAAAAATATCCTTTTATTAAGCAAAAGAGGGAGGTTTTCAAGGCTTCTGTAAGTATATGCACCTCAGTTCCTATCACAGTGATTTGAAGTACTTTTGTAGAAGTTCTTAACATGAGGACTCCAACTGTATCCTATGGAGTCTGTTCACATCTGAGCATCATGTCACTTGAAGCTTGAAAAAGTACATAAGCCTCCTTGGGGTGCATTTTTGGTTCCTATAGACTTCAATTGGAGCACCTGAAAAACACCTGAACATGCATTTTTCATGCTTTTCTAATAACTAACTTTATATTGGCTAACATAGGAATGCTAAAGTCTAAAAATGCCTCAAAAATGTAATAATGTGCATAGAAAAAAGCCCCAAAACCCAAGTGTGAAACTTATGCCGCGTATACACAATCGTAATTTTGGTCGGAAAAGGCTATGATGGTTTTTCCGAAGGGATTCTGCTCAAGCGTGCCTTGCGTACAAACGGTCACACCAAATTCCAACCGTCAAGAACGCGGTGACGTACAACACATATGACGGGACTAGAAAAAGGAATTTCAATAGCCGGTGCACCACCCTTTGGGCTCCTTCTGCTAATCTTGTTTTAGTAGAAGTTTGGTGAGAGATGATTGCCGCTTTGCAGACTCGTGCTTTTTCAGATCATTTTACTGCTGTTCAGTTTGTGCTTGTGGGTTTGTATCTGTTTTTCAGTGCGTGTAGTCAGTTCGTATCTGTTTTTCAGTGCGCTCTTGTCCGCTCGTTACTGATTTTCCGCTCGCTCTTCACAGGCCTTGCTGTTCTTCAGTGCGTTCTGTTTAGTTCGTTCTGACCAGCCGACCGTTTTGAAGCCATGTTGCGGTTACGTACTCGTCGTAGAGTTTGTGCTGTGCAGGGGCTTGGTGTTGGGGTTCTTACTTTGACCCAAGCCCAGTCCATGAACAGGGTGGAGAGGAGTTCATGGACCAAGAATTTGTTACTCCAGTGTGACCAATTCTCTCATATGCTTTTGCTGCGGGAGATCCAGGAGAATAACCTTGATGTTTTCAGGAATCTTCTCCGGATGACGGACCCCATTTTTCACCATTTGTTGGCTTTGCTCACCCCTTATATTACGAAGCAGGACACCTGCACGCGGCAAGCCATCACTCCCAAGCAGAGGCTAGTCGCCACGTTGCGGTACATGGCGACGAGGAGAAGTCTACAGGACCTCAAGTTCTCAACAGGCATCTCCCCCCAGGCTCTGGGGATCATTATTCCAGAGACCTGTTCTGCCATCATTCAGGTCCTGCAGAAGGACTATATTAGGGTAAGTTTTCTCCTTTCTCAATCCATAATTACATATCAATAGACAGTAGGGGCCAAAAAATGAGTGTGACAAGAATGAAAAATGCTAGGGGTCAGAATGATAGTCTTTTCTATTTATTAACATTCAATTTGCAACAGCCATGAGCTAAAAATTGTGTGTGATTGATGAACCAAAAACTAAAACTATGTCCCTTTTTTCAGGCTCTGGAATGTGGCAGACAGGAGAAGGCGGAGGTAAGTGTCAGCCAGGAGGTGGCGGGGCCCAGTAGCCTCACCCAATCCCAGGTACCTCCCCTCCGCCTTACAACAAAAGGGGCCAGGAAGGGGAGTAAAGTGGAGGAGGCAGCACTGGGCCTCATTAAGGATGCTAATGCGGCCCTGTAAAGCCCCCCCGATGCTGAAGAGGCCTATGGCTGCTATGCTAAATTGCAGCAAATGGAGGCGAGCCAACACCTCAGATGTGAGAAATTTATTTTTGAGGCCATTCAGAAGGGGTTGAGTGGGCAAATAAGTGATAACATGCACTTATGTGTGCTAGCCCATCCTCTTCCTCCTCCTGCCACAAGTCCACCTCCAGAGCCACAGCCTCCAAGGAAGGCTGCAGGGAAGGCTGCAGGGAAGCGTGGAGGGAAGGCTGCAGGGAAGACAAGAACGGGATGGCCTGGGTTCAGTCTGGTCTGACAGAAGACGCAGGCTGTTGTAGTACCACAGCCTGGGGACATATATGTCATCTGCTGCTGTTCATGATCTCTGGGAGTCCTGGACCAGATTGTGCTCCCCATTATATTGACTTCTCAAGCTACCAATTTTATTTTCCAAAGAGTTGATGTGTGCGCTGGGGTAGAAAGGCTTTGCAAATGCCAGCAGTTTCTCCAGCGTTGCCTTCCTCTTTATTTTGTTATCAGCCAGAATAAATGGAGATTTTTTTATCTGAAAATACTTGCCTATGTGTTTTTCTTCAAATAGGACAGTTTGTGAGTAGGCAGGTACCTTCAAAAATACATGTCAAATTAACAAGGAACACCAACCTCCTTGAGCATTAAAATACAAGATAATAATGTTGTTGTGTAAACTTGACACACACACACACACAAAAAATTATGGAGATGACTAGAAAATAATTTCAAAATATTCCAAAAAAAGGAGTTCTGGATTTTAAAAAAATTACAATAAAAAATAATTCCAAGCATTATTATGGCGATCTGGCTTTAAAAACAAAAAAGATTATTCATGAGATCATGAGAAATAATAAAGAAAGAAGTTTGTGAAAACTCTGTGTGTATATGAGCAGCAAAACAACTTCACTCTTCTAGCATTATAAAGAAGAAGAGAATGCGCTGCATTAAACTATTTTTAAAAATTCAGTGCGACGAATGTGCCATCTCCATTACGAACGCTAGTTTTATCAGACCGAGCGCTTCCGTCTCGTACTTGAATCTGAGCATGCGTGAGTTTTTGCGCGTCGGAATTGCATACACATGAACGCATTTTCAGATAGGAACTTTTTCCGACCGAAAAATTGAGAACCTGCTCTCAATCTTTTGCTAGCGAGAATTCTGCCAGCAAAAGTCTGAAGGAGCATTCACACGGTCGAATTTTCCAAACAAAAGCTCTCATCAGTCTTTTGCTGGCCGAATTTGCGATCGTGTGTACGCGGCATAAGGCTGATGTCTAATCTTAAATTCTAATAGCCTGAGATTTTTAATGCATCTCTAAAGGGTTCCAATATATTTGTTATCTCATCTACGTCACATAGAAAAATTAAAGTCCATAAAGGTTGATCTGACCTGCAAAAAATTATCCCATACCTAGAAGATATTTAAACCATGTACAACAAGATCAAAGGCTGCATCCTGCCATAATTATCTATCAAACAAACAGCTCATCCATTAAATTAGTAGAGATAGAAAATGAACTGTTTAATGAGGAAGCAGCAAGCAGGAGACATGCGTAAAGGACATATAAATCATCTGACACATACAGTACTGAAAACTGACAAAGCAAGATGGATCATTGGACATGTTGCAAAGTGCTTAGACAATGCAAAACAACAGGCAGCAAAGAAAGCTACCTCTCAAAGCCAGTCACTGCCTCCGCAGAAGTGTAAACACAATGAATGGCATAGTGACAGCGGATGGTATCACATAGCTGGGAAAAAAAGGAGGAGGTCAAAGAGGTCTAATTAAATGCAGACAGCCTGAAAGGATGAGAAATTCTGACAGAAAAAAAAATTATATGGAGTGAGCTAATGAAATAATAAAAGAAACAAACAACACCATTTAAAAAAAAAAAAAACGCTCTCCCTGTTTAGAAAAGATATCAAAAAAGATAATAAAAATACAAAGGGATGCAAAGCACGGTGTACGATAAGAGATGAATAGACGACACGGATCAAAGAAATATATATTTATATAGGAACAGAATTTGTCCGAAACTCAATTATCTTTCTTTATTTTGTAACAAAGGGAACCCAGTAATACAATATTGCTGGATAGACGGAGGGACTGTGATGAGTGTCAGCAATATCGTCTTATCAACAATTTAATATTGGTATCAAACACAAGTGGAGAAATATCTGTGCATTATCCAAAAGGAAAGCGGGACAGTTTGTACAATAGAAGAAGTGGAAGTGATGGAGAGGATGTGAATATATTCTCACACAGAGTAATTAAATAGCTCATGGTAAGTGTTCTATTATAGCTTATAAAGGCTAGATTCCCTTTACCCCTCTCTAGAAAATAATTGTTTTGAATTATCATACACAGGATAAGATCATCATATGTGATAAACAGTCATGATTGGTGAGAAAGCTATGTTTCAAAGCTACAATAGCAGTTAAACAAGTAAACTACTGTATTTGCTTTAATCTAGGGAAAGTTAACAAGAAAACAGAACAAAACTATTGAAGAGGGGTTTGCTGTACAAATTAGAATGTGACTTCTTTATTTAAATTTTCCCATCTCTCATGTTTTACTGGGACTGTCTCCACCTACAGGTAAAAACTGGTATCACAGACTGACCACTTATGTAGTGAGGCTCCAGTGCCTATTTATAGCAAAAATCAGAAACCACTATCCACTATACTGCTCAGTATAACTCCACACCATGGCCTGCATTTTAAATTCACAGCAAAGGGAACTCTGTGACTGGAAAAGAGGCTGGTCACTTGACTTTGATACTTCGACACGCACGCGGCCAGGCTCATTCATTTGAAGCAAACAGAGCGCAATGCATATTTGTAAAGCATACTGGGGTTGATTTACTAAAACTGGAGAGTGCAAAATCTGGTGCAGCTCTGCATAGAAACCAATCAGCATCCAGGTTTTATTTTCAAAGCTTATTTGAACAAGCTGAAGTTAGAAGCTGATTGGCTACTATGCACAGATGCACCAGATTTTACACTGTTCAGTTTTAGTGAATCAACCCCACTGTTTTGCTATATAAAAAAGTATTTAAAAAAAAAAACAGTGGTAGGGCTGCAGTAAGGTCGTATTGCAGCTTTATAAATGGACTTCTCTCTGAACATTATATATAAAAGGTAGGCAGCACTTAGCTAATCAATCCATAGGGTTTTGGACTGGGGCAGGAAAGTAGAACAAACAGAGAAAAATAACACAAACCTACAGAGAATACATAAAGCTCAGGACTCCTGCAGTACAAACAGGAGTACTTACCTCTGAGCTAACATGCTGCCTATACAGATGTCTTCTAATACTACAGTGCTAAAATTTTGTAGGCTTCTACTGCAAATGATGTGCCCTGCACTAATTTTTACAGCACTGGACTTACCCCAGGCGGGGGACAAATGAAGCCCCCCGGCCGCAGACCCCCACAACCATCAGGCAAGGGTTGAGGGCATGTGGCCTGGTACGGTTCAAGAGGGGGAGGGGCACTCTCTCGCCCCCCCTTTCCTGCAGCCTGCCAGGTTGCATGCTCAGATAAGGGTCCGGTTTGGATTTGGGGGGGACCCCCATGCCATTTTTTTTTACAATTTGGCGCAAGGTTACCCTTAACCACTTCAATACATTATATTATATATACTACAATGCCTGAATATAGATTCTACACAGAATATCTAATCACAGAATATCTAATCTACACTAAATGCAGAGTATATACTGTAAATGCAGAGTATATATATATCAATCAAATACACTGCCTGTATTGACTGAATATAGATTCTACACTGAATATCTAATCTACGCTAAATGCAGAGTATTTATATATATGTATATATATATATATATATATCAAATACACTGCCTGCACACCACTAACTAAGCTGCCTAATATCTCTTCATTCATTACACTATAGGGCCGCCGTGTAAGCAGCAGCCTTATATAGTGTGGGGTGTGGACTTAGCCCCCTGAGCCATGATTGGCCAAAGGCAGGGTGCCTATTATGGCTCTCTCAGCAGAGCGCGCTGTGATTGGCCCAAGCATGCAGGTCAGGCACATGCTTTGGCCAATCATCATACAGCAAAGCACTGCGATCTCGCAGTGCATTATGGGGCGTTCCACGGCGCTCAAATTTCTTGTGAACTCCCCATATGTTTGGTTCGTTTTAGAACACATGAACACCCTGGCTCATCCCTACTGCCCTGATCACAGCCGGTCCTAGCCATAAAGTCATATAGTGTAAGTATGTCCTTATCAGGGGTGCCCGACCTTTTGAAGAGCGAAGGCCACTAAAGCGACTTGGTAACCGTCCGCAGGCCACAATGAGCAGAGCGACTGGATGACAGGTCCGGGTCCACTCTGCGTATGCAAATCAGACACAGCCCACTCTACTCTATGGGCCCTCCCCTTCGATCAGCCCAGGTAGAAAGGGATGGGTCCCTTCTGTTTTTAGCGGATTGGATTGGAAGTCAGTTTACATCTGCCACTGAAAAGCGGTGAATAGTGAGTCCGATTGGGTCACACCGATTGTGTCAAAGGGGCCTAAGGCTGCTTTCAAACTGATGCAATGCTCAGTGCACCTGTGGCTTTCCTGCAAGTTAGCTGCACTTTGCCATATACTTCTATTATATCCTGCAGGTTTAGTGCACTTCCTGAAAGCGCACCAAACCCGAAGGTAACAATAGAAGTCTATGGCTCAGTGCAGGTGCACTGCACCTACAAATCAGTTTGAAAGCAGCCCAGTAACCATTGCAGAACAGAAATGCCCATAAACACACTGTGATTATAGTAATAAACTTACCTTTAATAATAATCTTCCATTCAGGTATCGGCAGCTGTTGCTGTCCCAGGCAGAGTGCATTTGGTATCAATCCGCCTGTGACTATACAGTTAGCAGTGGCTTATGCCTTTCTGCTCTGTAGCCGCTTGCGTCCTCCACCACCGCCTTAATTCACAACACTGATGCTCTGAGATGGCATGAAAGAGGGAGGGGTGCTGCGCTGACCAGAAAAAAACTGCTATAGATCTCCGTATGTGGTCACTTACTATGTGCTAATAGCCCATAGCACATAGAATCGCATAAATACATAAAATCAAATAAAGTCGCATGGTAAAATAAAATCGCATAGGTTAGTGTTGATTGCTAAAAACCTTGTGAAATGTAGAAATGCTGTAATGTTGTGATAATCCAAGGGAGTGGTGTAAAGTAACTTCATGTGAACAATAAAACGTAAATATATCTATAAACCATACGATGCATATAAAGCAAAATAATATTGTAATCAATAGTGCAAAAACATATAATAAAGTGCTAGTGCTCAGGTGACCTGAATATAGTTATTCAGACAGATTATAGCAAAGCATGAAATAAATGAACAAATAAAAATAAAATATAAATATAAATAAATACTGCAGTGAACAGTGGCCAAAATGGTAATATAATGACCCAATAATAGTGATTTAAAGTGCTAGTATACATGTTGGCAACCAGAGCAGGAGGTTGTAGGCCACAGCATGGGGTTCCGCGGGCCACATGTGGCCCCTAGGCCAGTGGTTGGGCACCCCTGCTGTACATAGACTGGCACAAATGCCAGGAAGAGACATTATTTTCTATAACATTGGACATGTCTGCAGACATTGAATCTAAAAATGTGTGACGAAGCTGCACTTTATCTTTATAGGGTATTTGCATACTACTAGTTCTATTTTATGCTTGCAGACCACAAAAAATACAACTTGAATGTTCAAAGAAAAAAAAGGCATTAACAACGCTAATAGCTTAACTCCAATGAAGGATTGCACCCTCAAACTTATGCGTACATCAAAAATACTTCTGAATCAGGTATTAACTTGGTATGTGTCTATATAAACTTTCCATTGCCAACTGTAAATAATTTGTGTTCTGCTGCAGACAGATAACATTATGATATTTAAACACTTCATTAGTTGCAGAAAATACTTCAAATGTCTCTACAAGCATGATGGAACAAGCTAGGTAATGAATGTTATTTACAAAGTCTGTCTTCTCACTGTTGTGCCTTAAAAAATATATTTGTCAGGAATATGGGGCAATGTAGTTTTATGCTTTCAAATCTTGGAGTTTAAAAATTGCCAACGTAGCTGTGCCTTGTAACACCGATTGAGCTAAATTCAAAACAACCATTTTATTACGGGAGTAAAAACCCAATAAGTGTATTATTTGATAGTTTGCATTTATTTATTGATTGATTTTAGCTTTCCATAAATTTGGTTTATTTTGAAAAAAAATATTATAATAGACTGAGTGAAAAAGGTGTTTTTAGACAATAGATCCATCTTGATTGCACAGAGAAAGATTAAATCTGAAAGCCATGCAAACTGCTAAATACACAGATGAACTGCATAGGCATACCCCACTTTTAAGTACACAATGGGGTTTATTTACTAAAGCTGGAAAGTGCAAAATCAGGCTCACATCTGCATAGAAACCAATGAGCTTCCAGGTTTAATTAACAAAGCTTAATTGAAAAGCTGGGGTTAGAAGCTCATTGGTTTCTATGTAGAAGTGAGCCTGATTTTGCACTTTCTAGCTTTAGTAAATAAACCCCATTGTGTACTTAAAAGTGGGGTATGCCTGTTTTACCTGCCAAAGGATTTGTATTTCTGTCCATTCAGTCCTGAGATTCACACAGCTCAGTCACCCAACACAACCAGGTCTTGCAGGGCAGGATGTTTGAATTTTCTATATTGTAGTTATGTAAAACTAGGTCTTGTACTGTAACTTAATAGGAGTATCCTCTTAAAGGGACATACTGTACATCTAACGTTGCAAGTGATATCATCCAATCCCCCAGCTTGAGCTCCCAAGGGGTTCACACACAGGAGAAATATTTTTGATAGATCCCATTGGTAATCCTCATACGGCGTTTAGCTGTGGTAGTACCCTGTGGGGGTTATTTACGAAAGGCAAATCCACTTTGCACTGAAAGTGCACTTGGAAGTGCGGTCGCTCTAAATCTAAGGGGTAGGTCTGAAATGAGGGGAAGCTCTGCCGATTTTATCATCCAATCATGTGCAAGCTAAAATGCTGTTTTTTATTTTCCTTGCATGTCCCCCTCAGATCTACCGCGACTTTACTTCTAAGTGCACTTTCAGTGCACTTTCAAGTGCGCTTGCAGTGCAAAGTGGATTTTCCTTTAGTAAATAACCCCCAGTGTGTTAGAATACTTGAACCCCTTTTAAAATTCTTGTAATTGGCGGTTCTTTTTTGATACAAAAAAAATTAATCTAACTTTTTGTACCCAATTTGTTACATTCCTTGTCATAGGAATAGCCTCTTTCCTTTTCTGACTCTTGACACAGGCACTATTTTTTCTGTATGCATAGTTAGGCTATAGTGACAACATCAAACTGGTGAGTTCAATATTGGGAATACTATTCTTGATCTAAGGCCTTAACTTTTTTTTGTTTTTCATATATCTTGTCCTGCCCTCAACCTGTGACTGGACAGTGAAGGGAGAAGTAGCAGACCAATGAGCTTATCTCACTGTCACTCTGCTCTTTCCTTTCCAGTACTGACTGGTTCCTTCCACTCATTTGTATGGAAATAAATATACATTTTTGGATTTTATTACACTATTGGAAGATTTTTTTTCCCTCTCATGTCATGTTTTTTTCTCTCTAATGTGGGCAGAAGTTCCCTATTAGACAGCCATCATGGGAGAAGGTATTCCTGTAACAACTGTATGTTTATTTTCTCCATCAGCTCACCCCCCACAGTTATTACCTTTTGTATCACTTGACCCTCGCTTCTAGAGTGTAAGTTCTGATGAGCAAGGCCCTCTGATTCCTCCTGTATTGAATTGTATTGTAACTGTACTGTCTGCCCTCATGTTGTTGTTTATATAATGCTGTTGGCTCTATATAAATCCTGTATAATAATAATTGTGAAATTTCTCCCTAACTGCCTCTCCTGGTGATAAGCAAAACATTATGGATTTCCTGTCACTTTCTGTTTTGGTAGAAATTGTCACCAGGACAAATGGTGGTAAATCTCCCTAGCTGGAACTCAGACAGCAATAAAAACCTGAAAGAGGCTATAATCCTCTTCAACTCAATCAAAACAAAAGAAAAAAGACCAAAGTTTGACCTTTAATCACTTTGTGTCCAGAGTCCTTCTCACTACCATAAAAGTGATTGGGCGGCTGTAGAGCCACCTGTATCACTTTTACTGAAAGGAAGGAAATATATTTTCTCAACAAAAGTGGAGTTACTCTATAAATATATTCTTCAATAGCAATATAACAAAATATATCAATTCACTTTGTGTGCACTGAATTTCAAACCCAACAAACCCAGGTACTACCTTGTAAAAGTAAAGCAGGCATTTATAAGTCTTAACAGCGCTCATGGAAAAAGTATTAAATGTATATACATAATAAAGGGCAAAGTGCAATAAAACAAATACTCAATGGTAAATAATAATACAGTGAAAAAATATGTGTAAAATGCCAAGTGTTTCCAACGGCAACTCAAATATCAAGGTTGAAAGGAAATGTTCAGAGACCACACTCATAAAAGAGCAAAAAATCCCCTCTTGTGACCCCACTCACCAGAGCCTGTAGACCCTCAGCTTTGCAGTCCAGGGGTCAAAAAACGCTTAGTGGAGTCACGATGGTAGAGCCAAGGTCAGGGGAGCTCCCACAAATAATTAGTATGTGGACCAGGGAAGACTATATGTATTAAAAGGAAAGAAAGGCATATAGTGAAGCACTGCCAGCATTGACAAAACGCTACTCACAAGACGGCTTGAAAAACAGGCATCAGTGTATTCCGGGTTCGCAACCGCAGCGTGTGTTCCACGTGCGTTCCACGGATACTGGAAGTAGCATCACTGGTACGTAAAACCGGAAATGCACCGACGTGTTTCGCCCCTCCTCCAGGGCGTTATCAAGGACATCACTTCCGGTTTTCTCACAGCGGAATTTATGTGCAGGAAAGTGGGTGTCTCCAATCAGGTTAGGAAGAAACCATCTGATGTAATTAAACACCCACTTCCCTTAACTCACATCATTCCCTGTTATTGCCGTAATTTTAACAAAAAACTTTATTACCAAACAATCTATTTAAAAGGCATGTATAAAAAAGAACATATATAAAAACATTGATAAATGACAATGATCCACAAAAAATTAATTGAAGAAAAAAGTATAATTAAAAATAAAAATGAATAATGGAAAAAATAGATAAATTATAATTGAAAATAAATAAAATAAAATGAAATAAAAATAAAAATAAAAAATAAAATAAAATTATTATTATTATTATTATTATTATTATACGCGACTTATATAGCGCCAACAGTTTACGCAGCGCTCTACAATGTATAGAGCTTACATTCTAAAGGGAGGAGGTGGTGGTACAAAAGGTAATAGCTGCAGAGAATGATTTTATGGGGGTGGCTCGGGGATAGTTATGTGGGTGTGGGATAGGCTTCCCTGAATATATGCGTTTTCAGGGATCTCCTAAAGGTGGACAGGGTAGGGGCTGATCAGACATACTGGGGCAGGGAGTTCCAGAGGATGGGAGAGGCTCTGGAGAAGTCCTGAAGGCAAGCATGGGAGGAGGTAACAAGGGAGCTAGAGAGCAGGAGGTCCTGGGAGGAGCGGAGGGGACGATTTGGGTGATATCTGCAGATGAGGTTGGTGATGTAGATGGGGGTGATGTTGTGAATGGCCTTGTATGTTATGGTTAGCATTTTGAATTCTACACGGTGGGGTAGGGGAAGCCAGTGAAGAGATTGGCAGCGAGGAGTGTCAGTCACGGATCGATTAGTGAGGTGTATTAGTCTAGCAGCAGCATTCATAATAGACTGAAGGGGGGATAGCCTGCTTAAGGGTAGGCCATTAAGATGAGATTTGCAGTAGTCAAGGTGGGAAATAATCAAGGCGTGAATAAGTTGCTTTGTGGTGTCATTAGTCAGGAAGGGTCGATTTCTGGAGATGTTGCGGAGGTTAAGGCAGCAGGATTTAGCCAGTGATTGGATATGGGGGCTGAAGGTGAGGTCAGAGTCAAGGATTACACCCAGGACCCTGGCATGTGTGAAGGGACCAATGGTTGTGTTGTTGATATTAATGGTGAAGTCACGGGGGGGGGGGACCATGAAGGAGGAAATAAGCTCAGTTTTAGAAAGATTAAGTTTGAGGAAGTGGTGTGACATCCATACCAATATGTCATTCAGTAAGTTTGAGATCCGTGAGGATATTGAGGGGGTGAGTTGAGGAGTGGAGAGATAGATCTGGGTGTCATCGCCATAGAGGTGGTATTGGAAGCCATGGGAGGTTATCAACTGGCCCAGGGAAGAGGTATAGAGTGAGAATAGGAGAGGCCCAAGGACGGAGCCTTGGGGTACCCCAACAGAAAGAGGGAGGGGAGCAGAGTAGATGGAGTTGTAAGTGACACTGAAAGTGCACTGAGATAGGTAGGAGGAGAACCAGGATAATGCAGAATCACGGAGGCCAAGGGAGTGTAATTTTCTGAGGAGGAGCAGGTGGTCAACTGTGTTAAAGGTAGCAGAGAGGTCTAAAAGTATGAGTATGGAGTAGTGGCCATTGGTTTTAGCAGTTAGTAGGTCATTGGTGAGTTTTAGTAGGGCAGTTTCAGTAGAATGTTGTGGGCAGAAGCCAGACTGTAGGGGGTTGAGAAGGTTGTTGTCCGTGAGGTAGCGACTCATTTGGTCATGAACAAGGCGTTCGATGAGCTTGGAGGCAAACGGGAGCAGGAAGATGGGTCTTAAGTTATTCAAACAGGTGGGGTCTATTGAGGGTTTTTTGAGTATGGGGGTAACCAGTGCATGTTTGAGCGGGGAAGGAAAGATGCCGGAAGAGAGGGAGAGGTTGAAGATGTGGGTTAGGGAATTGAGGATAGAGTGGGAAGGTGGTGGCAGTTATTGAGAGGGGACAGGGTCCAGGGAACAGGTAGTGAGGTGGGCCATGGAGAGGAGTTTATCAACTTCATCTGTGGTAACTGGGGAAAGGAGGAGAGTATTGAGTGTGGTGTTGGACCTGATATGTTGGGTAGGGGAGGAATTTGAATGTTGGATATCTCCTTGTGATTTGTGTCGATTTTGTTCTTGAAGTGGTTGGCAATCTGTTGAGCGGTAAGCAAGTTGGTGGGTGGGGCAATGGGGGGTGAAGTAAGGAATTAAGGGTAGAAAAGCGTTGACGAGGTTTGGATGAGAGGGTTTTGATGAGAGTGTTGTAATAGGTTTGTTTAGCAGTGTAGAGGCAGGAGTTGTATTTGAGAAGGGCAGATTTGTAGAGGGTAAAGTCTTGCAGGGATTTAGATTTATGCAATGCTCGCTCAAGAGCACGGCTGTGTCTCTTGAGACTTCTGGTGTCGTCTGTTTGCCAGGGTTGTGGCAGATGGGGCTTGGTTCTGTGTGTAGAAAGAGGAGCAAGTACGTCTAGGGAGGATGACAACGTGGTGTTGTAGATGGAAGTGGTTAGGTCTGGGCAGGACAGGGGTGCAATTTTGTCATAAAGGCCATCAGTAGCAGAGTGAAGAAGGGAAGGGTTGAGGTTGCGAAGGTTCCTGCGGGTAGTGGTTTGTGGGTTGGCAGCATGGGATGTAGGAGACAAGGAGAGTGTGAAATGGCTAAATGGATAAGGTTGTGATCAGAGAGAGGAAAGGGTGTGTTAGAGAAATTGCAGGGAGTGCAGCGATGGGAGAATACGAGGTCGAGAGTGTTGCCGTTGGAGTGAGTGGTGGTTTGTGTCCATTGTGTTAGGTTAAAAGAGGAGGTTAGGTTGAGTAGTTTAGAAGTGGTAGCAGTATTAACATTGATTGTAATGTTAAAGTCACCTAGGATGATGGCAGGCACTTCGGATGAGAGAAAATAGGGTAGCGATACAGAGAAGTCATCCAGAAAGCGTGACACTGGTCCAGGAGGCCGATAAATGACTGTAACCCTCAGACAAGCTGGAGAGAAAAGACGAATGCAGTGCATTTCGTAAGAGCAGGTGGAAAGAGAGGGAGGTGTGGGAAGTACCTGGAAGGTGCATTGTGGGAAGAGGAGAAGTCTGATACCACCTCCTTTACATCCACTGGGTCTGGTGGAGTGAGTCCAGAGGAGGCCACTGTGGGACAGGGCAGCTGGAGAGGTAGTGTTGAATTCCTGGAGCCAGGTTTCGGTTATAGCAAATAGATCAAGGGATTTGGAGAGGAAAAGGTCATTGACAGAAACTAGTTTGTTGAAGACTGAGCGGGCATTCCAGAGGGCACATGAAAGAGGGGGGCTGACTTGTGGAATCAGGGGAATTGGGATGAGAAGGTTGACGTTACGACTACTGTTGGAGGAGGTAGATGGCCATAAAATAAAATAAAATAAAAAATTAAATGAAGAATGAATGAAAATAAAAATAAAACAATAAAATTAAAATAAAATAAAATAAAGTAAAAATAAAAATAAAATAAAAATGAAATCGAGGAAACAGAAAATGAATAAATGAAAATAAGAAAATAAGAATAAACATAAAAAAAAAATTAAATAAAAAAATACTAAACCTTACCAACTGGACAGAAAACAATTCAGGTCTAATTCAATATTTAACCCATACGAGCTCAAAGTGCCCAACCTATGTATCCACTGGGTCTCGTTTTGTGAAATCGATTTCTTGAGGTTGGAGCCCCTCCAATGTGCCTCAACCCTTTCAATTCCATAAAACTTGAGACCCCTAGGGTCCCTGTTATGAAACAGTCTGAAATGATTAGACAAACTGTGGTGTTTGTAATCTTTTCTAATTCTGTTCACGTGTTCTCATAACCTGATACCCAATTTTCTAGTAGTTCTACCTACGTATTGGAGGCCACAAGGGCAGGACAAAAGGTAGGTGACATGGTTAGTTCCACACATACTTCCGGTATCCGTGGAATGCAAGCGGAATGCATGCTGTGGTTGCGAACCCAGAATACACTGATGCCTGTTTTTCAAGCCATCTCGTGAGTGGCGTTTTGTCAATGCGCAGTTAGCCAATGCCGGCAGTACTTCACTATATGCCTTTCTCTCTTCTTTTAATATATATTGTCTTCCCTGGTCCGCATACTAATTATTTGTGGGAGCTCCCCTGACCTTGGATTTACCATCGTGACTCCACTAAGCGTTTTTTGACCTCTGGACTGCAAAGCTGAGGGTCTACAGGCTCTGGTGAGTGGGGTCACAAGAGGGGATTTTTTGCTCTTTTATAGAGTGTGGTCTTCGAACATTTCCTTTCAACCTTGATACTTGAGTTGCCGTTGGAAGCACTTGGCACTTTACACATATATTTTCACTGTATTATTATTTACCATTAAGTACTTGTTTTATTGCACTTTGCACTTTATTATGTATATACATTTTACACTTTTTCCATGAGCGCTGTTAAGACTTATACATCCCTTTTTTAAGGTCTAGTACCTTTGCAACAGCTGCTGTGGTCTTTATCAATTATAATTTTGCACTATATATAGTTCTCCATTGGCACGAGTTTTAGTTTGTTTTATAAAGCAGGCATTATCACTTTACATATCCTGTACAGAGAGCAGAGCTGTGGGAAAGACACAACAGGCCCACCTAATACAGGTTGCCTGCAGAAAACTACAGCGTGGAGGGCAGATACAATCCAATCATCCTACACAGGGAGAGAGGCAAAGTCTCAAGTTTGATTACTGCACAGATCTGAAATACACAAAGCACACCAAGATTTATGTAATAATACATATGGCTTTTGTGATATGATTTTGCTTATCCCAGAGTTCAGCTTTACCATTTATGACATGGCTTTCCATACTTAGTAATAATAAATGCAATTAAACTGTACTATCCATATGCTCTCACAGATAATGAATATATGCGTTTCCTTTTTCCTTTATTTTCCACACAGCTTAGGAATAAGCAAAGATAGACATGTAAAGGAGTTAAACACAAAGCAAAACATTAAACCTCATATATAAAAGAAAAACAAATCTAAACTGGACTTGAAATGCACAGTGATTTCAGTTTCACAGTTCCATGGAGTGTTGTATGGCACTTGACCTATGGCTGTTCCTTTGCGCATTTTGGCTGGCCTAGTGAAGCTATACTACTGAGCACACATATGATGTCAGATGACATCTCAGAGATGTGCTGGGAAGTTGCACCTCTTATCACTTATCTCTGTACCTTTCCCAGAGGTGCTGAGTGGTCAAAAAAGCAGTTCAATGTCTAAATATAACTGGAGAAAGTGTGAAAAATGTTCTCTACTAACAGAAGGCAGAAACAGCAGATACTATAACTACTATATACTTATAACTATAGGCAGATTGCTCAAAGTTAAGGTATATGTGAACTTTCACCATGCAAAAAAATAACACATTCAGTTTAAAATAGAAATTAAATGCAAAGCATTTGCGTGTGTGTGTGTATATATATACTGTATATATATATATATATATATATATATATATATATATATATATATATATACCTTTCTCCCTTTTCTAAGTGATCACATAATCTCTGTTATCAGCTAAGGGAGGAGATACAGCAGGACACTGATCTTCCCAGTGAATGGCAGTGTGGGAAAGGGGGGGGGGGGTCAGAACAATTCTAATCACTGGAGGAGAGCAAATTGAATTCTGAGCACAACTAGAAAAATTACAATACTGTGCTTTCATGCCTAGCGTGGTCCATTTTTAATAGGCAAGCAGGGGGACTGGCAGGAAAACCAGGCATTTCAAAAGGAAGCAATACAAAGAGAACAGGTTACTTTTCATACAAGTACATGGTACAGCAGGCACATATCAGGAATATCAAGTATTGGGTTTACATATTTTTGTAGTTGTACTATAGTATAGTTGTACTCTAAGCAGATATAATCAAAGATTTGAAGTGAAGTGACAACATTAATTTATAGAAAACTAGCATAAGCCCCTGTATCTTGAGGGCCAGCACTGTAAGCCAGTAAGGCTGTTCTGTCTTGTACGGTGGTGAGAGATGATCTTGTCAGTTTACTGCTCCTCCTTCATTGTCCAATGACAAGCTAGGATGGCTCTTATACCAGGATGTATTGCTCAACTGCAGTATAGTAGGCATGAGTATCTGGATCTTAATTTACAGTATACGTAGTTCAGTATTTTATTAGGAAAATTTCCTCAGCAATGCTCTCCTTGAATGTCAGTGAGTGGGGTCTTTTCAGGATATTATTACCTATTAAAAATCTTAGCTATCACTAAACAAGGTACCAGATCACCGATCCATTGATTTAGGTCAAGGGTCTCCAAACTTTCAGGTACAAAGGCCACATCATATATTTTAGAAATATTTGCGGACTGAAAACGTATCAGTTTTAGAAATTACGTCACATCAGAACCCACCAATCAATTCAGAAGACCCCTCTTTTACATCAGAGGCCCCCTTCACATAAGAAATCCCAGTGCACAACCGAGCCATCGCATCACATCAGAGTATTCAGTCCCCTTATCCTACCTTAAAATCAGTGAAAGCATGGCACAGGGCAGGAGGCAGAGCAGGTCTGGATAGAGGGCAGGAGGCAGAGAAGGTCCTCTTCTGATTAATGGAGTTGCCCTGGATACAGCTGCCATCCTGAATGAGCATCATGTGCTTTCATGGTGCCATCAGTACAGCCATCAACACCACATCAATGAATGACACCATGGGGGTTATTTACTAAAGGAAAATCCACTTTGCACTGCAAGGAGCGCATTCAGCGCAGTACAAATCCCATATCAAATCAAATCAAGTGCACTTGGAAGTAAAGTCGCTGTAGATCCGAGAGGGACATGCAAGGAAAATAAAAAACAGCAATTTAGCTTGCACATGATTGGATGATAAAATCAGCAGAGCTTCCCCTCATTTCAGATCTACTCCTTAGATTTAGAGCGACTGCACCTCCAAGTGCACTTTCAGTGCAAAGTGGATTTGCCTTTTGTAAATAACCCCCCATGCTATAACCCCCCATTGGTTATTATGGTGCTGGCAACATGCCCACCTGCACCAAGCAACAAATGAAACAAATGATGCAAATTTAGGACAGTTTTCCAAGAGCCAGGTAAAGACTTGTAGCGGGCAAGATATGATCTGTGAACTGTAGTTTGGAAACTCCTGGTCTAGGTCAGATTCCCTGATTTGTGTGTTTACAAACAAATTGTACAATAAAGTATGAAGCAATAAATCTGTTTGACTATTCAGAACCAAAATAATTACAGGCTATTATGTGGGAATCACAAATGAAAAATCAATGTGAGAGCTGTGTGTCATTTCTCTATGCACAGAACTAAGCCCTAAAACATAACTTTTATTCATATACAGCTAAAATAACATATGCTGGCAAAAATGTAAAAATCACAAACCTGCTAGTGGATGCAGGGGATAAAAAATCTAGTAAGAGTATTCCAATTAGGTTTTCCATGAAGAGAAACATTCCCTTACTTATATCCAAAAACTGGTCATACTAATGAGTGCCTCCCACACCAGTCTATTTTTCAATCTTACCCTGCATCCCCTGATAATATAAAGCGAATCAAAAAGTGAGCAAACCAAACCCCAACACTCAACATGTTTCACCCATAAAAGAGCTTCATCAGGAATGAAAAAAGTGCCATTTCAAAAAAAGGCTAAAACACAAAACAGTATGTACAATCAAGGCATCCACTATCTATAATTCTTATTTATATATTTTAGTCACCACCAGGGGCAAGCAGGAATTTAGTTCAGACAGGAGCTCCATCATACTAAGAGAGCTTTCCCCCTGTGGTCAATTTTGCAAACTACTATAAATTGTATCAACTGTACCATACATGTTTAGATTCATACCGCCAATTTTCTTTGCACGTTATTACCAACTTTTAACCGTTTCAAGCATATAACTTTAGTTATTAGGGAATCAACAAAACAGAGAGAAACTTAGACTGCAGCAAGCATAATCAGTTTATTCATGTAAAAAAGGAAGGAATGTGAAACCTTCATTAAGGCCCAAAAGGGCCCTAGATCCCAATCTAGATCCCAATCTCTTTATCTTCAGTTCTCAGTAGCACTGTATCCAAATCACCGTTTTTCGGTCCCAATTTAATGTCCTGCACAACCCAAAAGTTCACACCATCAATAGAGTATGCACTTATCTTTCTGTAACCCTACACTCGCAGGAGCTGCTGTAGTTTAACAGGTTCTTTCCTAAAACAGTGCAGAGGCAGCCAGGCACATAGCAACAGTCAATTCACTCCGGCTCAGTAAACAGTCTAGTGGATGTTTTTTTTTGTGTTTATTGCTGACGAAACTTAATAAGAGGAGCACAAAGGGGAATATGATGCTCCAAAATGCTTGAGTACAATTCTGCAGAGGACACTTCTCTCTGTAAGTAGCAGTAACACAGCGGTTGATTTACTAAAACCAGAAAGTGCAAAATCTGGTGCAGCATGTTAGCCAATCAGCTTCTAACTTCAGCTTATTAAACTTTGACCAAAAAACTTGGAAGCTGATTGGTTTCTATGCAGAGCTGCCCCAGAATTTTCATTCTCCATTTTAGTGAATGAACCCCACAGTCCTTCCCTCACAGCTAGGAACCATGAGATAAAGTTCAGCACAGACAATGAAGGACTGAAAAAGTCCAAGTCCTTACAGCTGTGGACCATATTGTTATTCTGTACCACAAGTAGACAAACTGGAACAGTCCAGATACCTATGGCTGAGGACCATGAGTAGACTGTGGCACAGGGATTAGACTCTACTTACATATCCCCACACAGGACAAGTTGATAGGCCTCATCTATAGGAGAGTAGTCTAGCAGCCAGTCCAGGAATGCTTCAGGTGCAAACAGCTCCCTGAAGCTTGCAGATCAGTTTCCTCTCGGGAAAGGACAGTCTGACCAGGGATCCGGCTAATTTACCACCTCCCTGACCACCTATTGGGCCAACCTCCCCAGGGATTGAACAGATCATGGCAAACATCCAGTCTAAGTATTAGAATTTCCCGCTCTAAGTTCTGGAAGGTTCTTCACAGAGGCAGGGGAAACAATCAAATACCCAGGCTGGGAAGCTATGAAAAACCCAGGCAATCAATCTCAGCTCCCCTGATTACAGTGCAAGCCAACAACTAAATTTGCCTAGCATCCCATCCTTGGAGGGTGCTACATTTCTATACTTTGCATATTAATAGGCTGAATCTGTAGGTATTTTGTAGGACATTGTAGAATCAGCAAACAGAAGGAGACACAAGTATGGAGCATAAGCTGTGCACCTTGGCTGAGACCTTGGAGTCCCAAGTGCAGTTGCTGGATCTCAAGGTTGTTAGATATGACATCTATTGTGTTGGGTTCTATTGTAAAAGCTTTGCTTTTGGTACCCCAGAGCAACAGCTCTAGCACTGACGCTCTAGCATTAAAAAGCTTGACATTGGAGTGTATGTTTCCATCAATTATCATGTTAGACTAGGTCTTGTAGTTGCTTAGCTGATGGAGGAATGCAGTTAGGTGCCTTACTGCAAGTACTACTTGACAGGCTGTTCAAATGTTACTGCTTTGTGTATAGGATTCCTTTGAGTTTACGATTGACAGGCAGCCTACATAGGGGATCTGCTGAGAAACACCTTGTCATATTATGCAATCTCTCCTAAGACTTCAAAATAAGCAGTGAGCGTAGCCCCAGCAGGACGGCATGCCAGCAGAGTCTGCCAGTCTGGGGCTCTATACAGAAAAACAGCTGTGACGCCTTTTCTCACTAGAGATAGTGTTTTCCATCAATATTGCTTTGTGTTTAACCCTTGTCAAGTGAAATGCAAAATGACATGCATCTCTGTCCACGTGAACAACAAATATGTCATAAACATTGTGCTATTACATTGAGAGCAGTGGATGGGGAAAGATCTCCTGGTCTTTATCTTGGCTAGGCATTTTTTGAAGCTCATAAGTGTTTGTTACATCTCAACCCTAAAATGATTTGAGTGTAGGCAGAACGGGATATATCGTAATGCAACTCACACAGGCCATTTTAATGGTGCACTTCCCTTGAGTCACATTTCATGTTCTTCAGTTCCCTACATTTTGAATAAAATAAGTAATGTTATATTACTTAGGATGGAAAAACAACATATATTTATGCTTGCATGCTTACAAATGAATGCTTAAGGAAGCCAGTAGTCAGTAGAAAATATGTAGACTACCACTGCTAACACTGTTTTTAAAAATGCTAATTTCCTGCTGTTTTTAAAATGCTAATTTCCTGGCTGTCAGTGGATGCAATGCTTTTTGAGTCATAGACCAGGAACAGGCTTGGAGCAAGGGAAGTTAGAGAAGTCAGGCCCCTGTGACCTGCTTTTTTTGGACCAGTAATTTAGAAAGTGTTGTTATTGGATTAGCATGCAAGAAAGTCAACTTGCACTGCCACAGCAGAAAAGCAACAGTGGCAGTGTTCATATTAATCTTGGTACAGACAGAACTCGATTGAGGGGGAACGATACTTGGTTTTTGGTCAATTTTATTTTAATTTTTTTTTTATGTTTACATGGGTATAATCTGTTTGTGGCTGTTACACGTATGAAATATTTCATCTTTAAATAAACATTTAAAAACATTTAACATCTAAAAATTTATAATGAGATTGCCTATAATTGCCTTCTCATTATCTTATGAAAAGCCAAAAGGAAGAAGTCCGTCCTTTGACTCATTCAGCTGTCATCCAGGATATCAAACTGCTTAGGCTATTTAAACCATAATCAAGGCCTTATTTCTCCATAGTGATCATAGCCCATGACCCAGGGAGGAAGATTTGCTGGGGTGTCAGATTCCATAATGCCACATTACATGCTAGTAGTATTGGACAGGTCTTCATTGTTTTTCCAGTTTTAGTTGGTAAACCACTGTGCTGTGTACCTACATTTCACTCATACACCTCAATCCAACCTGTGAGCAGTGTAAAGTGACAGTTTGCGACAATAGTCGCAGGTTGCAGTGTTCTAATACAGTTTGTCTTGTGTGGCAATGACATCTTCCAGGCCAGATTTATGCTTCCTTTTTTCCTTGGTCAGTTGTCATATGCTGCCCCCCACCCTGCCCCAGCTGACTGACCAGCCTTGGTAACAGGAAAATACACTATATTACCAAAAGTATTGGGACACCTCCCTTTACACGCACATGAACTTTAATGGCATCCCAGTCTTAGTCCGTGGGGTTTAATATTGAGTTGGCCCACCCTTTGCACCTATAACAGCTTCAACTCTTCTGGGAAGGTTGTCCACAAGGTTTAGGAGTGTGTCTATGGGAATGTTTGAGCATTCTTCCAGAAGCGCATTTGTGCGGTCAGTCACTTATGTGGATGAGAAGGCCTGGCTCGCAGTCTCCGCTCTAATTGATTGCAAAGGTGTTCTATCGAGTTGAGGTCAGGAGACTGACTCTGATTCCTCCAGGATCAGGAGACACAAGTTAGTGATTATATGGCAATCTCTGTTAGTCCTCAGAGTATAAGATGTTTGCTTCTCTCCCAGCCACCACACAGCTCCAACCAACAAATTTCCTTCCCTCATGCACTCTGTCTCCTAGTGATGAGGTAAAGCATCTCAAGCAGTAGAAAGAGCAGTTTGTTGCTAAACACTGCTTAGGGGACGCCCCCTTCAAAGAGCCCCTAGCAGTAATGAAATGGTCATCTGCACTTCAAGAAGTATTTTTTACAATTTTATCGTAGAACATCTTCAATAAGCTTACCCCAATGTTTCCATGCTACGCAGCTAGGCCTTTTTGTAATCAAACTTAAAAACAACAGAAAAAGAAAAGGCAAACCTACATATACAGTGCTGTAACCAATTGAAAGCCATGCACTTAGGGGCATGGTCATCAAAACCCAAAAGAGGTAGAAATAGAGACAATAATTTGTAGGGGGGGAGTGTTTTGGATTTCCATACACTGGAGGGTTTAACCACTTGCCGACTGCCCGTCGTAGTTTGATGAGAATGGCACTCCTGCACAACTTAGATGTATAGGAGGCACGTGCGCGCCCGCCGCATCCCTGAGGAGTCAATGCACGTGCACGGCGGCCGCGATGTTTGACGGGCACCCGCGTTCGCTCCTGACAGAGCGAGAACAGGGATTCGTGTGTGTAAACACACAAATCCACATTCTGTCAGGGGTGAGGAGACTGATCTGTTGTTCCTAGTATATAGGAACAACGATCGGTCTCCTCCATCAAGTCAGTCCCATCACCCCACAGTTAGAACACACTGAGGGAACACATTTAACCCCTTGATCTCCCCCTAGTGTTAATCCCTTCCCTGCCAGTGACATATATACAGTAATCAGTGCATTTTTATAGCACTGATCGCTTTGTAAATGTCAATGGACCCAAAAATATGTCAGAAGTGTCCGATGTGTCCACCGCAATGTCGCAGTCCCAATAAAAATTGCAGATTGGCAACATTACTAGTAAAAAAAAAAAATGATAAAAATGCAACAAATCTATCCCCTATTTTTTAGACGCTATAACTTTTGCGCAAACCAATCAATATACGCTTATTGAGATTTTTTTTACTAAAACTATGTAGAAGAATATATATTGGCCTAAACTGAGGAAGAAATTTGTTTTTTTTTTAGAAAAAAGTTTGGGGTATTTATTATAGCAAAAAGTAAAAAATATTGTGTTTTTTCAAAATTGTCGCTTTTCTTTTGTTTATAGTGCAAAAAGTAAAAACCGCAGAGGTGGTCAAATACCACCAAAAGAAAGCTCTATTTGTGGGAAAAAAAGGACATACATTTTGTTTGGGTACAACATCGCACGACCGCACAATTGTCGGTCAAAGTGACGCAGTGCCATATCACAAAAAATGGCTTGGTCAGGAAGGGGGTAAATCCTTCCAGGGCTGAAGTGGTTAATACTTCAATATCCCCCACTTATGTTTTTGAGAAAAAATAATGGTTGTTTGGTTACTGATGTTGATGTTTGACTGACGACAGGCTACATGGACTAACTGCTGCTGAGCATACTCCTTTTCTGCTGCTGTATTATCATTCTGCAGTGTGGACAGGGTTAAGTTGAATATTTATGAATGCAGAAGTGCAGCAGCCATCTTTAAGGAGACCACTTTGCAATGCTTGTCTATGGAGTGTCTCCAGTGCAGGGGACAGCCATCTTGGCTGAGTCTGGATCAATCCTGGAAGGTTGCTAAGAAGAAAGGAAGACAGTCTTAAAGGAGATTGGGTGAGAAAAAGAGACTGGACTGATGGCTGAATGGAGAGACTGGACTGCTCACTGAACAGAACCCTGCCATAGTTGAGCACAATCAGGTGAGACTTCAGAGGAACTGCTCATCGCACAGGACCTTGCCTCAGAGATTATTAGTATTTTTATTAATCACGGGAACTTTCTTCCTGGGAAGGTGTGAGGTAATCCTATTTATGTCTGAGGCCTTGAACTGAATCAGAGCCCATGTCCCCCAAGGAGCGCCCTGGGTCTGGTAGGAAACTAACATTGCACAAGTTAATCTGCTGTCTGTTGTGCTTTCTTCAAGGCCCCAACTTTGCCAGCTAACTTTTTTCTTTTTCATTAGTCACCGGCCAGCGGAATAAAACCGAGACTGTTATAGCAAGTTAGCGCTGTTTTTATATACAGTTGCTGAGTAAAAGTAATCCAGTTCTGTTAATTATTGATAGTCAGAATACTGCAGTTGTTTAATCATATCTCGTAGAGTAACATTGTTGTCCTATTGATTATTTGTATAAGTACACCTAATTATTCTCTCTTCCTTTAGGCTACACTTGGCCTAATACATTCTTTGAAATTTCAAGGTGTGTCAGTAAGTGCTGGGTGAACAAGATGTGTCATCTTCAGGTGTGCAAAGAAATCACAAGATTATACAGCAGCTCCTCCAAAGTAGGTAAACTGTAATGACACATTGTACTTATCTACCAACAAAAATGGACAGCAACACTAATGCCGCGTACACACGGTCGGACTTTTCGTCTACAAAAGTCCAACGGACGCCGACGGACTAAAGCTGGCTGGTAATCCGATCGTGTGTGGGCTTCTCCGGACTTTCAGCAGACTTTTTCAGCCTCAAATCCGACGGACTTTAGATTTGAAACATGCTTCAAATCTTTACGTCGTAACTACGACGGACCCCGAAATCCGCTCGTCTGTGTGCTAGTCCGACGGACAAAAACCCATGCTAGGGCAGCTATTGGCTACTGGCTATGAACTTCCTTATTTTAGTCCGGTGTACGTCATCACGTACGAATCCGTCGGACTTTTGTGTGGTCGTGTGTAGGCAAGTCCGTTCGTTAGAAAGTCTGCTGCAAGTCCGCCGAAAGTCCGCCGGAAGTCTGTCGGACAGGCTGTTGGACTTTTGTAGACGAAAAGTCCGACCGTGTGTACGCGGCATAAGAAAACCAGAACAATTACACTGTCAAACAGGGTGCCAGTTTGAAACCTTTTACTATAGATAAGATAAGTTACAGACAATCAGCAACACGATCTATAGATATTCTTATGCCCTGCCGCCCTAGGCCACAGTCATAACTTCCAACTTTCTGAGATATGAAAGAGGGACACATTACAGCACAAAGCCACAAAACACACCCCTGCCACAGCTCCCATTATATGGACCATAAAAATGTAATATCAAAAAAGTGATAAATTATTCTTTATACCACTATTTTTATTAGATACTGTTTTTTGAAAATAACAGATGCAATAATTTAGAGGTTATATTAAAAGTTTAGTGCAGTAAAACACTTTTATTAGTAGAAAATATATATTTTTTTCTTCTAGCGGTCTATACATTAGACTAAAAAAAAGGGACAACTGAGGAAGAAAGGGGGACAGTATAAAGTTGAATCTGACCATAGTAATAAAAAAGTTGGAAAAATAAAATAGTGTCTTGCATGCCAAGCTATTGCTAAATATGTAACATTTGTAACATTTCCTATTTACTAATTTAAAAAGAAACATGAAAAAAAATCATTTTTTTAAATAGCATGTGTTCTTGATATATTAATAAAGAAATAAATATAAAAACAACATCATTATTGTAAGATCAATTTGACAGGAAGCACCCAAACACAAATCTGCTCTGAAAAAAGCAAAGTTTGAAGAGAAAACCAATAGAATGAACATTTTTGGAACAAAAGATCTTGTTGATGAATAACAACATTAGATTTGACTGTATTTTGTAAAGGAAAGAAAGTGCATTTAACAACTCAAGCAGAATAATTGCCAAATGATCTTTAATTTATACCACTCAGTGCCTGGAGTACACTGCTTCTAAAAGATAAACAAGTTAACATCAAAAGAGAAAAAAAGAAAAAGCGCAGAGGATGTGTGTCAAATATCAAGCACTGAATCTTCCCGAAAAGTACATCAATCTTAATACATGGGGTTATTAGCCAAGGATATAATAAAGCTGCTTTCATTATCTACTTGGAGAAACTAATGAAAAGATTGATGGACAAAGTTGTACAGCGTGGCGCCAGTCTCACCATTTATCCATTTAGCCTCAGTATCATGGATTGCAAACTCTCCACTGACCAAATCTTGCAGCGATACCTTCTTCTTGAGTGACAGGCTATTATCTTCCACTGGAAAGAGAAGCCAAAAACATATAGGTTATTTTTCATCCTCAACTTCACTGGCTGAATTACAATTAGTTATTGAGAAAAAAATTGTAGGCAAAGTTTGATGTGTCATTTCATTTGTAACTTTTGATGGAACATTGAGAAATATATATTTAGAATTGATTTGTCAAGCTAAGCTGCTTTTGCCTCCTCCCCACCTCATTTTCCTGTCTCTCCATTATGTTTCCCGACAGAAGGAGTAGATGTAAATAAGGAATTAAAGATAAGAGAGGAAGTTATCCAATTACAAGTTATGTCTTGCTCAAATTTTCTTCAGGTGTAGCAACCGGACAGAAAATTGACCTAGGTTAGGTGCCAATCAGCACTTTGGATTTGTGTGTGTCCTTTCAGATCAGAGTTTAGAAGCAGCAAAGATACAGCAAAACCCAAAGTAATGGTTGTGAACCGTTGTTGATTTTCAATGTTTTTAGCAGAAACCAACTGGTACAGAAATGATGAGATATGTGTATTAGCCCTTAAATTAAATCAGCATTAACTCAGTAGTATCTTTCAAGTGTCTTCCATGGTGATGTGCAAACCCTGGTACTGTATGTATGATTTGGATAAATAATAGAATTAAATGATTTAGGCTGTCTGTTCATTGTAGGTTTGTTTTATGTGTAGGGGAGCCCAGATTAGTAATTCTTAGTACCAAATAGTGAAAAAATAATGCTTTTTTTCCCCAAACTTGACATTTAACCTTACCTTCACCTGGTCAGACCTATTAAAGCCCATCCACAGCCAAAACATTTTTTCTCTTTTCTCCTTTTTTTATTTTTGAGTAGAGTGGGGAAGTGTCATCTACTATTACTATTGCTGCCTCATGGCTTCACAGATTTGCCCTCACTTCTTGTCTAGCAAACAAAATAGAAAGTAAAAGCAAATCTCCTCATTGGGGATGGAGACTCCAATAGAAACATTTTAGTGGATTGTGGAAAGGTCTGTTCCTCTGTTAAGTTTTATTTGTTTTCTCTCCTTTTTGAGACTTGCCCTACTCACACCAGAGACTTACACCTATCCTGGTGTCAGTGTAAGATGAACAGAAACTAATAGGAAATCTCAATAAGGGAATGCTTAGACAGGATTTAAAACTATTTAAACAGAGACTTTTCCACACTCTATCCAAAGGGAAAAAAGGTAAACCTAGCACTAACCGTTAACCCTCGCCCTACACTTTAATGAATGTCTGGACCAAAAACAAACATGCAGTATATCCACATTTCATACATATAATATATGCATATTTCTCCATGTTTTGTCTCTTTAAAAATGCTACAAGTAGAGAAATGATCCAATGATCCTGCTAGAAATCCAGTCATATCCTAACTTCCTGTGGTAGGCAGACATTGAAATCCCAAGCATTGTTATCAGCCCTGTGTAAGTTCTCCATTTCAGGATAACAAAACAGCAGCCCTACCTGTACCTTTATAACATAACAGGGAGGTGTTCTATAGTTAAGCAGGGTGACATTGCTGCTTGGGATTTTAGCGGAGGCTATGCTGCCTGCAATTTAAGAGTCCAATATACACTATATTACCAAAAGTATTGGGACACCTGCCTTAACATGCACAAGAACTTTAAACCATCCCATAGACACACTCCTAAACATTGTGGAAAGCCCTCCCCGAAGAGTTGAAGCTGTTATAGCTGCAGAGGGTGGGCCAACTCAATATTGAACACTAGGGACTAAGTTCATGTTAGTGTAAAGACAGGCATCCCAATACTTTTGGTAATATAGTTTATATATTAATACCCTGCATATTGCTGTCATTCTAACACTATGCACATGCATAGTGACGAGTACCTGTTACTGCACCTATACCATATAATCAGCAAGCTATCTGTTATCTTCGTGTCATTGCCCAATCAGCAATGCATTGGCAAGGAAATTACACCACTGTTTCCTAACTGTTACAGAGAAAGTATCATCATCATTCTGGCTATACAACATGGCAGTGGCATGTACATCTCAAAAGCGATTGCAATAAATGATAATTACTTAAGTAGGTAAAATAGTTTATGAATACATATTCCAACTGTGTAGATTGGCTGCTTGGCTAAAATTTAATGTAATAGCTCAACCAGAAAAAACCTGGGAGTTTAGTAGATGATGATGAGTTAAATGATGGAGAGCTTGCTGCACAACAAATAATATTTTTAGGTCTATGGTCTGTAGGTGCAGTGTGCAGCTTTTGGAACACAAGAATTGAAGGCAAGAGCTGTGTATATCTCCAAACGAGGTCAGCTGGACTTTTGCCCTACTGCTCAGATACTGGTCCAGAAAAGATCATTAATGAAATGGTAAAAATAGACTTTAATCTGGACCTATGAAACCTCCATTAATGTTCATAATAATGTAACCCGGGGAACCAAGTTTATTTGCGTTTGGCAGGAAATTACATTGTCTAACCTCCCACAGCTGCATGACCTTCTTGAAATAAATTTGCTTTAAAAATCTGCAAAACAAGATGTTGACAAAATAAAACCTTTTGCTAGGAGCCCCATTGCAAACATCATTTAGCTAAAATACTTAATTAGGCTTACATTTGCAGTTTTATCCCTGTAGCTGCCGGTTTAACAGTTTGCAAAATGCTAATTAACCTCTCTTCTTTTATTGAAGAAAGCTTAGGGAGTTTGACAATATATGCCCCTGGCTACTGCGTCATTCTGAATGACGGCTGACACCTGCACTCATTTCATTCTGCTATCCCAGGGAAGAAATACAGCGCAGCTAATAAAGAGAACCTCTCACAACTCAACATTGTTAAGAATCTGTATATTTATTCCAAAATTTCTAGAACGATGCAAGCTTACCTCTGAAAGATTTATATGTGCCCCTTATATTGCTTTAACGGCTCTGGCTGACTATTGGCTCTGAGAGTCAGGAATGAGAGGTCATCTGAGGTCTTACAATTGCCGCTCTGCCAACTTTGCTATCACAATTCAAAGCATACTGGCACTGGCCCCATTCCTTCCATTTCCCAAGCCTTTCTTTTGGTTACTGAATGTGATTAAACAGTATGGGGGTTTAGGAGGAAGGGGGGGGCAGGCAGAAGTAGATTATTTCAGAACAAGTTGAGCTTTGCATATTGCGTCCACTGCTTAAAATTCTGACTCATCTGGTTGCTTTACACATTTTTTTTTTGTTTAAGCATTTGTTTTATTAAATAAAATGTGTTGGGTTGTTGATAGATTTGCTTGAAATCTGATCTCTGGAGAAAGTAGGAATCCTCCCTTGCAATGGGGCTGTCCCTAACCTGCAAGAGTTACATGCTTGTTTAGGGACTGGGAAAAACACTTTTACTTACCTGAACCGCCACTCCCTCAGTCTACTCCATGCTGCTAGACCAGTCAGATCAGTCTCCTCTCCCCTACACTCCAGTGATCAGATGCCCTCTGATGCCTTCAAGTAGAATGCAGATCTATAGCCTTACTTTGGATGTGAGAACACTGAAGAACAGTCCACTGGCTAGAGCATAGGGGAGAAGAGGAGAGCATTGGATACTGTGGGAGCAGAGGATTGAGTAAGTAAAACTGTGTTTTTCAGTCCCCTAGACCTAAATGAGCATTGATCCCATGCATTGGGGGGGAGGCATTTTTACTAAGTGCACATAATGAAAGCGCTTTCATGATGTTATATTTGCTGAAAGGACAATATGAAGTATTTTTTTTTTTTATATGCAAAAAACTGTAAAAAAAAATTCTGTTTGTGTCCCCTTAGGAGATTGATCTTTATTTCCTTTCACAGAGATAAAATAAGAAGCAAGAGGACATTTCTCCAAAAGTGAGAAGGAATTGCCTCTTAGGCTTCATCCAGATGGATACTGAGACCCGTAGCCCATTAATGAATGCCTTGTTTATGCGGTATCAGCCTGCAAGTGCTGCATGCTGGCAGCCCAATAATGTTTTTTGGGACACAGTTGCTCATCCCAATTTGATAACTGCATGGGTGCAGGTGTGCAGCCTTGAATGCATGATGTCTACATTCAGGGCTTTCTGTGTTTAGATTTTCAATAAAGTAGAACTATAGGCAAGACTTTTTTTTTCATTTAGGATAGAGTAAGGGAGGGTTATAACCCTTGTCAGATAATTTTTTGCCATCTTTGTCCTATTGCGGAGATTTCCCTTCACTTCCTGTCCCATAGCCAAACAGGAAGTGAGAGGAAATCCCTGCAAATTAAAGAAATTCCTTGGGGACTTCCAGCTCACCAGAACTAGTGTCCCCATTGGAAGATTTTACCTGTATTACTTTTCTGGGGACTTTCACTTTTAATGATTATGGTAAACAGGACAAATAGAGAGGCTGAATCTCCCTAACGGAGGCACAGACAGCAATTAAAACTGAGGAGCATACTAATCCTTCTCCACTCTATCCAAAACTGAAAAAAAAGTTTTACCTTTAGTTATACTTTAAACTTTGATATTATCTTGCTATATGAATGGCCTTTTTGAATGCATATTTTATTTTAAATTCACAAACTATAAATGTATTGATATTATATATAATGTGCATCCAAACCTTAAATCCTGGATTGGCTGTAAGATAAGTAAATATTTTCATCTCAGATATATATTGAAACACGGAATAAGTGAATTACAAGAGACCAAGAGGAAAATAATATATGTACTGTAATATCTAATGACAAGTAATAAAGTAGAGCCCACCCAATGCCATCCACCATGTTACATTAGCCTGAAAAGTTTGACATCTTTATTGGACACAAAGGCCTGTTTCTTAAGCTATACTTTACTCTAATAAATGCTAGCTTGTACTTAGGCCTGTCCCCATGGGCAGAGTCACCGGAATGTTTCAATGGCCCTTTTGACAAATTCTGCAGCAGCCATTGAGGGCATTGCTATCTAGAAGAAAACAATTTGTCACGTTCCCCATGGATCAGCAAGCTATTATAGAGACAAACATTTTGCCAGAGACTCGAGCAGTTTTCTCATGTCCTAGTTTACAGGAATTGCACTCACCAGGCATTTCCTTACACAGTGACAAAGCTTTGTTTGGGAACAAGAAATTGAAGCGCTTCATCAAAGTGCAACTCATTTTTTTTTTAGTGTCTTCCCATCACAGTGCAATGGTTCAAAATAGCAGAGTAAAGGTTATGTAGTAAAAACTTAATGAAGTAAATACTGTTAACGTATAAAAAAAAGTAGAAGACTTGCTAAATAGACCACTGAGAAAAACTTCCAGCATTCCAACCGAATGAGGAACATAACTCCGAACTCCCTGTTGTCTGGACCCTAGCCAAACGCTGAAAGCAATGGGTTTCCGAGATGGAACTTTGCTTACGCTGAAAAATCCAACTGTCCTAAGAGCTTCTACAGCTTTCAAGCTGCCTTTTCAAATACAAAGATAAGCTGTTAAGCAGAGGTCCTTACAGGGCCACGTCTACAGGTAGGTGGCTAATTAAAACTATGTTTGGCCCTAGGTTCTGCTCAAACCATTGTCTCCTCTTCATGTTATTTGTATTTGATCCTCACCTGGTGTAGCAAAAGGCTGTGCTGTGCTGGCCATTAATCAAAGCAAAGGGAGGAAATTTAAATGACATCCTTTACTGGCTAACTCAAGTTTTTAAAGATGCAAGCTATTGAAACATGTTAAAGTTCCTGGTCAGACATTAGGTGAAGGTTCAAACCTACTGAAATGCCTTTAAAAAAATTCTACACTAATGATAACTAATGAATATGAAAGATAAGAACAAATCTCCAAGGATTAAATGAAACATAGTTCAAAACTTGTCATTCCAACCTTACTCTCCTTCTTGTGAGAGCCAAAATTTAACTACAGCCCAGACAACCTTAAAATCCCCAGTTATGGTGTGACCCACAGGCCTAAAAATGGAAGTACTTTCACTTGATGGTTAAATATGAAAACATCCTTTAAATTGTGTCTAAACCCAATACCTTCTTTTTTTTTACGTTTGGATAGAGTAAGGAAGGCTTAAAAACTTTTTTGGGTTTTTATTGCTGCCTGTGTCATCGTTATAGATAATTACCCTTCCTATTTGGCCTGGTGACCAATGTCACTAGGAGTAAAATAAATAGCAAAATTCTAAATGTTGATATTTCACCAGAAGGGGAATGGAAAAGAAATCTTCCAATAATGATCCAGTACCAATTGCCTGAGAGGAACTTTTCTTCACGTTGTAGTCTTTCCTCTCCACTTCCTGTGCTGTCCACATTTGAGAAAAGGGACACGGATGACGAAAAAATAGCAGGAGATTTCATCATTACCTTCTTGATCCAAAACGGAAAAAGAAAGTTTTGGCTTTAGATATACTTAAAGTTCTTGAAAATGCAAGTGGTTGTTCAGAAAATATTTATAAAAAATGTTTATGGCTCAGGTAGAAGGTGCTTTTAGCCCAATCAAGCCACAGGTGATTGATACTTTCAGCATAAATAAGTTAAGTAAAAATTAAAATGGATTTATTTAGTGTCAGTGTTTAAAGTATTGTATTTTTATCCTTTAAGGTAAGGCTTAGGGATTAGAGGATTGAGTGTTAGGCTATGTTTAATGTAACATTAACGGCTCAGCTTTTTAAAAAATAACAAACATGTCATAAATACCTGCTTTGTGCAATGGTTTTGCATAGAGCAGCCCCAATCTACCTCTTCTGGGGACCCCTGCCTTGGCTCCGCCTCACCCGCTGAGTGCCCCCCACAGAAAGCTCCTTGCTATGAGGGTACTCATTCGTGCTCACTCCCAAGCACCGCTCTGTGTGTCCTTGTGTGAGTGCGGCTCAGCCTAGCTCCCCCCTCCCTGATCCCTCCTCACTGGCTCAGCCAATGAGGAGAGAGAGATCCAGAAGAGCACTGCTCCTGTGTACAGCACTGGTTTAAGATCGGGCTCAGGTAAATATTAGGGGGGGCTGTAGGATCAGCAGCACAAAGAAGCTTTTTTACCTTCAAGCATAGAATGCATAAAGGTAAAAAATGTTCAGCCTTTATAACCACTTTAAGGGTTAAGATTAATGTTTAGGGTCAGGTAACGTGTTTATTTTAAGGGGTGCTTAAGGGTTAAAGGAACTCTGTTCTGTGAGAATCATCGAAGCTGCCATAGCAGAACCCTCCTATTGAGAATACTACTTTCCTGGCTGTCATGCTGATGTTTCGATTCTGTCACTAACCTGGAGCACATATAAATATAAGCAATTCTGGCAGTTTTCTGGCACTCACTAGGTATGTGACTAAGCTTACCTCTTCTCCAATGGTCCAAAGTCTATGAGGCGTCTGTCATTGGGTTGTCCACAGAAAAGTAATATATGGGAAATGGAGACACTAATTCTAGTGATCTGGGGGGGGGGGGGAGTTCCCTTAATTTGCAGAGATTTCCTCTTACTTCCTGTTTTGGCTATGAGACAGGAAGTAAAGGTTCATCTCCCCAATGGGACGCAGATGGCAAACATAATCAAACAAAGGTTATAATTCTCCCCTACGCTATCCAAAATGAAAAAGAAAAGTTCTGCCTGCAGTTCTACTTTATGTCAGACAAAGCTAGGCAACCAACATTTTCTTCAGAAGGCCAGCAGTGATGACCCCAGTACTTTCCTCATAACATAGTCACTTTAGGTGTTAGGGTCAGGGTAAGTATTACGGCAATTTTCATGGTTGGGTGAAGGGTTGCAACCCAATGCCCTGTACACACGATAGGATTTTCCGATGGAAAATGTGTGATAGGACCTTGTTGTCGGAAATTCCTGACCGTGTGTAGGCTCCATCACACATTTTCCACAGGAATTTCCGACACACAAAGTTTGAGAGCTAAAATTTTCCGACAACAAAATACGTTGTCGGAAATTCCGATCGTGTGTACACAAATCTGACACACAAAGTGCCACGCATGCTCAGAATAAATTAAGAGACGAAAGCTATTGGCTACTGCCCCATTTATAGTCCCGACATACGTGTTTTACGTCACCGCGTTCAGAACAATCGGATTTTCCGACAACTTTGTGTGACCGCGTGTATGCAAGACAAGTTCGAGCCAACATCCGTCGGAATAAAATCCTAGGATTTTGTTGTCGGAATGTCCGATCAATGTCTGATCGTGTGTACAGGGCATAAGTGTTAAGTTTTAGGGCTTGGGGAGCAAGGGAGGTTAAAGTGGATGTAAACCCAATGTCATCCTTTCTAAACTACTGCCATAGGGGTTATCTATAAGGATATACATGCCTCCTGCATGTATCTTTACCTGTTAAATGTCTCCCCTCTGTCTGTTATGAGACCTGAAAAACTGCATATTCTGTGGGTGGGTCTGTTGTCTGGAGCTCGGTGGGTGGAGTCGTGATGTCAGACTCCCCGCCCACCTCTACACTCCCCTTGTCAATATGCATTTCTCCTGTGTATTTCTTACACTGAACTTCTGCTATGATCTCTAACATCCAGTGAGAAAACAGGAAAGAAACCACATGACTTCAGCATGCCAAATCATGCTGAGGTGTGGAACAGCCAATCCTTGCAGAGCTGCTGAAGAAAGGAGTGGGGGAGGGAATTACAAAATAATGCCTGTCTTAGGCTAGTGCACGAGATATGTAAATCACCTGTCACTCACAGCAAGGGGGAGGATTTGACAAAGTTTTTCTCTGTTTGTCAAGATTTATCTCACTGAACAATAAAAGAGGATTGCTCAGAGCTGGATTAACTCTTTGTGGCAAGACTGGGCTCAAATGATAGGAAATCTTATACTCTACATTATGACATCACGAAAAAAAAAAAAAATTGGGTTTACATCCACTTTAATTGTTAGAGTCAATATAAGGATCAAATTAAGGTCTGACTACAAGGCATTCTTGGTGTGAGGAACCCATGTACTACTAAAAGGATATAAAAACTGGGAAGGTCTGGATCATAAAAAACTCAACTCCCGTGATGCAGTGTAAGACTCTGCTGCTCTCTTATTTCACTGTGCTATCAGTGAACACAATGTAAGAGAAGAGGTTTCTAATATTTGGGGAAGTAAAATAGTAGACTGCATCTTAGCTGCTCCTTATTGCACAGAATATAAACAAAAGTAAGACGTTACATCCAACGAATTTACAAGCACATTTTTTTATTTTTATCTTTTTATTAAACTGCATACCTGTAATGATATCTACCTGTATGTGGGATAACGGCAGCAAAGCAGGGGTTAACTAATAACATTGCCTTGTGAATGTCTGCTGACTCAGCACATCTTTCTTGGCTGGAAAAGAAGCGTTATTGTTTACTCACCCATTCACTTGGAAATGTGTGACTGAGAGCATATTTAAACCCAACCTGACATATAGCACAACTTTACCTTCCTCTGGGAAATTTTCAAACTACACTTTGCAATTTCCACACCATAATAATGACTAGGGGAAAGCCTATGGACTTGATAAATGATTTGCCTACGAATACTGAAAAATCTGCTGGTTTGCTGCTGCTGTAGATGAAGTAGAGGAATAAAAGAAAACCACAGGCTGTTCAGTGTAACAATTTATGACTTGTAAGTGCAATTATTACTTTTTAAATGATAGACTTGGGCTCTGTATAATGAAAGCTCCCAGGATGGAGCAAGAGGATATCATTTGTTATTATGGATTTCTCATTATCCTCATACATTAAAATTGGCATACTGCACTTTATGTAACGCTTGCACACTATTTATAGTTAGATCATCTGGCCATTGGAAATCTGTAGATAATTGGTAGGTATTAAGAAAATACCTTTTTCACGTAGACATCTCTACATGTAGTAGCCGTCATTGCAATAGGCAATTAAAAAGCCATAGGCAGGGGAGCAATACGGATCATTCTATTATATGTCAGACTTCTCATACAGGTTTACAAGTCCATATCACATTAAGACAGGAATCCTGTTAATTGGTACCTAGAAGCCTGCCATGCAGTGTAAAGATTGCAACTTTTTTTTCAGTATTAGTTTTCCATTTTTATGTGTGTGTGCAGGTTCTCTCATATCTTTCAAATCTTTTATTTGGGACCTAAGGCCTAGAATATATGAAAGGGTCAAAAAAATGTAACCTTCTTCCACTATAGGTATAATTAGTGTTGGGCGAATGGTTTGGGGCAAGCAAAAGTTTAGCATGAACATTGCCCATTCAGCGAACACCCAAATTTGCAGGGCGCTCGGCGGGATGTTTGCTGCTGAGCGCCCCACAATGCACTGCTCACTGCACAGTCCTTTCTAGGGCCCTAATTGGATTAAGCCTTCCACCTGACTGCTGGTCATGTGCAATGCTTTACCAATTAGGGCACAGAGCACTATCATTTAGTGTTGTATACAGTGCTTTATACCCTTTTTTTCTGGTTGCTGCATGTTTTTTTTGTCTTTGTCTCCTGCATGGCCCCTTTCTTTTAATTGTCAGCTACAGTTTTTCTGACTGCAACACTGGTGTTCTCCCTTTTTAATTTAAATTTTTTTTTAATAACCCCCCCCCCCATCATGTCTGGGAAGCCAACAAGAAGAGGCAAACATTCCCACTCCACTATGAGGGGGGCAGCAGCGTATGTGCCCACAGGCAAAGGTGGACATGGTCCATCCTCAGGCAGTGCACTTTTGTCTCTGTTTAGTGATGTTGCTCATGCTATATCCAGCCACAGCTTTGCAGAGGAGGTTGTGGACTGGCTTACTAAACCATCCTCATCCTCTATGACCCAAGCTGACACTAGCGCACAGTGCAGAGTGGCTTATTCTGCCTCTAGAAAATTACGAGGTGAAGGCATCACCAACGTCCAAAGACCAATTTTTCCACAGTTGTGTGACAGGGGCATCAAATTTCATTTTTTTACAGCAAGACAAAAATTTTTTTTTTCATCAAGATTACCTCTATAGGGTTATGGTGTGAAGACACCACCAATACCTGAAGCCCAATTTTTCCACACCTGTTACTGCTAACCAAAGTCTGCGAAAGAGACACCAGACTTTATTCAAAGAAAAAAAATGTTAATCTTGGCCTGAGTGTACTATAATTTGGCTTCTTCACTTCTTCACATAAGACTTGCTCACTGTGGTGCAAAACTTTGTTATTTCCATCCAAAATCTGCCAAAGAGACACCAGAATGTATCCAAATAAATCTCTAATCTTGTTCTGAGTGCACTAAATTGTGGCCCCAAAGCGTTGTTTACTAAAGAAAGCTTGCAAGGAAAATCAATTTAAATGTAATTTTTATTTTCTATGTATATGTCAGTTTTGCTGCAGCAGGTTCTATACACGGTACAGATGTGTCACTTTACAGGCAGACTAAGGGGACCCCCCAGGCACTATATTTAAAGGCATACACACGATCGGAATAGACAATGAAAAGCTTCCGTCTGACTTATTCTGTCGGACATTCCACTCGTGTGTACGCGGCTTAGGAGTGCCTGAATACCTTAATAGTGAATACACCTGATAAGATGCAGTCACTGTTTGGCTGATAATTTTCCACCCTGCTTAGGAAATGTTTAACTATTTGACTACTGGGCACTTTTACCCCCTTCCTGCCCAGGCCAATTTTCAGCTTTCAGCCCTGTCGCACTTTCAATGACAATTGCACAATCATGCAACACTGTACCCATATGACATCTTTATCATTTTTTTTTTCACACAAATATAGCTTTCTTTTGGTGGCATTTAATCACCACTGGGGTTTTTATTGTTTGCTAAATAAATGAAAAAAGACCAAAAATGTAAAAAAAAAAACAAAAAAACTTTTTTATAGTTTGTTATAAAATTTTGCAAACAGATAATTTTTCTCCTTCACTGATGTGTGCTGATAAGGTTACACTGATGGGCACTAATAGGCTGCACTGATCACTGATGGACACTGATGGGCACTGATAGGCAGTACTAATGGGCACTGATAGATTGCACTGATGGGCAAAAAAAAAATAAAATATATATATATATATATATATATATATATATATTCCTGCTGAACCGGCCGAGAATGTATGGCCGACCTAAGGCTGGAGTTCAACTTTAAATTTACTTTAATGTCCCATATATAGGTGTAATGGGTTTGTGGCTGCTTTTGCAGTGAGTTATTTAACTTGGAATCACAGAAAAGCACACTTTTTATTGCTATAATGTTTTCATTGAAATACAAAATAAAACATTATAGATTCTGTAAAAATAGTTATCTGAAATCTAGATTTCTATTAGTTTCCCATGTTACACACATGTTAGTGGCATAAACTCATTCCTTTCCACCCCTGTGCCCAACTGCACATCCAGAACCAATGATTTTTAGTACAGATATGGTCTAATATTATAGAGTCATTTATTTCAAACTTCCAACAATCATATAAGTGCTACTATCTTCCGTTACATTCCACAGCTAAATTCCAAACTGCATACAGCAGTTTCAGGAAAGTTGGCCATCACCAATGCAATACATGAAAGCCTCGGCTTCTATGGAGTAGGATTTATGGACCGACACAAGGGGACACCCATAAATGTTATCATGAGTTGGGCTAAAAGGAACTAAAATACCCCATTGCTTAATTAGTGTGGGGCTTTTTAGTTCATTTTAGTCCTCCTCACCACCAGGTGTCTGGTTGTCCCATAATGTGTCTGGTTGTCCCACAGGTCCTATAAGGAAAGTTTAGACAGTGGGAGGCAGAAAATGCTTTAAATAATGCAGTCAGTGTAACAGGGAAAAATGATTTTTTTTTTTTTTAATCCCCAAGGAAATTGGATAACTCCTTGGATCAATGATGCCATTCTTTATGATATGATAGCAGCCATTTATATTTGGTACATCTAGTCCATTTTTGAAACAATCTGTTGATTATCCTAGAACCAGTTCCAGAGGAAGACTATTCCATGTTTTCACAGCTCTCACAGTATCAAAGCCTTTCTGTATGCAATAGTGATATTTTTTAAACCTCCTTTTATCTAATCATAAAGAACTTCATTGTGTGTTTTCTTCTTTTAATGCTTCTTCCATGTACACCCAACTGACAATTGATGGTGGAGGCAGGGGGCATATAACTACACAGAAACTATAACAGAGCAGGTCTTTTCCATTCTTTGGAAAATATCTAAAAATGGTTCTTAGCCATAATGTTTAACAGTTTTAGTCCCTGACATCATGTTCACATTAAAAGACAATTGTTTAGCTTAACAAGTACTATGCTGGATATATTTTTTATAAAGTCCCTTTAAAATCTGCAAAACATGTCTGTGACAGATGTAAAACCAGTGCATGAACAGTCGCAAACATCAAATCAGTCCCTAGAATATTTTTAAGACCAGATGCTTGCTGCTCTGTGGGGCCTACACCTAATTTGCATTGTAAAGTTAGAAATTACGTTGGCACCATACTAATATTTTTATGCCAGCTCTATTTCTGTGCTTATCCAGAAGAAGTCTAAACTGGGCCCATGGTGAGTATATCAGGGAACTACAGCTGAGGATGTGAAGCCAATGGCCATAGGATTGAGCCAGCGATGCCTGGGGGATCTCAATCAGTGGCAGAATCTTTTGGAAACATCTGCATGGATGCTGACAAGCGAGCACGCCTCTGCCATTAGCCTTCTTTTATACAGAGCCAATTAGTTTTGATTTATATTTAAAACAAAGCCCCCAGACATGGCAAACACTCATTAGTCTATTTGATTTATTCAGTGTTATGATTTTGCTAAAAAAATGAATATACATCAATGAAAAAACTTTACAATCAAAGCTGGGCTTATTAACATTTACACACTTAGTATTAGCTATTAATACATTGTTAAATTGTTAGTAATGTGCTGAAACATTTCCAGAGATGCAAAAAATACAAAGTGAGTGTTATACAGTTTGTGTGTACAATTACTCGAAGTACGACTGCAGAAATCACAGAGGCCAGCAAGCCTAGATCTGTGAATTATAGCTGGTGCATGGTAGGAATGAGCTTCAAGTTTAAGTCCACAGTGAGTTGATGAACTCTAGCTTTTCATGGTTTGCCAAACAGGTAAACTAGTCAGCCAGATGTGACTAGTTCCTCCGCCCAAACCTTCAGATGCTTTGTCCAGAAGTCATTCATTTAGGGGAGGTATTACTACCTTCGCTATATGAATGCCTTCCTGTCCATCCGTCTGCTTGCCTCACATAGTAAAAAGGTGTGACAGGAGTGGATCGACATTGCGGTTCATGTTCATTGTGATCGACAATAGATCTACATCACTGGACAATGTAATTGTGGTTGGATCTACATCATGGGACATGATTATTTTACCAAACAATTGGGTGTTATATTTTGGTTTTGCACAAAAAAACTCATTAACCTCTTGCTTACTGGGCACCTAAACCCCCCTCCTGCCCAGACCAATTTTGAGCTTTTAGCGCTGTCACTCTTTGAATGACAATTGCGCGGTCATACAACACTGTACTCAAATGAAATTTTTTATCATTTTTTCCCCACAAATAGAGCTTACTTTTGGTGGTATTTGATCACCTCTGGGTTTTTTATTTTTTGTTAAAAAAATTAAAAAAGACTGAAATATTAGAAAAAAGTACAAAACCATTTTATATTTTGTTAATACATTTTGCAAACAGGTAACTTTTCTCCTTCATTGATGTACGCTGATGAGCTATACTGATGGGCACTCATCTTGCACAGGTGCTTTAAATCACAGTCAATGGCTTGGTATTTTGGACAGCTATTTTAGCTAAGATAAATTCCCAAAACATGTCCTGGGGTACTTGAGGACTGAGAACCACTGCGCTAAAATGGAAAATTGAATACTTACCTCTCTGTAATTTTCCTTTCCTTGTGCCTATCCATGGCAGCATACGCTCAATTCATGCATATGCTACCATGAAGGCACCAGGAAAGTAGCTTTTAGACAAATCACACCTTTTTTTTGTTTTGCCGTGCCAATCAGCCTAGTTAAAGCGGTGTTCTGCCCAAAAAAGAAAATTAAAAGCCAGCAGCTACACATACTGCAGCTGCTGGCTTTTAAAAATAGGACACTTACCTGTCCTGGAGTCCAACGATGTCGGCACCGCAGCTGATGTTTCCATCAGCTGTCGGGTGCTGCTGCTGTCATTGTGTGTAAGGGTACCCCGGGAACCCTACTGCGCATGCGCGAGGCCCCGCTCCTCTCTCCTACTGGCCCGGCGACAGGGAAAGGAGGAGGGAGCACCGCGGTGATGTCACGGGCCGCGGCGCAGACTCCCAGAAGTGGGAACAGGATACCTGTCAAAGACCCCCCTGAAAGGTGCCAATTGTGGCACCGGAGGGGGAGAGGAGATAAATGAGCGGAAGTTCCACTTTTGGGTGGAACTCCACTTTAAGCTGCAGCTGGGAAATCAGTTGCATGAAAATTGTTTAGTTCAAAGTGAAACTAACAACCTACAAACAACAAACATTGATAACATCAAAAAAACACACACTAACTAAAGAATGTCATCTGCAAGCTTTATATAACATAGGTTTGTGTGCTAATGAGGCAATTGAAAACACATGCAAAGTCCATGAAACACACAAAATGTAAGTTCACCTAATGTAGAGACCAGAGAGATTTCCAAGGAACAGATGGTCCCTGGTCATCTCTATGACTCGCGGAGGCTTGGCAGTTGTAAATACTGCCCTGTACTCGGCTGGAGAGCCGAGATCGTCCTGTTTTTGTTTTTTTTTATCTCATGCTTTCCAGCCTGGAGGAGAAATGTGGGGTCTTATTGACCCCACATCTCTCCATAAAGAGGACCTGTCATGCACTTTTCCTATTACAAGGGATGTTTACATTCCTTATAATAGGAACAAAAGTGATAAAAAAATAAATTTAAAGGGAAAGGGTAAAAATAAAAAAATGAAAATAAAATGAACAATAAAAAAATGTAAAGCGCTCCCGTCCCCACAAGCTCACACACAGATGCGAACGCATACGTATGTCACGCCCACATATGTAAACGGTATTCAATCCACACATGTGAGGTATCACCGTGAACATTAGTGTGAGAGCAACAATTCTAGCCCAAGAACTCCTCTGTAACTCTAAACATGTAACCTATAAAACATTTTAAAGCGTTGCCTATGGAGATTTTTAAGTACCGAAGTTTGGCGCCATTCCACAGGTGTGTGCAATTTTTAAGCATGATTCGTTAGGTATCTTTTTACTCGGCATAACATTATCTTTCACATTATACAAAAAAAGTGGCTAACTTTAGTGTTTTGCTTTTTTTTAATTCATGAAACACTTTTTTCCCCAAAAAAAGCGTTTAAAAAATTGCTGCGCAAATACCATGTGACAAAAAAAGTTGCAACAACTGCCATTTTATTCCCTAGGGTCTCTGCTAAAAAAAATAAAAAAAATATATATAATGTTTGTGGGTTCTGAGTAATTTTCTAGAAAAACAATTATTATTTTCACATGTAGGAGCGAAGTGCCAGAATTGGCCTGGGTGGGGAGGGTATAGATATGAACCTGACGTTTCCTGAAAGCTAGGTTAATGTCCTTGCTGGGATAGACAATCCAAGAGTAAAACAAAATGGCTAAAATATCTTTCAACGAGAACATGCTGCTAGTTTCCACCCAGTTGTAGCCACATATCTAAAGGCTTAGAATAGGCTTAAAGTGGAACCAAAGACAAAACTTTTTTTTTTGGTTTTGTATAGAGTGGAGATGGATTAGAACACTGGTTATTTCTTACTGCTGTATGTGCCCCTGTTAGGGAGATCCCCCTCCCTATTTGTCTTGCTTACTATTATCATCGAAAGTGAAAGTAAAAGAAAATCTCACATTTTGGGTTGACATCAGAACACTAATGGGGACACTAATTCTGGTGAACTTGGTGATACACACCAGGATTCCCTCCGTTTGGACAGATTCCCTTTCACTTCCTGCTTGGCTATGGGACAGGAAGTGAAGGGAAATCTCCCTAATCGGATACAGATGGGGAAAAAAACTGACAGGGGTTATAACCCTCCCTTATTCTGTCCAAAATTAGAAAAAAAGTTTTGTCTTTAATTACACTTTAAAGTGAAATTGAAGAAGAAGAAGATTTACTACGTTATAGGGAAAACTTAGAAGGCACTGCTGTCCCTGACTGCTAGTCTCATGAGATTTGGTGATGTCATACTGTGTTGCTCGCTGTTCTCCTAGCAGGGGACATAAGGAAGCAAGTCCTTCCTTGACCAAGATGGCAGCCTCTTCTTGCCCTTTTTTGGCATGGCTTACAAAGTTCAGGCCCTTTTTTAAGGTACAGTAGATGTAAACCTAACCTGAATGATATGTGGTTACGTAAAGCACTGTGTATCATAAATTTCCACAGTTTTCACCTGTTTTCCTGATTTATTTAATCTCAGTACTGCTGATCTCCTCCAGCATTTTTCAACCACTTCCTGTCTACATGCATTTATGTCAACATCAGCTGCTTATTGTTGCTCTGAGCATTGCTTTGCTATGTCTATGCAATGCGTGTCAGCACAACTGCCTATAGTTTTTATCAGGTGTGATACAAAAGGCATGTATATACAGTACATTCATATGATTGAACAGGAAAGAGATCTACCTGGAGACAACAGAATAATGTCAGACCATGAAATTTGCAGAGTAAAACGATTGAAATAAACTTTTAGAATTACATTAACTTGTAAAAACGTTTTTATTCATGTATATCTAACACCCCGCCCCCCCCCCCCCAAACAAAATCTAATTGCAGCTCGCCATTCCTTAGATGAGGTGGCTGCAGAAATTGTTTTTTTTAAGATTTTATTTCCCAATTTTCACCAGGTGGTCCCGCGCATAACACAATGTACACAACACAACATGGGTGGCTACTCTCACTTACTTCACTAAATCTATGGAAGGATTCATGGTTGTTACCCAGGCTGGACTTCAAACATGAGATCCTCTCTTCATCTACATTACAGGGGAGTGGAGGGATTAATAGTTTACAGAAGGAAGATAACATTATTTGTACTTTTAGTTCAGCTTACAGGAAGTAAATGCATTTCTGGAATAATAAATAGGTATTTTCTGTACTTGCTGAAAATGAAAACAAATACAGCCAACACATCTGAAGGCTAGTAACTTTTTGCTCTTGAGTTTAGCTATGCTTTAATAGTTAGACTTAAATCCACTTAAACTCTTTTACTGTCAACGACCTACACTATATTACCAAAAGTATTGGGTAGCCTGCCTGTACACGCACATGAACTTTAATGGCATCCCAGTCTTAGTCCATAGGGTTCAATATTGAGTTGGCCCACCCTTTGCAGCTAGAACAGCTTCAACTCTTTTGGGAAGGCTGTCCACAAGGTTTAGGAGTGCGTCTTGGGAATGTTTGACCATTCTTCCAGAAGCGCATTTGTGAGGTCAGGCACTGATGTTGGATGAGAAGGCCTGGTTCGCAGTCTCTGCTCTAATTCATCCCAAAGGTGTTCTATCACAGTGGTTCTCAAGCCTGTCCTCTTGTACCCCCAACAGGCCATGTTTTGGGAATTTCTCTTAGATAAAATAGCTGTCTAAAGCAACAAGCCATTGACTGATTTAAAGCACATGTGCAAGATAAAGGAAACCTTGCAAACATGGCCTGTTGGGGGTACTTGAGGACAGGATTGAGAACCTCTGTTCTATGGGGTTGAGGTCAGGACTCTGCAGGCCAGTCAAGTTCCTCTACCCCAAATTTGCTCATCCATGTCTTTATGGACCTTGCTTTGTGCACTGGTGCACAGTCATGTTGGAACAGGAAGGGGCCATCCCCAAACTGTTCCCACAAAGTTGGGAGCATGAAATTGTCCAAAATGTCTTGGTATGCTGACACCTTAAAGTCTCGTACACAAATTTTAAAACCTGCTAACCAACATTTGTCTGCAGAAAATCCAACAACAATTGTCCAATGGAGCGTACACACAGTCGGATTTTCCGCCAACAGCCTGTCATCACACATTTCCCATCTGAAAATCCGATCGTGTGTATGAGGCTCAAGAGTTCCCTTTTCTGGAACTAAGGGGCCAAGCCCAACCCCTGAAAAACAACCTCCCACCAAAATCCTCCCTTCACCAAATAGTTGTGTGGAGGAACTTGACTGGTCTGCACAGAGTCCTGACCTCAACCCGATAGAACACCTTTGGGATGAATTAGAGCGGAGACTCTCTCAAATGAAAGCAGCTTGCACCTAAACACAGCCTGCTTTTTCCCAACAACACAAGCCCAAAGCTCGTAGACACCAACCCCTTTAACTGTCTTCCTGGTGTTCAGATTTAAAGTGTTACTAAACCCAGAACCCTGCATTCACTATACCTGGTCTCCCACAGTACACAGAACCAGTGCAATTATTTTAGTAATTACCGGTATAAACTGCTAAATGCCCTTTTCCATTAGCAGTATATAACAGTCTTGTGACTTCTATCAGTGTCTGGTTGTTGGAGGAATTTGTACTCTGATTGTCTTATGAGGCTGCAGCATCCCTGACCCTCTGTTTGGACAGTGCTGATTGGCCCTGTGCTGATCACATGCACCCTCTCAAGAAAATAAATACTCTCCAGCAATACACACCAAACTGAGCATGTGCAACTTGTCCCCTATTGTCTGTTCTATCCAGAGAAGAATTGGGGACAGTGGAAGAAGGTGAGGGACAGAGAGACAGGATCAAACAGCCTTCATACACAATCCGGAGGATTATCTCGTTAGGTTCCACAGTAAGTATAACAAGCATGCTTTACTGCATATACAGACTGATTTTACTGTTGTGGGTTTAGTAACACTTTAAATCTACACAAACAGAATTTTGTAGTTCTGTTAGCAAAGTAATAGACATGTGCCAATGGAATCCTCCCCAAATGAATAAAGGGACACGAGTGGGCTGATCCTATGTATTTTTTACACACAAAAGACACACAAATAAGATTAAGTATAACCTCTTAGTTGCCATAACCCCACCTAATTCATTGTTCCCTTAGTGTTTGTTCCTGATACATCTAAAATGATTTTTCCAAAGGTATTGGCATTGCCCATCTTGTTCATCATCTTCAAAATTAAAGAAGATGAGCCAAATAAAAGACATTCACAGAACTAGTCGATGATAGAAGCTATAACTGGGATTAAAAAAGCAGTATATTCTCTAAAAAATCCAGTTATTCAGAATTAAATAATATACTGTAAGTAACATATCTCTTAAGGTAATTCCCTTGGTGTTTGTTCCTTATACATCTAAAATGATTCTTCCAAAGGTATTGGCATTGCCCATCTTGTTCATCATCTTCAAAATTAAAGAAGAGGAGCCAAAAAAAAAACATTCAAAGAAGTAGTCGTTGATAGATGCTATAATTGGGATTAAAAAAGCAGTATATGCTCTGAAAAAACCTAGTTATTCAGAATTAATATACTGTATATAATATATCTCCTAAGGTAATGAGCAAGTCAAGCACTATAAATAAAGTGATATCAAACAATAAAAAAGTAAGCAGCACTTACTACACTATGTTTGACCATACTCCAGGAGGGTTAACTGCTTAATTAAACTCACAGATGATCAGACATGAAGGTTTATTTTATGTTTTTATATATTGCATTACTGTATGGAAATGATTCTTGGAGCAGTGTGGTAAGAAAGATCTCTAGGGTATGCCCTGATGTTGTTCACATTTATTCATCATGCTGCATGGGGCTTACTGTATGTACAGTCCTAGCATAAACGTTACAACACACTCAAACATTCAAACTTTGCCCAAATATCTGATACCTTATGGTATATCTATATCCAGAACATTTTTCAATTTGGATAGAGTAAGGAAGGGCTAAAACCCCTTTCAGCTTTTTTTTTTTTTTTGCCATCTGTGTGCCATTGGGATGACTTACTTTCCTTTAACATAGTTTTGCTTTAAATACACTTTGTTACTGTTTTCAAAAACATTTTCTGATGATTGTTATGGTGTGTACTATGAGTGTCATGCTCACTTAATATTCTCCTGGTTACTTAATAAGTTGTGATGAAAGATCCATGATCTGATCATCATCATCATTCCCTGCAAAGCATAATGCTGGCTTGGTTGGCAAAAAAAACATGTTAAAGAGACTATAAAAGTGATTGCATACATTATTGTTGCTTTATTTCTTTCGATCTTGCAAATGATCATTTTTAAAGTTAGGTCTCATCTCGAGCCAACAAGTGAACTTTTCATATACTTAACCACTTCCCACACAGCTTATTGTAAAAACAAAAAACGGATTTAAAAAAACAATATTACATTTTTTTAACTGTCCTGGCATTTTCAGGCCTGAAAGAAATATGTTTGGCCGTCAGTACATCAGGACTGATCGCTTTTCAGATATATTGTATATACTATAGTTTGTGGACTCTATAACTTTCCTACAGACTAAATAATAAACACTGATTTGGGTTATTGTCATCAAAGAAATGTAGCAGAACACAGTTTGGCCTTAATTTACGAAGAAAGATTATTTATTTGTAAACTTTTATAACAGAAACAAAAACAAACATGTTTTGTTTCAAAATGTTTGGTCTTTTTTCGTTTATTTAGCAAAAAAAAAAAAGCCCAGCAGGGATTAAATACCACCAAAAGAAAACTCTATTTGTGTGAAAAAATGATAATAATTGAATATGAGTTCATTGTTGCATGACCACGCAATTGTCATTCAAAATGCGTCAGCACTGAAAGCTGAAAGTTGGCCTGGGGAGGAAGGGAGTGAAAGTGCCTTTTATTATAGTGGTTAAGTTTAGATACCTAGCCAGAGTGGGCGTTGAAGACCTTTAAAAAAGAATGTAAAAAAAAATAACAAAAAATAAATTATATATATATATATATATATATATATATATATATATATATATATATATATATACAGTGCCTTGCAAAAATTTTCACCCCCCCTTGGCATTTTTCGTGTTTTGTTGTCTCACAACCTGGAATTAACATGGATTGTTTGAAGATTTGCATCATTTAATTTACAGAACATGCTCACAACTTTGAAGATGTTTTTTTTTTTTTTATTGTGAAGCAAACAACAAATAGGACAAAATAACAGATAAAGTCAATGTGCATAACTATTCACCCCCCCCTAAAGTCAATACTTTGTAGAGCCACCTTTTGTGGCTATCACAGCTCTAAGTCGCTTTGAGTCTCTATGAGTTTGCCATATCTTACCACTGGGATTTTTGCCCATTCCTCCTTGCAAAACTGCTCCAGCTCCTTCAAATTGGATGGTTTGCGCTTGTGAACAGCAATCTTTAAGTCTGACCACAGATTTTCTATTGGATTGAGGTCTGGGCTTTGACTAGGCCATTCCAACACATTTACATGTTTCCCCTTAAACCACTCAAGTGTTGCTTTAGCAGTGTGTTTGGGATCATTGTCCTGCTGGAAGGTGAACCTCCTCCTAGCCTCAAATCACACACAGAGAGTGGTACAGGTTTTGCTCAAGAATATCACTGTATTTAGCACCATCCATCTTTCCCTCAATTCTGACCAGTTTCCCAGTCCCGACTGCTGGAATGGTGTTGTTTGGGTGATGTATTTGGTTTACGCCAGACATAGCGTTTTCTTTGATGGACAAAAAGTGCAATTTTAGTCTCATCAGACCAGAGCACCTTCCTCTATAGCTGTGATAGCCACAAAAGGTGACTCTACTAAGTATTGACTTTAGGGGGGTGAATAGTTATGCACATTGACTTTTTCTGTTATTTTGTACTATTTGTTGTTTGCTTCACAATAAATAAATAAAATAATTCAAAGTTGTGGGCATGTTCTGTAAATTAAATGATGCAAATCCTCAAACAATCCATGTTAATTCCAGGTTGTGAGGCAACAAAACACGAAAAATGCCAAGGGGGGTGAATACTTTTGCAAGGCACTGTCATTTCTACCTTTGCTTGCACATGCATGAAAGTCAACAGAGCTTACTCTCATTTACTTAGCTCTGGAGAAAATGCCCTTGCAGATTGCAACTGCACGTTCAAAGTACACAGTCTATTTGCCTTTAGTAAATCAACCCCATTGTCTTCTTACAATTCTAAAGACTGGAAAAACACTGCAATTAGCTCAAATATAACTGTACTGGATTCAAATTCTGTGTCTTGTGAAAAAGTTATGGTTAATATTCTAATTGCACATATTCCTAGAAATGGGCAAAAGTAAGTGGGTGCTACAGCAACTACCAGCTGGAAACCTGTAACATCATAGACCAAAATCTATATCGCTAGCGCAGCACACATTTCTGTGACATTATCTGTTTATTCATGTGATTACTTTGGTAAGGTGCTATAAAGGAGTCCTATTATAGTTTACCTTTGATACAGACAGCAGGTCTTGGCTCCGCCCCCGGCTCCCATGTCATTGGATTTGATTGACAGCAGCGGGAGCCAATGGCTGCGCTGCTATCAATCTTTCCAATCAGGACCCAAGACACCGGCTGGAACGGGTGTGCTCGTCCCCAGCGCAGGAACGATCGGGCTCAGATAAGTAAAAGGGGGGCTCTGGGGGGCTGGTGGACTACAAGAGGTTTTTCACCTCAATGCATAGAATGCATTGAGGTAAAAAACCACAAGGGTTTACAACCCCTTTAACCACTTCAGCCCCGGAAGATTTTTCCCCTTAATAACCAGGCCATATTTTGCGGTACGGCACTGCGTCGTTTTAACTGACAATCGCGCAGTTGTGTAACGCTGTACCCAAACAAAATTGACGTCCATTTTTTCCCACAAATAGAGATTTTTTTTTGGTGGTATTTGGTCACCTGCAGTTTTTATTTTTTGCGCTATAAACAAAAATAGAGCGACAATTTTGAAAAAAAACCAATATTTTTTACTTTTTGCTATAATAACTATCCAAAAAAAGTTTTAAAAAACAAATTTTTTCATCAGTTTAGGCCAATATGTATTCTTCTACATATTTTTGGTAACAAAAATTGCAATAAGCGTATATTAATTGGTTTGCGCAAAAGTTATAGCGTCTACAAAATAGGGGATAGATTTACGCCATTTTTTTTTTTTTCTAGTAATGGCTGCGATCTGCGATTTTTAGCAGCACTGTGACATTGCGGCAAACAGATCGGACACTTTTGACACTTTTTTGTGACCATTGACATTTATACAGCGATCAGTGCAGATTACTGTGTAAATGTCACTGGCAAGGAAGGGGTTAACACTAGGGGGCGATCAAGGGGTTAAATATGTTTCCTCATGTGTGTTTCTAACTGTGGGGAGATGGGACTGACTGGAGGAGGAGACAGATCGCTGTTCCTAATTACTAAGAAGAGCAGATCTGTCTCCCCTCCCCTGTCAGAACAGGGATTTGTGTGTTTACATACACAGATCCCCATTCTGGCTCTCGTGCCCATGATCGCGGATGGACGGCGGACATCGCGGCTGCCCGCCATTCGCATTGGGTTCCCCACCATGCAGCGGGCACGCGCGCCTGCTATGGCTCTTAAAGGAGCCAACATACACGTACGGCGATTTGCGGGAACGAGCCGACCTGCCGCCATATAATGACGGCGTCTGGTCGGCAAGTGATTGAGTTCTATAATATTCAGACCCATGTGCAAAAGATGCATTGGCCATAATGAAATTGGTTGATTTACTAAATTGGCACTACTAGAGGCTAAACACACTGTGGGATTTGTCACGCTGGTCAGATACACTGTGCGGGGCTGCTTAGGGATAACTTGGACACTTTTAACGAGTCATTGGTACTGCTAAACCATCTCCTCTTGGCCCAGTGAAAAATGTGGACCAAGGCCTCATGACTTATTTATTATTAATAGCACATACTACAATACAAAGCACTTTGGTGGCACCCTTCAAGGGTTACTTCTCTTTTGTTAAAGCGTGCAAGTTCAAGTAGAAACACCGGTAACTTGGCCACTGTAATGGAACTTGCTAAAACCATAGTCTATATAATTGATCAGGGAAGGATTGTTTTTTCTCAGCAAAAAATAGAGCTTCATTTGGGCCAAAGAAGAGCTTTACCTAAGGGCCAGGTGCCCCAAAAGCAGTTTCTACCTCAACTACTTTTGTTACTGTGTCACTAAACCATATGCCCCTCCTCCACCCCGCGGTTTGCACATATGCTGTTATCACCCTCCGCTATTTGTTTTCAGTATAGCTGCTTGTCATCTGTCCTAAAATCAATATCACATCATAGATCTAACATAACAAATGTACTACCTGTAGCACATTTGCAGAAATGTCAAGGCTGATAAGCTCAAAATCAGAGAGGTTTGAGTCTCAGGAATGACATTTGTACAGAAAAGGACTGATATTTGTAAAAGACTCAATTAAATTCAATGAAATTGCAAATGGCAAAAATAAATGAAAAGCAGCATGGGATCACACACGTCTCTGCTCATGTTCATCAAATACAGACAGCCGCTTGCGGTTTTGGCATTTTGGATGAAGACTTTGGTGTGGACTGTATGTATTAGTGTTGGATATTTTGCTAGCATAATGCTGTCCTACGTTATATACAGGAAACTGCATCAAGAACCAAGATTCAATCTAGTTTTTGGATGCTGCCAAAATAACATGTTTTTAAACAGATCATATGAAGACAATAAATTAGGATAATGTTGGTGCCTGCACCCACTTTGTTATGAAACAACATATTTTTTGAGCATATGGCGAAATATGAAGCAATTTGTTTGGGTGTCTTGTGTGTATCAAATGACAAGGTGTGTGGAGCTCAATGACTGAATCTACAGCTAAGCCTAGTTACTGTTCTAGTGTTGGGGTTACAGTCATGCTAAGCATATTTTAACAATCTGATCAGCACTGGACTAAATCAATCCTAGCACTTGAGAACCACACTAAATACATCCTAGCCCTCCCCTTAGAACCATACTAAATACATCCTAGCACTCCCCTTAGAACTATACTAAATCTATCCTAGCTCCTTGCTTAGTACCATACTAAATCTATCCTAGCACTCTCCTCAAAACTATACTAAATCTATCCTAGCACTCTCCTTAGAACTATACTAAATCTATCCTAGCTCCTTGCTTAGTACCATACTAAATCTATCCTAGCACTCTCCTCAAAACTATACTAAATCTATCCTAGCACTCTCCTTAGAACTATACTAAATCTATCCTAGCACCCTGCTTAGTACCATACTAAATCTATCCTAGTACTCCCCTTAGAGCTATACTAAATCTATCCTAGCACCCTGCTTAGTACTATACTAAATCTATCCTAGCACTCTCCTTAGAACTATACTAAATACATCCTAGCGCTCTCCTTAGAACTATACTAAATCTATCCTAGCACCCTGCTTAGTAGGGATGGGCGATCTGTTCGAGTCAAACATGAGTTCGACTCGAACATTGGCTGTTCGCCCGTTCGCCGAACAGCGAACAATTTGGGGTGTTTGCGGCAAATTCGAAAAGCCGCGGAACACCCTTTAAAAATCTATGGGGGAAATCTAAAGTGCTAATTTTAAAGGTTAATATGCAAGTTATTGTCATAAAAAGTGTTTGGGGACCCGGGTCCTGCCCCAGGGGACATGTATCAATGGAAAAAAAAGTTTTAAAAACGGACGTTTTTTCGGAAGCAGTGATTTTAATAATGCTTAAAGTGAAACAATAAAAGTGAAATATTCCTTTAAATTTCGCACCTGTGGGATGTCTAAAGTATGCCTGTAAAGTAGCGCATGTTTCCCGTGTTTATAACAGTCCGAGAGCAAAATGACATTTCTAAAGGAAAAAAAAGTAATTTAAAAGTACAAGTACTAGCACTAGTGCCGGTTATTAATGAATTGTCAGCCCCGACAATACACATAAAAGTCATTGAAAGTCATTGAAAAATAAAAATGCGTGGGGGTCCCCCAAAATTCCATTACCAGGCCCTCCAGGTCTGGTATGGATAGTAATGGGAACTCCGCACCAAATTTTTTTTAAAAAATGGCATGGGGTTCCCCCCAAAAATCCATACCAGACCTGAAGGTATGGATTTTAAGGGGAACTCCGCACCAATTAAAAAAAAAAATTGGCGTGGGGTTCCCCCAGAAATCCACACCAGACCCTTATCCAAGCACGCAACCTGGCAGGCCGCAGGAAAAGAGGGGGGGGCGAGAGAGCTGCCCCCCCTTCCTGAACCATACCAGGCCACATGCCCTCAACATGGGGAAGGTGTCCCCATGTTGATGGGGACAAGGGCCTCATCCCCACAACCCTTGCCCAGTGGTTGTGGGGGTCTGCGGGCGGGGGGCTTATCGGAATCTGGAAGCCCCCTTTAACAAAGGGGACACCCAGATCCCGCCCCCCCCATGTGAATTGGTAAGAGGTACATTGTATCCCTACCATTTCACAAAAAGAAAGTGTCAAAATGTTAAAAAATAACACAGGAGACGGCTTGGGACAAGTTATGACAATAACTTGCATATTAACCTTTAAAATTAGCACTTTTGATTTTTCATATTCGTGTCCCATAGACTTTAATGGTGTTCACGTGTTCGAACAAAATTTTTTGCCTGTTCACATGTTCTGGATGTGAACCGAACAGGGTTTTTTTTGGCCCATCCCTACTGCTTAGTACCATACTAAATCTATCCTAGCACTCTCCTTAGAATTATAATAAATCTATCCTGGCGCTCTCCTTAGAACTATACTAAACCTATCCTAGCACTTTCCTTCCTATTGTTTTTAATAATCTTGCACTTTCAAGTTTACTTAATCTTTTCACATTCATTTTTCTCTAATAGCGCAGCACCATACACTGATATTTTATTTCCCATTGCTACGGATTTAGCTTACAGGTGTCTGCGGCTGTTAGTTGTGCACCTACATTCAGTGGTAGCACGGGGACACTCTTTTATATATTTGTGTATATAGAATTGTATCATTATTTTTTCCCTTTTATTCGTTGAACTAGATTGGCTTGTGTCTTTTTTCAACCTGATTATGTAAACTATATAACTATAATAAATCTATCCTAGCCCTTTCCTTAGAACTATACTAAATCTATCCTAGCACTTTCCTTAGAACTACACTATATCCTAGCCCTTTCCTTAGAACCATACTAAATCTATCCTAGCCCTTTCCTTAGAACCATACTAAATTGATCCTAACACTTTCCTTAGAACTATACTAAATCTATCCTAGCACTTTCCTTAGAACTATAATAAATCTATCCTAGCACTTTCCTTAGAACTATACTAAATCTATCCTAGCACTTTCCTTAGAACTATCCTAAATCTATCCTAGCACTTTCCTTAGAACTACACTATATCCTAGCCCTTTCCTTAGAACCATACTAAATGGATCCTAACACTTTCCTTATAATTATACTAAATTGATCCTAGCACTTTCCTTAGAACTATACTAAATCTATCCTAGCACTTTCCTTTAGAACTATACTAAATATATCCTAGCCCTTTTCTTAGAACCATACTAAATCCATCCTAGCACTTTCCTTAGAACTATACTAAATCTATCCTAGCATTTTCCTTAGAACTATACTAAATCTATCCTAGCACTTTCCTTAGAACTATGCTAAATCTATCCTAGCACTTTCCTTAGAACTACACTATATCCTAGCCCTTTCCTTAGAACCATACTAAATCTATCCTAGCCTTTTCCTTAGAACCATACTAAATCCATCATAGCACTTTCCTTAGAACTATACTAAATCTATCCTAGCACTTTCCTTAGAACCATACTAAATCTATCCTAGCCCTTTCCTTAGAACCATACTAAATCTATCCTAGCACTTTCCTTAGAACCATACTAAATCTATCCTAGCACTTTCCTTAGAACCATACTAAATCTATCCTAGCCCTTTCCTTAGAACCATACTAAATCCATTCTAACACTCTCCTTACAACTATAATAAATCTATCCTAGCACTTCCCTTAGAACTATGCTAAATCTGTCCTAGCATTTCCTTAGAACTACACTATATCCTAGCACTCTCCTTAAAACTGTACTAAATCTATCCTAGCACTTTCCTTAGAACTACGCTATATCCTAGCCCTTTCCTTAGAACCATACTAAATCTATCCTAGACCTTTCCTTAGAACCATACTAAATCCATCCTAGCACTTTCCTTAGAACTATACTAAATCTATCCTAGCACTTTCCTTAGAACTACACTATATCCTAGCACTTTCCTTAGAACCATACTAAATCCATTCTAACACTCTCCTTATAACTATAATAAATCTATCCTAGCACTTTCCTTAGAACTATGCTAAATTTATCCTAACACTTTCCTTAGAACTACACTATATCCTAGCACTTTCCCTAGAACCATACTAAATCTATCCTAGCACTCTCCTTAGAACTGTACTAAATCTATCCTAACCCTTTCCTTAGAGCTATACTAAATCTATCCTAGCACTTGGCTTAGCACCATACTAAATCTATCCTAGCACCCTGCTTAGAACCATATTAAATATATCTTTGCACTCTCCTTAGAATTATTATAAATCTATCCTAGCACGTTCCTTAGAACTATACTAAATCTATCCTAGCACTTTCCTTAGAACTATGCTAAATCTATCCTAGCACTTTCCTTAGAACTACACTATATCCCAGCCCTTTCCTTAGAACCATACTAAATCCATTCTAACACTCTCCTTACAACTATAATAAATCTATCCTAGCACTTTCCTTAGAACCATACTAAATCTATCCTAGCCCTTTCTTTAGAACCATACTAAATCCATTCTAACACTCTCCTTACCACTATAATAAATCTATCCTAGCACTTTCCTTAGAACTATGCTAAATGTATCCTAGCACTTTCCTTAGAACTACACTATATCCTAGCACTTTCCTAGCACTTTCCTTAGAACCATACTAAATCTTTCCTAGCATTCTCCTTAGAACTGTACTAAATCTATCCTAACCCTTTCCTTAGAGCTATACTAAATCTATCCTAGCACTTTCCTTAGAACTATGCTAAATTTATCCTAGCACTTTCCTTAGAACTACACTATATCCTAGCACTTTCCCGAGAACCATACTAAATCTATCCTAGCACTCTCCTTAGAACTGTACGAAATCTATCCTAAACCTTTCCTTAGAGCTATACTAAATCTATCCTAGCACTTGGCTTAACACCATACTAAATCTATCCTAGCACCCTGCTTAGAACCATACTAAATATATCCTTGCACTCTCCTTGGAATTATTATAAATCTATCCTAGCACTTTCCTTAGAACTATACTAAATATATCTTAGCACTCTCCTTAGAACTGTACTAAATCTATCCCAGCCCTTTCCTTAGAACCAAACTAAATCTACCCTATCACTCTCCTAAGAACTGTATTAAATCTATCCTAGCACTTGGCTTAGCACCATACTAAATCTATTCCAGCATCCTGCTTAAAACCATACGAAATCTATCCTAGCACTTGGCTTAGTAACATACTAAATACATCCTAGCACTTTCCTTAGAACTACACTATATATATATCCTAGCACTCTCCTTAGAATTATAATAAATCTATTCTAGCACTCTCCTTAGAATTATAATAAATCTATTCTAGCACTCTCTTTAGGACTCTAATAAATATGACAATAGGTGGTTTGAATTCCCTGCTGAACCGGCCAAGATTTGATCAATGTATGCGCAGGCTGATTGTACCCAGGTCAATCCATTGGTACAACCTGTATGTGGTATTACAAGCAAGCGATTATTGCCAGCAGGTACAGCCACTATCGATAACCACTGTGTTCTCCCAGCAGGGATGACTCCCCATGCACCCCTACCTGGAGAGCACAATAGCTCATCAAGAGGGATCCCCCCATCTGTACTAACTGTATTGATGGGAGAATTGAGTGATTTTTTTTCCTGCAACCTGTGGAAAAAGAATCACTCTGTTTATGGTCTGCCTTAATCTATCCTAGAACTCCGTTTGGAAACATACTAAATCTATCCTAGAACTTAGCTTAGAACAATACTAAATAAATCCTAGCACCCTGCTCTGTTTAGAACCATATTAAATTTATCCTAGCATTAGGATTAAACCCATACTAATTCTATCCTAGCTCCCTGCCTAGAACCATAATAACTCTATTTTAGCACGCTCCTTAGAATTATACAAAATCTATCCTAGTACATCATTAATCTATCCTAGCACATAATAAATTTATCCCAGCACTCTCCTTAGAACTATACTAAATCTCTCCTAGTACCCTGCTTACAACCATAATACATATATCCTAGCACCCTCCATAGAACTATAATAATTCTATCCTAGCACTCTCCTTAGAACTAAAATAATTCTATCCAAGCACTCTCCTTAGAACCATACTAAATCTATTCTAGCACTCTCCTTAGACCTATGATAAATCAATTCTACCGCTCTCCTTAAAAATATACAAAATCTATTCTAGCGCTCTGCTTACATCTATACAAAATCTATCCTAACAGTCTGCTTAGAACCATACTTAATTTAGAACTGTACTTAAAACCATGTTAAAACTATTCTAGTTTGTTTCCCTATAACTATGGTAAATCAATTCCAGCACTCTGCTTAGAAACGTACTAAATCTATCCTATTACTCTGCCTCTAACTATGCATACGACTAATTATCTAGCATCATCTAGCTCTTTCCTCCTCCTCCCCAGCCTTACTCTCCCTGGCCTACCACTTTCTGTGTACAGTGCCTTGCAATAGTATTCACCCCCACCTTGGCATTTTTCATGTTTTGTTGCCTCACAACCTGGAATTAACATGGATTGTTTGAGGATTTGCATCATTTAATTTAAAGAACATGCTCACAACTTTGAAGATTTTTTTTTATTTTATTGTGAAGCAAACAACAAATAGGACAAAATAACAGAAAAAATCAATGTGCATAATTATTCACCCCCCTAAAGTCAATACTTTGTAGAGCCACCTTTTGTAGCTATCACAGCTCCAAGTCGCTTTGGATAAGTCTCTATGAGCTTGCCACATCTTACCACTGGGATTTTTGTCCATTCCTCCTTGCAAAACTGCTCCAGCTCCTTTAAGTTGGATGGTTTGTGCTTGTGAACAGCAATTATTAAGTCTGACCACAGATTTTCTATTAGATTGAGGTCTGGGCTTTGACTAGGCCATTCCAACACATTTACATGTTTCCCCTTAAACCACTCAAGTGTTGCTTTAGCAGTGTGTTTGGGGTCATTTGTCCTTCTGGAAGGTGAACCTCCGTCCTAGCCTTAAATCACACACAGAGTGGTACAGGTTTTGCTCAAGAATATTCCTGTATTTAGCACCATCCATCTTTCCCTAAACCCTGACCAGTTTCCCAGTCCTGACTGCTGATGGGATGGTGTTCTTTGGGTGATGTGTTGGGTTTACGCCAGACATAGTGTTTTCTTTGATGGCCAAAAAGTTCAATTTTAGTCTCATCAGACCAGAGCACCTTCCTCCATACATTTTGGGAGTCTCCCACATGCCTTTTCGCAAACTCAAATTGTGCCATTTTGTTTTTTACTGAAAGTAATGGCTTTCTTCTGGCCACTCTGCCATAAAGCCCAACTCTATGGAGCGTACGGCTTATTGTCGCCCTATGTACAGATACTCCAGTCTCTGCTGTGGAACTCTGCAGCTCCTCCAGGGTTACCTTAGGTCTCTGTGCTCCTCTCTGATTAATGCCCTCCTTGCCCGGTCCGTGAGTTTTGGTGTGCGGCCGTCTCTTGGCAGGTTTGCTGTTGTGCCATAATCTTTCCATTTGTTTATGATAGATTTGATGGTGCTCCTAGGGATCATCAAAGATTTGGATGTTTTTTTATAACCTAACCCTGCCTTGTACTTCTCAACAACATTGTCCCTTACTTGTTTGGAGAGTCCCTTGGTCTTCATGGCAGTGTTTGGTTAGTGGTGCCTCTTGCTTAGGTGTTGCAGCCTCTGGGGCCTTTCAAAAAGGTGTGTATATGTAATGACAGATCATGGCACAGTTAGATTTCACACAGGTGGACATCATTTCACTAATTATGTGACGTCTGAAGGTAATTGGTTGCACCAGAGCTTTTTATGAGCTTCATAACAAAGGGGGTGAATACATACACACATGTCAATTATCATTTTTTTATTTCTGAAAAATAGTTTTATGTATATATTTTTCTAATTTTACTTCACCAACTTATACTATTGTTTTCTGATCCATCACATATAATTCAGATTTGAAAAAAAAAAATAACTAGAGGCTGTAATGTAACAAAATAGGTAAAAAGTCAAGGGGGTGAATACTTTTGCAAGGCACTGTATTGGATTTATTAGATATGTGGCCATTACCCAGGATGTTCTTCATGCAAATGCAGCCTGCTGAGGAATGCCACTGCATTGCATTGGATCATTTCCCAGGCCACTGCTTGCATATTGAGAGGAGTACTAAAGCAGGATGCTGTGATGCTTTCAGGGAGCTAAGTACAGCTCCTAGCTATATGTAATAAAAATAGAAAGGTTTTATTTAATAAAATCATTGTCATCTTGATGACAGGGGGTGGGAGTGGTAGGAACTAGGGTAGACAAAATATAAACGGATTGAATTTAATCTGTTTTAGCACTATGCTTTCATCCATGTTAAATCTACGTAATCAGTGTTTTCTTTCCCCATAACATTCTGTTTTTGTTTGGAAGACTGGGAATGCAGCTTCTTGTCAATTTTTATTAAAGTTGATGGCTGTAGTCATTATAAACCTTTCTGCGGACTAATGTTCATTATCAGTCGGACATTTTGGTAACATTTATGTTTTACGGCAATACAGAATAAAAATCAGCAACTCTGTAACTTTTGCTTTTTTCACTTTATTATTACAAGCAATTCATAGCTTAAAATATGAAAATATTTTTTGCCTCTAGAAATTATTGCATGCTCATCAAATTATATCACCCCATTATCTACCAAAAAAATGAAATGTCACTTTCTGGTGGATCAGTGCTATAAATGTCTATACCAGGGGTCTCCAAACTTTCTAAACAAAGGACCAGTTTACTGTGCTTCAGACTTTAGGGGGCCGGACTGTGGCTATTGGAAGTAGAAATTGTCCTGGGGTCAGTGGGAGTAAACAATACATTTTTAGTATTAGGTGGAGGAATAGTACCACATCATTGGTGTCAGTGGGAAAAATGATGCCCCATCATTGGTGTCAATTGGAGGAATAGTGCTCCATCATTGGTATCAGTGGGAGGAATAGTCCCCCATCATTGATGTCAGTGGGAAAAGTAGTGCCCCATCGTTGGTGTCAGTGGGAAGAATAGTGCCCCATCATTGGTGTCAGTGGGAGGAATAGTGCCCCATCATTGGTGTCAGTGGGAGGAATAGTGTTCTTTCTTTGGTATCAGTGGGAGGAAGAGTGCCCCATCATTGGTGTTATTTGAAGGAATAGTGCCCCATCATTGGTGTCTTTTAAAGGAATAGTGCCTGATTGTTGATGTCAGTAGCAGGAATAGTGCCCCGTTGTTAATGTCAGTGGCAGAAAAAGTGCCCCAAGGGCCAGATAAAGGCAAGCAAAGGGCCACATCTGGCCCTCGGGCTACAGTTTGGAGACCACTGGTCTATACCATTAAATCTAGAATAAAGTAACACTAAAGCGACATTAAACCCAAGACTAAAAATTCTATATATTTCAGCTTACCAATCATTAGATATGGTGGCTCTGGCCAATAACACACTTTGGAGTGGATTTACCAAAGGCAAATAGACTATGCACTCTGCGAGTGCAAATTTTTAGGAGCTTAGTAAATGAGCAGAAGCGCTGCTGACTTCCATCATCCAATCACGTGCAAGCAAAAATGCATTTTTTTGAATCTTCCTTGCACATGATTGGGTACTCTTTGCAAAGTGAATGTTTACCTCATTTACTAAGCTCTGGAGCAACTGCACTTGCAGTGTGTAACTTCACTTTGTGAAGTGCACAGTCTCTTTACCTTTGGTAAAACAACCCAACTCTGCCTTAGGATGCCTACACACTGGATAAAGGAGCAGCAGAGACACATTTTTACAGCAGCATCTGAGAGGAGGGAAGGGTTAGGTGGACTAGCAGATTTAGATGTTCTAACAAATTAAAGCCAAACTCCAGCTCACATTTTTTAAGTAGTTACAGCAACAGCCTTTTTTTCCTTTTGGGATAAAGGTTTTACATAAATAAATAAAGTCTGACAATTGTAAGCATCCCAGTCAGTGGTAAATGATTTGTCTCAACCGTGTAACTGCTACATCTGCCACACAGCTGGTTCTGTTGAAAAACAACAGACTTGCTGGCAAGATCACCGGTTGAAAATAAAAGAAGAATGCTTAAAAAATAAAACAAATGCAGCTATCACACCTAAGAATCGATATTCTGCAATATAATAAATGTTTGCTTTGGATTTATTACCGCTTTGAAGAGAAAACAAATCGATTAAAGTTTGTATTCTTATCTCAAAACAACACCTTCTATTGTTCTCTCTACTCCTTACATGGTCAACACAAAACCATGTAATCAGATATGCGGTGGAGTGCAGGTCAGTCCCCTATCAGTTTACATAAACATTTTGTTGCTTTCAACAAGCATGCGGCTACATTCCATGCAACCATCTCAACTATGCCCTCTGCCACAACAACAACAACTAACCTCATCTAGCTTTGAAGCTATTGCAACTTCAGTTTAAATCAGCTAAATACATTTTAAGTGCATCAAAACAAAAGGTATTAAAAGTCTTACAGGTTGTTTTTTCTACGGCAGCAAAAAAAGCCTTTCCCCCACCTGCAGATGCCGAGTGTAACCCTTGTTATCTGTGGGTAAGCAGTGGTCTCACTGCAGAGGTCAGACACGCCCTCTACTCAGTTAGCCCATTAGCTCTGCAATCAGCAAAGTTCATGCTTCCCACTGATTGAAAAGCTCTGACTCAGCAGGGGGAATGTTGGACTTCTGCAAAGAGGTCACTGCTTCCTCATAGACAGCAAAGGTTCTAAGCATGCTGGCAGAGGACTGACTTCTCTACTTTTTCAAGAAAACAAACTCTTAAGCTCCATACACACTATCAGATTTTCTGCTAATTTTTTCCTTCAGATTTACCAAAACCATATACTGTATTTATTGGCGTATAACACTCACTTTTTCAACATGAAAATCGGGTGCAAATAGCGTGTGCGTGTTATACGCCAATACTTCAGTTTTAGCTGCCTCGGAGGGGACAGGGAGAGGGTGGGACGAGCGCCGTCAGGTTACATACAGTGAGAATCTTCTGTTTACTTGGCGGCCTCTGTAATAAGAAGTCCCGTCTCCTGGGCCGCCACTCATGGCATTGGCGAGGCTGCTGCATTAATGGCAATGGTGAGGCTGCTGCATTGATGGCAATGGTGAGGCTGCTGCATTGATGGCAATGGTGAGGTTGCTGCATTGATGGCACTTGTGAGGCTGCAGATGGGCATTGATCAGGCTGCATTGATGGCAATGGTGAGGCTGCAGATGGGCACTGACCCTTATTTTGCTTCAAAGTTCCTTATTTAAAATTTAAGTTTTTTTTCCTGAAATTTCCCTCTTAAAATGAATGTGCGTGTTATACGCCTGTGCGTGTTATACGCCGATAAATACGGTAATATGAGGTCAAAACTTAGGAGTTTCAATTTTCAATATGCAATCAGGCAGCCCTTGCACTACATGGTTTTGGTAAATCTGAAGACAAAAATCAGCAGAAAATCTGATAGTGTGTATGGGGCTTTGGGCTTTGCACTTTGGTTTGATGTACCTGGAATGCATTTAGGTAATTTAAACTGAAAGTTTAATCAGGCTTTCAGGATACACTCCATGCATTTATCCATAACAATTTAAAAATGCAATCCAAATTCTTTTTTATGCTACTATAAACATTTACAGAATCTAAGAACACCGTGTAATCTGAAACAGTACAATTAATCCCTGTTACTGAAAATGGAAATTAAACATATATAAAGCAATTACAAACATGTCCATGCAAAGTAATATAACATAAGATATATAGATAAATGTTTGGGTCTACAAAAGGTTAGTTTTTCCATGAATATATAACTCATAATCTTCTTATTTCTGTTGTATAAATATAATAAACTATGATTGAAATAGGCCTATAGATATCTCCCTTGAAGGCATTCTAATTGTAAATAATTAGCATAAGCTACAATATTTTAAGATTACATTAAAATGTTACTGGTTTCAAGGATACTCTGGATAAATGTTTTTTTAACCAACTCAGATCCACAAGGTATTACCCCTTCATGACCAGGCCATTTTTTGCTATTCAGCACTGCACTACTTAAACTTGTAATTGTGTGATCATGCAATACTGTGCCCAAACAAAATTTATAGCATTTATTGTTTCACAAATAGAGCTTTCTTTTGGTGGTATTTGATCACCACTGTCTATTTTTTATTTTATTTATCTCTCTCTCTCTCTCTCTCTCTCTCTCTCTCTATATATATATATATACATCTATCTATCTATCTATCTATCTATCTATCTATCTATCTATCTATCTATCTATCTATCTATCTATCTATCTATCTATCTATCTATCTATCTATCTATCTCTATCTATCTATATATATTTATTTATTTATTTGATCCCTTACAGATTTTGTAAGTTTGCCCACTTACAAAGAAATGAAGGGTTTATAATTTTTTATCTTAGGTGTATTTTAACCACTTCAATACAGGGCACTTAGATACCTTCCTGCCCAGGCCAATTTTCAGCTTTTAGCGCTGTTGCAATTTGAATGACAATTGCGCGGTCATACAACACTGTACCCAAACAAATTTTTTATCATTTTGTTCCCACAAATAGAGCTGACAGGTGGCACTGATGACACTGATTGGTGGCACTGAATAAACTGATTGGTGGCATTGCTGGGCAGACCTGAAACATGTTGGTGTCAATCAGTGCCCATTTGTGGGCACTGATTGGCACAGATTGGGCACATTGGGCACATGTGGATGGCCATGGGGTACATACATGGCCATCCACATGTTGCCCCTTCCCTGGTGGTCCTAGTGGAGATCCCTGGTGGTCCAGTGTGGTGATCTGAGGGGGGGCTGCGCTGATAAACAATCAGCGCAGACCCCCCCGTCAGGAGAACCGCCGATCGGCTCTCCTCTACTCGCGTCTGTCAGACACGAGTGAAGAAAAGCCGATCAACGGCTCTTCCTATTGACATCGTGATCAGCCGTGATTGGACATGGCTGATCACGTGGTAAAGAGCCTCCGCCGGAGCCTCTTTACCAAGATCGATGGAGCGGTGTGTCAGGCTGACACACCGCTCCACCGATTGCCAGATGCGCGCCCCCGCGGGCGCATGGCGGCATGTTATCCTGCTGGACGTCATATGACGCCCAGTCAGGATAACTGAACCACTTCCCGGACGTCAATCCGCTATAGGGGGGGCGGGAAGTGGTTAAATGATAGAGACAGGGTATCAACCAAAATTCCAGAAAAAAACACATGATACAAATATTATAAATTGAGTTGCAGTTCAGTGAGTAAAATAAGTATTTGATCCCCAAGCAAAACATGACTTAATACTTAGTGGAGAAACCCTTGTTGGCAAGCACAGATATAAGGCATTTCTTGTAGTTAGTGATCAAGTTTTCCTATATCTCAGGAGGGACTTTGGTCCACTCTTTTTGACAAATCTTCGCTAAATCTTCTTCGATCAGCAGGTCCCAGCCATGAATCATTGTTTGGAACCTGCTGACAAACTCTCGTGTCCTGTACCTGGAAGAGGCAAGCAATGTATTTTATATATTTTTTTTCTGACATTTTAACCACTTGAGGACCGCCTCACGCCGATGTACGTCGGTAAGGCGGCACGGGCAGGCAGAATCACGTACATACACGTGATCTGCCTCCCGCAGGTGGGGGGTCCGATCGGACCCCCCCGGTGCCCGAGGCGGTCCTCTTTTGTCCCCCGGCGATCGGAGGTGAGGGGGAGGCCATCCGTTCGTGGCCCCCCCTCGCGATCGCCGCCGGCCAATCAGAACATTCCTTTGCTGCTGTATGCTAAACAGCAGCAAAGGAAATGATGTCATCTCTCCTCGGCTCGGTATTTTCCGTTCCGGCGCCGAGGAGAGAAGACATCAATGTGAGTGCACAAACACTACACCTCACAGTAGAACATGCCAGGCACACAAAACACCCCGATCCCCCCCGATCGTGCCCCGATCACCCCCCAATCACCCCCCCGTCACACTGACACCAAGCAGTGTTTTGTTTGTTTTTTTTTCTGATTACTGCATGGTGTCAGTTTGTGACAGTTACTGTGGTAGGACAGTTACTGTTAGCCCCCTTTAGGTCTAGGATACCCCCCTAACCCCCCCTAATAAAGTTTTAACCCCTTGATCACCCCCTGTCACCAGTGTCGCTAAGCGATAATTTTTCTGATCGCTGTATTAGTGTCGCTGGTGACGCTAGTTAGGGACGTAAATATTTAGGTTTGCCGTCAGCGCTTTATAGCATCAGGGACCCCCATATACTATCTAATAAATGTTTTAACCCCTTGATTGCCCCCTAGTTAACCCTTTCACCACTGATCACCGTATAACTGTTACGGGTGACGCTGGTTAGTTCGTTTATTTTTTATAGTGTCAGGGCACCCGCCGTTTATTACCGAATAAAGGTTTAGCCCCCTGATCGCCCGGCGGTGATATGCGTCGCCCCAGGCAGCGTCAGATTAGCGCCAGTACCGCTAACACCTACGCACGCAGCATACGCCTCCCTTAGTGGTATAGTATCTGTACGGATCAATATCTGATCCGATCAGATCTATACTAGCGTCCCCAGCAGTTTAAGGTTCCCAAAAATGCAGTGTTAGCGGGATCAGCCCAGATACCTGCTAGCACCTGCGTTTTGCCCCTCCGCCCAGCCCAGCCCACCCAATTGCAGTATCGATCGATCACTGTCACTTACAAAACAATAAACGCATAACTGCAGCGTTCTCAGAGTCAGGCCTGATCCCTGTGATCGCTAACAGTTTCTTTGGTACCATTTTAGTGAACTGGCAAGCACCAGCCCCAGGCAACGTCAGATTAGCGCCAGTACCGCTAACACCCACGCACTCACCGTACACCTCCCTTAGTGGTATAGTATCTGAACGGATCAATATCTGATCCGATCAGATCTATACTAGCGTCCCCAGCAGTTTAGGGTTCCCAAAAACGCAGTGTTAGCGAGATCAGCCCAGATACCTGCTAGCACCTGCGTTTTGCCCCTTCGCCCAGCCCAGCCCACCCAAGTGCAGTATCGATCGATCACTGTCACTTACAAAACACATAAAATGACCCCACTTTAGAAAGTAGACACCCCAAGCTATTTGCTGAGAGTCATGTCGAGTCCATGGAATATTTTATATTGTGACACAAGTTGCGGGAAAGAGACAATTTTTTTTTTTTTTTGCACAAAGTTGTCACTAAATGATATATTGTTCAAACATGCCATGGGGATATGTGAAATTACACCCCAAAATACATTCTGTTGCTTCTCCTGAGTATGGGGATACCACATGTGTGAGACTTTTTGGGAGCCTAGCCACGTACGGGACCCCGAAAACCAAGCACTGCCTTCAGGCTTTCTAAGGGCGTACATTTTTGATTTCACTCTTCACTGCCTATCACAGTTTCGAAGGCCATGGAATGTCCAGGTGGCACAAACCCCCCCAAATGACCCCATTTTGGAAAGTAGACACCACAAGCTATTTGCTGAGAGGTATAGTGAGTATTTTGCAGACCTCGATTTTTGTCACAAAGTTTTGAAAATTGAAAAAAGAAAAAAAAAGTTTTTTCTTGTCTTTCTTCATTTTCAAAAACAAATGAGAGCTGCAAAATACTCACCATGCCTCTCAGCAAATAGCTTGGGGTGTCTACTTTCCAAAATGGGGTCATTTGGGGGGGGTTTTGTGCCACCTGGGCATTCCATGGCCTCCGAAACTGTGATAGGCAGTGAAGAGTGAAATACACCCTTAAAAATCCTGAAGGCGGTGATTGGTTTTTGGGGCCCCGTACGCAGCTAGGCTCCCAAAAAGTCCCACACATGTGGTATCCCCATACTCAGGAGAAGCAGCTAAATGTATTTTGGGGTTCAATTCCACATATGCCCATGGCCTGTGTGAGCAATATATCATTTAGTGACAACTTTGTGCAAAAAAAAAAAAAAAAAATTTGTCACTTTCCCGCAACTTGTGTCAAAATATAAAATATTCCATGGACTCAACATGCCTCTCAGCAAATAGCTTGGGGTGTCTACTTTCCAAAATGGGGTCATTTGGGGGGGTTTTGTGCCATCTGGGCATTTTATGGCCTTCAAAACTGTGATAGGTAGTGAGGAGTGAAATCAAAAATTTACGCCCTTAGAAATCCTGAAGGCGGTGATTGGTTTTCGGGGCCCCGTACGTGGCTAGGCTCCCAAAAAGTCCCACACATGTGGTATTCCCGTACTCAGGAGAAGCAGCTGAATGCATTTTGGGGTGCAATTCCACATATGCCCATGGCCTGTGTGAGCAATATATCATTTAGTGACAACTTTTTGTAATTTTTTTTTTTTTTGTCATTATTCAATCACTTGGGACAAAAAAATTAATATTCAATGGGCTCAACATGCCTCTCAGCAATTTCCTTGGGGTGTCTATTTTCCAAAATGGGGTCATTTGGGGGGTTTTTGTACTGCCCTGCCATTTTAGCACCTCAAGAAATGACATAGGCAGTCATAAACTAAAAGCTGTGTTAATTCCAGAAAATGTACCCTAGCTTGAAGACGCTATAACTTTTGCGCAAACCAATAAATATACGCTTATTGACATTTTTTTTACCAAAGACATGTGGCCGAATACATTTTGGCCTAAATGTATGACTAAAATTGAGGTTATTGGATTTTTTTTATAACAAAAAGTAGAAAATATCACTTTTTTTCAAAATTTTTGGTCTTTTTCCGTTTATAGCGCAAAAAATAAAAACGGCAGAGGTGATCAAATACCATCAAAAGAAAGCTCTATTTGTGGGAAGAAAAGGGCGCAAATTTCGTTTGGGTACAGCATTGCATGACCGCGCAATTAGCAGTTAAAGCGACGCAGTGCCAAATTGGAAAAAGTCCTCTGGTCCTTAGGCAGCATAATGGTCCGGGGCTGAAGTGGTTAAACATTAAACAGAAACTATTTTCTTTTTGTAGTTTATAAAATCTTTAAATTAATGTGATCAACTTAATGTTCAAGGAGGCAATCATATTTGCACATTACACATAGGCAAGCTCTGCATCCTATATACTATTATTTATTCATTTTAGGTACTTATATAGCGCAGTCAGTTTACGCAGTGCTTTACATATACATTGTACATTCACATCAGTCCCTATCCTTAAGGAGCTTACTATCGAAGGTCCCTAACTCACATTCATACATACTAGGGACAATTTAGACAGGATCCAATTAACCTACCAGCATGTCTTTGGAGTGTGGGAGGAAACTGGAGTACCCGGAGGAAACCCACACAGGCACAGAGAGAACATGCAAACTCCAGGCAGGTAGTGTTGTGGTTGGGATTCGAACCAGCGACCCTTCTTAATGCTAGGCAAAAGTGCTATCCACTACACCACTGTGCCACCCTCACTACGCCACTGTGCCACCCTACTAGTGATTGTTCTTCACAACTACTCTCATTGCAAGTCCTTGGCATGGACCTAATGAGCTTGCAAAACAGCAAGTCCTCTGTGCTATTCTCAGCATGCCCTGCATAGATAAAATAATAGATAAATATATTTTAAAATAAATACTGTATAAATACATACTTATATTTATTTATTATTTATGTTTATTTAGAAATAAATATAAACAAATAGATCATAATGATATATAAAATCCCTCCTAGATCATTTGTTTACTTTTTCATGGTTAATATGACACATGACAACAGGCCAGGCATCACCTTGTTTTTCTCCTTTCTTTATTCTCGCATGGGTGTGAGGGTCACAAGATGCTAAAAGTAATCTAGTATATTTGTAAACAGAGTCTTTGTTTCTGTAGCAGATCTCCCATTTTATCCAGTATGTCAAACCAGACTGACAGGGTTATCTTGCAGAGAGGCTTATTGCAATTTGTGGATGACAAGAAGGTACGCAGCCCCTCTAGGAAGACACATCTGTGATGTCTGAAAGAATTACCAGGCAGCATGCTGCATGTAGACATGAAACAGAGAAGCTAATATATAGCCAGAAAATGACAGGTGATATATTTTTAGCAGTCATATTGACAACAAAGGTCTTCTTTAGTCTAGGAAGGCATATTGCCAAATCCGCTGCAACTTATTTCCGAAAATAGTTAGGCGGTCATACAGTGAAGATTTTATTATAACAGCAAAAGGGGACATAGACACGCTCCATGCCACCATTTCTCAACCAGATTTCCACCAGAGGATGCAATGGGTTCTTCGAGGTGTAAGCAGTGGCGTATTACTCTCCTACCTACATTGACCACCAATGAAAGATTGCTCCTTTCTACTGACCATCAATGTCAGGGGTCACTAATACTCTGTTCACCAAAATAAAGGGATACAACACTGTTCACTAATATAAGGGGACACTTTTTTAATGGGATGAGAGAACTGGGCAAAGTTCTGCCTGCTGGATGTTTGATAAACCCAAAGGGTCCACAAATCCTGAACATAGTGCCAGTCCAAAGTGAAGTTCATTGGAACCTTCAGATATCTATCTCCTACCTCAGGGCAAAGAGTGTGGGGTACATTAGTACCCCTTGTTACTCATTCCTGAATCCAAAGCTCATTCCTACTGACCACCAATGTAAGAAAGTATTTATGAACTGACCACCAATGTAGGGAGTTTTTTATGAATTGGCCATCAATAGTAGAAAGTATTTATAAACCACACATGAGCATTTTTCCACTGACCACAAATGTAAGAGGCAGTTTCATTTGCCTGCATTTCTTTTTTGCATGTTATTATTACGGTATTTGTTTATTTTCATGATTATTACTGAAATAAAATTTAAATAGAGCAGAGGTAAAAATTATCCTCCCTAAATGTCTGATGCTTTAAGTTCTCTCTGTAAGTACAGAGAAATACCTGTTAATCTACCAGAAATGCAGTCAGTTCCTAGTTTCTTGTGGCTGACAATACAGTGACTGTTCTAGACTAACATGTTGCCTGAGGGGTATACAACCACTTTAACCTTAACAGTTAATCTGTACTAAGTACTTGACCACTATAAACCTTACTTCAACCTCAACCTACCAACTAACATTAATCTTTAAAATGCTTGTTAATGGCACACAGAGAGCTGGCAAACGTATAAGATAAATGAAAGAAAGAGGGTGCACTGGCCTAGTGCATATCCTACAAATGTTATTAGGAGTAAATAACAAATCGTTACTACTCACAAACATAATTGGTATAAACACTCATCGGGCCACTCAACGTGGTCACACCCTCCCAAACGCTCTGGTAACTCAAGCATAGAGGGGAACCTTTGAAACGCGCTGGTGAGGTCCCCCCTATGCTCGAGTTATCGGAGAGTTTGGGCGAGTGTGACCACGTTGAGTGGCCGGATGAGCGTTTATACTACCTATGTTTGTGCGTAGTACCTATATATTTTATTTACTCCTAATAAAAGTTTGTGGGATAATGCCCTAGGGCAGTGCCCCTTCTTTCTTTCATTTATCTTTACAGTATTTTGAGGACAACCCAGGTCCTAGAGGGCAGCAAGACTTCAAGAAAATTATCAGTTTTTGCAACAGAGCTACATTTTACATCTGGTTATCTCACTCATGCGTAGGGTATCATTGTTGTAGCTAACAAGCTTATGCCTGGTACACACAATGAGATTATCAGACAAATGATCGTCTGTTTTTTTTTTTTTTTCATGCATGCTAGTCTCATATCAAATATAAAAGAGGTTACTAATGAAAATTCCCATAGGTCAGAATAAAAATTTGGAAGTGATGTGAGGTATTGTATTTTCAGACAACAACTGTACTAATTAAATGAAAATCGTACAATCTGGTATCGTACGGGAACATTTTTCATGCTTGTCCAATCGGATTATTTTGCATGAATTGTCATTATTTGCTCTCGAAAGTTGTGTACTAACGATCAGATTATTGTGTGATCGATTTGAAACTGGTATTTTTAGTATGATTTTCTGATCATGTGTATGGACCATAAAACCCTTGCACTGAATCCAACTGTTTCAACTCCCCAACACAACAACGTGCCCATACATTTCTGCCTAGCACTAAACTCATTCACCAATTTATTGACCTGCAGGTACTTGAAAACAGTTATCCAAAACTGTCTACACTGTTCACCACCTAGCCACATGTACATAAATAATCAATGGTATGTATTTCCACATTGACCAATCACAATGGATCTCATTTATAAAGGTGCCTTTCAAAAGAACATCTTGTTATAGCAACTAAGCAAACTCAAACTTTCCTCCTCCAGCTGTGGTTTCAATTCTTAGGCTGGACATGTTGATAAATTAGTCTCACTATGAGGTATATATACACTGGTATTATCCAAACAAACTTAAGCACCAACCGAGAACAGGGCGAAGTCTTCGCTTCATCAGGCTCAAATACACAATTAAGTCAGTATCCTGAAATGAGTGATTTCCATTTTAATGCTTCTTTGTTTTACTGCAGCCCCACAGTGATTTTGGCACCAATCCCAGCACAGAATGTCCAAATATGTTTGCCCAAACCAATGCAATTACATAATGTGTTAAAAGGGGTTCATTACCTTTAGGAATTAGGAGTATATCTTAAACCTATAAAGAAAAATGTATATATTGCCAATCCTTAGATGTGATAGAGGCATTACTCGAGTCGTGAGACTATGTTCACACCCTCACTATATCAGGAGGAGATTAATTAATAAGCCTGGTGTGAGGGTACGCTTATTAATGCCAGTGCCAGGTTCTCAGCATACCAATGAGTCTTTACTTAAAGCACCACCATCACTTCCTAAGACTATGGGGACTTTGCATGAACGTTTCTGCATCGGTCAAGGTATAATGAGACTTTGAAAGCACAAAAATACAAGGCCTAATCCAATGTCTTGTAGCAAGGCCTGAATTTTGCTACACAAGCCATAGCAAAATGTGTAAAGCTTTTGATAGTTCAGGTTCATTACTTATGAAAGTCTTCTGTTAAAGTTATAACATTTTATGGCTTGTAGAGCGTACATATTTATATTTTATGAGATGACAGAATTATGGGACCACAAAGATCTGTAGTCCTAAACAAACAGAGTATAAACATACCAAAGGTCACCTACCACATTACAGCCCTAGCAGCATGTGTGGCACTCCTGCCACGATCCAGCTTTGTGGGCTAGAATGTTGCACCCTTTTTACACACAGCATTCCAATTATTCAACAATAACTAATTTCATTAGCTTTGATCACTTTCATGACTTGGTCAATTGTATTCAGGGCCGGTCTGGCTTTCCCGGTAGGCCGCCTGCCCTGGGGCCACTTTGATCTGTGGCTGGCTGCAGCGCTCCCCTCCCGCCTCCTCCTCTTGTTTGTCAGGTGGAACACTGATTCAATCTACTATCACACGAGACAGTCTAGGGGGGCGGACCTTGTTACAGCGTCGCCAACAGCACACACAGACCCAGCTCAGTGACACACAGCACTCCCGCTGTGTGTGTGATCCAGGGCAGGCAATGGTGAGGCTGCATTAATGGGCAGTGATGCTGCAATGATGGGCACCTTAAAGCCACATTGACAGGCACAGTGAGGCTGCATTCATGGGCACCGTAAAGCTGCATTTGATGGGCACAATGAGGCTGTGATGATGGGCACAGTGAGGCTGCAATGATGGGCACAGTTAGGCTGCAGCGATGGGCACAGTTAGGCTGTAATGATGGGCACAGTGAAGCTGCAATGATGGGCACAGTGAGGCTGTGATGATGGGCACAGTGAGGCTGCAATGATGGGGACAGTGAGGCTGCAATGATGGGCACAGTTAGGCTGCAATGATGGGCACAGTGAGGCTGCAATGATGGGCACAGTGAGGCTGCAATAAAGGGCACAGTGAGGAAGTTTGGAGTTCAAATAACCATTTAGTTTCATTTTGTGACATTTGTTTGATCATATTAGCCCCTCTCCGGTGTTTGTTGATGGTATCAATGGCATAAAAAGATAATGCAGCTGGATCTTTATTATGTGCTAATCTAAAATGGTTAGACACACTGTGTTTGGGGAATCCATTGCGGATATTCATTATGTGTTCACCAACAAGCACTGCCAACATCCTGGAATGCCTGCCCACAGGTACATTCCAGGAGGCTGCATTGAAGGGCATAATGAGGCTGCGATGATGGGCACAATGAGGCTGCAATGATGGGCACAGTGAGGCTGCAATGATGGGCACAGTGGGCTGCATTGAAGGGCACAGTGAGACTGTGAAGATGGGCACAGTGAGGCTGCAATGATGAGCACTGTAAAGCTGCATTTGATAGGCACAGCGAGGCTGCATTGATGGGCACAGTGAGGCTGCTTCATGGGCACCATAAAGCTGCATTTGATCGGCACAGTGAGGCTGCATTGATGGGTACAGTTAGGCTGCAATGATGGGCACAGTGAGGCTGCAGTAATGGGCACCATAAAGCTGCATTTGATGGGCACAGTGAGGCCACATTGATAGGCACAGTGAGGCTGGATTCATGGGTACTGTAAAGCTGCATTTGATAGGCAAAGTGAGGCTGTAATGATGGGCACAGTGAGGCTGTGATAATGGGCATAGTGAGATTGCACAGATGGGCACAGTGAGGCTGCACTCATGGGCACCATAAAGCTGCATTTGATGGGCACAGTGAGGCTGCGATGATGGGCACAGTGAGGCTGCATTGATGGGCACCATAAAGCTGCATTTGATGGGCACAGTGAGGCTACATTGATGGACACAGTGAGGCTGCATTGTTGGGCACAGTGACGCTGCATTGTTGGGCACAGTAAGGCTGCATTTGATGGGCACTGATGAGGCTGCATTGATGGGCACTGATGAGGCTGCACTGATCTATTGTACCATGTCCACAGACCATCTCTTGTACCAGGTCTGCAGTCTCTTACCATCTCTTGTCTTATATCATGTCTGCAGTCTCTGGAGGGGAGCCTACAGAAGAGTCAAGAGTGGGAGTGCTGCCAGGATGTGGATCATGGGAGAAGTCAGACGTGTGTGGACTGTGAAGAGGAGACTATAGGATAAACACAGAGCCACCAAGCTGGAGCCGACTGACTGAGCCCTGCACGATGCACCTGAGATGAGGTCAGTGACAGTGCCATCAGGCCAGTCTGAGGGGGGTCACTTATTTAAGGGGGGAGTGAATACAGTAATGTAAGGGGGACTGATATAAAGGATTCCCCCTTATATCAGTAACCCAACCCCCCCTTACCTTTGTGTATTCTTTCTGTGGAATGTGGTCTCTGGTTACCAGAGTCCCCCCCCATGTTCCTAGAGTTCCTGGGGTCCCCCTTGATGATTGACCACTGTTACTACTTTTAACTGTAATTTGCTTTTATATATATATATATATATATATATATATATATATATATATATATATATATATATAAAGCCCTACGTGCTTTCATATCTGTCTTCTCTATATATAATACACTCTTCAAATGTACTTTAAAATACATGGTTTTCACTTTCATTAAAGCGGAGTTCCACCCAAATTTTGAACAATATCTGTATGTATTCTCTTCCTTGCCTAGATGCTGACATGCCGTTTAAAAAAATTTAAATCGCCGTAATTACCTTTTATTTTTCTATTCTTCTTTGCACTTCCTGGTTCTCCTCCCGTGGGAGTAGGCGTGTTTCTAGCCTCTCCCAGACTCCTGGGAGCTAGTCTCAGGCTTCCCAGGATGCCACTGAGCATGTGCGGGAACGAGCGGTGAATGCTGGGAGCACAGCATTCACCACATCCAGGAAATAAATGCTTGTGGGCTTCAAATGCCCACAATGAAGATGGAAACCGCCTGCAGTGAATAATATAAGTTATTCTTTCCGACGAAATCTGACACAGGCGGACATATTGTAAGCTCTAATGAGCAGGGCCCTCTGATTCCTCCTGTATTGAATTGTATTGTACTTGTACTGTCTGCCCTAATGTTGTAAAGCGCTGCGTAAACTGTTGGTGCTATATAAATCCTGTATAATAATAATAATAATAATAATATTACACATAATATGTGAGTATGTAATGCTGAGAAGAAAAGTTTGTGAATGAACTAAAAAAAAAAAAAACGATAGATAGGTGGACCCCCGCTTTAACAAGAAAAGAATGACGTTATGATGTTGGGCTGGTATGATAATGCTATGGGGTTGATATGAAATTTTTTCCAAGGTTGTTTTTTATTCCCAGTCCGGCCCTGATTGTATTTCCCCAACAACTTCTCCCTTGCATTCTTTTAGCACTTGATTTGTCCTCTCAGTTTAGATAAGAAATAAATTGTTCATCAATTTCTCTGCAAAGTGACCCAGAAGAAAGACCAAGTCACATAATATTCTACTTATCTCAGCTTTTAAAGTCCAAATCATATGCCTGGCAGGCAGAGCCTAGACACTCTACAACCTAATTCCAGTCCAAACTGTTTTTAATTTTTTAATTTTGGGTAGAATTAGGAAGGGTTAGAACCTTTAAGAACTTTTCGTCCTATCTGTGTCTCTGTTGGATAGAGGGCTGTACCATGGAACTTTATTTTCTAGCAAGCTATTGCAAGTAAAGCTTTTAAATTATTAGATTTTTCTGCGATTTTACCTGTAATATGAAGTGGAGACGTGAACATAATTAAAGTATTAATTTTGAAAAAGTGTGTGAAAACATATGAAAATCAATAAAAAGAAGTTCAAAGTAGTTAATGAGGATCAGTGTGGAACATAGATTCTTGAGTGGTGGAAATGTATTATATTTTGTTAAAACTTTATAATACTGAGACGTTAGACATTTTCTGTCTTTCCTACACTAATTATTATCTACAGCAGTGTCTCCTGCCATTTTACACTAAGAGCTAAGGTTGTTGTCTTATATATATATATGTAAGACTAACAAGATCAATAGAGTGGGCAGAAATGGACAGGAATACAGTTAACCATTAGAGTGCTTAACCCTTTCATGACTAAGCCTATTTTTGAAATTTGGTGTTTACAAGTTAAAATCCGTATTTTTTGCTAGAAAATTACTTAGAACCCCCAAACATTATATATATATATTTTTTAGCAGAGAATCTAGAGAATAAAATGGCGATTGTTGCAATATTTTTTATCACACGGTATTTGTGCAGCGGTGTTTTAAACGCAAATTTTTGGAAAAGTGACACTTTCATGAATTTTAAAAAATCCAAACAGTAAAGTTACCCCAATTTTTTTGTATAATGCGAAAGATGATGTTACGCCGAGTAAATAGATACCAAACATGTCACCCTTTATAATTGCACGCACTCGTGGAATGGCGACGAACTACGGTACCTATGAATTTCCATAGGCGACGCTTTAAAATTTTTTTACGGTTACCAGGTTTGAGCTACAGAGGAGGTCTAGGGCTAGAATTATTGCTCTCGCTCTGACGATGTGTGGTTTGAACACCGTTTACATATGCGGGCGCAACTTCCTTATGCGTTTTCTTCGCTGCGCGAGCTCGCGGGGACAACATTTTTTTTATTTATTTATTTATTTATTTTATTTATTTTTGTACTTTATAAATTGTGTTTAAAAAAATTTTTTTTTTTTTTACTTTTATTGCTGTCACAAGCAATGTAAACATCCCTTGTGACAGTAATAGGTGGTGACAGGTACTCTTTATGGAGGGATCGGGGGTCAAAAAGACCCCCAATCCCTCCTTTACACTTCAAAGTATTCAGATCGCCGAAAACGGCGATTCTGAATACTGTGTACTTTTTTAAATTCGGCGCCATTGGCAGCCGAGTAAACGGGAAGTGACGTCATGACGTCGCTTCCGCGTTTACAACGAGGAGGCTGGAACGAAGCCTGCAGCTGCGGGCATCATCCCGGTATAACCCCGGAAAGCCGAGTACGCATATCTGCGTACGGTCGGCGGGAAGGGGATAATACAAAAAACACTGGAATTACTTTATTTGATATCAGGTTTATTGCAATTTACAGGGGAAAAGAAGGCGGGCAAATGAATGATGACAAGCAATGAATATTTAAAGTAGGACTAAAAACAAAAGTTTTTTTTTAAAGTGATTGTAAACTCTTTCATATACCCAGTGAAGTGAATAGCCTCAGATGATACACAAAAATGAAACAAAAACCTCCTACATAAGTTTTACTTCTTTATCTGGGGTATTCGCTTTTCTACATCCCTTGAAAGTGCTGAATTTGGATATAAACCTTCTGCATGTGTCAGTAGCACAGAGGAGGGGGCAGGAAGCTGCAGTTAGAGATCTTGTACAGTGTATGAGAGCTGATTGGAAGAAAGGGACGCACCCCACTTTAAACATGGCACAGGAACAAAGGAACAATGTACAGCTGTGTTGTGACTAGACAAGCTGAGTGCCGAGCTCTCCTCCCCGTCACCATTTTATCTCTGGTGTCAGGAAAACCTGTCAGAAGAGACACATGCTGATAACAGAGGAGCAAAGCACCAGAGAGAAATGGTACTCAGAGATTTGGAGAGAGACAAGTAAACACTATGTGCTTTGTTCAGATTTCATAATGTACTCTCTGCAATAATTAAAAAAAACTCCTGACTACTCCCCCCCTCCCATCTCTAAACACATGCCTGCCTCCTCTCATGGTCCAGCTACAGCCCTGCTCTCTCCCCTGGTTTCACAGGACACACAGGCAGCTGCTGCTGTCAGTCAAACTCCTGTGAGGAGTGAGAGATGGCATTGCTTATGGGAGCTGTGTGTGTCTATGCAAAATAAGCAAAAGTCCAAAATTATTCAGGAACAGTTCTTCCTTCCCCAAATCCATGCTCTATTAGTAAAACATTCCAATTCCACATAAGTGAATAATCCATGCTCTCCCACCTTTGACACTATACTTTCACCTTCCGTTGTTTTTATTATAATACAGGTTTCATATAACGCCAACAGTTTCTGCAGCGCTTTACAACATGAGGCAGACAGTAGAGTTACAATACAGTTGCAATACAATTCGATACAAGAGGAATCGGAGGGTCCAACTCATTAGAGATTACAATCCAAGAGGGAGGGTCAAGCGATACAAAAGTTAATAATTGTGAGGGATGAGCTGACAGAGAAAAGTACAGTTGTTAGGTGGGCGCAGGATAGGCCTCTCTGAAAATAAGAGTTTTCAGGGATTGTCTGAAAGTGGACAGAGTACAAAATAGTCAGACAAATTGTGGTAGGGAGTTCCATATATGGAGAGAGAGGCTTGCGAGGCGAGCATGGGAGCTGACAAGGGAGCTAGAGAGCAGAAGGTCCTGGGAGGAATGAAGAGACTGATTAGGTTGGTATTTAGAAACTACGTTAGTGATGAAGCTGTGGATAGCTTTGTAAGTTGTTGTTAGTATTTTGAATTTAATTTGTTGGGTGAGTGGAAGCCAGTGGACAGATTGGCAGTGAGGAGTAGCAGACACTGAACGGTTGGTTAGGTGGATAAAGGTAAGCCAATGAGCAGGGAGTTGAAGTAGTTGAGGCGAGATATAACCAGGGAGTAAATTAGAGGGTTTGTGGTGTCATTGGTTAGGAAGGGGTGTATTTTGAAGATGTTGTTTGTCAGTTGAGGTGGCAATATTTGGACAGTGATTAGATGTGGGGCCGAAAGAATAGTTCAAAGTCCAGGATAACACCTAGTACTTTGGCATGCAGGATGGGTTGATAGTTGTGCACAATCAGGAAGTGGCACATAGGGGAGGAAATATTATGATCTCGGTTTTAGCTAGACTGAGCTGGAGGAAGTGATGTGACATCCACACTGATGTGTCTGTTGGTAAATTAGTGATGCGTGTGGAGACTGAGCTGAGGGGTAGAGAGATAGTTTTTGGGTGTCATTGGCATATAAATGGTATTAGAAGCCATGGGAGGCTATCAACTGACCCAAGGATGAGATGTAGATCGAGAATAGGAGAGGTCCAAGAACAGAACCTTGGGGGACCCCGACAGAGAAAGGAAGAGGTGAGGAAATAAAAATGTAAGTAATGCTAAAGGTGCAGTGGGATGGGTAGAATGAGAACCAGCAAAGAGTACAATCACAGAGACCAAAGGAGTGGAGTTTTTTGAGGAGGAGGGAGTGGTCCACTGTATCAAAGTCAACAGAGAGGTCCACGAGTAGGAGTACAGAATAGAGTCCATTGGTTTTAGCTGTTAGTAGATCACTTGTGAGTTTTAGGAGATCAGTTTCTGTGGAGTGTTGAAGATGAAATCCAAACTGAAAGGGTTCAAGAATATTGTTCTCATTGAGATGGTCGCTCAATTGATTGTAGACCAGACATTCAAGGAGTTTGAATGAAAAGGGGAGCAAGGAGATTGGGTCATAGGTTGTTTAGAATGGTGGGGTCTTATAAGGGGTTTTTAATTATGGGGGTGACTAGTGCATGTTTTAGAGAGTTGAGGAAGAGAGGGGATCGTGAAGGTGTGAGTTAGAGATTGTAGGATAGAGCCAGAGGGTGACCGTAGCATATGTGAGGGAACAGGGTCTAGGGGATAGGTGGTTTTGGTGGGCGTCAGAAAGACGTTTAGCAACCTTGTCTATAGTAGTGTGGTTGAACGAGAGAAGTAATTACTGTACTTGTGGATAGTGTCATATGGGGGAGGTACCCGTACTGTTGAGATCTCATCTTGAATCGTAACAATCTTATTTTTTAAGTGATTAGTGATCTCCTGAGCAGTGGAGGACAAAGTGGAGAGTTAAACGTAGATAAGATTTGGCAGGGACTGGATAGTAAATTGTTAATGAGGGTGAAAAAATAGGTATGCTTGGCAGTGAGGAGGCTGGAATTGTATTTTTGGAGGGCAGATTTACATTTTTTAAAATCTTTCTAAGACTTAGTTGTACATCATAGGCATTTAAGAGCACAGCTACATGACTTCTAGTGTCATCTGTTTGCCAAGGGTGTTGGGGTAGGGGACTGATTCTGTGTGTAGTGAGGGGGGCGAGTGTGTCTAGGGGTGATGACAGTGAACTACTGTATACAGAAGTAGCTAGATTGGGGCAGGACAGGAGTGAAATTTTGTCATAGAGGTGGTCAGTCGCAGAGTGGGGAAGCAAAGAGTTAAGGTGGCAAAATTTTCTACAGGTAACTATTAGGTGATTGGAGGGAGATGAGGTGGAAGACATGGAGAGAGCACAATAAATAAAGTAGTGATCAGAGAGAGGAAAATAATTGCTGGAGAGGTTGCACGGAGTGCATGGATAGGAGAAAACAAGGTCAAGGGTGTTGCCATCAGAGTGAGTAGAAGCATGTATCAATTGCTTTAGGTCAAAAGAGGAGGTTAGACTGAGAAGTTTAGAAGTAGCAGCAGTGTTAGTATTAACAGGGATGTTGAAATGGCCAAGAATAATTTTGGGCATTTCACAAGAGAGAAAGTTGGGTAGCCAGGCAGAGAAGTCATCGAGGAAGATTGATACTGGTCCAAGGGGCTAGTAGATCACAGGAATTCTTAAAGAAGGTTATAGGTTATGACCTATAGATCAAATAGATCAAATACAGCCAACTCCTGAAGAAGTTGTGTGATTGTGATGTAACGCGTAAGACGGAGTTGGTGACATCAGTACCAGGTGATCAGGCAAGGAACCATGACAGTGAAACTGCCGAATGCCTATTTATTCTAAAGGGGAAAGGAATAAATGTGGTTATTCTGTTCTGCACCAGATTTCTGTGCATAGTGAAATGTGAGTGCATTTTAATACTTTTAACAAAAGAAGACATTTTTTTAAGACAGAAAGTACTAGGTTTTATGTTTTACTTTGAGCCATTAAGAGAAGGAGGTGGAGGAATGTGTATATAGAGCTATTTTGCTTGAAGAGGATTTTGAAACAGCAAGTTGACCTATAAAGAGTAGAGATTATCTAGAAGTGTATGACACCCGGCTGTCTCTCAGGGGCAAAGTTACACACTTTATCCTCCATGCACAGCATGCTAGTTCAGGCTCTATGTTTGCCGCTAGCATTGCTCAACCCCACTAAGGGTCTGTTCCTTCTGTAAATATTGAACCGCTTAAAATACTATTGCTCTGCTGGTTCTGTGTATGCTTGGAGTGAAGGTCCACATCCACCCCTGTTTTGTTATCTGAAATTTACTTATCATCCATATTTTTGCAAACTCCCTGCCTATTTTGGCTCTGTACATAAGACGTATTTCAACGCAAGATAGTGAGATTAGTTCTCTTGTCTCTTTTTTGTTACGTCTTTGAACCTCGGTTGTGTCCTGAAGAAGCCTAACGGTGAAACGCGTAGACGCACAAGGGCTCACTGTACAAACTGTTTCAGATGCATGTATTTTGTGCTTTTTATCCTTTTTGAACAATATGTCTATATTTTGTACTTTTTTCAATAAATGTGATGAATATTAGTCTTGGTCATCTCTCCATTGTTTCCTTGCTTTTAAAGTCCGAACTTTGGTTACTCCAGTAGTACCCACCCTTTTTCTCCCCTAATTTATGGATGTGGCAACTTTAGTGCTTCCCCCTTTTTTCTATTTCCAGAAGTGTATGACCCTATCTGAATGAGCCTTGAGGTGTATAACCTCTAAAAGGAAAACTGTGTGTATTACCTACAAACACGTCTTCCACAATTTGTAATCTGAACACAGTATTCAACAGGAAGATCTAATTAGTTGCTTGGAAAACCACAGATAGTTCTCCCTTCAGACATTTTTATATATGATAAAAAAAACATTTTCATGCAGCATTTGAATTAAGCTTATATTCTGTTACTGTGTCCAATTTCTCTTTTGCTAATAATATGTGCTATCTACAACAATTAATCAACACAGACCTGACATACATTACTCACTTTATGAGTCTGGACTGTTTGTTCATTTATGAGTCTGGAATACTAATTTGACTAGTAGTCTCATAAATGTCATAGAATCTTACAGAATGTTTTCTGCTGCTTGCAATGGAACCTAGTTTATTTTGAATAGTAAACAACTGTAAGCTTTAGTGGCACAGCAGTGTAATGCAGCAAGCTTGGCATGGACAAAGAGAAAGCGACATTGCCATTATGAGTCAAGCAATTGTTTGGCAATTTCTTCCCTGCAAGTGTGGTGCCATCTTTTATTGGTGGTCAACAGGAGAAACGCTTCCTTATACTGGTGATCAGTGGGAGAATGCCCCCCTTACATTGGTGGTCAGTAGGAGATAAGCCTACTTACAATGGTGGTCAGTTGGAGAAGGAATATTTTACATTGGTGGTCAGTTGGAGAAGTGCCCCTTCCTTACATTAGTGCTATTACCTTATATATTTGTTTTCAGTGAAGGAATTACTCTTTACATTAGTGGTAAGTGGTCACTGGTGATCAAGGAAAAGGTCCTTCTTACATTGGGGGCCAGTGTAGTGCCCCCTAACATTGCTGGTCAGCAGAATTGTTCACATATATTTGTGATCAGGTCCCCTTACATTGGAGGTCAGTTGGAGAAGGATTCATTAAATTAGTTGTATGTATTGTATAAGCTTACAGTGACGGTCAGTAGAAGAGGTGCCCTTTACATAGGAGATCATTGGTAGGAGGGCCACCTTACATTGGAGATCAATGGGAGGAGAGTCCCATTACACTGCTGGTTCCTGAAATGAATGCCCTTAACATTGGCGTCAGTATAGTTCCGCCCTACATTGGAGGTCAGTTGGAGAAGGATTCATTAAATTAGTTGTATGTATTGTATAAGCTTACAGTGACGGTCAGTAGAAGAGGTGCCCTTTACATAGGAGATCATTGGTAGGAGGGCCACCTTACATTGGAGATCAATGGGAGGAGAGTCCCATTACACTGCTGGTTCCTGAAATGAATGCCCTTAACATTGGCGTCAGTATAGTTCCGCCCTACATTGGAGGTCAATGGAAAGAATGCCCCCTAACAGACAACTAAATAGACCATTGGTGTCAGTGTCTACTGAGTTAAGAGATGAGAGGATATATTCCATTGGTCTTACATCACTGGATTTACCAAGAGATATTGGTGTTGGAACTATGCCATCACACAGATTAATCTTCCATTGCTCAAGGAACTCCTAGCAACCTCTGAGGAACCCTGAGGGTTTAATGGAACCCTGGTTCAGAATGGCTGTAGTGAAAATTCATTAAGGTATTTGAAGTAGTGTTCCTATTGCCTGCAGCAACAAAATCTCTACTTTTCTATCATGCTAGAAAGTCAGGCTAGCTTCTGTCAGGAACACTAATAATGTTTACACCCTCGTGAATAGGGATCATTGTTATAAATGTGGATAGAAATGTTACATTATTTCAGCACTAAAACAAATACCTGCTGATTAAAATTAAAACTTTTTTATGTTAATCAATCTTGTATAAACCCAAAGAACCAGACTCAAGTTGTTGATGACATTGCTCATAATGAGCTCCTATGGGATAATAGCAGTGTTTTGTTTACATAGCCCTGTGTACATTGCATAGTAATAGCAGCTTTCATATTCTAGGCTGACAATATCCAGAGGACCTGTGCAAATGACACTAATAGAAACTGTCCCAGCATTTCTGCTTTTAAAATTCATTGCTAAAGTCATTTGATGTCAGGAGATTCTTCCAAAAAGAAATCAAAGTCATTTTGGTTGCCTCCATCTCATAGAAGAGCGAGGTTACTGTAGTGCTTAATGTAATAAGTTTTTATTGGAGCAGCAATCTAGTTTCTGCAGGCAGTGACAGGATGCATGAAGCCTTGTCTCCTGATCCTGATGCACTGCACAATACATTCCGTCTGTTTGATACAATCTACTTGTCTTCCTTGCACACAGTGAAAGCTCCTATATTGTTGTTTTATGCCTAACTTTAAGACTATCGGGAGAGATTAAGTGGTACTTTGTGAATTAATGATTCATTCACAGGCTCAGAGGAAAATGCCTTCTTTTATCTGAAGGTCAAAGTGTTCACTTTATTTCGATGTACTATTTCCCAGCTACACAGTTTCACTTATTTACACGCTTCATTTTCTCTGTCCGTTATGGAAAATCATGTTTGTTGATCTAATTTCTCTAGGTATGCCATAAATGAAGAGCGAGATTAGTCTCAAACTGCATTTATATACCCTATAGTGGTATGGAATCGAAGCTGACTAGCAGACTTTAGTCTCTCAGTTCCATCGTTTTAGTGTGTAGATCTAGCAAAAAAACAAAACAAGGCTTGAAGTGACATTACTTCCAAATAACCATATTCAACTCTAAGCAGAGTTCCTGCTATGGAACACAGTAATAGTTTAAGGCCTGGTTCACAACTATACATTTTTAGTGCATTTTCAGTTTTGCAGAAACACACTACAGTCCATTTAACATTGATTTCCTATGGATGTAGTTCACATCTGTGCATTTTATGGAAAGGGCTAGGGACTTTTTTCTGTTTTTTGGTTCCAAAGACTTCAATGGATCAAATATATGTATTGAAAAACGCAAAATGCACCTGCAATATGCAAACTGCAACCTGCATAAGTGTGAACCAGGTCTAAAGGATGGATCTGTGCCCAGGCTTTGGACATCTAAGTAGTTATGTATCCTTAACAAGTTGTAACTAAGCTTTAGGGCTCATGTACACAGCTGATTTGGGCTGTGTACCACCCAGTTCAATTTATTTTCGCGGTGGGTACAGCCAGGTGTTTCCAACCAGTCATGGAAAGGAAGACTGTACAAATCAATGACAGGCTAACACTGTGTGTTAGCTGTCCACAGTTGTTCACATGTACTCACACATGGAGTGATTACTTGCTGTTAAGAATGGATGTGCACCCTAGAATGCAGACAGTTCATGCCTAAGAGCACAAATCGGTCTCTAACTGCAGTTATTCACGTCGTGTGCAACTACATGCAAACAGCTGTGGACAGTCGTGGACAGCATCAGCCTGCCATTGCTTTGTACAGGCTGCTTATCCATGGCTAATATCGTAACCACCCAGCCATACCTGCTGCAGAAATACGCTGATCTGTATTGTGTACAGCTCTAATTGGCCATGAGCCCTTAAAGTGGTTGTAAACCCTTCGCCTATAATAAAGCTTACGGGTAGCTACACAGGATATCTCTTAAACCTGCACGGTTTAGGAGATATACCCTATACTTGCATGTGCCGACGTCATTGGCACATTCACACTGACATAAACTAAAGCAATGGCACGTATGTGCCGTTGCTTCAGTGACTGTGCCATTAGTGCGCGCATACGCGGGAGTGACGTCATTGCTGCTCCGGGCCATCACAGCGCCAGAGCCGCGATACCCGGAAGTAACCCCCGGAGCAGTGCACGGGCACCGCAGCAAGGGCTTCGATCTCAGGTGAGTATTACATAATGAGTTGGTATGCTATGCTTTTGCCTTGCAGGTGTTAGTTTTTTTTTCTTTTAAATGGGTTTACAACCACTGTAGTGCAAACCTTATGAAGAAATTCATCAATAAAGTTTTCAGCACAGAATGTTCCTCAGTTGCTCAGCTCACCTTGCTTCCCTTAGCAGAGTTCCTCCTCTGTGTTTATATTAGAGATTAAAGAAATGGAGGGCTTTGACTTTCAGATGACGACTTCAGTGCTTCTGCTGTGAAATCTGAGGATGAATTGTTTGATAGTGCCTGCAGCTACAAAGGTCAGTAGGGGCAGGGAAGGATTGGGCTGGGGGTTCATTTATGCCAGTACAATAAGTGAAGATACTTTTCCTTTCAGACCCCAATCAGTGTGGGATTCAACGACAGTGACAGCTGATAGGTATTATATTGTTATTTGATTCCTGTTTGGACCTGCGATCACAGGCCCTGAAAAAAGGAAGTCTTCCTGAATCAACTTCCATGTGTCTCTGGCTATTCAGCTGTAGATAGATGCAAAGGATGTTGGAAAAATGCAAAATTGTAAAGTGTGTTGTGATCTGTTGTATGCCTACTGCCTGCAGGGATTTGCATCATGACACAGGATGGACAGAGTTTATGCCCAGGCTGTAATTGACACCCAACAGGAATAACTGGGTCTTGTTGGGACAGACTGGAGAGGTGATTTTGTTCATTGATCATGTACCAGTCATTTGTTTATAAACTGAATGCATCAGTTTTGGAAATAGTTTCTGTAAACTTTGGAGACCCCTCCAGTTCTTTGCAGTTTGTTACTGCGTGTTATTAGGTAGTATTTTTCATATTAACATGTGTTGTGTTAAGGCTGTAAGCACATGGCAATAGAGTAATAGGTCAAGTATTGTCCTTGTGTGATCAGGCCTTGAAGGGAAAGAAAAGAACCTCTGGCAATTTTTATTGCTCTCTGTGTCCTCGCTAGGCAGTTTTATCCTTCGTATTTGGTCTGGTGACCACTGTCTCCGAGACAAAAAGCAATGGGTAATTCAAAATTTTACACTTATCATCAGAACAAGAGACAAGGGTAACTCTTCCAATGGGAACACTTATTTGGGTGACAACTGTTTAAGAGAGGAATATGATTTTGACCCTTGACTTTGCAAAGATTTCCTTTAACTTTGTGTTGCAACTCCAAGACAGAAAGTGTTCCAAATGGGACACAGAAATATCCCGAATGGGACACAGACAGTAAAAAATAAATTGATGGGGGTTTAACCCTTTTCTATTTCTATACAAAACTACATAAAAATATTTTGGCAGACTATTTAGCCAATGCACACTTATTGCAGCACACATGGTAAAATATATGTGTAGGTGTCAATGAGTTCTTATAGTGTCCCTTTAAAAATACATTATGCTTTAGCACATAGATGTGAGCCAGAGACATAGAAAAATATAGGGTTTCTGTGTAAAGTAAAATACATGGCCAACGTATTCTGTCTAGGTCCCCTCCTGTATAAATACATAGAAAACAGTAGGTCAAAAATGTACTTATATAGAAAAAGCGTTTGCTCTTAATGATTTTATTTAAGTTATTTTAACAAATTTTGTAATAAAAACATTTTTATATAATTTTGGTTGCTGCGTCTCTTTCTGATACTGTTAAAGTTCGTAAAATTGCTCCTTTTTTTTCTAAAATCTTTGTTTGGATAAGGTATCTACATATGGCCTTCTACTCTTTTTTTTTTAGAAAAAGTTATATATATATACTTGCTTTGCCTTATTCTGCATAGCTGGGCGTGATGGCACTTACCTTCAGAGAAGGTTCCTGGAGAATGCAGAACAGGTAAAACCTCATGAGAAAACATCCCCATCCTTTGCAAGAACATCTTCTCATGAGATTTTGTTGGTTCTGTCTAGGGGCTACAGGTGGAAGACAGGGCATAGTAGGTAACATTAATACCTTTTGTATCACTTGACCCTCCCTTTTAGATTGTAAGCTCTAACGAGAAGGGCCCTCTGATTCCTCCTGTATTGAACTGTATAGTAACTGTACTGTTTGCCCTAATGTTGTAAAGCGCTGCACAAACTTCTGGTGCTATATAAATCCTGTATAATAATAATAATAATGCAACTTTTTACATCACAGGAAAATGTTGGACCTACTATTCACTATACAAGGGATGGATGCTGGATAGTTAATATTTATTTTTAGGTAATATTTATTGTCATGCAGTTTACTGCAGAAATACAAAAAAAATGTCAATTTGCCCTTAAGTCAGGACATTCAATATTTTGTAATAGTTTTACTATCACTTCCTAGAATCCTATTATACGTACTATGCCCATTGATCTGAAGATATGTATACCTTTCCACCGTATCTGTTGAGTTTCAGACATATTTTGCACAAGACGCATGAGATTAATTCTTAACAGCCACAGTATTTTTTGGCAGTGTTGCTGGGTCCAGATGGTGAGTTTAACATAAACCTAGTATAACCTTTCTGAGTCCCCTTTGGGCATTGCTTTTGTGTAACACTTCCTGTGTAATGACAAATTAGCATGTGGATAAATTGGCAAAGCTGGAGATTTTTAGCAAGGTAAGGGAAAATCTAGAAGTCACAGGAGATAGCGTTCTAAGCATCTTTGCAACAGCTTGGGTTACAGCCAAATCCTATGTAGTACTTTATAAAGCCAAAATCTAAGTTCCACCCAATGCCATAAATCAAACCAAACTGTAACCCTTCATGAGGCACAGAGGAATTCAATTATCAGCGTTTCTAATAAACTATGTCACAAAGCATATTTTTTTCACATATATTTAAGACATTAAAGTAGAAGTCAAAACACATTTTCTGTTCATTTGTAGCAATCTTTACTCCAGATTAACGAGCTATACCCATTATGTTATTGTTCTGCAGTCAGCATTCTTGATATATTAGGCACATAATCATGGTTCTGATCTAAGTAATAGTCCATATGAGCTAAAGTGGTGATACCATAATGGAATGGCATGAATCCTTCTGCTCAGAGTACACATCGGAGGTGGAACCCTGTAGTAAAAACAATATGCCCGTCCCCTCCCACTTACTTTGTTCAGAGGCTAATTGACAGCATAGTGCCTCCCTGAATGATGTCTAATGAGTGTTATTCAGAGCAATCCTTTTCCCAGTAATGTAACTAAATTGAATGTTACCTTGATCTCAAAATGTAGAAAAGTTGGAAGATTTGGACCAAATATCTTGAATTCAAATGTCCTGAACTGAATTTCAATGTTATTTTTGATAGTTGAGTTTTCCATCAATAACTCATGTTGCTTGTGCATCCTTGCCTACTGCTCCAGTAACCTTGCCACCCTAAGCCCCCCTGCCACCCACCAGGCCCAGTATTATCTTACTATTCTTGATACATAGGGGTTGATTTACTAAAACTGGAAAATGCTAAATCTGGTGCAGCTGTGCAAAGAAACCAATCAGCTTCCAGGTTTTATCGTCAAAGCTTAATTGAACAAGCTGAAGTTAGAAGCCGATTGGCTACCATGCACAGCTGCACCAGATTTTTCACTTTCCAGTTTTAGTAAATCAATCAACCCCATTGTGTGTGGAATAAGTGTCTCATGGTACTTGTGCACCTGTGTCCAGTGTTCTAGTGTTCTGCTACCTGCCAGGTTCAAACTTTGAGTAATATCTTTGTCACTCTGCACACATTGTGAAATAAGTGGTTCCCACGGCTTCTTATGCTTATCCTGCTTCTGCTGTCTGAGAACACCAAAGCTGCCACCCCACAAAATTTGGAAATATAGATTTTTACAGAAAGGGTAAAGGATAAGGGATTCCAGGACTTCTAGTACCCGCTGCTGTTTATGTTAATTTCTCAAGACTACGTTCCAATTTTTCCAATATTTGGCCCTATCAGCGCATCAGGTAGGGCTGCTGAGAACTTCCTAAACCAATCTACACAATTGTGCATCGATTGTACACACTTGTACACACTAGGTTAGTTGGCCCTAACCTAAAAACAAATCTACTCCAGGTATTGTCTTACTACTCTCTAACCCCTATTATTGGGATCACTATTATATTTCTTTGATGCTTTCTTTCCCTGTTCATATTTTGTTTAGTTATTTCCCTATGTGCTGACATCATCTTTCAGCTCATCAGTCCGCAATATCTACGTCCTTTGAGCTGATAGACACAGCACATACGGCCTCAACCCAGCAACAGATTCACTTGTGCATATTCATTATTTGTTTCGCTCACATCCATTATTGATTCATATTTGCTCATATTCATTATTTGTTATTCACCCCTATATTATCCCTTGCTATGTTTCTGCTGGGCAGCAACATTTTTTGTTATATTGGATAACATTATCTAAATTTCCCAATTCTGGAAATATACAATCCTTGACAATTCATATATATCAGATACTTATGAGCCTGTACAATTATATTTCCTTTGCAACAAGCTTGCACAAATATTACCTATATACTAAGGATATGCATTACGAATTATGCAAAATGCATACCCATTAAATTATATTAAGTACAATTTCTTTGAAAGGAACCCCCATATATATAATCATATTATATATATATATATATATATTTTTTTTTTCATGGTCTTTATATATACTTACGGTACAAAAAATCTTTTTCAATTTTAGGGGTGCTTCTCTCGACCCCAGCATATCGCTCTGGTGTATGCGAGCCCGGGCTGGGCGGGACAGGTGACCAGTTACACATACTCCCCTGTGGAAATTATTGTTTATTAACAACTAGTTCTTACTGCCTAAGAACAGCACCTATATCCTCTACACCACCACTGTCCACCATCCCACCCTGCCTTTTCATGTGGCCTCTTAATAAATCTCCTTTCCAGAAGTAACCAATGATACCCTCTCAGGTAGGTGATCAATTGATCATTTAAACCTTTGAATAGATATCCAGTGGTATTTCTTTACAACTTTCTGATTCATGCACCATTTTTCTCAATCAATTCAGATGAATTCCTCTTTTCAAATATGCCCCTGAAGAAGGACTGTACAAACATTAAGTACCCCGAAACGCGTCGGGCTTGAAAAGAGTCTCTCTGTACATTTCATCATTGCTTACTGTATGATGTCTACTATGTCTATCATGTATTATTGCTATGCTATCTAAGATATCCTTATTGTTTTTAAAATGTATTTTTTCAGTAAATAAAAATGACTATTTTTAATATATTTCACACTAGTCTATACTCTCATACTCTTTACTTCTATGCAAGTGCCGGGAAACTCCATACAGGGGAACCCGCTGTTTTTATGTTTTTTATTTTACACTTTTTAGAGCCTGGTTTAGATCCCCAGTGACTTTAATGGGACTTCCACCATGGAAAATTTGAATATCAAAGACTCATACGTTTTTAAAATGTTTGGCTGAACCACAACCAATTAAACTTTGATGGTTTGCTCATCTCTAGTTACCAGCTTAAGCCTCATTGTATCCCTCACCTCTCATTTATCTTCTGATTTTAGAAGATGATATTAAAGCTGAACTTCAGCCAGATATAAAAGATACACGTTAAAGACAATGTAAAAAAAAACAAAAAAAAAAAACAAACCTGTAAGACAAAGGCATAATGAGCTATTATGCATTGCATACTAGGTCATTATGTAATACTCACCTTAGAACAAAGCCCTCCAACAGCGCCCACACACTGCTGACATCTTTCCCGGAGTTACTTCTGGGTTCACATGCTCCGGCGCTGTGATTGGCCGGAGCTGCAATGACATCCTTCTCACACATGCGAGCGGGAGCTGTTGGTCATGACATGGGCCCTAAAGAAACGACATGGGTGGCCCTTCCTTCAGAGCGCATGCGCCGATGATGTCATAGCTGGTGTATACAGTAAACGGTGCAAGTTTAGGAGATATTTACAGTACCTATAGATAAGCCTTATTTTAAGCTTACCTATAGGTCAAAACAAAATAGGGGAGTTTACTGTAGCTCTGTATTCATTAATCCATTTTCATATGTATTTTTTTTTAAATCAGTAGTATTCAATTTAAATTTAGGCTTGGTAAAAGCCTATTGCAGGACAAGTAGCCAGTCATTTCTGCTGCAGTGGAAGGAGCATGCTGATAGGAGGAGTAAGCAGAGTGACAAGTCAATCAGTCCATTGCTTCTCCTTTCACTGCCACTGCCCAGTTACAGGTTGAGGGAAGGAAAAAAACCTGTAAGTTTTACTTACCTGCAGCAGCAAAAAATCAGGTATCCTGCCAAGCCAGACAAGGTTGTATTATGTGGCAAAGCCGGGTAAATATCAAAACTGGATAGGGATAAACAAATCCTTTGGCAGGTAAAACCCTTATGTGTATTTAATTGGTGCCTTTAGCTGTTTGCCTAACACTACCTGCCTGGAGTTTGCATGTTCTCCCTGTGCCTGCGTGGGTTTCCTCCGGGTACTCCGGTTTCCTCCCACACACCAAAGACCTGCTGGTAGGTTAATTGGATCCTGTGTAAATTGTCCCTAGTATGTATGAATAAGAGTTAGGGACCTTAGATAGTAAGCTCCTTGAGGGTAGGGACTGATGTGAATGTACAATGTATATGTAAAGTGCTGCATAAATTGATGGCGCTATATAAGTAAATAAAATAAATGTAATGTCTTTATTCTGGTGTCTTGACTTCATTATTTTGCTTTCTTCTACAAAACATTGTACTGTATATTCGTAGTCATTGCAGCAAATGAGGTAGAAGAGGTTGAAATGCAACTTTAAGTAATTAAAGTTGAATGTATTTCAGAAATGTTACATTTAAATTCTTCTTTTAATGCTGTGTGGTTTCGCACTATTTGCTTGTTACCATGACAGTGACATTATATTAGGTAGAGGGAGAGATAGGTATGACAAGCTCAATGCAGTAACATTAAGCTCTTTCACAGTCTAGCCTATTCACAACTACCATACATAGCCTAAATAGAAGATATACTTATCCACATAGAAGGGTCCTTCATAAGATTAATTGTAAAGACAACTTTCAAAAAAAAGCTTAAAATATTAAAAAACAAAAATGGAAAATTGCAGCTTATCATTATAGATACTCTATTTTGAACCCTCCAGCAAGTAAAAACCCTTTATAGTTCTGTTTACAAGGGGGCTGGGCATCTTTGTTGTCATAATTAACCCTGTCTGTACTGTGCAGGCAGATCTTCATTATCAATTGTAATTAGATTTGAACAACGTCTGTCGTAACAAAGGGTTAAAGGTTTAGGCTAGGCTTCTTGCATTGCATAGTAATGAGGACAGACTTGGGACAGGCTCATGCTGACATTGTTCACAAAACCTTGCCATCAGCTGACGCCTCCTCATGAGAAACATCTTACTCTCTCTATCAACATTGACTATTTTAAATCCTTATGCTGCTAGAATTAGTAAATAGATAGGAAAGTGTATCATATTTACTTGTTTTAAACTTTTTTTGTTTGCATTTTTTCAGTTATTTTCTGGTTTCCAGGCCTAGGCAAATTATTTTATTCATCCCAGGAGTCTTCAGGATGGGAAGGGGGGTTTCTCAGCTAAGCACACCCTCCTGCATGTATGCTTGGGATAAGGGCAGATGGATTTCAGGAAGTAAATGCTACCTGAATCATCTGCCCTTATTCGAGATAGCCAGAAATGCTAAGGGTGTTTTTTTAAGTGGTTTCTCAATAACATAAAACATGATGACATTAAGGGATGGGTGAGTTTGATTTGAATTTTAAAAATGAATTATTTTGTGTTTTTGGTTTGTGGTGGTCAAATACAGTGTAGTTCCACAAGAAAAAAAAAAACTTTTACTCATGCTGTGTGAATGGCAAAACGTGAATGCAAATGTGTAAAAAACGCTTTAAGCCCAATAGGGGTGAAAGACATTAGAGGGGTGTGGCAACAGGCGAGGACTACCAGTAAGCCAGTTTGGTGGAATAAATATCAACAGAGCAAGATCATTAATTTGCAGCCTTTCATGGATGATTTCTGCTGATGCAGAACAGAGACAGGCTATCAAGGCCAGGCAACAAAAACAAAAGGGTATAGCCACCACACTTTATTAAAAGGTGAAAGATACAAATTATACTCATAAACCAAAATAGAATGGTAGCATATAATAAATTCAGAAACCAGAAGTCTGCCCTCCAACCTCATAGGTCCAACCATATGACAGAACCAGCTGACGTATTTTGGGGGACAGGCCCCCTTTCTCAGAGCAAAGACTGGTTAATCGCCAACTAACACCTCCTTATATTAGGGTATTACAAAATTCCTAAGACTTACAAGACTCATCCACCTTACAAACCACTCAGTGTCTGCTACCCCTCTCTGCCAATCCCTCCATTGGCTCCCACTCACCCAACAAATTAAATTCAGAATACTAACAATAACTTAGGCAGGCCATACACAGTTCAAATCTTGGTCAATTTAGCAGAAACCGGCAGAGAGTCGAACCGTGTATGGGCAGGCTGAATGTACCAAGCTGAGTGATCGATCAACCTGGGCACAACCAGCATGCCGAATTTCACCTACAATTATTGCAAGCGGCTAATATAGTCAACTAGCAATAAACACTGACAATGGCTCAGCAGGAGAGATTTTTGCATCAACACTGTCTTTCTTGATGGGGGAATCCAGCAAATTTCTTTGGAATTAAATTTGCTCCGTGTATGGCTGGCCTTACAAAGCCATTTACAACTCGTCCCCCAGCTACATCACTAAGCTAGTCTCAAAATACCAATCAAATTGTTCTCTTTATTCCTCCCAAGACATACTTCTCTCTAGTCCCCTTGTCAGCTCCTCCCAGGACTTCTCCTGAGCCTCTCCCTTCCTCTGGACCTCCTTACCCCAATCCATGTATCTCCAATTCTATCCACTTTTTACTGCTTCTGGACCAGCCGCCGCAGTTTTACTGCGGCAGGCTTGCTCCCCTGCATGAAATCACGTTACTGTGCGTAATCTCGCAAGGTCCGGAAAGCCGGAGCATAGCGGGGGTTCCGATGCTCGTGGTCGACGGTCGCGATGACCGCCGGCCACGAGTGATCGTGATCAGGAGACACAGAACAGGGACAAGTGTGTGTAAACACACACTTCTCTGTTCTGTTCTGACAGGAGTGACAGATCGTGTGTCACTTCCTGTAGTTAGTCCCTCCCCCTTCAGTTAGAATCACCTCCCAGGAAACACAGTTAACCCCTTCACCACCCCTAGTGTTAACCCCTTCACTGCCAGAGACGTTTTTACAGTAATCAATGCATTTTTAATCGCACTGATCGCTGTATTAATGCCAATGGTTCCAAAAATATATCAATGTGTCCGCCTTAATGTCGCAGTCATGATAAAAAGATCGCCGCCATTACTAGTAAAAAAAAAAATAATAATAAAAATGCTATAAATCTATCCCCTATTTTGTAGGCACTATAACTTTTGTGCAAACCAATCAATATGCGCTTTTTGCAATTTTTTTTTGACCAAAAATATATAGAAGAATACATATCAGCCTAAAGTGAGGAAAAAAAGTATACATTTTTATATTTATATATATTTTTGTGGGATATTTATTATAGCAAAAAGTAAAAAATAATGCATTTTTTTCAAAATTGTCGTTCTTTTTTTGTTTATAGCGCAAAAAATAAAAACCGCAGAGGCGATCAAATACCACCAAAAGAAAGCTCTATTTGTGGGAAAAAAAGGATGTCAATTTTGTTTGGGAGCCACGTGGCACGACCGTGCAATTGTCAGTTAAAGCGACGCAGTGTCGAATCGCAAAAAGTGCTCTGGCCAGGAAGGTGGTAAATTCTTCCGGGGCTGAAGTGGTTAAGCGAGCTCTAAAAACTTTTCTCTTTAGAGAAGCCTATCCCGTCTCCACCTGTACTTTTATTTTCTCCATCAGCTCATCCCCCACAGTTATTACCTTTTGTATCACTTGACCCTCCTTTTTTAGATTGTAAGCTGTAATGAGCAGGGCCCTCTGATTCCTCCTGTATTGAATTGTATTGTAACTGAGCTGTTTGCCCTAATGTTGTAAAGTGCTGTGCATACTGTTGGCACTATATAAATCATTTATAATAATACTAATAATTTGTATCTTCTACCTTTTAACAAAGTGCTGTGGATAATGGGTACGTTCGCCCTTTTGTTTTTTGTTGTTTGTACAGTTTAGGATTCCATGATCTATGGAGTCTGCATCGCCATAACCATCCAATCTGAATGCACAGTGGTCATTGCACTTGATTATCCTATGGCTGTATTCTCTGCGAATTCCTAGAGCTGCTGTGTCAACTTTCTACTGTTCTATTTGCTATTAAGGCCAGGCACCTGGCTCACCGTAGACCAGAGAATCTTCTGGGGTTTGGAGTGGCACAGTTCTTTGGGATCTTCAACAAAGAGATATGTATCTGCACTTATGAACACATCCTTTATAATTCCCTGAGCGCAGAGAACAGTACTATATCAGTCACAATACTGAAAGCAGCACTCATGTTAAATGATAGTTTCAATAAAAGGACAGTTACTTGCCAAATTACAATGTCACAAAACATAGCAGTCAATTTATTCCGAATTTTAGCAGTGAAGAAAACATGGTAAAAAAGAGAATTAATTATATCAGGATTTACCACTACTAGCGCAAAAAATGAGGCTTTGGCCTTGACAAGTGCAGCTGACAGAAAGAAATGTGAAATCACTTTGGAAATAATGAAGGAAAATAAACAGCATGATCCAGATGGCATTGAGCACAGGGGTTTGAAAAGAGTTTGCTGCGTGTGGTGGTAGAAGCACCCTTTGAATAATGCATTTCAATTTTTTTGTACAAATATATTCAAAGTGGCCTAACCATATATTTTTTTTTGTTCATCTTACGTGCCTGGTAAAAACAATGCTTACATATAATTGTTACATCTCAAATAGACCATAGTACTATTTCTGATAATGGCTTTTTATTCCTTTCTGCTCAAAAGGGGCGCACCATCTTTGTTCAGGCATCTTCCAGTGTCAGCGTCTACTACACAAACATATAAATCCTGCTACCCCTATGGCCATCTTTATATACTTGGCTGTGTGTTGGCTTATTACCACTGCTCTGAACTTTGTGAGCCATCAGAAAGCTACAATGTTACAGAAGTCTTAGGCCCCTTTCACACTGGGGCGGGAGGTGCGTCGGCGGTAAAGCGTCGCTATTAACGGCGGCGCTATGCCGTCGTTTTAGCGGCAGTATTCGGGCGCTAACGGGGCGGTTTTACACCGAGAAAGGGTTAAAAACCACCGCAAAGTGCCTCTGCAGAGGCGCTTTGCCGGCGGTATAGCTGCGCTGCCCCATTGATTTCAATGGGCAGGAGCGGTGAAGCAGCAGTGTATACACCGCTCCTTCATCGCCCCGAAGATGCTGCTAGAAGGGCTTTTTTTCCCGTCATGCTAGCGCACCGCTCCAGTGTGAAAGCCCTCGGGGCTTTCACACTGGAGACACAGCAGTGGCTGTTTCGGGTCGGTTTGCAGGCGTTATTTTTAGCGCAATAGCGCCTGCAAACCGCCCCAGTGTGAAAGGGGTCTTATGCCCCGTACACACGGTCGGACTTTGTTCGGACGTTCCGACAACAAAATCCTAGGATTTTTTCCGACGGATGTTGGTTCAAACTTGTCTTGCATACACACGGTCACACAAAGTTGTCGGAAAATCCAATCGTTCTAAACGCGGTGACGTAAAACACGTACTTCGGGACTATAAATGGGGCAGTGGCCAATAGCTTTCATCTCTTTATTTATTCTGAGCATGCGTGGCACTTTGTCCGTCAGATTTGTGTACACACGATCGGAATTTCCGACAACGGATTTTGTTGTCGGAAAATTTTATATCCTGCTCCCAAACTTTGTGTGTCGGAAAATCCAATGGAAAATGTGTGATGGAGCCTACACACAGTCAGAATTTCCGACAACAAGGTCCTATCACACATTTTCCGTCAGAAAATCCAACCGTGTGTACGGGGCATTAGTGAATCTGGAAAAAGGAAGACTGAGGAAATATTTTCTTCCTTCTTGCAACAAATTGATGATGGAAAAAAAAATCACATGACTGAAGCTCAAGGACTGCTCTTTAAGGCCCCTTTCACACTGGGGCGGGAGGTGCGTCGGCGGTAAAGCACTGCTATTATTAGCGGTGCTTTACCGTTGTTTTAGAGACAGGTATTCAGCCGCTAGCGGGGTGGTTTTGAAGGGTTAAAACCGCCCGCAAATCGTCGCTACAGCGGCGCTATAGCCTCGCTGCCCCATTGATTTCAATGGGCAGGAGTGGTGAAGGAGCGGTGTTTCCAGGCGTTATTTTTAGCACAATAGTGCCTGCAAACCTCCCCAGTGCCCCACGGCCTAACTGCAGTCTGCTCATATAATTTGTAATAAAAACATCTTTGCCATTCTGAAGCTTCCCTCCAACCACTTTGCATATAATTTTATAAATCCTGTGATTCTGTACTTGCCAAATTTGCCACAGAAATCTCCCTCCACTCAGTCTGGCTGCAGCCATTTTAACTGTGGGCAGCTGAAGCTGCTGCCTGTTCACTTCATGGATTTACAGCCCTGCAGCTCTCATTGGTCCTCTTATGACTCATCCCCCCTTCCCTTCCAGGCAAACTCTCACAACAGTGAGAGAGAGAGCTGTGCATGATGTCATAAGCCTAGGCTTTTTACCAGACAAGAAACAGGAAGTGGGCTGTATAAGGTATTTACTGGCAAAAAAAAAATGTTTTACTATCCAAAGTTAAAACAACAAGGACAGAAGATTTAATAGATGGAAAGTTGAAAAATGACAGGAGGTCAGCTTTAATGATAAAAGGTAGAGCTTTATGAAAATATACAGTCAGGTCCATAAATATTGGGACATTGACACAATTCTAATCTTTTTGGCTCTAAACACCACCACAATGGATTTGAAATGAAACGAACAAGATCTGCTTTAAATGCAGACTTTCAGCTTTAATTTGATGGTATTTACATCCAAATCAAGTGAACGGTGTAGGAATTACAACAGTTTGTATATGTGCCTCCCACTTTTTAAGGGACCAAAAGTAATGGGACAATTGGCTGCTCAGCTGTTCCATGGCCAGGTGTGTGTTATTCCCTCATTATCCCATTTACAAGGAGCAGATAAAAGGTCCAGAGTTCATTTCAAGTGTGCTATTTGCATTTGGAATCTGTTGCTGTCAACTCTCAATATGAGATCCAAAGAGCTGTCACTATCAGTGAAGCAAGCCATCATTTGGCTGAAAAAACAAAACAAACCCATCAGAGAGATAGCAAAAACATTAGGTGTGGCCAAATCAACTGTTTGGAACATCATTAAAAAGAAAGAAGCACAGTTGAGCTCAGCAACACCAAAAGACCCGGAAGACCACAGAAAACAACTGTGGTGGATGACCAAAGAATTCTTTCCCTGGTGAAGAAAACACCCTTGACAACAATTGGCCAGATCAAGAACACTCTCCAGGAGGTAGGTGTATGTGTGTCAAAGTCAACAATCAAGAGAAGACTTCACCAGAGTGAATACAGAGGGTTCACCACAAGATGTAAACCATTGGTGAGCCTCAAAAACAGGAAGGCCAGATTAGAGTTTGCCAAACAACATCTAAAAAAGCCTTCACAGTTCTGGAACAACATCCTATGGACAGATGAGACCAAGATCAACTTGTACCAGAGTGATGGGAAGAGAAGAGTATGGAGAAGGAAAGGAACTGCTTATGATCCAAAGCATACCACCTCATCAGTGAAGCATGGTGGTGGTAGTGTCATGGCGTGGGCATGTATGGCTGCCAATGGAACTGGTTCTCTTGTATTTATTGATGATGTGACTGCTGACAAAAGCAGCAGGATGAATTCTGAAGTGTTTAGGGCAATATTATCTGCTCATATTCAGCAAAATGCTTCAGAACTCATTGGACGGCGCTTCACAGTGCAGATGGACAATGACTCGAAGCATACTGCGAAAGCAACCAAAGAGTTTTTTAAGGGAAAGAAGTGGAATGTTATGCAATGGCCAAGTCAGTCACCTGACCTGAATCCGATTGAGCATGCATTTCACTTGCTGAAGATGAAACTGAAGGGAAAATGCCCCGAGAACAAGCAGGAACTGAAGACAGTTGCAGTAGAGTCCTGGCAGAGCATCACCAGGCATGAAACCCAGCGTCTGGTGATGTCTATGCATTCCAGACTTCAGGCTGTAATTGACTGCAAAGGATTTGCAACCAAGTATTAAAAAGTGAAAGTTTGATGGATGATTGTTAATCTGTCCCGTTACTTTTGGTCCCTTAAAAAGTGGGAGGCACATATACAAACTGTTGTAATTCCTACACTGTTCACCTGATTTGGATGTAAATACCCTCAAATTAAAGCTGAAAGTCTGTAGTTAAAACACATCTTGTTTGTTTCATTTCAAATCCATTGTGGTGGTGTATAGAGCCAAAAAGATTAGAATTGTGTCGATGTCCCAATATTTATGGACCTGACTGTATATCTCTATCTATCTATATATAGATGATAATGAGTATGAGTAATGACTGTACAGCTTGTATAATAGTGTAAATTTGGTGTCCCCTCAAAATAACTCAACACACAATCGCTAACGTCTAAATCGCTGGCAACAAAAGCGAGTACACCCCAAAGTGAAAATGTCCAAATTGGGTCAAAAGTGTCAATATTTTGTGTGGCCACCATTATTTTCCAGCACTACCTTAACCCTCTTGGTCATGGAGTTCACCAGAGCTTCACAGGTTGCCACTGAAGTCCTCTTCCACTCCTCCATGACATCATCACGGAGCTGGTGGATGTTAGAGATCGTGCGCTCCTCCACCTTCCATTTGAGGATGCCCCACAGATGCTCAATAGGGTTTAGGTCTGGAGACATGTTTGGCCAGTCCATCACCTTTACCCTCAGCTTCTTTAGCAAGGCAATGGTCGTCTTGGAGGTGTGTTTGGGGTCGTTATCATGTTGGAATACTGCTCTGCAGCTCAGTCTCTGAAGGGAGGGGATCATGCTCTGCTTCAGTATGTCACAGTACATATTGGTAATCATGGTTCCCTCAATGAACTGTACCCTTCCCCGGCAGCACTCATGCAGCCCCAGACCATGACACTTCCACCACCATGCTTGACTGTAGGCAAGATACACTTGTCTTTGTACTCCTCACCTTTGTACTCCTCACGCTTGACACCATCTGAACCAAATAAGTTTATCTTAGTCTCATCAGACCACAGGACATGGTTCCAGTAATCCATGTCCTTAGTCTGCTTGACTTCAGCAAACTGTTTGCGGGCTTTCTTATGCATCATCTTTAGAAGAGGCTTTCTTCTGGTACGACAGCCATGCAGACCAATTTGATGCAGTGTGCGGCGTATGGTCTGAGCACTGACAGGCTGACCCCCCACCCCTTCAACCTCTGCAGCAATGCTGGCAGCGCTCATATGTCTATTTCCCGAAAGACAACCTCTGAATATGATGCTGAGCACGTGCACTCAACTTCTTTGGTCGACCATGGCGAGGCCTGTTCTGAGTGGAACCTGCCTTGTTAAACCGCTGTATGGTCTTGGCCACCGTGCTGCAGCTCAGTTTCAGGGTCTTGGCAATCTTCTTATAGCCTAGGCCAACTTTATGTAGAGCAACAATTCTTTTTTTTCAGATCCTCCGAAAGTTCTTTGCTGTGAGGTGTCATGTTGAACTTCCAGTGACCAGTATTAGGCTGGGTTCACACTGTACTACACGACAGTATTACGACTTTCATCCTACTTTGCTCTGCGACATCAGTCCTACATTGGTCTTACATTGATCCTACATTGGTCCTACATCCATCCGACTTTCATGAACAGGATACTACTTTGATCCGACTTTTCAGATAGTACACTTGTCCTTTGACCAATCAAAACTAACACACAATGGGAGGGGCTACAGCAGGGGGCAGGAAATAACACAATGTCAGATGCCAAAGTCGGATGGTTAGGACAAGGATCCGACTTTGATCCTACTTCAATGATAGTCAATGGGCTTAAGTAGGATCAAAGTCGGACCAAAGTAGTACAGGGAGCATTTCTAAAGTCGGTACGACTTGTGTCGGACCAGTTAGGACGGCTCCCATAGGGAAACATTGAATTTCACACGTCATGCAACATGAGCTCCCAATATCGGCGCATTTGTCGGACCAGTGTGAACCCAGCCTCAGAGAGTGAGAGCGATAACACTAAATTTAACACACCTGCTAGTCATTCACACCTGAAACCTTGTAACACTAACGATTCACATGACATCGGGGAGGGAAAATGGCTAATTGGGCCCAATTTGGACATTTTCACTTAGGGGTGTAATCACTTTTGTTGCCAGCGGTTTGGACATGTTTGTTTGTGTGTTTTTGAGTTTTTTTGAGAGGACAGCAAATTTACACAGTTATACAAGCTGTATATATATATATATATATATATATATATATACACACACACACACACACACACACACATACATACATATATATATATATATATATATATATATATTAAGTATAAAGTATATATATTTTGATATATATATATATATATATATATATATATAAAAATAATGTTTCTGTATACTGTGATATGCCAGGAGTTTATACATAGAGCCTTGTAAAGTTGCTAACAGGGCCACTTTCAAGCAAATCCATGTTTTCCCATTGCAAGGCAAAGTATCTAGTTTGCTTTATAAGCCTCTAGTGCATACATCTTTCCTTCGCTCCCCTGCTGCTCCATTCAGCTGTGTTCAGAAAGTATATCACTGATCTGAAGAGTGTTATTTTTTGTTTCAGTTTACTTTGAACAAACTCTGTCACCAACTTATAAATTTGCACATAGAAGCACAAAACATAAAATGTTGTAAGTAAATGCTTAGATGCATTGTTTTTCCTTTCTATAAACAATTTTTTTATTTGCTTGGAATATATTATTGAACTTGCTAGAATATTTGAATACTCTAGGAAGAGTCAATTCCCCTAGCCCTTCTTTTGCACATCATATCCCTCTCCTCTTCTGGGTGTCCAATTACTCTCTGTGCTGGCCCAGCACATTCAGAATGGCAGAGCTCAGCTGTCTCAGGGCTTTTGGATGGAAGAGAAGCTTTTTTAGATAAATTGCATGCATAAAATACAATAAATACACATACAGCATAATCCTATGGGATGGTTTTTGTTGAAATGAATGGTCTGACAGAGTCTTTTTAAGCAGTAGATGCCTCTTGACAATCCTCACTAGACAATCCTAACTTTCAGTTTTACTCATTGATCTGACAAAATATGCAATCTACATTTTATCTTTTTGTTCTTTATTTAGAGAGAGATTTTTTTTAGTGTATTTAGTGTAGTTTTATTTATTTTATTTAGTATTCATTTGTTTGCTTTCTTCTTCATCTTTTTCTGTCATAAATTATTATTTGTGTACCGTTGTTTTCAATTTTTTATTTTACTTATTTTTATGAATTTTCTAAAAAAAAAAAAACATAAAATCATGAAGCTAATGTGTGGTCATTTTTTGGGTACTAGAACAGATCCAGGAGAATAGGTGAGCAAGTTCTGCAACAGAAGCAGTTTATAGCCCATTGCACCCTTCCTTTTACCTTTCTGATTGCCTTCAATGTGTTTTGCCTAAGGGCCAACATTTTTCCAAACTCTCCTGATTTTGGCTAACATTGTTAGGGTTTTATTCATATCTAAATAGTAATGTATACACTGGGGGGTTGATTTACTAAAACTGGAGAGTGAAAAGTCTGGTGCAGCTCAGCATAGAAACCAAACAGTTTTCAGTTTTTTGTTTTTTTCCAAAGCTTAATGAACAAGCTGAAGTTAACAGCTGATTGGCTACCATGCACAGTTGCACAATATTTTTCAATCTCCAGTTTTAGTAAAGCAACTAAACTGTTTGCTGTTCAAGTTAAGGCTAAGTTCATATCTGTGTTTCCCACTGCGGGTCCACCCCTGTTCCCGCAGCCGCAACCATCCGCAGAGAAATTAATCCTAATGGCAACCCACACACACTGGAAATCACACCCTTACTAGGAACCGTACTGCACTTAAAGTTCCCTTGTGGCCTGCAATTCCAGAAATGATGCACAGACCTTTTCCATGCATTTCAGGAGGCATGGCAGCCCATTCAAATGAATGGGCTACCATGTCCGTGCAAAACGCATGTCCGTGCAAAACGCGGTTCACAGAGACGCATCAATGTGAACCTAGGTTAAGACTATGGGGTTGATTTACCGAAGGGAGAAGGGCTGTTCAGCTAGCAAACTTAATCATAATGAATAAGGCAAATAAGCTGTGTTCACTTTGATTGCTTAATTGTGTGCTAGCAAGGGTCCTTTTTTTTTTTCTCTTTCTCTTGCTCATGGTTGTGTATTCAAATTAAACACAGCTTCGCCTTATTCACAGTAGGTGAACATCCTTCTTTTTTTTTTTTAAAGGAAAAGCCTCTATTCCTTAAAGCGGAGTTCCACCCAAAAATGGAACTTCCGCTTTAAGGGAGGTGACCCCCCTGACATGCCACATTTGGCATGTAATTTTTTTTTGGGGGCGACCCTCTTCTCAGAGGGCCCCAGCTCCCACTTCCTCCCGGTGCACCGCGGCACTGGAAGGGAGATCACCTCTCTCCCCTCCCTCTCAGCAATCATCTGGGATACGTCACAGGTCCCAGATGATTGCCCGGCCAGTCACGGCACGCGGCGCGGCTCGCGCATGCGCAGTGGGTGCCCGGCTTCGTACGCCCGCATCGCTTTACCATGGGACAGGTGAGTGCCTGATAATTAAAAGTCAGCAGCTGCAGTATTTGTAGCTGCTGACTTTTAATTTTTTTTTCTAAGCAGAACTCCGCTTTAAGTGCAACTACCTCTATAATGTTTGTTACCTAAAAGTACTATGTAGTGCACTTTGGTTGGGATTCTGTTCAGTTCATCTAGTGTTTATTGAAGCAATGACAGTATGAGGGCTCAAGAAATCAGACCTGCAGACATCAACTGGGTGTAATATAATGAACGGGCAACCTGGTAATAGATGGAAATAATAAAAGGCACCACATGGGTACCATGGATCTGGATTGTTGATGTGTTCCCTCTCTGTGGCCTTTAGGTGTTTGGTACTTGCATTCCTCAAAGAGATCAACCATACCTTTTTGAAGAACTGTCTAAAACGTTTTCTGCTCGGTTCAAAGCAATTTCGGCAGATTGCTGATCAAGCTAAAGGGTAACCGGGAGTAAATATATTTTGAAGAATGTTTGATATAATGCATTGTTTCTAGGATTTATGGCACAGACCTCTGGAATCTGTTAGTTTAGTCGGATACAATTCATCATTGTAGTCTAAAGCTAGCTATAAACTTTATATACCGGCTGAACTTTAAAAAAATCATCCAACTGCCAAAAAAATCACTGTTACCTGTACACAAGCATTTTTAAATCTGTGTATGTTTACTAGACTTGTATACAATCTTCAGCTCTGCTCTTATCCTTATGCTGCGTACATGCGATCGCACATTCCGATAACAAAATCCATGTTTTTTTTCCAGACGGATGTCTTGTCTTGCATACACAAGGTCACACAAATCTTGTCGGAAATTCCGAACGTCAAGAATGTGGTGACACCTGACGAGCCGAGAAATTGAAGTTCAATAGCCAGTGCGGCTCTTCGGCTTGATTCCAAGCATGCGTGGAATTTTGTGCGTCGGAATTGTGTACACGCGATCAGAATTTCCGACAACGGATTTTGTTGTCTGAAAATTTGAGATCCAGATCTCAAATTTTGTTTGTCGGAAATTCCGCCGGAAAATGCCCGATGGAGCCTACACACCGTTGAAATTTCTGACAAGCTCACATCGAACATTTGTTGTTGTAAATTCCGACCGTGTGTATGCGGCATAAGAGAGCAATATGCTATCAGATAAAAATGAAAATAAAGCCAAGCTTTCCTGAGGCTGAGTTCACACTAGCTGTGGCCACGGCTGAGTCCGGTGCGTGAATCAGGTCAAACTTTTTGGCTGAATTTGTACCTGAAAAGGGCCAGAAGATGCACAGGGCCCTTCAGCAATTCGGACCGCAGCTGCCCCGGAGCTGTTTGAACCGGCTCCATTGAGAGCTGGTCACACTCTCCTGTCATGCGAATTGGATGTGGTGAAACCCACATCCAATTCGCATCAGTATGAACCCAGCCTGAGAGTCAATAACAGATTGAGGCTCCATGCTTAAAAAAACTCTGCTTCTTTAGGAGTTTTGTGTTCTGCCTGTAGAAGCAGACCAATGTTATCCTATGTGTCCATACACATTAGGACTATTACAAACCTATTTTGAGCTCAACATTTAGAGGCAAGAAAAAAACCGTTCTGGTTAACGTTCCTGATTGGAACTTACTGGCAGAAAAAAACATAAACTCATCTAAACTTTGTACAAAAATTGCTCTATATTAGCGTTTTTACTCCCAAGAGAACAGAGTTTTTTTTTTTAAGCCCAGTGCACATGAAGCCTAAATAGCACCAGAATAGTAGCTGTTACTCTTACCTAACATAGTTTACCTATGTGCCCACACAGCTCCAAGAATACAAAGGGGACACGCTGACCTTCATCTGTGGTAGCTTGATCGCGTGGAGTCCCGACAGACCAACAGATGGGACACTGATAGAGCTGAGGAGGAGTTCCATCCAAGGTTACCCATACATGCCCATTACCCCTGCAGGGGTTGCTACTTTTGGTGAGTGGGGACCTGACGGGGGGAGCACTACCAGTCACCTGTTTTTGCCGAGCACTGAAGTCACCTAAAGGAATACAATTAACTACTCTGCAACTGCACCTTCTTTTTCATATCTTGGGACTTGCACTTTGATTTTTTGATTTTTCATGTTTTGAGTTTTATGGTTTATTATTATTATTATTATTATTTTTTGGACAGCAAGATAGTACCTTTGTGCAATACTTGTATGTTTTAGGTCGTTTATTTTTTACCTGATGGACACACATATGCAGATATAATTTTTATGTGAAAGTTATATCTTGGTTGATCACTTATATTACCTGCTCATGTTTGTCTCACATGTACTGACACTTGTTTAATTACACTTGTGCGAGGATACATTTAATATCCATTACTGCAGGGTACACTTATATACACCTAATCACCAGTGGACAAGCACATATATATATAATTTATTTTACACAGGATAGGTATCCCCTTATTATTAATTTTTTCTTGGGTAACTGAGCACTTATCTAATACCTTCCTGTATACTTACCTTGTAAAATAGGGTAGCGCCAACCACCCCACTTTCTTACGTGTATTATTGTTTGTATAAGTACAATAAGTAGTATAAGTGCTAATCCTTTTCTGTACCCCTGTCAATGTTACGCTTCGCCTAATAAATCCTTTGAAAAACGTAAAGGTGTGTCAGTAAATGCTCGCTCAGCAAGGTGTGTCATCTTCAGATGTGCAAAGAAATTACAAAATAATTTAGCGGTTTCTCTGGGGGTAGATGGTTAACGTGTATCAAGGGCAAGGTCACAGGAACAGAAGCTTTAGAAAAGATTTAAAGAGCTTGTAAACCTCCATACACTATGTGTACCTATAGGTAAGCCTAGAATAAGGCTTACCTATAGGTACTGTAAATATCTGCTAAACGTGCACCATTTAGGAGATATTTACTGTATAGTGCGCTGATGATCTGATCGGTGCATGCGCTCTGAAGGAACGGCCACCCGTGCCGTTTCTTTAGGAGCAAGTGCCATGACTGGCAGCTCCCGCAGGCATGCACAGGAGTGATGTCATGCGGCTCTGGTTAGTCACACAGCCGTAGTCCGCGACCCCGGACGGAAGACCAGGGGAAGATGGATGCGGCCTGCAGCGGGAATGGCGCGGACTTCGTTTGCAGGTAAGTGCTTATAATGTGCAAGTATGCTATGCATACTTGCACATTATGCCTTTACTTTGCAGGGAAGGGAGAAACAATTTTTTTTGGAAGAGTTTACTTCCTCTTTAAATTGCTATTGCTGGAACTCAGCACCTCCCTTTATAGCACCTAAGATAATAATCCACAGGTGTGCCTAGAAATTTCACAGCAAATAGTTATGCCCAAAACCACTGGGTGGTGTGGGAGCTTACCTGTGGAACACTCAAGGGCAGATGTAACCCAAACCATTAGATAACGTACATCTGTGAAACACTGGAAATCAAAGCCTGTGAATTTCAGGTGAGTCTCCAGTAAGGTTTGAATGAGATACTAGAGAAGCTAAAAGGAGCAATGACATATGGCTCTCATAATAAAAAAAGCATAATAATATTATTCTTGATATCACTAGAAAATAAAAGTCTTTTAAAATACGTTTGCCATAACTCCATCAGTATCACCAGCAAAGCAGCTTTATTATTATCCCATTAAATAAAGAAGAAGAGAATGTGCGCTGCATTTCGAGATTTCATAATTTGCCACGTCACAAATGTTAATTTTCCATTACTAGTGCTAGTTTACAAGACCGACCACTTCCAGCTCGTCCTTGCTTCTGAGCAAGCGTGTTTGTACTTTGGACTTTTGTCCGACGGACTTGTGTACACACTCTCGGAAAATTCGACAACAGACATTTTGTCCGTGGAAAATTTTAAAGCCTGCTATCCAACATTTGTCCGCGGAAAATCCGACAAAAATTGTCCGATGGAGCGTACAAATGGTCAGGTGTTCCGCCAACAGCCTGTCATCACACATTTCCCATCGCAAAAAATCCAATCATGTATACGCGGCTTTAGAGTATGTCCATTCCACGGGGAGAGCAATGGAGACACCTTTGGACAGCAGCATTGTGTCAGAAACCATGAACCAGACCGAGACAGAAGTACAGTGAAATCACACTTGTTTATTAATAAAAATAAAAAGGTCAATAAGGTCAGTAAGCGTAGTCAAAGCATAGCCAGAGTCCAGTAACCGGTACGGGTAGTCAGCCAAGCCAGAGTTCAGTAACCAGATTGGGTAATTAGCCAAGCCAGAGTTCAGTAACCAGATCAGGTAATCAGCCAGGCCAGAAGTCAGGGAGAGGAACAGCATGCAGGATAAGGAGCCAGAAGGGATGTCAGCAAAGCCAGTCTTTAAACAGGAACGCAGGAGATGGTTTCTTGAGATGTGACCAAGGCGAAGGCAGGAATGAAGTGAGCTGGAGATCTTTAAGTAGGCGGGACTGACGAGCAGATCCAGAACAGCTGGTTAACTGTGGAGAGAGATGAGAGCTGGCAATTAGCCGACAGCTGAGCAGCCAGCTCAGAGAAGGAAGGGCTGAGCCAGCCCTGACACATTGTCAAACTGGTGGGAAGGTAATATTAGATTTAGATGGACTTGCTTATCAAGTCGGCCGGCCATGCACAGAGTAAATTTATTTCCTACAACCATAGGTTGCAGGAAAGAAATTTCCTCGATTCCCCCAACAACACAGACAGTGTTGATGCAGGAATCCCTCCTGCCGGGCCATTGTCTTCTCCGGGTGGGGAGAAGCAGTTACATCAACTGTTTATTTACTTTTGAGATAAGGGTTTTACATAAAAAAAAGCTGGCCATTTTAAGCACCCCTGTCAGTGTTAAATGATTTGTCTTAACTCTATAACTGCAACTTTTGCTATGCAGCATGGTCTGTTAAAGAAGTTGAAAAATAACATACTTACTGGCTGAATACCCAGGGGAAAATAAAGGGAAAAGCCTAAGAAGAGGAAAGTAATGGAGCCATCACATCTAAAAATTGTTAGGCTGCACTATATTACATTTTTATAGGTTTAACACAGCATACAAGTGGTTGCATTCAGTAACTTCAACAGCCCAGACATGAGTTCTATGAGTGTGTTGACAGCGATTTGTATTCTATTTATGTCCAATGATCTAATTCAGAAGATGAGTATCAAACACAGTCTCTTTGGAAATTCTTCCCTTAACCGCGATTACAATTAACAAAAGATTAAATATCTTTAATAAGCAAGAAGAAGATTTGGTTAAGCCTGACATTTTAAAACACAGACAGAACATTGATCCCGGCTGCTGTAGCTAACAAGTCTAGTCAAAAAGTGGGAAAACTTGTGCTGGGAATGCAATTCTGGAGCTTAGAGCAAATTTGTTACCCTTCCAAAATTTAAAGCACTGGGGACAGAGGGAGTGCTGGGGGCTAGAGGCGCACATGACACCGTTTCAGGTCTCTCAAAAACTTTATATTTCATAGCTGCCTGTTTTATACTATGAACCATTTCCATTTTATGCTGATATGTGTTCAATAAAAATCTGTTTATTAAGCCGCAAGAACTAATAAAATGTTGGCAAATGCGCTATAAAAATCCATGTCTGCCAGTTGCAGAGGCATAACGTGAAGTTACAGATGGGAAGTGAGGAAATGACACATTTAACATCAGTTCCCATTAATTGTGATTGCATTGTTCGAATGCATCATTCTCAGGTAGTGCCAGAGAATAGGGACAGGCAGGGGGGCACTTTCCCGAAAAAATATAAAATATAAGTACTGTCATTGTGCGCATTCCTCGCTTTAAAATAAATAACAACTGTGACACATTACGCAGCTGTTTGTGCTTTTAGGTAAATAAATTATTCATCTTGTCTCCGTTCTTTAATAGTTTAGCTTTTTTTCCTTCAATGATAAGAAATAAGAAAAAGAAAGTTCAACAGAAAAGGTGTGAAGGATCGGTATAATTAGATGATAAGGATACATTTGTGAATATTTATCTATAATGTAATCAGAAGGTTAGGCAAGTTTTGTTCCTTTGAGTGAAAAAATAGAATATATTGTGAGGACAAAAGTTGCTCAGAGAAATAAAAACTGAGCAGGAGAAAGGGATGGAATTGTGTAAACACATATAAAGTAGACTTAAAAAAAAAACAGCAGCAATATGGGGAACAGTAACAGAAAATGTCTGTTCAGATCTGTGTGTTGCAGTAACAACATACACTATATTACCAAAAGTATTGGTGTGCCTGCCTTTACTGGCACATGGACTTTAATAGGAACCCAGTCTTAGTCCGTATGGTTCAATATTGAGTTGGCCCACCCTTTGCAGCCATTACAGCTTCAACTGTTCTGGGAAGGCTGTCCCCAAGGTTTAGAAATGTGTCTATGGGAATGTTTGACCATTCTTCCAGAAGCAAATTTGTGAGGTCAACCACTGATGTTAAAGGGAAGGCCTGGCTTGCAGTCTCCGCTCTAATTCATCCCAAAGGCATTCTATCGGGTTGAGGTCAGGACAGTCAATTTCCTCCACCCCAAACTCGCTCATCCATGTAATTATGGACCTTCATTTGGTGGAGGGGGGATTATGGTGTGGGGTTGTTTTTCAGGGGTTGGGCTTGGCCCCTTAGTTCCAGTGAAGGGAACTCTTAAGGCGTCAGTATACCAAGACATTTTGGACAATTTCATGCTCTGAACTATGTGGGAACAGTTTGGGGATGGCCCCTTCCTGTTCCAACATGACTGCACAGCAGTGCACTAAGCAAGGTCCATAAAAACATTAATGAGCGAGTCTGGGGTGGAGGAACTTGACTGGCCTGCACAGAGTCCTGACCTCAACCCAAGAGAACACCTTTGGGATGAATTAGAGCGGAGACTGTGAGACAGGCCTTCTCGTCATCACTGCCTGACCTCACAAATGCACTTCTGGAAGAATGGTCAAACATTCCCATAGACACACTCCTAAACCTTGTGGACAGCCTTCCCAGAAGAGTTGAAGCTGTTATAGCTGCAAAGGGTGGACCAACTCAATATTTAACTCTACAGACTAATGCCCCATACACACGGTCGGACTTTGTTCGGACATTCCGACAACAAAATCCTAGGATTTTTTCCGACGGATGTTGGCTCAAACTTGTCTTGCATACACACGGTCACACAAAGTTGTCGGAAAATCCGATCATTCTAAACGCGGTGACGTAAAACACGTACGTCGGGACTATAAACGGGGCAGTGGCCAATAGCTTTCATCTCTTTATTTATTCTGAGCATGCGTGGCACTTTGTCCGTCGGATTTGTGTACGCACAATCGGAATTTCCGACAACGGATTTTGTTGTCGGAAAATTTTATCTCCTGCTCTCCAACTTTGTGTGTCGGAAAATCCGATGGAAAATGTCCGATGGAGCCCACACACGGTCGGAATTTCCGACAACACGCTCCGATCGGACATTTTCCATCGGAAAATCCGTCCGTGTGTACGGGGCATAAGACTGGGATGCCATTAAAGTTCCTGTCCATGGAAAGGCAGGTATCCCAATACTTTAGTAATATAGTGTATGTTAACCCATCTTAACCCATGGATCTAAGTTCAGTGCATTGTGGTGCCTTTAATTTTGGTCCCATTTTCATTTTGAATTGCAACCAAATGCACATACCCAGCTCACCACAAAGCACTTGCATTATGGTTCCTTTTGACACAATCAAATGATCACAAAGAGTTTGTACTCACACACTATCTGAATATGGCATTGTTTTGAGATTATATGCCAATGCCACCATTACAATTTTGTTGCAAGGAGTAAACCCATGCATTGGATCCAATTTTAAATGCAAGCACTGCATTCCAAATTCTTGAGAAATGCTTCACAATTATTTATTAGGATTAAAACACAGACGCCTGTGTACTCTAACCCTTATGCATAACATTAAATCACCATCAGATCTCAATAAATTGGCATTGGGGCCCATTAATTTAAAACAGCCTGGAGCCCAAGGCACATTTATTCTTCCACTGGCTGGAGGTGTCAGGCTGCTTCCCACTCCATGCTGTATAGGAATAAACAGACTAGGATGATCTACCTGTGCACATGAAGTTTATACCCTAACTCTAAACAGAAATCAATTGCTCTGTAATGTTTACAGCCAGGTTTAGTCAGTATTACAGAACAGTGTAGGAATCAATGGTAGGATTTATGATAGACACTAGAGAGTAAGGGTGCCATATAATCATTTTGCAAGTTGTCTTTGCTGTTTCTAGTTACACTCCAGCTTGTTGCCACTCTTTCTTTTTTGTGGTAAAGAAGTGGGTGTTCGGCATTTTATTATTGTGATTGGGGAGACACATGAATATAGGTGGTGAATCCCACTGTACATAAAGTATAACAACATTGTGGAAATAGCTTTTGATGCCAGCACTTTTTTACAGTTATGATATCATCTCGAATACAAGCCTGGCAGCCAGATCCATAAAATGTGCATTTACTAATTTGCATATTTCTCAGCAGCAAAAACCTAAAAAGAAAATCAAAATAAACATTACACAATGTATTTACATGGTATATACATGTAAGTACATTTGTTTATTTACCTTCGGGCTGTTAAAAATACATTTGTTCCACGCCTCAGCTTGATAATGGTCTTTAACCCTTTTATTGCCACCACCTTAAAGAGGAACTGAAGACTGAAGCTTGAGCCCAAAAAAGGGAGGCAGAGGTCAAAGGACTAGTCACCAGCAATGACAGTGATCTTCCTGCAGCTGGTCTTTCCCCTAATATTGAATAACAAACCCTTCTTCTGCACTGTGTCTCCCTGTGAGGTGACCCTCTTGCTAGAGGCAGGGTTTTGTCCTCATGTTAGAGCCCTTGGCAAGGACAGCGATGAGTGGATGGAGATAAGAGGATGGGGTGAACCTATATATGGTGGCACTGGGTGAGTCAGGAGAGTTATGGATTGGAGATTCTCTGTCCATGACCTGCTTTCACTGAAAGGCATCAAGGGTCTACTTGGAGCACCATCACAACCTGGATTTACTGTCACATAGAGGCATATCTTTCTTATGACACTCTAATGTTGAAAAATAAAATACTCAAGACAATTTAAAAACAAAGATACATACAAAGAATACACATCCGTTTTCTATTCTAATATGCCTACCCTACAACTGGCCCTATCTTTGTGACATCACATCTCTCATGTGCTAATTCACCTTTATATTCTATTATTGGCAACCCATGGTTAACCCAAAGGACAGGAGATAGGTCATCCTGAACACTGCTCTCCTCAAAACAATTTAAGACATCACGCTATGTTCTTTCCAGTCAGGGGCCCACTGTGGGTGATCTAACAAATGACACTGGCCTCTTAGGCCTTAATCCTTAAAAGGTTTTCCCACGGGAGTGGATGAACTTGCTGACTATGGTGTATTTGCTGTGATTATTACTGTACTTATCCTACTTTCATCCATGTGTCTAATATATATATATATATATACAGTGGCAGCTGATGCTCAAAATTTTTTTTGGGGGGGGGCGCAAACAAACTGAAAAATTCTGAAAAATACTGAAAAGAACCCCATCAATTGCAGTCTCACTGTGTCATCAATTGCAGCCACTGTGCCCATAAAATTCAGCCACTGTGCCCATCATATGCATCCTGTTCCCATCATACAGCTTCTGTGTGCATCATATGCAGCCTCTGTGCCCATCATATGCAGCCTGTGCGCATCATATGCAGCCTCTGTGCCCATCATATGCAGCCTGTGTGCATCATATGCAGCTTCTGTGCCCATCTTATGCAGCCTGTGCCCATCCTATGCAGACTGTGCTCATCCTGTGCAGACTGTGCCCATAATATACAGCCTGTGCCCATCGTATGCAGCCTGTGCCCATCATATGCAGCTTTTGTGCCCATCATTTGCAGCTTCTGTGAACATCACATACAGCCTGTGCCCATAATATGCAGCCTGTACCCATCATATGCAGCTTCTGTGCCAATCTTATGCAGCTTCTGTGCCCATCATATGCAGCTTCTGTGCCCATCATATACAGCCTGTGCCCATAATATGCAGCTTATGTGAACATCATATACAGCTTCTGAGCCCATCATATGCAGCTTCTGTGTACATCATATACAGTGCCTTGCAAAAGTATTCACCCCCCATTGGCCTTTTACCCATTTTGTTACATTACAGCCTTTAGTTCAGTGTTTTTTTAATCTGAATTATATGTGATGGATCAGAACACAATAGTCTAAGTTGATGAAGTAAAATTAGAAAAATATATACATAAAACTATTTTTCAGAAATAAAAAACTGATAATTGGCATGTGCATATGTATTCACCCCCTTTCTTATGAAGCCCATAACAAGCTTTGGTGCAACCAATTACCTTCAGAAGTCACATAATTAGTGAAATGCAACACTTAAGCAAGAGGCACCACTAACCAAACACTGCCATGAAGACCAAGGAACTCTCCAAACAAGTAGGGGACACTGTTGTTGAGAAGTACAAGTCAGGGTTACGTTATAAAAAAACATCCAAACCTTTGATGATCCCTAGGAGCACCATCAAATCTATCATAACCAAATGGAAAGAACATGGCCCAACAGCAAACCTGCCAAGAGATGGCCTCACGGCAAAACTCATGGACCGGGCAAGGAGAGCATTAATCAGAGAGGCAGCACAGAGACCTAAGGTAACCCTGGAGGAGCTGCAGAGTTCCACAGCACAGACTGGACTATCTGTACATAGGACGACAATATGCCGTATGCTACATAGAGTTGGGCTTTATGACAGAGTGGCCCATAAGATGCAGCCTGTGCCCATAATATGCAGCTTCTGTGGCCATCATATGCAGCTTCTGTGAACATCATATACAGCTTCTGTGACCATCATATGCAGCTTCTGTGAACATCATATACAGCCTGTGCCCATAATATGCAGCCTGTGCCCATAATATGCAGCTTCTGTGAACATCATATACAGCCTGTGCCCATAATATTCAGCCTGTGCCCATAATATGCAGCTTCTGTGAACATCATATACAGCCTGTGCCCATAATATGCAGCCTGTGCCCATAATATGCAGCTTCTGTGAACATCATATACAGCCTGTGCCCATAATATTCAGCCTGTGCCCATCATATGCAGCTTCTGTGGACATCATATACAGCCTCTGTGACACCCACCCAGTCCCCCCCGCTCTCCGTCTGACCGGCACACACTTAACCCATCCTGGTGGCAGGTCAGGCGACGGCTCCTGCATCCTCCATCATTCTCTGTCCTCCCATGTGTGCGTCTCTTTTTCCTTCTGCTAGGCATCCAATCGTAGTGCCTCTGCCTTTGGCCAATCAGGTGATGGGTATTAGACTCACGCCTCCTGATTGGCTGAGAGGCATATCAGTGTTAGCAAAGCGAATATTCATTCGCTTTGCTAACACACCTAAGTGGACGGTGATTGCTATACTTGGGCTTGCGCCCCGCTACAGCGGCAATGGATAGATTCATGCAATTCATGAATCTATCAATAGTACACAGAGGGGTGGCTGGAGAGAAGGGGCGGCGCCTGTGCTCCCTTAATGGATGCACCGCCACCATATATATATACAGTATTTTTTTTTTTTTTTGGGGGGGGGGTTCTTTCTGGATCCTGCTGGGCATGAGAAATCCTTTAAGTAAGAAACTTCACCCTGTTCTGATATTCTTTCTACCAGTTTTACCATTTCTGTTGTTTATTGTTTCCTCAATGATGTTACACTTATGTTGTGTTCTTAACCAAGATAACATATTCTGTCTGTTTTTTTTTTCTTGTTGTTTTCTTTTACGTGGTCTATTGACATGTTTTTGACCTGTGTTATATATGAAAATGTTCAATAAATATTATTAAACAAAAAAAAAAGGTTTTACAACTTGGAAACTTCCTTATGACCCTCCCATTGCTGAGGTCTTTCCTTCGCCCACTTTTCTAACTGGAACAAGGATTCAGGTCCTGTCAGACATTCTCTTTCTGTGTTATATGCCCTCCTAGCCTTATTTAAACTGGAGTAAAAAGCCCTCTACCTCTAGTACTGGGAGATGGATCTGCATCAGACCTTCAACTTGGAAGAATGACAAAAAGTCATATATTTTTCATTGAAGACGTTTATTTGCACCAGACTCCAGGAGACCAACTTCAAGATACTAACCAGATGGTACAGAACACCATCAGCCCTGCATACATTCTATCCTAACACCTCTGAGTGCTGTTGGAGATGCCCAAGCATTCAAGAGACTTTTCTCCACATGTTCTGGTCATGGCCAAAATTGACAGCCTTCTGGTGCAGAGTGCGATCAAACTCTCAAAAGTGTATGTACTTGATAATTCCTCCTCTTTCACTTACACAATTCCAACATCCTGGCAACAGCATACCATAGATTTGTTTTGTGATGTTAAGCCTAGACATTTTATTTTATTTAAACATATTGTTTAATTTTTATGGAAATTTTAAAGATTGTGTTTTGTTTATATGCACTAAAATCATTTTAGTGTATTTTTTGTATATTAAATAGGTGAGTTTAATGAACATTTGCACACATATCATGGCTGGTGCAAAGAAAATGTTGCTAACTTTTAATTCTATAGGTTGTTTTCTTTCATAAAATATATGGTTGGGGGAGATTTACTGAGTTTTCAAGCCCATAGTGTGCATTTTATTTTGCTTGTGGTTTGGCCAGCCACCATGGTGACATGACAACTAGGAACTGACAAGTCATTCACTGATAAAATAGATCAAGTATGTAGTAGACACCTTTTATCTAAAGCTTCATGTTTTATTTTGCAGTCAACAAAAATGTCCGTGTATCTATTTGTATCTACTCTTTGTATAGTTTTCTTTCACATTTGTCATGAATAAAAGGTTTGGGCTGAAGCACCTCATTGTTATTGTGTGGAGACAGCTTGACAAATTCAGCAGTTTGCTGACATTAACCATATACTGTAATTTGTAGAATCTAACTGATCTAAAGAGTATTCCATTCACTTATGTATGAACTTTTATACTAGGCTGAATGACTACAAAATTTTACCCTACCCAATATTCAATGTTCACAATAAAGGCACATAAGAGTTTTTAAAACAGCCTCGTGTATCCTCATATATATCCTCATAGCAGCTTCTGAACAGTAAATTTTGAAAGAAAGGCCAAATCTCTAGAAGAAAATATGATGTCTTTTAAGAGTAAATATCAAAGCAGAATCATATTAGGCATATGGAAGTGGAAAATTCTAACTTGTTTTCAAAGGTGCAGATTCATTTATTTAAACCTGAGAAGGATTGAGAGGAAGGTGGGCGACAAGTTAGATCCTCTATCAGTTTTTGTTCTGGAGTATTTCCCTTGCTTTCTTTTCTATTGGTCACACCGGTATTGAGGAGAGTGGCATTGACCCTGTACCACTTCTCTTGCTATCTCTGATCCCATTGGATAAGTCCTGCTTAGTTCCCCTCTCTCTCTGGCCAAAACGTGGTGAAAAATGTTTTTCCTAATGTAAATTACAGCATGAAAAATGTTATATATATATATATATATATATATATATATATATATATATATATATATATATATATATAGTTTTCATTTGGTAGATTGTTTTGATTATCTGTACCCTACATATTGAAAATATTATAATTAGGATATATTATTTATCTGGATTACAGCATTCCCAGGCAAGTATACCTTTTCATATATATATATATATATATATATATATATATATATATATATATTATGTTAATAAGCATGAATATTATGATTCGAAGCATTATATGTTTTCTCATGCCATGCCCTGAATACCATATACAAATAAAATCACTCCACTCTATAGAAGCATACATTCTGGGATATCCAGACTATTGCATATTGTAAACTGGCAATAATCTGTGTTTTTACCGTTTTTTCTGGAATAAGTGGACATTATTATTACTTAGGGTATCGGTATACTTAATTCTTTGACATGCACAATGGACCAGTAAGAACAACCACACTAATATTTAAATAGCCATGTCTTCCAGATATGAATATATGTGAAAGTGTCCATTCTGTCTCTCAGGTTGTAATATTTTCAGGGTACATGTCCTACACCATACTTATTTTACAGAAGCCCAATGATATCAAAGCATCCTTTTATCCCAAAAAGACACCACAGAAAGGGTAGATACCTTGAGATTATAAACTAGTAATATACAGTATATGCAAAACCAAATTGCCATAGTTTTTTTTCACATTTTAAAGTACGATAATGCAAAAATTGACAGTTTTTACAAAAAGTGCCAGTTTAGGGGTAATCTTTTTCAATCATAATATGCTACTTACAAAAAGTACCCTAATTCGCATGGAGATATTTCCTCTGACTATAGGAATGCTTTACTTATACTTCACTTGTACTTTATCTTCTGCTCGGGCATCTTTTAGGACCTAGAGTTAATCGTGTATATTTTGGCCTTGTGGCTGCAGTTACTCACTACTTAAATTTGTGACACCAACATTTTCCTGCAATCAAAACCACCTCAAATAGACGCCACCTAGATAAACACCCTGAGATATTGAATAAGTGGCATGCTGTAAAACTGCTGTGTATTTTTCTAAATTTTTATGGGAAGGTGACTCACAAACAGTTATTTTGTACTCTAGTCCAATACAAATATTACTTCCTCGCTGCAAATATTCAGACTCTTAGGAGAACAGTAAACCACCTCTCCCTGGAAAAATTCTAGGTCTCCCAAACTATCACTCTATATCAGAAACAACTGAGGGTACCTACTGTATAGACTAAAAAAAAACAAAGGTAAAGATAAAAAACCATTGGAACCATAATTATCATCATAGAATCTTAGATTAATGTGTTTGTTTTACTGTCTTCTATTTGCGTTTATTTGCTTAAAAAAATAGGCAGTAACTAGCCCATCAATAAATCAGATAAACCAGCATATCCGTTTATTAACAAACTGATTAAAATATAATCTTATAATATATAATTGCAACCCATATCAATTAAAATGCTATTACATCAGTTGAATAAGATGAATAAGATGCCTGGATCAATCCATGAATAAGATACTTAGATCAATCCATAAACCTAAAGCTAGCCATACACACACACACACACACATATATATATATATATATATATATATATATATATATATATATATATATATATATATATATATATATATCCCTGGTTCAGCTTGAACTAGGGAAACCTAATGGAATACTCCATTAATGCTTAAGGCTCTGTTTCCACTGCTGCGAATTGTTGTGCGACTTGACACATGTGAAGTCGCATAACAAGTAAAAATCCATGTATTTCAATGGTCCCTGTTCTAATAAGTCGCAGCGACTCCAATAAAGGTTTTGGTACTACTTTGTTCCGACTTCGGTGCAACTTGTTCTCCCATGGTTCTCACCAGTCGCATGACATTGCATCAAAAATCGTATTGCAAAGTCACACTGTAAATCGCGCGACTTTGGGGACGCAATAGTGGGTACATAGCCTCAGTGTGGATTCAGAAGTCTCCCCTCCTCTTTTGCATTCCAACAGCTGAAGCACCTGTGGTTAGTTGAATGTCCAAACTGTGATGGTATCTGAATGTATGATCACTTCAGCAAACAATTTCCTACCCAGGGTCTCTGACTCTTCAGTGCCCCACCTGGGTGGTGTTAACAGGGCCACTCGGGGCTCAAATTTTTGCTGATTCAGTAGGAATTAGTCGAAATGCAAGCCACATATGGCCAACCTTAAATGGTCTTACCTGTTTACAGGCAGTCCCCAGGTTACAAACACATTAAGGACTGTAGGTTTGTTCGTAAGCCGGAACACTGCTTGTAAGTGTAACTTCCGCCTGTGCAGGGATGTTCCAACGTCCGCCTGTGCAGAGATGTGGGATGTTCCGGGCTCTTCTGGGGCTCTTCTGGCCATGCAGTATATGAAGTACTGCAGTGTGAAATGTGGCAAGATAGCTACTCGGAGGGTATCCAGGACCAGCGTGGAGCACAAGCAGCCGGCATTGAGGCCATTCGTAAGTAGGAGTCGTTCGTAAGTCGGGTGTTCATAAGTCGGGGGCTGCCTGTAATGACCTAAGACAAGTTTTACAGCTACCTGGTAATCATTCTGTTACCTAGGGGGCAATAAGGACGTTTCCAGCTTGTTGGAGGTGATAACCATACTGATGCACTTGCATTAAAAACTGTTCATGGTGCTTTTTCTATTTTCACCAACATTCACATTTTAAGAACAAGCTTTCAGGTTGCATCCCCTTCTTCTAAGGTCCAAACAGTAATTGGAAAATCTCTGTGCAAAATTGTGCGGTTGCTTCCCTATTTATGGAGAGCAGGTACGGAAAGTATCTCTACCCATTTGATGTCAGTGTCACATAGATTGCAGCAGGTGTCAGCTGAACAACAGTTGGTCCTTGAACAAGCATTCATTTTTCAATATTGACAGGTTGACTTAAAGTGATTGTAAACGATCACCTTGTAAAACAACCCATTTAGTTTAAAATAGGAATGAAAGGCAAAAATTGTTTGTATAAATAACATTAAAAATACCTTTTTTCCCTTGTTTTTAAAATGATCACATTCCCTCTGTTCTCAGCTGCATAAGAGCTGGGGGAGGAGAAGCAGCAGCACACTGAGCTTGCCAGTGAATGGTTGTGCAGGGGGAAAGGGAGGGGGGTGGGTGTCAGGACAAGTCTGATCATTGGAGAAGACTACACTGAGTTCCCAGCATAGCTAGAGAACTGACCACAGTGTGCTCTCCTGCTTAGTGTGGTCAGTTTTTAATAGGAAAGCAAGGGGACTAGTGGGAACACCAGGGATTTCACATAAAGGAAGCAATACAAAGAGAATAGGATATTTTCTCATACAAGTGCATGGTACAACACGCACATATCAGGAATATAAAGTGCTGGGGTAACAAACACTTTAAATACATGAGTTTTAGGAATGCCAGACAATGAGCAGCATTCACGCTGTCTTAATTATCTGCTAATACCAGTAACTTAACACACCATGGGGGTTGATTTACTAAAGGGAAATAGACCGTGCACTCTGCAAGTGCAGTTGCACTAATTTTTCTTAGTAAATGTAATGTGGTAAAGCTTCATTCAGGCGTAAGCAAAAAAAAAATCAATTTTTTTTTGCCTGCACATTATTGGATGACGGAAATCAGCAGATCTTGACCACATTTACTAAGCTCTGGGGAAAATTAGTGCAACTGCACTTGCAAATTGCACAGTCTATTTGCCTTTAGTAGATCCACCCCAGATGAGTTTGACATTTGTTTCGAGATTTCAAGTTCCATACTGTATTTATTAATTGACAAACTTCCTTTTGACGCCTATTAAAAAACAAAAGATAGGATGTTTATGTTTAGTGAGTACTTTAGATCATAAAAAGACTTACAGTACTTGTTTCTGATTCCAATAACGAGTTTAAGCAATTATAGATCATTTTTTAATTGAAAAAGTTTGTCAGGCAGCAAATTGTGTCTGGTAATTGGGAAGTTTTGAATAAAGGAAACCTTTAGGATAGAAATATGGGCACTGTCATTGCTGACTTGTTTTTCAAAGCTCATGCACCAGGGCGTTGTCTTTATCCTAGCTTGACTATTTGGAAAATCGATAATTCATTAGCAGTATGCAGGTGATGCTCAGTATAGTGTTCTACGCTTACATACGCCAGCTCAGCAAGTGGCAATATTTTGTATAATTTTGCCCTAAGCAAAAACAAATGTCTGATTATTAGGACAAGCTACATACAGTAACCGGAGCAGCACGTGGTCTACTGTTTATTGTGGATATAATTGCACAGTGCAGTCCACCAATCACACAAGAGAAACTAAAGTCCATGAATCTTGTCAGAAGTGCAGAAGCTTAATGGGCTCCTTTAAACTTGGGCCTTATCCTGTCCTTATATATATATTTTTTTTTCTTTTAGATATAGTGGGAAAATTTAGAGATTCTCAAAGGATTTACTTGCTGTGTATTTCTCTGTTATGGGTAATCCTATTACTTCTTTAACTAATAAGAACTATTTAGTTTGGGATTTCCCATCACTTTCTGATTTGGAGACAGACATAAAATATAGGGTGGATTATCCCTGATGCATATATGAGACAACAATAAAAACTCTACAGCTGTTCGATCCCTTAACCATTCTTTAAAAATGGTTAAGGGCTGGAATTTCACTTTAAATCAGAAAAGCCACACTTAAAGTGGTTGTAAACCTCAGACATGAAATATAAACAAATGATATCCTTCTATAGCGTGTACTTGTCTCAATCCAGAGCACTAACTGTGATTTCTGCCTGCTGCTTCATTACTAATCTATCTGCATGAGTTAATTTTGACAGGTTTTCCTGACACCATGAGGTAAAAAGGTGACAGGGGAGGGAGCTCCAGTACACAGCCTGTGATTGACAGCCTCACCTCTGTTCCTATGTGCTTTGTGCTGTGTGAAAGGGGGGTGTGTCACTTTTCTCCAATGAGTTCTCAGCTCTCCTCACTGAGCTCTGCAGAATGTAACTGAACCATTTAAGGACCAAGCCTCTTTTTGAGATGTGTTGTTTACAAGTTAAAAACAGTTTTTTTTTGCTAAAAAATTACTTAGAACCCCCAAATATTAAATTTTTTTTTCTAACACACTAGAGAATAAAATAGTGGTCATTGCAATACTTTCTGTCACACCGTATTTGCGCAGGGGTCTCACAAGCACACTTTTTTTGGAAAAAATACACTTTTTTGAATTAAAAAATAAGACAACAGTAAAGTTAGCCCAATTTTTTTTATATTGTGAAAGACAATTTTACGCCAAGTAAATTGATACCCAACATGTCACGCTTCAAAATTGCACCCGCTCGTAGAATGGCGACAAACTTTTACCCTTAAAAATCTCCATAGGAAACGTTTAAAAAATTCTACAGGTTGCATATTTTAAGTTACAGAGGAGGTCTAGAATTATTGCTCTCGCTCTATCGATCGCGGCGATACTGCACATGTGTGGTTTGAACACCGTTTTTGTATGCGGGCGCTACTCACGTATGCGTTCGCTTCTGCATGCAAGTTCGGCGGGACGGGGCGCGTTTAAAAAAATTTTTTTAATATTTATTTTACCTTTTTATTTTTTATTTTTACACTGTTTTTTTTTTTTTTTTTTTTTTTTTTTTAAATGTGTCACTTTTATTCCTATTACAAGAAATGTAAACAGCCCTTGAATTAGAAAAAAGCATGACAGGACCTCTTAAATATGAGATCTGGGGTCAAAAAGACCTCAGATCTCATATTTATACTTAAATGCAATTAAAAAAAAATTTGGCATTTAAAATTTTTGTTTTTTAAAAATTGGCCCTTTAAGAGCTGTGGGCAGAAGTGATGTTTTGACGTCGCTTCCGCCCTGCAATGATATGGAGATGGGTGGGGCCATCTTCCCCTCACACGTCTCCATACCAAAGATGGGGAAACATCACATCACCTCTGCCGCTGCCGACGGCTCCGGTAAGCGGCGGAGGGCACCGGAGAGCAGTGGGAGGGGGGGCCCCTCTCCCGCCGTCGATAAAAGTGATCTTGCGGTGAATCCACCGCAGAGACCACTTTTATCGGAAACCGGACCGCTGGCTGAAGAAGAGGATACCAGGGTTATGGCAGCTAGCTGCTGCCATAACAACGATATCCCCCTTCAAAGTAAGGACGTATATCGTCGTGCGGCGGTCCGGAAGTGGTTAAAGTGTTACTGAACTCACAATAGTAAAATCAGTCTGTATATGCAGCATGTTATACTCACTGTGGAACTTAAGGGGTTAATCCTCTGCATTGTGTAAAAAGGCTGTTTGATCCTGTATGCACAGATCCTCCCCCTCCTGCACTGTCTATCTGGGGAAGGCCAGCTAATACAGGCAGGGTAGCCAACCTGCACATGCTCAGTTGTGTCTTTTATGCTGGAGAGAACATTTACTTGTTCTCAGAGCTAGCCAGGTCACATGATATTGACATCACACATGTGGGCGTATATACAGGCTGTAGTGGAAATCTCCTCCTACCTGAACTCTCAGCACTGGAGAAACTGTGCAGTTTATCATGTAACCATGGTATACAGATCATCCAAAAAGGTATTTAGTGGCAGTATTTTAATGTAAAAAGAAGGTTTTTAAGCTGTGGGCACTGTGGGGGGGGGGGGGGCAGATTAACTATGTTCATATTATTTGGTTTAGTAACACTTTGACCACTTCAATACCAGGCACTTAGAAACCTTCCCGCCCAGGCCAATTTTCAGCTTTCAGCGCTGTTGCAATTTGAATGACAATTGCGCAGTCATGCTACACTGTACTCAAACAAATTTTTTATCGTTTTGTTCCCACAAATAGAGCTTTCTTTTGGTGGTATTTGATCACCTCTGCGGTTTTTATTTTTTGCGCAACAAATAAAAAAAGACAGAAAATTTCGAAAAAAAACAAGTTTTTCTTTGTTTCTGTTAAAATTTTTTGTAAATAAGTACGTTTTCTCCTTCAATGACGGGCACTGATACGGCTGCACTGACGGGCACTGATACGGCGGCACTGCTGGGCACCGATGAGGTGGCACCAATGAGGTGGCACTGATAAGGTGGCACTGACGGGCACTGATGATGGGCACTGATAGGCGGCACTGATGGGCACAGATAGGTGGCACTGATGGGCACTGATAGGTGGCACTGGTATGCGGCACTGATGGGCACTCATAGGTGGCACAGATGGGCACTCATAGGCGACACTGATGGGCACTCGTAGGTGGCATTGATTGGTACATATGGGTGGCACTGATGTGTACTTATGGGTGGCACTGATGTGTGCAACTGATGGGCACTGATAGGTGGGCACTGATGGGCACTTATGGGCACAGATGGGCACTGACAGGTGGCACAGATGGGCAATGACAGGTGGCACTGATGGGCAATGACAGGTGGCACTGATAAAACATATTGGGGGCATTTCTGGGCAGATCTGTAACATAATGGTGCCAATCAGTGGCCATTTGTGGGCACTGATTGGCACAGATTGGGCACATTGGGCACATGTGGATGGCCATGGGGTACATACCTAGCCATCCACATGTTGCCCTTTCCCTGGTGGTCCTAGTGGCGAATACATATCGGCCTAAACTGAGAAAAAAAATGTTTTTTTTTAATATATTTTTGGGGGATATTTATTATAGCAAAAAGTAAAAAATATTGTGTTTTTTTCAAAATTGTTGCTCTTTTTTTGTTTATAGCGCAAAAAATGAAACCTGCAGAGGTGATAAAATACCACCAAAAGAAAGCTCTATTTGTGGGAAAAAAAGGACGTCAATTTTGTTTGGGTGTAACGTTGCACAGCCGCGCAATTGTCAGTTAAAGCGACGCAATGCCGAATTGCAAAAAGTGCTCTGGTCAGGAAGGGGGTAAAATCTTCCGGAGCTGAAGCAGTTAAGGGCCAGTTCACATCACATGTAGTCCAGTGCATTTTTTTCTGCATCAAAAACACATGGAAAGTAGATTATATGGTTTCCAATGGCATAATTCACACCAGTGCAGTCAGTTCCAGGGTGTTCCAGCTCCAGAAAAAAAAAGTAGAACGTGTTGCATTTTTCCTGCACTAGACTGTACTGGAATGCAGTAAAATGAATCAAAAACTCACAGGAATGCACTGGAACACATCAAAAACACTTCAGTACAGTGAAAAAAACAGGGAAAAAGAAGAAAAATGTATCTGGATGTATCTGAAAACGCACCAAAAACACACCGGAACAAGTCAAAAACACACATACAGAAACACATTTGGAATGGATCTGAGGTGTGTTTTTGTGGTGTGAACCAGCCCTTAAAGCCAAAGGGTAGTTACACCAAGTATTGATTCGCTTAAGATTAAGATTTTTACTTCTGCTCACTTTGCATTTGGTAAATTGATAAAAATAAACATTTAAAAAATATATATATATTTAAAAGCATTCTTCCTTTAAAGCTTTTTCTCATACCTGCCTAAAACTTTTGCACTGTATATCAGTTTGGCTTTTTTTTACATTTCTGCCCATAAAGACCTTTCTTTGCCATGTTTAATCTCAACTATATGGCTTATTCCTCTCCTTCCTCCTTCAGCTCAGTAAGCATTATGGACAGGAAACAGGAGCTCTGAAAAATCACTTACTCCTGTGACATTTCTTATTGCCATTGGTGGATTAAAGCAAGAGACTGACATAATCATGCAGCTCAGGAGAGACAACAATGTTGATAATTGCATAAGTGCCTTACAGCATTGTTACCCGAATGCTGGTTGGGGACCTTCTGCGCTTTTACTGACAGAATTAACATTTTATGATTTTCATTACAGAACTGGACAAGGCCATAGTCACTTAACTACTTATAGTTGAAGAGCTTTCTATTTTAGATGCACAAAGTTTACACTTTGGATGTACTATATATACAATATCAATTCTGCATTTTGACTTATTGTGCCAGCTATGTATTTCATATTTATGTCAACAATATTTAGAAAAATATATATTTTTTTTTTTACAATTTCATGAAAGACATAATTACACACCATACCTAAAAAGGGATGTTGTCATCACTTGTAGTACCACAATTATGTGAACAACCACATTATTGTAGTACTTTGAGTGATAACACAATCCCATTTTATGACTTTTATGGAATTGTAAATAACAATGTTATTTTTTCTAATTATAGTTGACATTTATATGAAAAAAAGTGTGGCACCTGAAAATTCACCTCCACACATATCCAGCAAAATATCTTCTGAGATGTGGTATCTAGATAACAGAAGAAAATAAGAGTAAAGAACCTTTTGTATCACCACCCACTCCCTTTAGAATGTAAGCTCTATGAGCAGGGCCCTCCTGTCCCTTCTGTATTGAACTGTACTGTAATTGTGCTGTCCCCCCTCTACATTGTAAAGCGCTGCGTAAACTATTGGCGCTATATAAATCATGTATAATAATACTAATAATGTGTTGTCATTTGTCACACCTCTTCAACCTGAAGCTTCAGACACTGATCAGCAAGTACCTTCTAATACGGCTGTGGTCAAAAGTTTTGAGAATGACACAAATATTAATTTTCACAAAGTCTGCTGCTTCAGTTTTTATAATGACAATTTGCATATACTCCAGAATGTTATGAAGAGTTTTAAGATGAATTGCAATTATTGCCAAGTCCCTCTTTGCCATGAAAATTAACTTAATCCCATGAAAAACACTTCCACTGCATTTGTGAAGAAGGTTTTAGGGTGCCAAAGAAAGTCCAGCAAGCACCAGGACCATCTCCTACAGTTGATTCAGCTGCAGGATCAGGGCACCACCAGTGCAGAGCTTGCTCGGGAATGGCAGCAGTCAGTTGTGAGTACGTCTGCAAGCACAGTGAGAAAAAGACTTTTGGAAGATGGCCTTGTGTCAAGAAGGGCAGCAAAGAAGCCACTTCTTTCCAGGAAAAACATCAGGAACAGATGGATATTGTGCAAAAGGTACAGGGATTAGACTGCTGAGGACTGGGGTGAAGTCATTTTCTCTGATATATCCCCTTTCCGATTGTTTGGGGGCATCCGGAAAAAACCTTGTCCGGAGAAGAAAGGGTGAGCGCTACCATCAGTCCTGTGTCATACCAATAGTAAAGCATCCTGAGTCCATTCATGTGTGAGGTTGCTTCTCAGCCAAGGGAGTGGGTTCACTCACAATTTTGCCTAAGAATATAGCCATGAATAAAGGGTACAAAAACACCCGAGAGCAACTCCCCCCAACCATCCAAGAACAGTTTTGTGAGGAACAATGCCATTTCTAGCATGATGAAGCACATTGCCATAAGGCAAAAGTGATAACTAAGTGGCTTGGGGAACAAAATATCAACATTCTTGGTCCATGGCCAGGAAACTCCCCAGACCTTAATTTCATTAAGAACTTGTGGTCAATTCTCAAGAGACAGGTGAACAAAAAAACCCCCCACAAATTCTGATAAACTCCAAGCACTGATTATGCAAGAATGGGCTGCCATGAGTCAGGAATCAGGATGTTGCCCAGAAGTTCATTGACAGCATGCCAGGGCAAATTGCAGAGGTCTTGAAAAAGAAGGGTCAGCTTTGTAAATATCGACTCTTTGCATAAACTTAATGTCATTGTCAATAAAAGCCTTTGACACTTATGAAATGCTTGTAATTATACTTCAGTATACCATAGTAACAGCTGAGAAAAAGATCTAAAAACACTCAGGCAGCAGACTTTGTGAAAAATAATATTTGTGTCATTCTCAAAACTTTTGGCCATGGCTGTACATACAACAACAATGTGTGCTTATAAAGGACTATAGCCATACAGCAGTTTCAAGGAAAAAAATCTTTATCCTTATAACTATTTTCCATTTAAAAATTTCCCCAACCCATTACAGGAAGGAACAAACAAAATAAGTGAGAACTGACTGTCTAGGGAAAATTGATATAGTGCACTGTGTAAAAAATAAAGACATTTCAGTTGTCACGGATGTGTGCCTGAGCAAAGGATGGAGGAGAAGTGACACAGTAGATATATCACCTTGCACCTTGTTGAAGTGTATTCAAGTAATGAAAACATGTTGCACACAGAGTTTGATTCATTGGAAGGGAGTGAAAAAAGAGGAAGGTTGGCATATATAATTAATCTGGTATACAGTAGAACAATGGACGCATATCCAAGAATAAAAGATGTATAAGAGATGCTGTAAATGTGGATCATAGGGGCATAAAATAAAATACAATTTTGCATTTTCATTTTTCAGTTTATTTTTTTCTTTATCATGTAATCACTGATTGAACCACTGAGCTAGATCTAGCATAAGAACTAAAAGGAAAAGGGGACCAATGAAATGGGTCTTAGGATGTTTTCCAACTCAAGTAAGAAGCAGTTCCCCTTTCTATTGGTGATTTACTGTGAGAACACACAGTCATTTGTAACTATGTACAGTACATAAATCAGGCAAAGATATATACTGTAAGTATCTTTAACAGGAATGCATGGCCATTTTAGGCAATATAGGCATATCGACCAATTTAAAAAGTCACTAATCAGTTTTAAAAAGTTGATGTGCATAAAAAATGTAATAGAACTAGCAAAAAAATGAACATGCTTTGTGAAATAATCAAAAGTAAATATATTTTACATTTTATGAAGAGGAACAATATTTTTGAGCATTCTCTGACCTCGTACTCATACGTAGGCATGGAGGATTGTTCAATATGAATTAGTCTGCCCACATTGTTGAAATATTTCACTCTACATGGATGTGTAAAGATCAAGACATTTTTTTTTAAGAACCTAAATGTATAGGAGAACATTTACCCAGTAAAACTGGAGAATGTTTGTAAGTCTGCATGTCCATTGGTGAAACCTGCATGGGAAAGAACTGATTGGTCAGGATTGATTTTCATAGCCAATTACTATTGCTTCCCCCACCCCATCCCACAGTGGACAAAGAACCAGCACTTGCACCATTCCCTCTCATTTCTTCACAGAGACCCAGTTCACCATGGTCAGGGGTGGGTAGTGGGGTCCCCCAGGGTTCTGTGCTGGGACCAATCTTGTTTAATTTGTTCATAAACGACCTGGAGAATGCGGTAAACAGTTAAATCTCTGTATTTGTGGACGATACTAAGCTAAGCAGGGCAATAACTTCTCCGCTGGATGTGGAAACCTTGCAAAAAGATCTGAACAAATTAATGGGGTGGGCAACTACATGGCAAATGAGGTTCAATGTAGAAAAATGTAAAATAATCCATTTGGGTGGCAAAAATATGAATGCAATTTATACACTGGGGGAGAACCTCTGGGGGAATCTAGGATGGAAAAGGACCTGGGGGTCCTAGTAGATGATAGGCTCAGCAATGGCATGCAATGCCAAGCTGCTGCTAACAAAGCAAACAGAATATTGGCATGCATTAAAAAGGGGATTAATTCCAGAGATAAAATGATAATTCTCCCGCTCTGCAAGACTCTGGTCCGGCCTCACCTGGAGTATGCTGTCCAGTTCTGGGCACAACTCCTCAGGAAGGATGTACTGGAAATGGAGCGAGTACAGAGAAGGGCAACAAAGCTAATAAAGGGTCTGGAGGATATTAGTTATGAGGAAAGGTTGCGAGCACTGAACTTATTCTCTCTGGAGAAGAGACGCTTGAAAGGGGATATGATTTCAATATACAAATACCATACTGGTGACCCCACAAGAGGGATAAAACATTTTCACAGAAGGGAGTTTAACAAGACTCATGGCCACTCATTAAAATTAGAAGAAAAGAGGTTTAACCTTAAACTACGTAGAGGGTTCTTTACTGTAAGAGCGGCAAGGATGTGAAATTTCCTTCCACAGGCGGTGGTTTCAGTGGGGAGCATCGATAGTTTCAAGAAACTATTTGATAAGCACCTGAACGACCACAACATACAGGGATATACAATGTAATACTGACATATAATCGCACACATAGGTTGGACTCGATGGACTTGTGCCTTTTTTTTAACCTCACCTACTATGTAACTATGTAACCATTGTGGGCTAGCGTGGCATATTTGTATGACAATTAATAATGAGAATGACAATGAGTGGCCAGAAAGCAAATGTTCCTCTGATGTTTATAAATAGGCCCCTTCATATCATTATGTCCACTTTAAAATGTGCCCTGGACTTTTTCCAGTATTTTCTTCAATATTGCCATTTTAATGTCAGAATCAGCTATAAGAAACCATAGTGTTCTATTATACAAGAATGTTATCAACATTTATTTTTAATAAATATATAAAATAAGGTAACACGTGCTCTAGGGCAGTGATTCTCAACCCTGTCCTCAAGTACCCCCAACAGGCTATGTTTTGGGAATTTCTCTTAGATAAAATAGCTGTCCACCAGGCCATTGACTCTATTTAAAGCACCTGCGCAAGATAAAGGAAATAAAGGAAAACCTGCAAACATGGCCTGTTGGGGGTACTTGAGGACAGGGTTGAGAACCACTGCTCTAGGGCAATGTTTACCAACCCCATTTCTCATTCCAGGCCATGTTTTGGGAATGTCCCTTAGATAAAATAGCTGTCAAAAATCTCAAGCCAGTGACATTGATTTAAAAGGTTTTAATTCATTAAATAAAAGTTGACCATTGTAAGCACCCCTGTCAATGTTAAATGGTTTGTTTCAACCCTCTAATGTTTGCTACACAGCTTGGAAGAAGGGAGAGGAACTAATGCAAGATAATATGCGTTTTCGAGGCAAATAAACCCCCAAAAACAAAGAACAAAATAGGATATTTGTATTCTTTCAGATTTGCACTCTATATTTTGTATGTCAGAAAAGGAAAAGTGTAAGATAAAATTCATATCTAGATTATAATCTGCAGGAGAAGCTAGCAGAAAACATATTACCTTTTATCTCTAAACATTAGGGTCAAGTTGTGATTATGTGCCCTGAAGGTTTTAACAATATATATTTCATCTGTCTGTCTCAGGACAGGATATTGTTTTTTGAAATATCAGGTCTTACTATCAGTCTTTTTTCTAAAATTAATGATACAATGACATTACAATATTAACCCTAAGAAAAGTCTCTATAAACCATAGAGAGATCATAAATCTAGAAAATAAAATATTGTAACCTCAGATAGCAATGTGATTCTTTTTTTTTTGTCAATTATTTTCAGTTTAGAAAAAGGTGATACTAAAGTTCCCTTTTCCTGTCAGATTATGCCATTTGTTCCAAAGTATTTGTTACTTGCTCAATGCTAAAAACGATTAACATTTCTGAATGCAACCACAACACAAATTGACTTCTTCAGGAAATCAGACAGCCTTGTCTACATTTTGGATAGTGAGAGTTTCTCTAATACTGGTCCAACCCATCAAAGCTAAAACAGCCATGCCAGGGATATAACAGGCCCAATCCTCAGGAAATTCCTTGTATCCTAAGCTCCTCACAGCCCCAGGGCTACATATTGAAGAACTGTAAAAATCTCCTTATTTTTACCAGAATGAAGTTTGAATGCTAAAGGTGTCTTTGGGGCCGTGCAAGTTATGCATCTAATTTAGGGATGAGCTCGATGTTTGGGTCGAACTTAAGTTGCCTGCATGATTTGGCCAATCACAGCGTGCTCTGCTTAGCGACCCATAATTGGCCAAAGGCAGGGTGCCTTTATCCAGATAGCATTCCTGCGGGCCCGCCAAACACACAGGAAGAAGAGGAGGAGGAGGAGAATTGTGTCAGCATGGATGTAGAGGATAACACTCAGCAGCAGTCTTCAAGGGATGGTTTTCAGTCCTCAGAAACCCAAGCTGTTGTACATGGCTGGGGGAGGTAGTTACAGATCATGTGATCCTTAGTGACCCAGAGGACTCAGAATTGAATGCCTCTGCATACTTACGCTGCATGGCCTGCTTGATTCTGCAAAGCCTGCGAAAGGACCCTAGGATTCATGGTATCAAGGAGAGGGATCATTACTGGCTGGCAACCCTTCTTGATCCAAGTTACAAGGGTAAGGTTGCAGAACTCATCCTGCCTTTGCAGAAGGAGCAAAGGATGAAACATCTTCAGGAGGCTTTGAAGAAAGGTTTGTGCAACGCATTTCCAGACCCTGGGAGGTTACCATTTCCTGGTGCTGGACAACGTGTTGCTGATACTTAGTTCAGTCAGAGGAAAAGCAGTGGAGAAGGTGGCTGTCTGACTGATGCCTTTAAACAATTTTTCAGTCCTCAGCGCCAAGGTCTGATCGGTTCAAGCAACCATCACCAGCGTCTGCATTATATGGTGCAGGAATATCTAGGGGCAAGAGCAGACTTGGGGACCTTTCCAACAGAGCATCCACTGGGTTACTTTGTCTTCAGGATGGACCACTGGCCAGAACTTGCTTAATATGCAATTGAGCTACTGGCCTGTCCTGCATCCAGCGTGCTTTCTGAATGCACATTCAGTGCTGCTGGAGGGTTTGTAATGGATCACAGGGTGCGCCTGTCCACTCACTCCATTGATATGCTCACATTCACAAATATGAATCAGTCTTGGATCAGCAGCTATCAAGCACCTGATGCTGATGTAACTGATTGAATTTGCTATGGATCTGGAATCCCTTGATGACTGCGATTTCTGATTAGGGATGAGCCGAACAGCACCACCCCACCACTCCCCCGGTTCGCACCAGAACTTGCGAAAATTTCTACGAACACGTGAACACCATTAAAGCCTATGGGACACGAATATGACAAATCAAAAGTGCTCATTTTAAAGGCTTATATGCAAGTTATTGCCATAAAAAGTGTTTGGGGACCCGGGTCCTGCCCCAGGGGACATGTATCAATGCAAAAAAAAGTTTTAAAAACTGCCATTTTTTCCGGAGCAGTGATTTTAATAATGCTTAAAGTGAAACAGTAAAAATGAAATATTCCTTTAAATATAATACCTGGGTAATCTCCTTAGTATGCCTGTAACGTAGCACATTTTTCCCATGTTTAGAACAATACCACAGAAAACTGACATTTCTAAAGGAAAAAATGTCATTTAAAACTACTCGCAGCTGTAATGTATTGTTGGGTCCCGGCAATGTAGATATAAATCATTGAAAAAAATGGCATGGGTCCCTCCCCCCAGTCCATTACCAGGCCCTTTGGGTCTGGTATGGATATTAAAGGGAACCCTGCACCCAAATTTTAAAAAAAAATTGCGTGGGGGTCCCCCCCAAAATCCATACTAGGCCCTTAAGGTCTGGTATGGATATTAAGAAGAACCCTGAGCCAAAAATTTAAAAAAATTATATGGGGTCCCCCCAAATCCATACCAGGCCCTTTAGGTCTGGTATGGATTTTAAGGGGAACCCCGAGCCAAAATAAAAAAAATTGCTTAGGGGTCCCCCAAAATCCATATCAGACCCTTATCCAAGCACACAACCTGGCAGGCTGCAGGAAAAGGGGGGAGAAGAGAGCCCCCCTCCTGAACTGTACCAGGTCACGTGCCCTCAACATGGGGAGGATGCTTTGGGGTTGCCCCAAAACATGTTGTCCCAATGTTGATGGGGACAAGGGCATCATCCCCACAACCCTTGCCCGGTGGTTGTGGGGGTCTGAAGATGAGGGGCTTATCGGAATCTGGAAGCCCCCTTTGACAAAGGGAAAACCCAGATCCCGCCCCCCCATGTGAATGGGTATCGGGTACATTGTACCCCTACACATTCACCAACAAAAAGTGTCAAAATGTTAAAAATTACAGTAGAAAATTTGGGACAAGTCCTTTATTAAAAAAAACTGCCCCGCGATGTCCGTTCATCTTTAATCACAGCGTCCGAAGACCCGATAAAATTGGAAATAACTCTGCCTCCATTGGAGGCTCCTGCTGGCTGAGGGTGGGCCACCCTGGGATGTAAATGGGTGACCCCACCCCCTCTGATGTCATGTGGCATCAGAGGGGGCAGGGAACCCGTTTACGTCACCGTGACTAACAGCGTTCCACGACTTTTGAATTTGCTGCAAACGCCGCATATTGTTCACTCACTTACGTTCAACTCAAACATCGAGCTCATACCTAATGCTGACTATCCTATTCCTCCTCAATCTCGATAATGCTGGTTTTCTCCACCACCTCCACCACCACCCAAGGCCCAATTTTTCTGCCCCTGTGTAACAGGGGCATGTAATTACATTTTTTGATCTAATATTTCACATCAGGACCCATTCCTGCACCCAACAAGAGTATCTGTGAGGGGTTACAGTGTTGTGGCACTACCACCACCACCACCCAAGGCCCAATTGTTCTGCCCCTGTTTAACAGGGGCATATAATTACAATTTTTGATCTAATATTTCACAGCAGGGCCCGTTCCTGCGCCCAACAAGAGTAACTGTGAGGGCTTACAGTGTTCTGGTACCACCAACACCTAAGGCTCAATTTTCTGCATAGTATATAGGGCAGGCCGAATAGTATATATACTGCTGTTCAGAGTACATAGTGCCTGGGGGACCCCCACGCCACTTTTAAAAAAAATGTTGGTGCGGGATTCCCCAGACCTTAAGGGCCTGCTATGGATTTTGGGGGGACACCCACACAATTTTTGGGGGTACTTTTGGTATTTTTATCTATATTGCCAGGATCCGACAATACATTACAGTCGCGAGCAGTTTTAAATGACATTTTTTCCTTTAGAAAAAATGTTACTGTTATAAACATGGGGAAGATGCGCTACTTTACAGGCATACTAAGGACAACCCCCCAGGCACGATATTTAAAGGAATATTTCACTTTTATTGTTTTACTGTAAACGTTATTAAAATCACTGCTCCTGAAAAAAATGGCAGTTTTTAAACTTTATTTGCATTTATACATGTCCCCTGGCGTAGGACCCAGGTCCCCAAACTTTTTTTATGGCAATGACATGCATATAAGCTTTTAAAATTAGCACTTTTGATTTTTCACCTTCGCGTACCATAGACTTTACCGGTGTTCGCACAAATTTTTTGCCTGTTCGCATGTTCTGCTGCAAACCGAACCGGGGGGGGGAATGTTCAGCTCATCCCTAATCTAATCTAACCATCTCCCTACTGGTTGGGTAAAGCTGGCTATACACTAGCAGGATTTCCTTGGAAACTTTTGTTCATGTTTCTAAATATTAGTGGGGTCAAACGATGCTTGTTTTCAACCACACTGTTAAGAAAATTTAAAGGGGCAGGATTGACATTTTTTCTCAAACAAATGAATTTCTAATGGTCTATGTGGTTTTTTGTTTGGTAAAGTCCATTTGTTCCAAAACTAAATGTTGAAAGGAAATTAAATTAACTACTTTGAAATGATATTCATAAAGTGTCTAATGTACTGAAAATTTGTGAGTTTTGTGTAAAATTTAGAAAATCTACTGGTACATAGCCAGCTTAAGAATTTGTCTAAAGAGGGTATCTCTATGTGAAATGAAGGTGTATTTCCAACCACTACTTGAATGGTTACTACAGGGATATAAGGGTCTATTTATCACATGTTTTCATTAAAGTTTCACACATATTTTGATCCAAAAACGTGAGAATCTTGAGTGAAAGTTATACTAATCTTGGGTAAAAGTTGCTTGAAATCTGGGTGAAAACATTGATTAATAACTCCTATAGAATACGCTTTACAACCCGGCAAGATCTGTTGACTAAGTCAGAGGAGAGAAAGTAACAGGTAGAAGGGTGAACCATTTGAGGATGGTCAAATGTTACACCTTCCCATTGATAGATTCTCATATCTATGGTAAGCTTCAGTAAAAAAAGGCTTTCACTATGGGAGCACCACAGTTAATAAGAATGCTTGGAGCTGTGGAGAAGAGGAGAAGCTGACAATTTGGTTTGCAGTAATGTAAACTGCTGGAAGGTGCCATTAAAGCAAAGTTTTGCAGGAGCAGAGTTTCACATCACAAAACTTTTATTGCATTGGAACCTAGTTACAGTTGTAAGCCTTATTCTCGGAGCAGGTGCGGAACTTACATAGTTAATAGTCTCCCTGCTTATAGATATATTTTGATGTTTTATAAACTATCTATAGCAAAAGCTTCATAAATACAGAGCAAGTTTACTGTTCTCAAATGACTTTCACCACCAAAAGGAGCCTTTGTAAAAAAAATGAAAGCCTTCTAGCAGTATCAATTAGGTGCTTTTATTAAATTGAAAACACCATTTCTGATCTATGAGAGGATGCTGGACACCTACAACCACCCTACATTTATTCCCATCTACTCCTTCTACTTGGTAAGTTCCATGGAATTGTGATCCCTCCTTTGGTTGTCCCACTCATACTTTCACCCCCTTGAGTTTCTTAGAATATTTAAAAAGTTTCGCCCACTCGGTAACAGAAACTTCAGACTGTCAAAAGAAATAGAGGACTGTTGGTGTGACTATGCTTTATTACTTAAACATTAGGAACCCTCAAAAATGCTTCCTCCAGTCTGTATGTTTGACAGGCAATTGTTAATTACCAGCAGAAGTCATTGCTCTGCCATGCTGCTCCTTTTTAGTTATTTGAGCTTTTAATTCTCAGGAGACATGGCATAACCGACTTGGAGCCTGGAGGGCATAAATTTAGGTAGCCGAGTTAGAATCACTGATCTACTTTCAGAATTTTGGTCCATGCTTTTCATTCTTTGCTGTGATAGTTGATCAATATCTAAACCCTGTCACCTTAATGCCAAACAGCAATCTTGAAGAAGGCAGATGTTTTATCCCGTTTGACAGGTTGATGGGAAGTGATGAAGGGGAAAGGGGTTTTTAGTTGGCAGTTATTACACAAACCTATGTTCCTGTGAGACACATGTCTGTCTAGAGAACAGGACCAGGCTGTGGTTCAAAAGAGAGCAGTTCACATTATGATGGGGAAGAAGCACTGAACTGCACTGTACAAAATCTGAAGGAACATACTGTTGTGGGTGCAAAGCACTTCCACTGATTATACTGTTAGGAAAGTGTCAAATTAGACTGGTAGATTGTAATATTGATAGTCAGAATACTGTCAGGAATTCTGCAAAAAAAAACAAAATACAAGCTGCAAGATTTTCTAGTAAACCATATACTAAATTAGCACTAATTCAAGGAATACTCTAATGCCCCGTACACACGGTCGGATTTTCCGATGGACAATGTCCGATTGGAGCGTGTTGTCAGAAATTCCGACCGTGTGTGGGCTCCATCGGACATTTTCCATCAGATTTTCCGACACACAAAGTTGGAGAGCAGGAGATAAAACAAAATCCGATCGCGTCAATTCCGACCGTGTGTGGCCTGTTCCGACGCACAAAGTGCCACGCATGCTCAGAAGAAATTCCGACACGGGACAACTCGTTCTGGTAAACTTAGCGTTCGCAATGGATACAGCACTTTCGTCATGCTGCAATGTTCAAAATGGTTTAATACAGCGCACTCTCTTCTTCTTTATAATGTGACAAGAATTAAGTATTTTTGCTGCTCATATTCACACACACTTCTCACAAACTTATTTCGTTACTATTTATCGGGATTCCCTCAATATATTTTGATTTCTCACATCTGACAACATATTTTTGTATAATTTTTTTTTTTTTTTGGCATTAATGTAGAATCTTTTTTTGTGTTTCTCTTTTTTTTTTTGTGGTGATTTTGATTTGTACTCCCGAAAATGTTTGTGTGTTTTTTGTGACAAGTTCCCACAACACCATTGATATGTTGTTCTATTTAATCTGTAGGAGATTGTTTGGTGTTGTTGTCCCTTGTTAATTTCACATTGTACTTTAGAAATGTACCTGAATCCTCACCAACAAACTGTCTTTTTTGGATGAAAACACACACAGGAGAGTAGAATTTCCCCAAAAAAATGTATTAAGGGGTCACAACTAAACAAAGAGGGAGGCAACGCTGGAGAAACTGCAGAAATTGGCGAAGCCTTGGACCCCCACAGCAGACATCAATTATTTAAAAGCAAAATTGGTGGCCTGAGGAGTCCATATCTAAGGGAGTGCAGTCTGGTCCAGAAGTCCCAGAGATCCAGAAAGCAGCAGATGACATCTGTGTTCCCAGGCTGTGGTCATACGAGAGACTGCATCTTCTGTCAGATCAGACTGAACCCAGGGTCATCACTCTTTGGTCTTCCTTCCACGCTTCCTTACAGGCTTTGGCTGTGGTGGTGGAGTTGTGGCAGCAGGAGGAGGAGGAGGAGGAGGATCGTCCATCTCAATGACATCCGTCTTGGGTGTCAGTTCCCCACTCTCCACCTTACGTAGCACTTTATAAAGCAGGTCCTCACAGAGCCTGCGTTGGCCCTCCTGCATGCCCTGCAATTTTGTGGCAGCCATTCAGGCAAAGGCCTCTTCAGGACTGGGGAAGGCTCTGAGGGACGCAGAAGCCTCCTGGATCAGCCTGTATGCTGAATCCTGCACAGGACTGGGAGTGGCCTTCCTGGCCCTTTTGTATGGCAGGCAGAGGGGAGGGACCTGAGACTCAGTCAGGCTGCGACTTGTCCCAGGCTTCTCTTGGCTGACACTTAGCCCCGCCTCCTCCTGGCTGCCACTAATCCCCGCCTCCTCCTGACTGCCACATTCCACAGCCTCCTCCTGGCTGAGGTCTTCCTATGTATGGAAAAGGGACATAGTTTTAGTATTGTTTTCATCAATCACACACAATTTTCACCTCCTGACTGTTGCAAATTGAATGTTAACAATTATAACAGACTATCCTTCTGAGCTCAGCATTTTGCATTCTTGTCCCAATTTTGGGTGCCCACTACTGTCTATTGATATGTAAAACACTTTTTTTAATCAGCAATTAATGATCAATAATAACATCTAGTAAACATAATTTCTTTATTGCCCAGAAATCTGTAGAGGAATGCTATACCTGACTCCAGCTGGGCTCCTCCACTTCTTCCTGGCTGGAAGGCCCAGGTTGGACATCAGAAGCCTCAGCTGGTATGGAAGGAAGCGTGGAAGGAAGAGTAGAGAGGGATTCCCTGACTTCAGTGTGGTCTGACAGAAATCGCAGTCTCTCATAGTACCAGAGCCTGGGGACATAATGTCATCTGCTGCAGCTCCGGATCTCTGGGAATCTGTGACCTTCTTGCGCTCCCTAAGATAAGTGCTCCTCAGGCCACCAATTTTGGTTTTTAAATAAGGGATGGTTGCTGTGGGGACCACCGGCTTCACCAACTCCAGCAGTTTCTCCAGTGCTGCCTGCCTCTTCTGTTTGTGGTTATAGTGGGGGTGTCTCACTTGCCACAGATAGGGCAGCTCTCTGTACTTGTCAATAAACAGGGGCAGGAAATTGTGGTCATTGAAACCATCTATTTTCTCTGCAAGACACAACACAAGACAAACCCTAATGTCAGGCAAAACTCCCCTAATCTTGTTACAATATAGGCTTCCATTTTGAAGCAGTATAGGCCCAAGTTTAGATCCTACCTTCGTTATCAAGATCGGCGTCTCCGATGCTCCTTCCTCCGCTCACAGATCGTACGTAAGACGCGCGCGTGTTACGCTTTATACACACTGCGCATGCGTATAACTCCGCCCGCCCCTGACGTTCTTTCTAGTCTATTCCCCGCCCCTTTTCGTTCGGCGCAGTGGGGGAAGAGCACATGGCCGAGAGACAGCAGGAGCTTGCTAATTGTAGCAACGAGGAGGAGGAGGAGGAAAGGCCGGAGCCTGAAACGTCTGGATCCAGAAGGAGATTTAAGGACTCAAATATGTCCTTTGGGGAGATGTTGGAGATGGTGGACATCCTGAAGAGGGCCGACTATGACGGGAAGTATGGGCCTTACCCCAACCCCAATGTCCGAAAGGCCAAGATCATGGCGAAAGTGGTCAGGAGTCTGCACCGGAAATTCGGGGTACGACGATCAAAAGATCAGCTCAGGAAGCGGTGGTCGGACCTCAAATTACGAGAACATGAGCAGTACAGAAAGATCCGGAGAGTGCTGCAAAAAAGTAAGTAGTTGTGCTGTGTTCCTATTCTTTATGTTTCTTACGTTCGTGCTGCTCCATGTTCTTTTAGGAACTGTTGTACAGTTTAAAATGGCAACTTTCATGTTCATGGGCACATTATTCGTTCGGATCACACATTTTTATTTCGGACTATAAAATACCATTGTTTAGGCCATATGCATTTGGCCACCATTTTGAGGCCCTATACTTGGCTTCAAAGAATTGGGTTGTGTAGATGGCTTTGTTACTAGAATGAAATGCAAACTAGATTCTGTGTAAGGAGCGGACACTGAGCAGCTGTTTTCACATCTGGACACTGGAGCACTAGTGTGGGACACAAGAACACCATTTTGATCAGGGGGGCCACATAGGTGCTCCAGTGTATACTATAGGGGGGGCTACATCTGTGAAGCTTGTACTAAACAGGTAAAGTATTGCAGCTTGACAAAGGGCACTAAAAATGCAACATCTTGGAACTCTGCCAAAACAGACAATTGTACCTCACTTCCAAACAATGTTTCCTATTTATAGTTCTGGCATCAAATATATGTGTGCTAATTATACCATTTTGGTTTTACATAGGGGAGAAAAGACTCGGAGGACACCCCTCATCTGAGGAGACCAGAGCCCCCCCTCTGGAAGAAGGTGAAATCCCCCCAACACAATCTGAGCAGGAGGAAGAAGACGTGGTGGAAGTAGTCACCACAACAGGTGAGTGTCTGCAACCACAGGCTCAGATAAGAGATGGATGCCGGCATTTTTTTGAAACCTAATTTATTTTGGGTTTCCTCTCTTTTTAGGTGATCGTGAGGGTGTGGATCCAGATTCTTTCACATCCGAAAGTGCCCAGATCCTGATCGGGGAGATCATGGGGTGTAATTTACAATTGGAAATCATCAAGCAAAACATCAATGATGTTATTCCAAAATATAAAAACATCATTGATGTTTTGGGGCGAGTTTAAAGCCACTCCAAATCACTTTCTTCTTTTGTGTGCTACAATGTGCAAAATGTTTTTGTGATTTTTCCCAAAGCCAAATTTGGAGGATGCACACAGTGTGTCAACATGTGCTATCTGACATCACGGGAGCTCAATGGACGCGTTTTGGGGGTGCAACCCCTTCCTCAATAATAAAGTAGCGTGAGGAAGGGCTTTCTCCCCCAAAACACATCCCTTGATCCCCCCTGATGGCAGATAGCACATGTTGACATTGTGAAATTTGTGTGCATCTTCCAAATTTGGCTTTTCCAGGGGTGATTTCCCCCCATCTGAACGCTATATCAAACACAGTTCCTAAATACTCATGCCTGATATTGCCTTCAAGTTCTACCAAATGTGAACTTTGTAAGATCAAGATTTGTGTCTTTCTTGTGGGTTTTACACAGGCCTGTTTTCTATAAAATGGACATTTTGATTTTGGATAATGACACCACAAAAATTGTTATACAACAAACATGTCGGTTTGTCAGAAAAACCTTTGGTAAATGTACATGTGATTGTGCAGGTATTAAAAAGATTGTTCATCAAGAATGTGTGGATTATTGTCTCAACGCTACAACACTTTTGGGGTGATGTAATTGTTGTTTTATGAGAAAATGGGGGTAATTTCCTAAGGGCAAATCCTCTTTGCACTACAAGTGCAGTTTCAGTGCAGTTGCAAGTGCACTTGTAGTGAAAAGTGTCTTTACATTTAGTAAATAACAGCCAACAGTGCTTTGTAAGGTTACACAATCACAACATTTTCTGGACTCCACACATTTCTGTCAGGGTCAGCTCAAACAAACACAAGCAGTAAATGTCCACAAAGAAGAGCCTGGGGGGAGATGCCTGTCGAGAACTTCAAGTCCTGCAGGCTTCTCCCTGTGGCCAAATACCACAAGGTAGCGACCAACCTCTGCTCCGGAGTGCTGGCTTGCCTCATGCAGGTATCCTGCCTGCTGATATAGGGGGTCAGCGAAGCCAACAAACGGTGAAACACGGGGTCCGTCATCCGGAGAAAGTTCCTGAAATTATCAGGATTATTCTCACGGATCTCACGGAGCAAAGGCATATGACAGAACTGGTCACGCTGGAGCAACCAATTCTTGGTCCATGAACTCCTCCCCACCCTGTTCATGGACTGGACTTGTGTCAAGGTCAGGACCCCAACACCAAGCCCCCGCACAGCACGAACTCTACGAGGAGTACGCATACAAAACATGCCTAGAAAACGGTTGGCTGCTCAGAACGAAGTAACAGAACGCACTGAAGAACAGCAAGGCCTATGAAGAGTGACCTGAAAACCAGTAACGAACGAACAAGAATACAATGACTACCTAAAGTCACGCGGAACTTGCTGCATGCACTGAAGAGCAGATACAAACCCACAAGCACAAACTGAACAGCAGAAAACGATCTGAAAGCCACGAGTCTGAAAAAGCGCGAATCGTCTCTCACCAAACTTTTACTAACACGAGATTAGCAAAAGGAGCCCAAAGGGTGCCGTGCTTGGTTCTGAACCGGCCTTTTCTAGTCTCGTCGTACGTGGTGTACGTGACCGCGTGGTTGGCGATCGGAAATTCCGACAACTTTGTGCGACCGTGTGTAGGCAAAACAAGTTTGAGCCAACATCCGTCAGAAAAAATCCTAGGATTTTGTTGTCGGAATGTCCGAACAAAGTCCGACCGTGTGTACGCCCTATAAGTGTGATAATTTGTGAAGAAAAATAATTTGCTTATTATGGTTTTAAAAGTAGAACCTGCTAACAGTATAACACTGTAGGTGCGCAATGGACATTTCTTCTGAGACACCGGCAGTTGCAAAATGTTAGCAATCTGTTACACTACATAGTATTGGATAGAAGCTAAATAGATAGATAGATAGATAGATAGATAGATAGATAGATAGATAGATAGATAGATAGATAGATAGATAGATAGATAGATAGCCAATTTGGTTTTGAATAAATTGTTTGGAAAAAATTTTCCCAGATAACTGTTAGTGCTCATGCACACAATTGATTAGGGCTACACACTACCAAGATCAACATATTTCTGTGGTGGGTACAACAAGGTATTTCTGATCAGCCACAGAGAGGAAAGCCTGTACAAATCAATGAGAGACTGACACTGTCCATGACTTTTCACATGTAATTGTACATGAAACAATTACCTGCAGTTAGAGATGGATGGGCACCACAGGACGCAAACAGCTTGTGTCTAGGCAAAATGCTGCTTTCTGCATCCCACGCTTTGTGTTGTTAAGGTTTTTAAAATAACAAACATGGTATACTTACCTACTCTGTGCAATAGTTTTGCACAGAACAGCCCTGATCTCTCCTTTTTGGGTCCGCTGCTCTGGCTCCTCTCACCTGCTGAGTGCCCCTAATAGCAAGCCTCTTACTATGAGGGGCACTCAGTCAAGCTCACTCCCAAGCCACGCTCTGTGTGTCCATTCACACATGAGTGCAGCTTAGCCCCACTCCTCATTCTCTCTTTCTCCATCGCTGGCTGTGATTGACAGCAGCAGTGGCCAATGGCTCCAGCTGCTGTGTGAGCCAATGAGGAGTGAGAGACCCGGGAGAGCTGCTGCTCTAATGCACATTGTTGGATGGAGAACGGGCTCAGGTAAGTATAAGGGGAAGTTGGGGGAGGGGAGTTGCACCCAGAAGGTTTTTTACTTTAATGCATAGAATGCATTAGTGTAAAAAACCTTGAACCATTATAGCTACTTTAGGTAACAGCCACACTCTTCATCACAAGTGTCCTCACACAAACTTGTAGTGCTGAAAAGGAGAGGGGTGTGCCTGATCAGGACTATCAGATGATAGAGTGCTCTGGGCTGTGTGGTCTAACTCTGATGCCTAATGGAGTTATATTTAAACATACTATGCAACTGCTCCAGAAAGTGGGGACACGATTCAGATTAAAATGAGGTTGTTAGTACAATGTTTATCTGAATATCTTTTTTAATTGGGATTTTAAAAAAGCATTCCATCACAGGGGTATGGACATTACTATGCTCAAACATAAAATATATATTTTATGACAATGTCACATTATTACTAAGGATAAAGTTTCAGTTCACTGTAATGTGGGGTTCCCAGCAAACTTTATCTGTACATGGTTCTCAGAACTGCTGAGCTAAATGGGCAAATTGGGTCTGCATCAATCTCTGGCTGCTGGAAACATTTATTTATTTGTGGTATTATGGAGGGTCTGCTATGGAGTTGGGAGGGACCTTATCTCTTTTTTATTTTTATTTTTTTGGGGGGGGGTGGTCTTCCTTAAAATCCATAGCAGACCCTCATCAAGGATAAATGTCTGGTGAAGGAAATCCTGGCTGCTTTGTTTACAAACAGAATGAAGTGACTGGAAGATATCATTCCGCTGCAAATTAAATTGTATTTTTTATAGGGTATTTGAAAAGGGGATGTGGTGCTGCTTTAAATGATAGGTGCCTTATAAAAACCTCATATAGAAAACTGTACAGAAAATGCCATATTCAAATACACATGGTGTAGTACACTAAGTAAACAGTGACTCCAAGTAGGAGTAATTAGTGCAAATAGCATATAAAGTGACTGATGCTCCAGTTTTTATGTGATTAAAAAAAATATACAAAGTGACAATGGTTATACGTCCTTAATATAGTGCTCCAAAAATCATTCAAAGAATCATGTGTCCATAATATAAATCCTTAGTATAGTGCTGCTATGAAAACATTTGTTCCTGGTGTTTCAACAAGAAGGATTCCACAAATGGCATATGATGTGCCTGGTTTCTCCACTCGTGCCCCCCTCTTATTAGTTCACTCACCAGAAATCTCCCCCCTGAAAAGGGCAGCCAGCATTCACAGCACCACCTGGCTGTATATGGATATCCTGGAGCAACCCAAAGGTGACTCTCCTTGTCCTTACTTCCACTTCCCCAGCTGTCTCATACATGCATGGAAATATCAAAAAAAAAATTTCCATAGTGTAATTCTATAAACCCTGATTTATTAGAAAAGATAGTATTACACTTACACTTCCTGAAACCGGAAGTGATGCAACGACGCTGTAGGTCCGCGGAGCTACATCATCATTGCATCATTTCCGGTTTTGGGTCCATGGAGCACATCACGTCCCGGACTTCCTGCTTTTAAATGCTGTTTGACATTTAAACAAATATAAGTGTAATACTATATTTTCTAATAATAAAAGTGGGGAGAGCAACGAGGGTGGGACTTTACATTATGGTGTATGAGGTGATTCCGCACTATGGACACCTGTAATCCACGATTTATTAGAAAATATGAAAAAAGGGGGGGTTTAGGGACTTTACATGAAATTATGGCCTGGTAAGGCCACTTATTTCCATCCCTTGGGACTTTAAATGAAACCATGGCCTGGTAAGGTCATGTGTTTCCATCCCTGTACTAGTAAAAGTGGGGAGAGCAACGAGGGTGGGACTTTACATAAAGAGCATGAGAGCAAAAAGGTAGAATTAGTGCAAAAATGGGAACATTTAATGGGTTCATAAAGATATAACATGCAATTGATGATAATCTCTGTTACAATCAATAAGAGAAATTAACATTATACATAATAGCAATAGTGGTACATAATAATATGAACACAAGGGTATTCCACAAAACACCAGAATGGCAATAGTATAAAACCATTAAATAAAGAGTGTTGCCTTCGTGACAAATGGCCTCCGAATCCTGTAGGTACGAATAGTAGGTACTTGATAAGATAGTGAGAAACACGACTTTAGTAGCTCTACGCGTTTCGTGGCTTAGGTGCCACTCGTCAGGAGCAAGCGCATGTGATATCTAAAGTAAAAATTGAAAAAATTGAGTATAAGGGTAATCTGTTAATGGCGGACATGAAACAAGGTGGGGTAATAATAGAGACCCCACACAAGGTACATGCTTACGCACTGTGGTTCGTATGTTGGTGGCTAAAAGCAGGACACCGCCCGCCACTCGGGGACACCACCCCCCGGGAGCTGAGGTGGACAGATCGAAGGGGGCAACCCGCCAGGCACCATCCAAAACCGGCATGACCCCATGGGGGTTTAACTGGTTATTTCTTTTATCATTAATTTATTTTTTAACATTACCTTACCATCTTTTTTATCCATTTTTACTTGTTAGGTTTCCTACTGTTGGTTGTCTGAGTGGTCGGGCGTTGTCCCACTGGCTTGGGCTTCCTTCTACCTGGGTGCTGTGATGCACCTGGCGGCCCCTCCCCTATTTTGGAGGGGTGGGGGTGCCGCCACTGCGCGTCAGCGTCACGCAGCACACGTCGGACGTGCACGCCTTATTGACGCTGACACGCCCGATCAGGTGGATTCCACTCTCGCGCATCACATGGGCGGGTCCCCAGCGATGTTGGGCCGGGTGTCATGGTGCCACGATCGGCGGTGCCTCTCGCCCCTCCCTCTAGCATGTGCGGCGTTACGCTGGTGGGCGGCCGCCCTGGTGGCGCCTATAAAGGCGCTTCTTTGGCCGTGCTGGCTCCCGAGGCCTTCACTACACTGGATGTCACGCCTGCCAGGGGATTGCTATTCTCCTCTCCTTTTCACTTACTGCACCCAGGTATTCTCCACCTCCATTCACTGCTCCATCTTGGTTCACTCTCCATTTGGCACTTGGCCTTCTCTTCCTTTCTCTCCAGTTTCCACCTGCATTATCCTATGGGCTTCCCCCCCTTTTTTCTCACCATGCTATAATCCCCATCCCCTTCATCTCACTCCCCGTCTCTTCACTCACACACCCCAGTTCCCTCTCCTGGCTTTATTTTCACATTTTCATTTTATACACAGGTTTGTCTTGTGGGGTCATGCCGGTTTTGGATGGCGCCTGGTGGGTTGCCCCCTTTGATCTGTCCACCTCAGCTCCCGGGGGGTGGTGTCCCCGAGTGGCGGGCGGTGCCCTGCTTTTAGCCACCAACATACGAACCACAGTGCGTAAGCATGTCCATTGTGTGGGGTCTCTATTATTACCCCACCTTGTTTCATGTCCGCCATTAACAGATTACCCTTATACTCAATTTTTTCAATTCTACTTTAGATATCACACGTGCTTGCTCCTGATGAGTGGCACCTAAGCCACGAAACGCGTAGAGCTACTAAAGTCGTGTTTCTCACTATCTTATCAAGTACCTACTATTCGTACCTACAGGATTCGGAGGCCATTTGTCACGAAGGCAACACTCTTTATTTAATGGTTTTATACTATTGCCATTCTGGTGTTTTGTGGAATACCCTTGTGTTCATATTATTATGTACCACTATTGCTATTATGTATAATGTTAATTTCTCTTATTGATTGTAACAGAGATTATCATCAATTGCATGTTATATCTTTATGAACCCATTAAATGTTCCCATTTTTGCACTAATTCTACCTTTTTGCTCTCATGCTCTTTATGTAAAGTCCCACCCTCATTGCTCTCCCCACTTTTACTAGTACAGGGATGGAAACACATGACCTTACCAGGCCATGGTTTCATTTAAAGTCCCAAGGGATGGAAATAAGTGGCCTTACCAGGCCATAATTTCATGTAAAGTCCCTAAACCCCCCCTTTTTTCATATTTTCTAATAAATCGTGGATTACAAGTGTCCATAGTGCGGAATCACCTCATACACCATCATTTTTATGTAAATGTTTGATTTAGTACATCATACACTTCACGTGATGTTTTTCAGGCAGACTCGATTGGTCCACTCATTGTTCTCTATGGGGCAGCAGAGCCACTGACACCCGCCGGGCATCCGAAAAAATCAGCTAAAAACAGATGTATGGCGTTCGCCATCCAGACATGTAGTCCGTTTCCATCCAACTGCCCCATAGAGGAAAGCAGGCTGTATCCGTGTCTGCTCTGCATAGTGGAGTGGTCACGGACCTGTCATCTGCCGGCTCTGCAGGGGTCAGTGGACGGACGGATTCCACTTCATCTGAAAGGGGACTAAGGCATCCCCCAGACATTGTGTATATTAAATGTTGTAAAACAGTATTATGTAGTGCAGCTAACCTAAAAATCCCAATCCCCCAAGGAATAAAAACACAGCTTTAACCTCCCTGGCAGTATGATTATGTCAGATTTTTTAATCTGAAAGTGGTACGTTGTTTTGCATGGAAATTTGGCTTTTTATATTGTAGGCCTGTGATTCTTAGTAATGACACACTTAAATCTGTCCAAACAAGAGTCTAGTAGACATCCCGAGTATGATAAAGAAACACTAAATCATAAATTATAATATAATAAATAACTATAAATAATTATAACAAATAATATAATACGAATAATAAATGTTATTCAATAATGTAATCAAATGAAAAACACAGAAATTTGCTCAATTGCAGAATTGACTTTGTCGTCACTTTCAGTATCATGACGAATTTCCCCACTGATCACTATCGCTCAATTCTGCAAGTGATTCTAATTTACTATCGCTGCTTTCTAGCTGGTCTGAAACCACTTTTGACATAAAGAGATGCTTTTTGGTTGCCATGGACATTCTTAAGATTACAGGCAGAAAGAACAGCATATATAATATAAAAATGCAGGCAGAGCACTGGACAAAGCACTGAGGACAAAAGGGAGGTGAAATGATTTGATACAGTAATGTAATCTTACAGATTACAGTGTTATGTGTTTTTCATTTTTTGAACTTGCTGCCAGGCTCTGCCACCTATGCGTCGCAACGCTCGCAGGGAACGGAGCCCGGAACAGTAATTGATTGGGTGGATGATCAGGCAGAGTACACAGGGGGAGGACATCGCAGGATCCTGGGGGCAAGATAAGTACGCTGTACATGGATCCTGCGATGCAATCCCAAGCGTGGCTCGGGGTTACCGCTTTTGGTAGTGAAAATTCACCCCAAGCCCACTCGGGAATACCGCCAGGAAGGTTAAACAGTATTAGGTAGTGCTCACACGAACTTTTTAGGTAGATAGAAAATAATGATAATGCAACAATATTAGAAATAAATAAGCATAAATTTTGTAATACTAAAAATTCACACTAAATTAAGTACCATATATAATGGGGTTGGTATACTAAAGGCAAATAGACTACACACTTTGCAAGTGCATTTGCTCCAGAGCTTAGCACAGTTGAAGATTCACTTTTGCAAATAATACCTAATCACATGCTAGGAAAATTATAAAAAAAACAAACAAAAAAAAAAGAGCCTTTTGCTTGTACATAATTGGATGATGTAAGTCAGCAGAGCTTCCCCTCTTTTGCTAAGGTCCGGAGCAACTGAGATTACAGAGTGCAACTGCACTTGCAGTTTTTTGTTTTTTTATGTATTTTATTTTTTTATGTATTTGCTTTTAATAAATCAAGCCCAATGCATCATTGCACTTTAACTCAGTTTATATACAGTATATATCACTGTCGGCATAAAACCTTATCACTGCTCAGGCTGCACTTAGTGTTTCAAGTACAGAATATGTAACACTGAGTGCAATCTGAGTGGGAAGAAGGTTTTATGCCGGAGGTGACATGTATATCTTGAGTTTAAAAGTAATGATATATTGGGGGGGATTTACTTAAGCTGAAGCACTCAGAATCTGGTGCAGCTGTGCATGGAATGCCAATCAGCTTCTAATTTCAGCTTGTTTAATTAAGCTTTAACAAAAAAAAAATGTGGAAGCTGATTGTTTTTTATGCTGAACTGCAGCAGATTTTGCACTCTCCAGTTTTAGTAAATCAACCCCTTAGTGTTCTTTTTTTCTGTTTTACTAGTTGAAGCCTCTAGAGTTTTAAAAGCTACAGCTGGTCTGCTGGGTATTACTACTTGGAACACTAAGCGCAGCCTGAGCAGTGATAAGGTTTTATGCAGACAATGTTATATATGACCTGAGTTAAAGAGCAATGATTCATTGTACATGGTACTTATTTTAGAATGAATTATCGGTACAAGGAAGCTTATTTTTTCTAATATTGTTGTAATTGTTTTCTATCTACCTGGAAGTGGGTGCGAACGCTACTCAATATTTTTTAATACTGTATTTTTATTCCTTGGAGGATTGGGATTTTTAGATTAGCTGCTGCGCAAAAACATTTTTCTCTTTTCCTCCCTCATGCGCTATAGGATTATTAGTTGCTTATTATTAGTTATTTAATGTTACTCCCCGCTAAAATTGTCGTTTTTACATTTTGTTTGCATTGGTCCACCATGGCATTGCTCAGCAACCTGTGCCCTTTGTTTGACATTTCCTTGCCTATTAGCCTAGAAAATTGCTTTGAATGAATTATAAAAATTGCTTTGTTCACAAACACAACAAAATTGTTTGGGAATGGTCATTTAGCCCTCGTTCACACCGGTGCGATTTGTCATGCGATTTGACAGTTCCGAATGACAAGTCGCACTCCATTGCTGGCAATAGAACCGTTCAAATTGCCGCAACTCATGTGGCAGCGATTTTGAAAAAGGTTGCTGTGTTCCTTTTTTCTGATTTCATTGCGACTTGCATAGACTTCTGTTTAATGAAGTCGCACGTAGCAAAGAAATTGTACTGATCTGCAGCCTTGAAATCACACTAAAGTAGCACAATTTCAAAGCTGCACTGGTGTGAACCAAGGCTTACTGCCAAAAGGTATTTTATTTTCTTAAAAAATGTAAATTTTGCTTAAGTACATCTTACAGGCATGCCACTTAAAGTGGATGTAAACCCTCACATATAACCAGTGAAGTGAACAGCCTCAGATGATACACAGAGATGAAACAAATCTCCCTACATAAGTTTTACATGTACATCTTCTGTCTTCAGCTTTATATACTGTTTAGAAAGTGCAGATCATGTTAAATTTTCACTTCCTCATTCTGCACCCACCCTGACACAGATTTCAGCCTGGTTTTCACATGTGTCAGAGAACTTGTCAGAAGTTATCATGCTGATAACAGAAGAATGGAGCAGGAGAAAGACACTGGACTTAGTGCTTTGAAGATAGATAAGAAAACACTGCAGATATATGTGCAATATATACATTTCATGGATCGGGTTTACATCCACTTTAACAGGCAGGTTTAAAGTATCTCCAAGCATATTATTCACATGCAAATTTTTTTAAAAATAATTCACTTTAAAGCGGAGTACCCCCTAAAAAAAAAAAAATAAAAAAATAAGAGTCAGCAGCTACAAATACTACAGCTGCTGACTTTTAAAATATAGACACTTACCTGTCCAGGGTGCTTGCGATGTCCTCACCCAAAGCCGACCCATCCCCTCGGCTCTGGGTGGAGGCGACGGCATTGCTAGTAAGGGAATCAGGAAGTGAAGCCTTGCGGCTTCACAGCCTGGCTCCCTACTGCACATGCACGAGTCGCGCTGCACTTTCTGAGTGGTCCCTGCTGTCTTCTGGGACCTGTGTGTCTCCCAGAAGACAGGAGGTGGGACGGAAGAGGGGCCGGACATGGCGCAGATCGCTGCGGACACTGCGGCAAATTTTTTTCCGAAAGTGGGAGCAATTACCTGAATTAGACAGGTATCTGCTCCCCCCTGAAAGATGTCAAATGTAACACCGGAAGGGGGGAGGAATCCGGACAGCGAAAGTTCCATTTTTGGGTGGAACTTCGCTTTAAGTCATTTTGAAAGAGCTGCTCCCTGCCAAACAATATTTAAAAAATATATATGTTTTGTGCATTGGTACATGTTCTCCCTGACGGCTGTTTGACAATCCCTTGCCTATTAGCATTAAAAAATGGGAAGAACTGAGTTTTAAGATTTTCCTCAAATTGACTTTCGTTTTAAAGCCGCGTACACACGGGCGGACTCTTCGACCGGACCAGTCTGACTGACTTTCCGACGGACTTTCAACGGACTTTTGACGGACTTCTGACTGACTTTTTATGGACTTGCCTACACACAATCACACCAAAGTCCAACGGATTTGTACGTGATGACGTACACCGGACTTAAATTAGGAAGTTGATAGCCAGTAGCCAATAGTTGCCCTAACGTCAGTTTTTGTCCATCGGACTAGCATACAGACGAGCGGATTTCTGGTTCCGGCGGAGTTATGACATAAAGATTTGAAGCATGTTCCAAATCTAAAGTCCGTCAGATTTTCGACTGGAAAAGTCCGCTGAAGGTCCGATAAAGCCCACACAAGATCGGATTGTCCGCCGGACTCGGTCCGTCGTACCAGTCCAGTCGAAAAGTCCGACCGTGTGTATGCTGCATAAGATTCGCTTTAAAGTTTGCAAAGTTGTTAACGTATATGCTGAACGTGCCTTGAATCAAAATCAAGCAGCTTTAGCCATCATTAGTTATCACCTCATATACAGTATAAAACAAGAGTGATATCTCTATCAGATATATATTTCTTTACAGATACAAATATTTTGATTTAAAGTGTTTATGATTTACATTAAATAAAAATAAATATATATTTTTTTATCTAATCAAGGTCACTGCCAAGCCTGACATACATGTATGATTCTAATAAGTGCCAGTCTTTACAAAAATGTGAGCGGTGTACTCACTTTTGTGAGATACTGTATGTCAGAATAGAAAATAGAGAATATCCAAAGAAAGGGTCCAAAACTTTCAGTGTTGCGTATCTGCATATATAGGGGCAGTTTACCATTTTTGTGTATAAAAGTTACAAGTCTATAGGCAACGATTGTTTGCTAGAAATCATAATGGTCATTCTATGTATTTTTTCCTACTAAATACCATCATCAATATGCACACATTACAACATTCCGGAGCAATACCTGGAGTTAGTAGTATGACAGATGTGACAATCATGGAGCAGATGATAAGGATAACCAGCAGGGCAATGGCAATTCCTTTCCAGTTCCTCTGTGGAGGGTTGCTCCCCACCAGCTCCTGTAATCAACACAAAGAAAAACATTTATCAGTATAACTGCGCTGCCAATTTCAATACAATTGTTAGGATTGGACAGATTTGGAGCACTTAAAGGATGAAACAATGGAGATATAAAATGAATTACTAGAATGAGGAATAATTGTGGCTGACTGGATCTGGCAGCTCTTGGCCATAAGTCATTGCTTGGCCTATAGTAAGAAGTTTTTCTAAGACCTCAGGTTCCAAAACTGCTAAAGTGTTGGTATTATATGATAACACGGCTTTATTCATTAATGTGTCTGAAGGGAAAACTGTTATCTCACTGAGAAAAAATGACAGCTGGACTAATTGTTTGCCATAGGTGACAAGAACAGATTTTCCTTAGCAAGCTGAAAAATGAGGCCAACTATGCTGCAGACAGAGCCAACATTTATATCAGGGCTCCTCACCTCTACACATTACAGCCTTTCAGCCAGCTTTGACATGAACCCTCAAACACTATCTTAAGGATTTGATAACACTTCTGAATTCCAACTAACATACAGAGTATGAGCTGCAGATCCTAACAGACATATCAGTCACCAGCTGTAGTATGAGGATACCTCACAGCAAAAAAAAAAGCTGACTACCTTAGGCACAAACAGCTGAGAAACTAGCCTTGGATAGCAGAGACTGCAACGCCTTAGTGTTCTTTCAAGATTTCAGGAGATACCCATAACCAGTGCATCGTGAGGAACACAATTTTACATACATTGAAAGAGATTTTATACAATAGGATTATTTATATGTGAAAAAAAAATAATAATAATGACCATTGCAATAGTGTTTCTTGTTTTTCTTCATATTTCCAATCCTGTGCTACAGGTCGCAATGTAAATGTTCAGGCCACCAGTAATATGCTTTGATGTATTGCATCAACTATCCATCTTTGGTATTATAACTTGGCAGGGGTACTTGCAGTATATTTCTCCTAGGATTTTAGAGTACATTGTTCTCCTTTTAAAGGATAAGTTCACTTTTGTACAAAAAAATAATAAATGCACATCTTTTTGCATGTAAAAAATGTGCATTTATTATGTTTTGTATGAGGAGCCTGTAAAGCATTGCACCAGTGATCAGGAGATGGCTTATGCCGTGCAGGTCTCCTCCACACTGTCAGTATATCAGCTTATCCATTCATCCTGTATAGAAAAGATACACGCTGACAGGAAGACTCAACGAACTACCACAGCGTTCCACAGCGCCGTGGTGGTTCATTGAAAACTACAAGCCGACGGTGGCTAAGGATGTTGGGACTTAGTTCATTCATACACAGAGGTCTGTGTATGAACAATGCGGCCGTGTGGGCGGAGCCCCGCATGGCTGCACTGCTTTCAAAAACTGACAGCTAGTATGGAGAGCTTCTCCTCATATTGCTGTCACGGGGGGGGGGGGGGGGGGGGGGGCAGCAACAATGGGCAACAATGGGACCATGTTACATGTTCCACCTGAAAATCAGGCGAAATGTGTAACATGTTCCCAAAGGTATAGAAATGAAGGTGAATAAGCTCCTGATGAAGGAAATATCTAAATCTCTGAAACGCATCGGGTGGAGGAAGCAATATCACTCTCAGTACCCAATGGCTGTTCATACCATATTGTTTATGTTTCTTTTATCCAGTGATGTGTTAATAAAACCATTGTTTTTATAACATTTACTATTATTCTTTCACTTGGTAGTTAGTTAGTGCCTTACAAGTCCCATAAATAGGAGAACCCCCATTATTTGTGTATCATTTTTCCCAAAGGTGAACTTATCCTTTACAATGCTAGGACTGATAACATGATTTTATTAGACAGGCCCTGCTACTAACCTGTCTTAGAATATTGTGATAATGTGTAAATATTTTTTTCTTTTGATTCCACAGAGGTTGGTCATTCGGCCGGCTTCTGTTGGATAGACTGCTGTACACATAGGCTGAATGTTGGACAGTTCCTGTTCAACTGGCTGCTACCAGCCAATATGTGTCCTGTGTGTACCAGGCTTTACATGAGGATTTGCATTGCAAGGATCTCACTGCCTCTGTTTCATTCATTCTATGAATCAGTACTTCCCCCACCTCTCCTGATGCTTCTTCATTATTAGCTCACCAACAATAAGATGGTGATTTGATTGTTAAAAGGTAATGATCAAGAAGTAGCAGGAGAGGGGGAGCAAGTATGTACAACCATGGGGGGGTAGTTTTGACATGAGGAAGCAACTTTCTGCCTCTACCAAGATGGCTGCCTTCACACAGCAACATGAAGCAGAGCAATGCATGGTAAGTCAGTAATAGGGAAAAGAGCAACAGCGAGCCTACAGACAATACCGATGACTTGCTGTTTGTCTTCTGCTTGCCTTTATTGGGCACATCTTCCACAGTACAGGTTTTCTTTAAAGAGGTCATAAACAATCACTCTATTCAGCATTTTACATACTGTACAATTAACTGTGGTCATCAGTATTTGTATATCATGCAAAATATTCATTAACAATCTAATTATCAGAGTTGCTTACACCTAAATGTGAATCAATACTTATTTAGTCACAAACAAAAGAGTGCTGCCCTGAATAATTGAATTGGAGAATAGAAAAGTGACACATATCCAATTTTGTCTTGCAGTACTTGATCCATATCACTATGATGGTATGGGCCCTCAGAATATTTAATAAAGTCTAAGATGATATCAGTTGTTGTTGAATTTCTTATTGTATTTGGATAGCAAAAGTGTAATCTACACGCAGTAAGAAGCCCCTGGAAATCAAACTTAGTGAAAGACAGTTTGAGAAAGGTCCACATTTATAAGCAGTACTAGATGCAAAGCAGAGCCTAATTACCTAATGTGTGTACTATGTAGATATGAAAGCTTGTTTGTACAATGCAATATGATATTCTGTCTGTCATGACATCCTACCAGATCCTGGAATACTAATGGTATTTTTGATACCTCCTATACAGGATCAGTTCCTTTTGTTTCTCAGGAACCAATATATAAGCAAATCTGTATAATGCAAACAAGAAAATGAATCCCTCAAGGCATAGAACACAGCCATCCTACACTGAAAATTATTTATAAACACCATGCAATGATCAAATGTGAACCTGCAGGCACTACAAAAATATTCAGATAGAGTATTCCCAGGACTTCTCAGATGGATGGATCTTACAGTCAGTCTTCAAAATGTTTTAGGTGTCAATTGTGTCAATTTAAATTGGAAATTAGAAATAAATGTAGCTATTGTGTTTGGAGGGTTGGAAATTCTGTTTTCAACTCGTTCAAAGTTCTTTGTTTGATTCTTTTGCTTATGGGTATACAGTATGCTATCTGCTAATGGTGTTTGTATAAACATCCTATGGCCAAAAAAGAAAAACTTTCACCAAGCTCTTCTCTCTGCATATCGCAGGGATGGAATTTTACATCAATTCTATATTTCTCTTGTTAAGTATAGAAAGGTTAAAGAACTCTCAATTTCTATTTTAAACCAGCCACATAACATGCTAAGGTGGATTGTTTGTTACAAGAGGTGCTACAATAAATACCGATGGAACTTTCAAGTATAACTAAAGGCAAAACTTTTTTTTGGTTGTTTTGGATAGAGTGGAGAGGAATTAGATCACCTGTCAGTTTTTATTGATGTCTGTGCCCCCGCGAGATTCACCCCCTATTTGACCTGTTTACCATTATCATTGAAAGTGAAAGTAAAAGAAAATGCCAAATTTCGAGTTGCCCCCAGAAAAGTAACAGAGGGGAAATCTTCCAATGGGGACACAACTTCAGGTGATCTGGGGACCCCAAGAGACTCCCTTTATTTGCAGGGATTTCCTCTCATTCCTGCTTTGGTTATGGGACAAGAAGTGAAGGTATATCTCTCCAGTAAGACAAAGATTCAAAGATGGCAAAAGTAAACCTTCCAGGGGTTATATCCCTCCTTTACTCCATCTCAAATCTAAAAAAAAATTGCCTATAGTTATACTTTAACCCTTTTGCTGCCAGATCATGTGCTTTCAGAAAATATATGGTTTGGGGGTCTTTTACAAAGCTATAAGTGAAAAATAATAACCTCAGATTTTTTGAGTAAATTGTTTTTATTTACAGCACCTTCAGTTTTCACCATTTCACAAAAAGGCACAATTTAAAATATACAAACATTTGTTATTTGTTAACTCAATACAGATTTAACTTTTATATTAAGTAGGAATTTAGCGGGAATTTTGCAAATTTTGCCATGTATGTATCCATTATTCATGATGTTAGTGTATTTTTTGCAAAAATATTATTTTGATAAACATTTGTGCAAATATCATGGTGGCTAAAAAAATCAGTAGCACCTTCCTTTTATTCTATGCTTTCAGCTAAAGGATGGTTTGGAAGGTCTTTCACAAACTCTGAAAGTTGTAAGGGAAAAATAAAAAAACAAATGGAAAAATTGCAAAAATGGCCTCCTGGCTACCTGAGTTTAAAAGTGAAGCGCAGTGCCTGTCAGTAAAAGGGTTTAGGGTTTTTAATGCAGCCGGCTTTTAACAACCGGTCCGTCTTAGTACAGCCATAGAGCTAAAACTTAAACAGCCCTTGGCCCTTCTATAGAAATTGAACAGGAGTTAGTAACCCTATACATTTTTGGAAAAATTATACCCGTCTGTTAACCTCCCTGGCGGTATGATTATTTCGGATTTTAGGTGCTGAAAGCGGTACAATTATTTTGCATGGAAATTTGGCGTTTTATATTGTAGGTCTGTAAATCTTAACAATAACACACTTAAATCTGTCCAAACCTAGTCTAGTAGATATCCCGGGTATGATAAAGTTTGAAACACAAAAACATAAATTATAGTATAATAAATAAAAATAAATAATTAAAAAAAATTAAAAAAAATAGTAATAAAATAAATTTCCCCACAATTCACTATCGCTCAATTCTGCAAGTGTTCTAATTTACTATCGCTGTTTTCTAGCTGGTCTAAAGCCACTTTTGACGTAAAGGGACACTTTTTGGTTGCTATGGACAATCTCCAGTTTCCAGGCAGAAAGAACAGTGTATATCATGTAAAACTGCATGCAGGGCATGGGCCAGAGCACTGGGGACAAAAGGGATGTGAAATCATTTCATACAGTACTGTAATCTGTAAGATTACAGTACTGTATGTGTTATGATTTTGACATTTTTTTGAATTTGCCGCCAGGCTCCGCCCCCGTGCGTCGCGCCGCTCGCAGGGAACGGAGCCTGGCACGGAGAGGCTTCGGAGGAGGACGGAGCCCTCGGACACTGCAGGGGACATCGCAGGATCCCGGGGACAAGGTAAGTAACGCCGCCCCAGGATCCTGCAATGCGATCCCGAGTGTGGCTCGGGGTTACCGCTAATGGTACTGAATTTTAACCCCGAGCCACACTCGGGAAAACCGCCAGGGAGGCTACAAGATATCGATATACTTTTTTAAAATAATAAAATCTCAGTTAACTTACTTACATTGTGGAAGAATTGGGCTAGCACAGACTAAAAGTAAAAGAGGATAGGTTTATCACAAGTCATTGACTGGAGTGGACATATTTTCCTAACAAGTTCAAAATCAAATTGCAAGTTATTAAAATATTGTTAATGGAACATAAATAAGCTGAAGAAGTAACCATTTGAAATGCTTGAATTTTCCATGGTTTCAATGTTTTGGTTGACATGGTCTCTTAATGATGGCCATACATGCCAATGGCCTGGTATAATCAGTCCAAGTCTAAACACTAATAAAAGGTGGGTAAGTTCCAACACTGTCATTAGGTTTCAAATATTTGCTCCATCAGAACAGCCCAGCATTTGGGTTAGAAAAGAGTCTGAAGGATACTGGAATTATGTCCACCATAATTGTTTACATTTTATACCTGTTAGAGCTTTTTTGTTTTATTAAAGCAGCAAAAAGAAAAAATTAAAGTAAATATAATACATAATATACCTTCATCTTCCAATGCTACAAAACACATAACAACATAGCCTGCTGATACACGCACAAATTAGAACTTCAGAATGAAATAACAAAATGCCTTTAGAAAGCTGTAATTTATTCTGTTGCAGTTTAAAAAACTTTTTTATATATATAATTAAGTAGTGCTTAATTAAACTGTAAAGCATTTAATTAGGCAAAATAACACCATCATTGCTACCCAGATGGACATAAACATAAGTAATACTTTTTTTTAGTTATCACTGGTAATGTAGTAGTTAATCTTACTAATTAATTATACAACTTTTTAACTATAATTGATTATTTCTTAAGGCAAATTGATTTCCTTCTGCTCTTGTCTTATCTAGGGGTTGAAAGGCTCCTCCTTGATATCCTTGAAAGAACAGCTACTTTAATGTGTTTCTTATTTGAATGGAACCAAACAGACCAAAGATCAAAATGCTTCAAGCAGATTATCTGTATTATCTTTTTTACTTGATGTGAAATGGCTTTTGTGTTGTTGCTAAGCATGGAGTACACAAGTTCATTGTACTCGCTAATATATATATATATATATATATATATATATATGTATTATTACTGTAAGAGCTTGTTCACACTGCCCGCATGCTGAATGCTCCATTTTAGTGTGTGACAGTTGTCAGTTTTTACAAGCAGTAAGCGGCAGTGAGGAGGCGGTGTGATGCGTTTTTCACTGTTCACTTTTTTAAAATGTATGTGCTGTAAAATGCTCCATGTTCATCTCCAGCTGTGTAGTAGTATGACCAGGGCAAATAGAAAACAATTGTCTTCTATGTGCCCTAGCTGTGACTGGCTTTAAACCAGTGCAGGAAAACACAGTTCACCATGTGAACAAGCCTTAAAAGTATTTTTTTGGGGGGAGGGCAAGACTTAAATAGCCTTAAGACTGGGAAATCGGTGATTAAAGCTGCACTCCAAGCAAACATTTTGTTAAAGAAAACATATACCGTATGTGACTTGTCTTTTCTGCCAAAATATTTATAATTACAATTTAATAATGGCCTCTGCAAGCCATTACAACCAAAAGGGTGACACAACTTTCTGTGTTAATGTTAAAGAATATAGCGGTGTCTACCCTCTGCTCACAGCCTGCTGACTGGACAGTGAAGGAGCAACAGCATACTGATAAATCATCGACTCTAAATGCTCTACACTCCCCTCCTGGCAGCATGTGTGCACACAACTGAACCTGGCTACTGTTGCCTTTCCCTCTTCTAAAGTGCTGTTGTGAAAGAGATGACAAGAGGCTGATGTCAACACAGATTCAGGTACTTACACTTTTCAAAAATACATATAATAATTTTTAAAGGAATACACATTTCATTTGTCAGGGATTCAGCTTAATGTGATACTAAAGTATTGTTTTTTTTTTGCTTAAAAATAACAGACACGGTATACTTACCTGCTCTATGTAGGGTTTTTTTGCACAGAGCAGCCCTGATCCTCCTCTTCTCAGGTCCCTCCCCGGAGCTCCTGGCCCCTCCCTCCTCACAAGTGCCCCCAAAGCAAGCAGCTTGCTATGGAGGCACCTGAGCCGAGACGCAGCTCTGTGTGCCACTCAGAAACAGAGCCGTGGCTAGGCCACACCCCCTCTCTCATTGGCTCACTGACTTTAATTGACAGCAGCGGGAGCCAATGGCACTCTGCTGATGTCTCAGCCAATGAGGAGGGCGATTCCCGGTCAGACGAGTCTCTCCTGCAACATCTCTGGATAGAGATTGGGCTCAGGTAAGTATAAGGGGGGCTGAGGGGGCTGCTGCACACAGAAGGTTTTTTATCTTAATGCATAGAATGATAAGATAAAAAATCTTCTGCCTTTACAACCACTTTAAGGGAAACCTGGAGCCTGCCATCACTAACGTATAATTCTGCAAATGGTCACTGTCTGGTTGCCATGCTGGGCCTTTGGCTTCAATACTTTGAGTCACTAACCCAAAACAGCTAAGCAGGTGCAAATACTTATTTTATATTACTGACTCTAAATGTACCGAAACCAGCTAGGCAGCATAGCAACTAGCATGTTCAAAATAAGACAAGCTAGGGCAGTAAAGGTTTACTTTAACAGTGAAATATACAATCATAGTCAACACTTATTAGGAACAAAGGATCCATATGGTGTACTAAATAAGGTTCTATATCTAGTTAGAATTGTTTTTAAACCCTTATGTCTGTTTTCTGTTCTTTTTTTGTACTTTGTTAATAAAATCTAAAAAAACCACACCTATGTTTTTGTAGTTTAAACACCCTTGTGCCCTCAAAGTCCCATTTTTCTAGTCTTTATATGGTTACAAATACAATTTTGGGGACGTTGGCACAATTTTTTACTAAGTACCTACAGAGTCACCCTGTTTTTTAGGTACTTGAAAACTAGGACCCTCTTCCTGATATTAGGAACAAAGAACATTATTTAATATTTTTATTCCAGTCTTTGCAAGAAGAATGCTTAATATAGTCATATCATCTTTAAAACATGTAGGCAGTTTGACCTTTGTGTAGACTGTGGTGCCTATCAAAGGTCTACCTAACCCTACAGGGATCCAAGACAGTCTCTAGACAATATCATGTATAGTGAGGTGATGGGTAAATTCATTTGAAGTTACACTGCTTGTTACCTTACTGGAGCACCTATAAACATTCACTTACTGTTTGCCATCACAGATGTACTTCATCTGACTGTCAATTTCTTACATGAAACCAAAATTAGAACTTGTGCTGATGCTGAGTGTGGGTTGTGCAACTAAAGAGGGGCACATGTCTTAAACATTATTGTGGGGAATTTAAAAGAAGATGTAATAATTCTGAAACCTGGTCCAAGCACCAATCCTAGTGACCTACATAAACTGAAAGACTATCCTTTGATGTTATATTATTTATTGGTATTTAGCTTTGCACATTTGGCATTCATTTTGTATCTATTTTTTATTTTATTTCTGAATAGTGTTATATTTACCAGACAAATACTGCTTTTTCAGGCATTTGTTTTGTTCATGTTTTGTTCATGACGTCATTTTTAAACAAACTAATCAAATGCACATTCCCTGCCTAAAAGTATTCACAGATTCATTATATATATATATATATATATATATATATATATATATATATGTACTGTATATATAACTTTCATCACACGCATTCCTTGAAATAACAAAAAAAATCAGTGAGTGCTGTAGCAGCTACCAGTTTGACACCAGTAGCATCATAGCAATAGTATACATCACCAGCACACCATGGATCTTAAGATGGTTGTCCAAACATTTATTCCAGTAATCACATCACAGCAGTAGAGTGTAACACTTTGGAGCCATGCAGGACCCCTTTATCATTACAATCCTGATGAAGGGATCCTGCATGGCTCCAAAGTGTTACACTCTACTGCTGTGATGTGATTACTGGAATAAATGTTTGGACAACCGTCTTAAGATCCATGGTGTGCTGGTGATATATCTTTATGACCTGTTAAAGTGCCCCATGGTATTTTGCCCAGTTATAATTCTACCACACACCAATCAATCAGTCTTGGAATTTTACTTCTCTGCTAAACAGTTTTGAGCAGATTTAGGCATAAACAAGCATAGCTAATTGTGGAGTTTTATATAACCATTCATGGGATTTTTTTCAGAGGCTTCCAAAAAAGAAAATGACAGATGTGGACAGCTGGACATCACAACTGTTTTTTCATTGGTAGCAGGCTAAGAGTATGGAGACACAAACATTTAGTGTAGAATTTAAAAGAAGCATGTCATGAGAGAATATACTGTACTATCAGCTTTCTAAAATGTTAGCTTTTATGGTGGCCAGTTTGGCTTCAATACCTCTTTTATCACTGACCAATAGCAAGATCAAGAGTGCTGACTAAAGCGTGCGATCCAGAAAACTAGCATTTTTAGAAGGACACCAGCTAAGAAAATCTCCATTTTTTTCTCATGACAGATTTCTTATAAACATGGTAGCTCTAATGTACACTAAGGCTGGCGATGCACTACAATTTTCTTGTACAATTTTCCTTTAGATTTACCAAAACCATACAATATGAGGTCAAACCCAAACACTGCTCTTGCTCTGCATAGTTGAAGGTAAATCTAGAGGAAATTGAACAAGAAAATTGCAAAATGTATGGCCAGCTTAAGACGTAGATCATTGGAAGAGCCACATATCTCAGCTCTTGAAGACCCAATGCTCAATCCCTAAGCATATACCCTTGACAAATGTGTGATGTCTATCAACTGAAGAAAACAGTGATTAAGTAAAAGTAAAAGAATAGAATGAAACGCTTTAGTCACTTTAAAAAGTGGATGAATATTTTTACCACCACTCACAATGGTTCCACCTCTTCTTTCAAATATCCAGAAACCAGTAAAGCATTCTAAGCTCATCAGTGGCATATTCCTATAAGTACCAAATTACATGAAGAAAGTGCATTGTGTAACCGGATGGGAACATTTTCTTTGTAAGAAAAATACTAGCCATTTTCACAGTTAAGTGTCTGATTGCTCTCAAAACTGTAAAAGCAATTTTAATCTGTTTTACTGGAACTTGAAATTTCCTATATCCAAAGCAGCATTACAGAGCCAGATAATATTTCACAGCTTCAAAAATAGCTCTTTGATCCTTCCAAACGCAGAAAGATTCTTTCTGAGAGTGGTAACAGTACAATAGAAGCTTTTCAGAGCACGTATTATCTGCCTTCTTACCATCAACTTTTACAAAACTGTATTGTACTCTGTTGATCAAAACTGCTGTATGCAACGAGCATCACCCTGGCCATTCAAATCACCTGGTGCCCATGGATCTGAATATTCTCTGGGATTCATGAATTATTCATGCTTATTCTGTATTCCACATTATGGCAAGCATCGGTGGTTCATATTATACCAAGCTGAAAAAAAACACCTAAAATTGGGAATACTTGCTGGTGAATGTGAGAATGTGAAAAAATGTGCAACTGTTAAAATGCCTAGAATTTATTCGTATAATAAATATATCTAATGATCATTTCAGATATCACACGCACAATTTATACTCCCCATAATGGCACGTTACACTTGATAGTCTGCATTTTTCATACAGAAGGATCTTTTTTCCTCTGCTCATGTATTCTCACTTTCTTTCATTTGCCCTTGTCAGGTTTCTCTAGTAAATATGGGAATTTATAAAGGTTCTAAGGTTCAACAACTCCTTATCTACCAATTAAATGAATCTGCAGTCTGATGTTCTATCGATAACCCTGAGCATTGTAACTAAAACTAAAGGGATATGTATAGATAGAGTCATCAGAGAAATCTGCTATATTATTCATCCTAGCTGGCCTACTTTTCACAGTTTGTGTCCACTGTTTTGTCCAGCAATTTATAAAAATGTTTGATATCAAGTAAAGCTTTGTTGTATTATTTATGATATTGTTGGTACTTTGCTATGTGTTATTTGCATGTCCTTTTGGGACTCATAAATGTTCACTGATGTTCCATTAAGCTATCTTCCTTACTTACGTCATACTTTGCTTAGTACTGTGTTACTTATTTAACCATTAAAGACTGTTGTTTGCTACTGCAAATTCTATAACCCTCCTTATTGAATTAAGTTAAACAATAATAAGGTTATACAATCAGGCATCACAACAACATTAAGAAGCCATATCATCATTTGTTACAATAAATATAAATAAATAAAAATATTGATACAATTTTAAAATAGAACTATAGGCAAACTTTTTTAAAATTTTGGATTGGGTAAGGAAAGATTATAATCCTTGCAAGGTTTATTTTTGCCATTTGTCCCAATGGGGAGTTTTATCTTTACATCCTGTCCCATCGACAAAACAGGAAGTGAGAGGAAATCCCTGCAAATGAAGAAAATCTCTTGGGGATCCCCAGGTCATCAGAACTAGTGTCCCCATTGGAAGATCTCCCTCTCTTACTTTTCTGGTGACAACCCAAAATCTGGGATTTTCTTTTACTTTAACTTTTAATGATTATGGCGAACAGGACAAATAGAGAGGGTGAATCTCCCAACTGGCAACACAGACAGCAACAAAAACTGACAGGTGTTCTAATCCCTCTCCCCTCTATCTAAAACTAAAAAAAAAAAGTTCTGCCCTTATAGCAAAGGGGTTGGTTCATTAAAATAGTTCACATTTCACATGTTCACTTTGTAAGGGAATTTTAATTAAGCTCAGTGAATGGTTTGAAAATGTACTTTGCAAATAATTTTTGCTTGAATATGATTGAGTGATGGAAATCAGCAGAGCTTCATCCTAATCACTAAGCTAAGGGAATATTCCTCTTATAGAATGATTACCTGCAAATCATTGGACCTGGACATCCTGCTTCCATGGCTAATCATTCTCAGGTAATATCTGTGTGAATGAGGCCTTGTAAGTGATGTCTACTGGCTTATTATGATGCAGTAAAACACTTATTATGGAAATATCATGTATCAGAGATTAATGCAGTTCACAGACAGCAACCCAACCTGTAAAAATGGGGTGATCCAGGTGATCCTATTCTCTGTGGTCTGAGATTTCTGGTGTGTTCACAATGAGAGGTTCTTGAGCCCCCAAAAATTGGAAAATGGGGTCAGCAAAGGCACCCAAATGTGAAGGAGATGCTGAGAAGTGGATTCATCATTGATTTAATATTTATTGCGCATAGAGTATTATAAAACACTGTCAACATGTTTCGTGGCACGCTAGTCACTTCCTCAGGATGGTACATAAAACCCTTAAACAGCTGGGATCTGTCTGTCTGTCTTGCTGTTAGTGTGCTAGACTGTCATTTTAAAAATAACATTTTGGCATATGAAAACTAAATGTTGCCCCAATGTTTTAAAGTATATTTAAGGCCAAAACTTTTTTTTTATAGACTCAGAAAGTATACAGTATTTTTTACTGTTATAAAACAATAAATAATGTTTATAAGGATTCAAAGAACAGTTGGAAATAGAAGAATTGGACTTATTTAATCTGTGGTATTTTGCAAACTCACAGGCAATGAAACACATCTTAGTATTTCCTGTAACATTTCATTGACTGAAAAGGAGTGAAGCACATAGATTTATGTTGCCACCTCAGTTGCCTGGGGCCAAAACATGAAGCATAATCACACAGGACTTGAGAAAACCCTTCAATGTAAGCCAACTTAATAAATCTGTCATTTGCTGTAGCTACACTTGGCAATGTTAAGTACCTCCATATCATAAGTATAACACAATCCTAACATGAAACTATGTACTCAACATGCTCCGGACCTATAGCTTAAATGTCATAAATTTAAAGTTATCCTATTGGGCACATCAGTGCATACAGACTGATGATACTGCCAACATACAATCACCAGTCAATTTCAATATGCTGCAAATGTCAAAATTGCATTCTTGTTTGCCAAGGTGATAATGGTGAAGAGAGTGAATTCCTCAATTTAATGTGGCATGCCTGTTTTTGTGTTCATGTAGCCTGGCATTTCTGACACTAAAACCATCCAAGCAGCCCTAAGTAAACCTGTGCTCTGTACAATGCCCATGGAATGATAAATCAATGGGTTCACTTTAATACTCCCCCATTCCGCAAGCTGTTTATACGTACATGCTGCTCCATTCAAACAAAGGCCAAAGCCTGTACAGGGCTAAGGCTTTAACCCCCACATGCCAATGTCTGGGGCTTTTGACTTACCATTTAGGCAACCAGTGGTGCATTATAGGAAAGGAAATCATATGTTCCCTAATACTTGCAAGTAGTAGTAGCTTCTCTCTGCACTGGTGGAGGTCATTGCAGTACACCTATTCCTATTCCATGCATTGACAAAGCACATGTCCAATTTAAGGTCTAGTATCAATGCAATAACTTTGACTTGTATGGAAGAATAAATACAAAGCAGAAACTGATCTTAAAGTGATCTTACATGATTTTAAAAGCCTGTTACTAAATACTCTTAAATATCCTGATGTCAGAACAGGCCTAACTTTTTTTTTTACATTTAAAACATATACTGTATGCAAGCAGGCCTTATGTATCAAAATGTCAGTTAAAAAACTGTCACTGAGGACCCACAGCCATCAAATAGATTTAACACTACCCTGGAGTCTTAAAGTAGAACTATAGGCAAAACTTTTTTTTTCATTTTGGATAGAGTAAGGAAAGGATATAACCCTTGTCAACTTTTTTTTTTTTCATCCGTGTCCCATTGGAGAGATTTACCTTCACTTCCTGTCCCATAGCCAAAACAGGAAGTGACAGGAAATCCCAAGAAATTAACCACTTGCCGCCCGCCCTATTACAAAATGATGGCGGCAAAGTGGTTTGATATTCCTGACCGGACGTCATATGACATGATCAGGATATCGAGCTGCTGCGCGCCCCAGGGGGCGCGCATCGCGGCGATCGTTGTTGCGGGGTGTCAGTAAAGAGTCTCTGACAGAGACTCTTTACCACGTGATCAGCTGCGTCCAATCATGGCTGATCACGATGTAAATAGGAAGAGCCGGTGATCGGCTTTTCCTCACTCCATAGACCCCCAGGGAAATACCAATCTGTGCCCAGGCAGCTGCCAATCTGTGCCCATTCCAATGCCTACCACTGCCAGTGCCACCAGGGATGCCTATCAGTGCCGCATATCAGTGCCCCCTATCAGTGCCCATCAGTGCCCCCTATCAGTGCCCATCAGTGTCTATCAGTGCCGCCTATCAGTGCCCATCGGTGTCGTCTATCAGTGCCTATGAGTGCAAACCAGTGCCACCCATGAGTGCCCATCAGTGCTGCCTATCAATGCCCATCAGTGCTGCATATCAGTGCCACCCATCAGTGCCGCCTACCAGTGCTCATCAGTGCCGCATATCAGTGCCCATTGTCAGTGCCCATCAGTGCTCGCTCATTGGTGCCACCTCATCGGTGCCGCCGTATCAGTGCCTGTCAGTGCTGCCTTATCAGTGCCCATCAGTGAAAGGGAAAACTTACTCATTTACAAATTTTTTTAACAGAAACAAAAGCAAAACTTTTATTTTTTTTCAAAATTTTTGGTCTTTTTTTATTTGTTTAGCAAAAAATAAAAACCGCAGAGGTGATCAAATACCACCGAAAGAAAGCTCTATTTGTGGGAACAAAATGATAAAAATTTTGTTTGGGTACAGTGTAGCATGACTGCTGAATTGTCATTCAAACTGCGACAGCACTGAAAGCTGAAAATTGGTCTGGGCAGGAGGGTGTCTAAGTGCCCCGTATTGAAGTAGTTAAGGTAATCCCTTGGGCTCCCCCAGGTCACCAGAACTAGTGTTTCCATTGGAAGATTATCCTTCTATTAGTTTTTTTGGGGAGAACCCAAAATTTGGGATTTTCTTCTACTTTCACTTTCATTTATAATGGTAAACAGAACCAATAAGGAGGGCGAGTCTCCCTGACGGGACACAGACAGCAATAAAAACAGGCGTTCTAATTAATCTCCACTCTGTCCGCAACTAAAAAAAGTTATGCCTTTAGTTATACTTTAAGTATTTCTTATTGGTTCCATTGGGAACATTTTCTTACATTTTCATTTTCTTTGACATAATGTGACCAGTCTTTGTTTTATTTATTTTTTTTATTTAAAAAGCAAATAAGCAAGTTAAAAAAAAAGAAAAAGAAACTGTAATATATGTGGATCCTAACAAAGTCTGCAGAAAACCAGTTGGGCAGAGACAAGATGAAATGATAGAAGTGGGTCACATTTATTATTGCACTGTATAAATTTTCTGGGCACCCAGAGTGCTCATGTCATCCTTTCACTGTATAGATCACACACGTCCTACAAGCCTTCATGGACGCTAATCATTTGCGAGTGTCCGAGTTCTAGTATGGTGGAAATGTGCCACAAGATTAAATATTAGTGCCCGGGGAAATGTCAGACACTAAAGCAGTTTGTTTCCTTTTCACATTATGTCTTTATTTGTAGATCAGAGGTCAGTTTTTATAGTTCATGCTAATGCACTAAAGCAATCAATGGTAGAGATTTAAGTATTTTAGCATGGAGGATACTTTAAAGTTTCACATAAATAGCATTTATCATTATTGTAATAATAATAATAATAATAATAATAATAATAATAATTATTATTATTATTATTATTATTATTATTTTTAGAATGCAATCAGAGTTTGCACTTTTCAGTAGGTACCCCAGAGCCTGCAACAATGCACAGCATAACAGAAGGTATGTGGGCTTTTAGAACATACAATATCACAGAAGTACAAATTTAGCAGACATTGGTCTGCACTCTGGTAAAGATTTTAATGGGTTTGCTCGTTAATTGGCAGTCTGGTGCAAACAAATGCAACAGCTAACCTCAAGACACCAAGGACTGATGAAAAGCTATGTTTGACTGGGTGGGAAATTAAAGGCTGATACTTCAATGGCTCTCATTGTGAATGCAGAGTAAAGCAAGACACATTCTGATCACAGGACGTGTGACTGGCATACAAAGAGTTTAATGTCAAGACTACCATGGATATAGGGGTCCTCATGTAATAAAGTCTAAGTTCTCCTGCAGCAATCAAACGTACACTAGAAAATGATAGTCAAGGAAAGGAAATTTGAACCTGAATGGTGGCTATGGGTTAATATAGACTTTTTTTAAGACACAGGTTTTTACATGGGATGTGTAACAGCATCCAGACCTCTGAGGATAATCTCTGACACCAATTCTTCAATGGGGGATCTTGGGCATCTGCATATGAGGCCACATTCTCAAATTACTTTCAATATGGACTGTAATTGGAGCAATACATTATTTTGACAGGCAGATGAATAAAGGAAGGCCTTTCCTCCATACATAGGAATGTTAGATCTCATGCAGTTTTGCCCTTTGCCATAGTTAAACTTCCCTATCCGTGCAGTATGAGAATATTGAAAGAAGTATGTGACGGACTAGGAGTGCAGAGAGAGAGCACACGAAAGTGGAGCACACGGAACCCGACATGCAGGAGTTTTTTGGGAAACTTGGGTGTAAAAGAGGAGTAGCATTAGGACACGGCACAGAGGGACAGTCCACAGAGTAGCAGCGGGCACAAAACAGATAAACAGTTCACAGAGTAGCGATGGGCCCAACGCAGAAAAACAGTTCACAGAGTAGCAGTGGGGACAACAAGGATAAACAGTTAACGGAATCACAATGGGCTCAGCATGGAAAAATAGTTTGTGGGTAGCTATGTGGCACAGCACAGGGGCAGAGCTGTAGTAGGCCCAGCCAGGGTTAACAGTGCATGGAGTGGGAATATGGCATCACAAAAGGAAAACAGACTCTGGGAAAGCAATGGTGCACCACTATTTGAGATGATTCTTCTAGGGGAAATGGGGCACAGCAAAATGGGAACAGTCTACAGGGCAATGATATGGCATGGTAAGAGGAGGTGATCCTCAGGGCAATAGAACTACACAGCAAAAGGTTAACCATCAATGGAGCAACAATCATCACTGCAAGGGGCAGGGATCCTCCAGGTAGGAGTATGACTCAGGAGGGGTTAGGCATCCATGGAGAGGTTATATGGCACACCAAAATGCAAACAGTCCACAGGGCAACAATAGGCATATCAAGGGGCCTTCTAGGTGGTAGTATGACACAGCAAGAATTAAGTATCCATTAAGAAGAAATGTGGTAATTTGGCACAGCAAAAAGAGAGACAAAAATGTTCAGAGACCCAAGCTGGGGAGGGTGATCGCACTGGACTTTTGGTGAGTTGATCTGGGTGATGGCTGATGGGTCTTTAGGGGCTGTAGAGGCAGGTCCTGGGGCAAGCTTCTACTGGGTCTGGAGTCAGAGGGAAAGGAGTGCTGGGCACCCTGGTCATAAATCAGGGCGGGGAGAGCAGAGAGCACAGACAGAGAGGCTGCTGGGCAACGGGAGGCAGAGGCAGTTCCTGGAGGCCTAACCTCAGTCTGGGATCCTCACGGGCAGAAAAAGCTGGAACTGTTTTCCCCAGCCCAGGTAGTTAAACCTGAGCTGGGGTGCAATTGCGTGACCCATGAAATTTGATGCTTAGCATCAGATTGCCTGGGCAACAGGCTCTGTCCCCTTCCCATGCAGCCACACTGGACGCAAGGCCAGTGGTGAGCTCTTTGTTTCCAGCAGGACTCAGCATGGTAAGAATCGCATGCTGTTCCAGCTGGACTCTGGCGCCTGGAGGGGAAGATGTCTGCGGCCCAGAGATCAGAACACTGGCTACAGCAGGGGACTTGACACCCTGGCACCTTGCACACAGGAGGTGTAGAGTGGTGGAAGCTGTATGCGAGGAACTAGGTGTCGGCTGCATGGCTCCCCACATATATGTAGTGTGGAGCAGGGGGGGAAGCCAGGGTACCACGACAAAGAACATTATTGTTTTTATTCTAATATTGTTTCAATAAAGCCAATTGTTCGAAGGTTCCTAATACAGACAGCATTACATGTAAAACCTTAAACCTTTTTTTTTTACTTTTTAAAAAAAAATAAAATTACAAATGGTAAGCACCCAAATGCGCAATTCACTCCAAACACTTTTGTGATGTAAACATTTATAAACATAAACATACAGAACCTCCTTCTCCTTCTAGTTTATGACTTGTATGGCACTACACATGTGCTGTTTTTTCCGGAACTGATTATGGGCTAACAGATCTAGAGACCATCTGCAAAATGGATGTGTACCCTACAGAGTCTTCTACCAACAAGAAGGAGAGGAAGTTACTGCATATAAAGGATTAAGCCACAGAGTGGCAGATCACCCCTATGGATATCTAGGTTTTCATCATCAGGGAGGATGAGAGGTATACCTGGGGACAAATAAAGTAGAACAATGTGCTGCTTCACCTAATTATATACAAATCCCTCCTGAGCCTGACAGTGAAGTCCACCCAGTGCAGTTTCTTGTGATTGTGTGGCAACTATGCTGCACTGCTCCTGAGTTCAGAGCAGAGCTGCCACTCTCATAAAGGCAGTGCCTGCTTAGAATACAGTAAGGTGAAAATGTTACAGGGGGCTTGCCTTTCAGTATTATTACTGTTGGTTCACAAGCCTGTAGCTTGATAATCAGAACCAGTCCACACCTAGCCTGTATTGCTAAAACCTCCCAATGTGATCTGAAATGTCTGAAAAGGGGAGCTTGTGAGACACTACTGAAGGAGGTTTTGGCTCATTCGTGGAAGGTAAAGGAAGTCTTTGTTTGTGTTATGAGCACTGTTGCAGCACATAGTAACCAGATTTAGTACTTGTTTCGACTGTTGAAGGTTTATTTATTTGTACTTTAATTAGTAATAGTAATTTTATATGATCTTTAAAGTGCATATATGATTTTACAAAACAAAAACCTAGTTCCTACATACCTATATAATAATTAAAAGGTTAACAATTTAGAGCTATTGTCAAAGTTACATTAAATATGATGTTATAGCAAACTTTACTATACCAGGTCAGCGTGTATATTCACTATTTCAAAAAGAAATGTCTGACTACCATCCAAGCCTGCCTGTACTTATCAGCACTGCTGTGACCCTTTCCTCCAATTTTTATAAATGGTCCCTTAAGTTACCCAACTCAAAGGTTACAATAATACAGAATTTCAAACAATGCTATTAATCAGAACTTTGATTAAGAAATATAATACCGCTTGCAATTTTCTAATCTATCTTATGTCCTAGTTTTGCTCTTTCTGCTATTGTTCAGTCCTCTTTAAAGTCATATCTTAAAAATCTGAAAACACACAGAGCTATTTATTTTAGAATTAAAGTAGGAAATGAGGTTACAATTTCTCCCAGAGTTCCCGTCATTCTAACAATGGCACATCAAAGCTACACAAAAAGCATTGGCGATCACTAGTGTTGCAAATAAAAGCGCTTCTTGCACATTCAGCTGAGATTGATTTCTATTATTTTAATGCTTGTAAAAAAAAAATATATCAATAAAAGCTCTCTGAAGCTCTTATTGTATCAATATATTTTTACATAGAGATACAATAAATAGCATATGACCTTTGTGTTAAGATATGATACTGTTTTTGCAGTAAAGTCTTTGCTTTGTAAATTGGCATAGCATTTCTAAAATCTATCTATCTATCTATCTATCTATCTATCTATCTATCTATCTATCTATCTATCTATCTATCTATCTATCTATCTATCTATCTATCTATCTATCTATCTATCTATCTATCTATCTATCTAATTCGTGCTGCACAGTACTTTGCAGATAGTATGAACTATAAATTCTATCATGTATTCATGCATTGTTTAACCTTGTGGGAACACAGGAGGTGTGGGCAGCAGTATTGACACTAGTCTATAGTTCATTGCTTTTTTGTTGAGAAGGAGTAGCACTGACACCACTTTTTGTACTAATGATTTATTTTTATTTTTTGCATATAAGTGTGAATGTAAGTTTTTTAGCACAATAGTCTCCCCTATAGTGAGCTGAGGTTTTTTTTATTCATTATCTATCTATCTATCTATCTATCTATCTATCTATCTATCTATCTATCTATCTATCTATCTATCTATCTATCTATCTATCTATCTATCTATCTATCTATCTATCTATCTATCTGGAGTTTTTTTATCTCTTTTTCTTTCTATCCACATATACTGCATACATACACTGGAGTTTACTCTATTCAGTAGTCCCAAATCAAGTCAACAAGCACGGAAATTTTTCACCCATGCACGCTCCTAGCACCTTAAAGACACATACTTGCAAAGTAGACTTGTCACCCCTTTAGAAAACTACACCTTCGTACAAATACATACACCCTCTTGGTCAAATTTTAAATGATTCTAATGGCAAAACGTTTCTTACCTTAGCTCCCCCCCACCTCTAAACACTTACCTGACACCTCTAATGATTTAGGGTTGTCCTCTACAGCAGCCCTGCTTTCCCCTCTTCCTGGGCCCATAGGCTACACTGACAGCAGGACTCATGGGCTTCTCTTGCTCTCAGTCAGATCCTGGAGGAGGGAGCGGGGGGTGTGGCTGAGACATGGTACCTGTGCGTGTGCCTTTGGACACTCACAGCCCATCTCAGGAGCGCCTGCGTGCAAGTGCCCTCATAGCACAGGGCTTCCTATTGGAGAACACACACAGAGAAGAAGAGGTAAGGGACTGCCTCTAATGCAACTCATATCATTGCACAGAGCAGGTAAGTATAACCAGTTTGTCTTTAGAATCTCTTTAAAGTAGAATAGTGGATAGTGTAGGGGGGGGGCTATAAATCCTGTCAGGTTTTTTGCCATTGAGGAGATTTCCCTACACTTCCTATCCCATAGCCAAAACAGGAAGTGAGAGGAAACTCCTCCAAGTAAGGGAAGCCCTGGTTGCCACCAGGATAACCAGAACTAAGGTCCCCTTTGGAAGATTCCCTTTATTACTATCATAGGATCAACCCAAATTTTGGTATTTTTTTACTCTCAGTGATAATGGTAAACAAGACAAACAGAGAGGGTTAATCTTCCTAATAGGGATACAGACAGCATTAAAAACTTGACAGGAATTCTAATCCCTCTCCATTTTACAAAGCGTAGCTATACTTTAACCACTTGACGTCCGCGCTATAGCCGAAAGACAGCTACAGCACAGATCTCAAATGCTGGGAGGGTGTCCATGTAGGTCCTCCCATTCTCACGCAGCCTGCACACCTCAGCGATCCCTAAATGCTAACCAGTGCTGCTAATCAGTGCCCTCTAGTGCTGCAAATCCATGCCCCTTAGTGCCATACATCAGTGCCCATCAGTGCCGCATATTGGTGCTCTTCAGTGCCACCTATTAGTGCCCATTAGTGCCGCCTATCAGTGACGCCTCTCCATGCCACATATCAGTGCCCATCAGTGCCACCTATCCGTGCCCATCAGTGCCACCTATCAGTTCACCCTTATTAGTGCTTCTAGATCAGTGTCCACTCATCAGTGCCCATCAGTGCCACTTGTCAGTGTCCATCAGTGCTGCCTATCAGTGCCATCAGTGCCACCTATCAGTTCACCCTTATTAGTGCTTCTAGATCAGTGTCCACTCATCAGTGCCCATCAGTGCCACTTGTCAGTGTCCATCAGTGCTGCCTATCAGTGCCATCAGTGCTACCTATCAGTGCCCATCAGTGCCACCTCATCAGTGCCCATCAGTGAAGGAGAAAAATTACCTGTTTGCAAAATATTATAACAAAATATGAAAAACGTTTTGTTTTTTCAATATTTTCAGTCTTTTTTGTTTGTTTAGAAAAAACATGCAGTGGTGATTAAATACCACCAAAAAAATGATAAAAAAATTAATTTGGGTACAATGTTGCATGAAAGCTGGAAATTGGCCTGGGCAGGAAGGGGCTATAGGTGCCCAGTAGGCAAGTGGTTAAGCAGGAGACATTTAAAGAGCAGTTTCTATTAAAACAATATATTCTTTGGCTCTTTGGAATCCCATCCTTGTAATAAACTGGAAACATCCATCTTTGAATTTATGTTTTTTGCAAGACAGGGGCCTTTATTTATTGGGGGATAATGTGCTAAAAGTAGAATACAACTGGAGCTCTTCCTTAATATGTTTTCTAAACCAACACTCATACTTTATAAATTATCGTAAAGGAAACATAAAAAATAGATGTGTTGATGCACATTCAGTATTGAAATGGAGTGAATGCCTTTAAGCCATTTTATATTTTTATTATTTTAAAACAAATTGCTTTTTATGTCTGAGGTGTGTTTACATTTTATTCTGTTTGTGTTCCCAATACACTGCACCACTTAAGGGGTCATTCATGGCTTGTCAATGCTGTGATGTGCAATGTACAGAAAACATTGAGGGTGACCTTAATCTAGCTGAGCAGCAAAGGATATTGATGTGCTTTTTCTAAGACACCAGAGAGTCTTAGGTAAAGCAGCTTCTCACGCTCATTAGGCTGGACAGCTTTTCATGAAATACAATAAATGTAGTCTTATGGTGAGTTTCATGATTCAGCAAAGTGTCCTAGTTGCCAAGGCAGAAGCTGTATTTAGAGAATCTCTTAGGGGTATTAAATTGTCTTCCAACTTTTTAAGTTTTTTTTTGCAGCCATTTTTGAGAAAACCAAAACGATGCTCTTCAAAGCTAGATGTATTAAATAGTGCAGCATTAACCCCATCACAACAGAAGGTAAAACAAAGCCTAGTGCCTGTACAGAGTTTTCCAAATTTAACCTGTGTTACTAAAACTGTACATATACTGTAATTGCAACTACTTAGCAAATCCAAGTGAAATATACCTTGTTTTGGGCTTTCATTTGGTGGTAAATGGTAATGGATATACTGTGTTTTTTTGTTTTTTTTTATTAAAGGAAATCTGGCATAAAATAGTGAAAAAAATATAAATAATTTTATTACTATTACTGTAACCTACCACCAAAGAACAAGCCAAAACAAATTCTCCTGCTCCTGATGAGCACAGCAAAACTGTATATGTGAAATGATGTGATAAACTAATCAGCGTAACCAAACAAATAAAAACAGCTATATGAGTTATATACAAAACTTTGCTCGCTATAACACTCTTCAGTGATTCACCCACTGCATAAAACAATATAATAAATATAATGCAGCACAACTTAAATTTTTCAAAAGTGCAAAAGTGCAATATAGTGCAGTGCAATCTAAATCTTTCGAAAACAGTTCACTGTAAGGGCAATCTCCAAAGTCCAATATCTCTGTTCAATTCATATCGATACAAATAAATCGCCCAAGTGTCTTCAAAATAAGTTCTTGCTTTAGTGCTCATCCTCCATCAGGTGAATAACATGCTCACCTTTAAGACCAAAGTAAGACAGCGTATGATATGTGACCTGATGGAGGATGAGCACTAAAGCATGAAATTATTTTGAAGACACTTGGGTGATTTATTTGTATTGATATGAATTGAACAGATATTGGACTTTGGAGATTGCTCTTAAGCCCCTTTCACACAGGGCGGATCTGCTCAGCGGACTCCGCCAGCTCAGCGGGAGATCACTCCATTGATCCCTGCTGAGCCGGAGGATGACAGGTCCGTCTCTGCTCACTGTGCAGGGACAGACCTGTCAGAGCTCTGCTGTCCTGTATGGGAGATCAGATGAATACAGATCCGTCTGTCCGTTCTCATGCGATCCCATCCAATCCGATCCGCTGGACAGATGGTGAACGTATCGCCATCCGTCTGTTTGCAGCGGATCTTGTCGGATCGGATGGCAAGCGGGTGTCAGCAGACACATCTCTGCTGACATCCGCATGCTCCTACAAGTCAATAGGTGGCCCCTCGGATCCACCTGAAAAACAGACAGACAGATCCGAGCAGGCCTATCCTGTGAAAGGGGCCTTACAGTGGACTGTTTTGCATTTTATGTTTATTGAACTTTTTAAAAGATTTAGACTGTGCTGCAAAATATTGCACTTTTTCACTTTATGTTTAATGCACTTTTGAAAGATTTAAGTTGTGCTGCACTATATTTACTATAATACTGCATATGTGTATGTTATTTATTGTTTGTAACCATAGTAGTTACATTGTAAGTTAGGAAGCGCATTTCTAAGGTCAGGCACTGGTGTTGGATGAAAAGGCCTGGCTCGTAGTCTCCGCTCTAATTCATCCCAAAGGTGTTCTATCGGGTTGAGGTTAGTCAAGTTCCTCCACCACAAACTCGCTCATTCATGTCTTTATGGACCTTGCTTTGTGCACTGGTCCAAATCATTTGGTGGAGGGGGGATTATGGTGTGGGGTTGTTTTTCAGGGGTTGGGCTTGGCCCATTAGTTCCAGTGAAGGGAAATCTTAAGGCGTTGGCATAACAACAAATTTTGGACAATTTCATGCACCCAACTTTTTGAGAACAGTTTGTGGTTGGCCCTTCCTGTTCCAACATGACTGTGCACCAGTACACAAAGCAAGGTCCATAAAGAAATGGATGAGTAAGTTTGGGGTGGAGGAACTTGACTGGCCATCACAGAGTCTTGATCTCAACCCGATAGAACACCTTTGGGATGAATTAGAGCGGAGACTGTGAGCCAGACCTTCTCTCCAAGATCAGTGCCTAACCTCAGAAATGCACGTCTGGAAGAATGATCAAACATTCCCATAGACATACACCTAAACCTTGTGGACAGCCTTCTCAGAAGAGTTGAAGCTGTTATAGCTGCAAAGGGTGGGCCAACTCAATATTGAACACTACGGTCTAAGACTGGGATGCTATTAAAGTTCATGTGCGTGTAAAGGCAGGTGTCCCAATACTCTTGGTAATATAGTGTATCTCATATATCTAATAAATAAATACATAAAAAATAGATACATATATAAATACATTAAAAGATTATAGTTCCTCCTTCAATGGTACCTATATCAGTTTAGTCATTTTTGAATATATTGTTTATGTTATATAAATATATATTTTATTAATAAAAGATATCTATCTATGCTTTAGTCTACAAATAAATATGCCAGAACACAGAATTCACAAAGCACAAAAAAACCTTCTGACATTTCAGATGGAGGTTTCTGAACAGGGAGGGGAAGTGAAAGGAGATGAGTCACTGCTCTGACACATTCACTTGTGTATATACATTTTAACTTTAGCTACTGTGCTCTACATGTAATTTGACTTTCTGTCATGGCTGGGAGCCTATAAGTGATGTCACAGCTCCGGAAATTCACAGTCATTGTCGAGCCCTCCCTTCTCTCCCCTGCAGCTGCAGCTCACTGACACAGGAGATCATGTAACTGGACAGTAAGAGACTAAAAAAAAGTAAGTATGAACAAGTTTTTGGCACAGCTTGGGTAACAGGAGAGGGAAGGGAACAGTTTAAGTAGAGTTAGGCTGGCCATACATAGTTCAGTATTTTTCATTCAGTCAGCCAGGAAGGAAAAAACTGAGCCAATTCCCCCATCCATACATTTGAGGTGGATGGGAAAATTCTCCCCACTGTGTCTTTCTATTCTGATAGCAGAACTCCCCTACCATCAAAATACACTGATCAGCGTTGCAGTCCATTGGCTGTGTGCACTGATCAAATGTTGGTTTTCCAGCAGGATATTCGCTCAGTGCACAGAAGCTGTTCTAACGACTAGCATCTGTTGAACAAACAGGTCTACACACTGACAAAAATTTGGCCAGTTCCTGCTGAACCAGCTGAATTTTAATCCATGTATGGCCAAATTTAGTGTTACACTGAATTTCTACTTTAAGAAAGTCAGATTACATACAGAGCACAATAGCTAAAGCTAAAATGTACACTATATTGCCAAAAGTATTGGGACACCTGCCTTTACACACACATGAACTTTAATGGCAGTCCCAGTAACCATCCCAGTCTTAGTCCGTAGGGTTTAATATTGAGTTGGCCCACCCTTTGCAGCTATAACAGCTTCAACTCTCCTGGGAAGGCTGTCCACAAGGTTTAGGAGTGTGTCTATGGGATAGTTTGACCATTCTTCCAGAAGGGAACTCGTGAGGTCAGGTACTGATGTTGGATGAGTAGGCCTGGCTCGTAGTCCCCGCTCTAATTCATCCTAAAGATGTTCTAACGGGTTTAGGTCGGGACATGTTCCTCCACCCCAAACTCGCTCATCCACACTATATTGCCAAAAGTTTTGAACCACCCCTCAAAATCATTTAGTAGAGGGGGGATTATGGTGTGGGGTTATTTTTCAGGAGTTGGGCTTGGCCCCTTAGTTCCAGTGAAGGGAACTCTTAAGGCATCAGCATACCAAGACATTTTGGACAATTTCATGCTCCCAACTTTGTGGGAGCAGTTTGGGGATGGTCCCTTCCTGTTCCAACATGACTGCGCATAAGTGCACAAAGCAAGGTCCATAAAGACATGGATGAGCAAGTTTGGGCTGGAGGAACTTGACTGGCCTGCACAGAGTCCTGACCTCAACCCGATAGAACACCTTTGGGATGAATTAAAGCAGAGACTGTGAGCTTTTGACAATATAGTGTATATACACAAATGAATGTATCAGAGCAGTGACTCATATACTTTGACTCCACTTTCCTATTCAGAGAGCTCCATATGGAATTTAAGATATAGTGAATTTAGATATAGTCTAAAAGAAAATGGCTGCTGTTGTGCACTGGAATTTCACTTTAACAGGAGGTAAGAACATTTTTGAAAGCCTACAAAGTAGCTGAGAGCTACACCTGCTAGCTTTATGTAGAAATACAAAATATTTTATGCAATATAATAATAGGACTAATTGTATCTATTTTTTGTAGTCCTGACCATAATAGATGAATAAATACATTACTTAAATACATAATGCATACAAAACTACTCTAAATTGCCTTTAATACCTTTATAGGTTACCAGTAAGAAACTTACAGGAGACCTGAGGTTTAAAAATTTATTCACCCATGTTTTTTGTGAAAAATGGCTTCTATCCCCTTAACTGAGTTGCTGCCATTCCAATATCATTTGCTCATTCAATATGAATAGGAAGGGCACTACACATTCACTTACTGGCTGGCATGTCCATATCCTGGAGAGGAGTACACTGTGTAAGCCATCACACACTAATTTCCAAAGTAGCTAGGAACTCACATTACTAGTGTTATTACAAAGCCTTTTAAAATGTTAGCAGCTAATAAATATATTGTGAATGTTGAGTGCATTAGGCACCATAACTACGCCAATCACAAACATGTGTCTATGTGCAGCCATTAGGATTTTTTTCCCTTTATTTTAAGTATATGTTTTGAGTAATGTACAGTTTTCTTGAATGCTGAAAAATCATTTTCATTGTTAGTTGACAGCAATGCTAATATGGAAGTTACAGCACTCAAGTTATGAGTTGAAATAATGGATGTATTTAAAGTATTTAGATAAAATCATTTTGCCATATGATTTGTTTCCTCCTGTTAATTCTTAGCTCCGCGGTTGTAAAATTAGCCCATTAAGCAGCAATATCTAGTTTCCTATTAGTCAATCACAGCCACATTCAGTAACATCTATGTGTGTCATAGTTTAATCTTGTTTTAATTTACTGAATGTGTTCGCTGCAAAAAACTGTATTTTCCCTAATGGAACTATGAATGAAATGACATATATGCTGCAGTTTGTTGCTAGCATTAAAAAACAATGATTTTATGTGTGCTCTAGTTGTTTTATTAACTGTTGATCCTGTCAGTCAGTAGTGACTTTCCACTCCTTTAAAAGGATGGCAACATTCTATGTTTTGCCATGAAATCAATGCAGTGTTGTCATCCCGTGGACAGGGTAGTCTTAGATATATAAGGTAAATTTAGACTTTAAGGCTGGGTTCACACTATTGCAAAATGGATGTTGGTTTCTCCGCATTAAATTCGCATAGCAGGAGATTGTGACCGGCTCCCTATAGTGCCGAGAAAGAAAAATCACCGCTCTAAGGAGGTCAGTCAGGAACCTCTCCTCCAAACTTGAAGCCTCAGGTGCTGGCAATGCTTATAAGGATAGATAGTGAGAAAAGTCCTGGACAGCCGCACTCAAAATGATAATCGCCTTTATTGATAAAAACAACAAAAATACATGCCACAGCAAGAAGTACAGGGAAACTGACGCGTTTCACACTATATGCTATGAGTAAGCACAAACTATAGTGTGAAACGTGTCAGCTTCCCTGTACTTCTTGCTGTGGTATGTATTTTTGTTGTTTTTATCAATAAAGACGATTATCATTTTGAGTGCGGCTGTCCAGGACTTTTCTCACTATCTATCCCTATAGAGCCAGTTCACACATCTCCGCAGCGGCTCTGGTGCGAATTGCCCAGGAGTCTTGTGCATCTTTTGGCCCTTTTCAGGTCTGAATTCAGACCAAAATTTGGGCTAAAATCGGACCTGATACGATGAATGGAGATGCTCTGGACTCTGGTGTGAGCCGCTGCATTCTAGAATGTGAACCCAGCCTAAAGCAGAATTAAATCCTCTCATCCTTTTCAGCCATGAAATCTTCCATCTTAGCTTCTGTTTGATCTGCAACTGCCATGGTGCTGCATATGTGATCAGTTACGTCACCAGCTACTGGATAGTTTGACAGTTTGGTTGAGAGCACAAGCAAATGTGATAGTTAGCATCCCAGCATGCCTTGAATGTAATGTAGGCCATACATGGATTGAACTCCAAAATAATTTTCTTTCGAAAAATCAGAAATTTTGTGCATTTTGTGTTCCGATGGTGCTATCATTGATTTCGAAATTCGACCAACCAAGCTTTCAATTTCACTTCATGTTTTGCAGAGTTCGAATTAAAATTTTTAGTTATAATTTCCATCCATATATAGCCAGCTTAAGTGTTATTTCAAACCATTAACCCCTTGGAACCGGAACCTCCCAACCTTTATGAAGGGAGGTGAAGTTTATGATCACATGACCGCCGTGAAAGCTCCTGATCGCTGTATTCCGTTAGCAGCCGGTAACTGTGTCAGGAGCAAACAGGGTGCACGCTTTTGGCACAGGTGTTTTTGCAATATTGGGCACCAAGGCCCACCTACTGAGAGGCCGCATGTTTGCATGCCAGTGCCAAGAGGTTAAATCAATGGGTTTAATTTCGCTTTGAGTAAGTGACAAATTGAAACCTCTCCAGCTAAAACTTTTTAAGCAGTTACAGGAACAGTTCTTACATTTGGAAAAAAAAGTTCAAACTAAGAGCTAAATTTATGAAAGTTGGCCATTGGAATCACCTGTCAATATAATAGCTTATCCTAACCCTTGTAACTGTCACTTATGCTGAACAGTCTTTTCTGCATGCAAATACAGAAAACATAAATGAATGTTAAAAAAGTAATTTGTACACCAAATACTTTCATTACAAGCATTAACCCCATACAGTTATCAGAATCTAGCATGTAACCATAGCCATAGCAGACCATGCAAATGTTATGGGGTCCAGAACAGTCTAGTACCAGAATGATTTATGCAAACAACAGTAGTGTTTGGCTAAAAAAAAGTACACATACAATAGTCTGGAAACCTCTGTACAATTGCTATAAAAATAATTAGCATTCTGTATTATTGGATGGATTGTCTTTTAAATCAAGGGGCTCATTAGCAGGTTTGCTGGGGGTCTCATCAAACATAGTTACCTGACTAGAAAGCAATATTTTTTGCTATAGTTCCCTTTCTAGCTGAACTCTAGACACAAATAAAATATTATTATTAAATATTTATATTCACTTCTAGAACAAGATGTCTGCTCTGAGACAAATTATAATTCATCTAGCCATCCCAGCTTAGTTCTTTGCAATTGCAGCTGAAATCATTACCACAGCTCTGCCTGCTTTGGCATTCTCCATTCTCTATCTTGCTACAGTGAGCTTAGCCTTAGGTGATGTTTAGCCTACCATATCCACTAACTGTACATTATAAAATATGGATTTGTAGCTCAACTGAAGAAGAGAGTGGCATACATACTGCCATATGGAAGCCACCTGGCCACCACTAAACAACAGTGCTGGTAGACTTGCTGTATATTATGGTGAATGAGTGTCATGCCTCCCAAGAGTTTGCTTGTAAACTCCAGACAAGTCAACTGCAGGCCATATTGCTTGATAGCAACTTACCCCAAGTTTAAGCAACCCATCAAACCAATATTTTGTCATTAGCTGAAGGAACAAGTACAAATCCATTATTCACAATGGGAGTTTAATTATATGTTAACATAAACAGACAACTAACGACATTGTAAGAGATCCTAGCAGAATACAATACCATGATCATGTGATCTAGTGTTATCTAAAAACCTAAGATGGCATCACAATAAAGTACAGCCCCATTTAAAGTATCCCTCTGCTTTTATTATTGCCCTTGTAACATCATTAAAGGGACTGGTAAAGTCTTAACTCTTTTGGAGGCAAGAGGCGAAATCCTGGAGGACACCCTGCTTCACTTGATTCAAGTGCAGGGATACCAGACCTGCAGTGATTAGCAGGAAGGGGAGGATTATTAGCAGTGACAACCCTCCTTGTTAGCATACATTGTGATGTAGTGATTAGCACTGTGATAGCAGTGTAGTCCAATGTTTCTCAACTCCAGTCCTCAAGTACCCCCATCAGGTTATGTTTTCAGGATTTCCCTCAGATGAAACAGCTGTGGTAATTACTAAGGCAGTGAAACTGATCAAATCACCTGTGCAAAATAATGAAAAGCCTGAACACATGACCTGTTGGGGGTACTTGAGGACTGGAGTTGAGAAACATTGGTGTAGGCCATTCAGTTTAGTTGTCGCCCTGCAGAGAAATGAATCAAAACCAAAATCACCAGGTATTTAAATATGTCAATCAGTATCACATAAAGACTTCTTTAGTGCAGTATGCATTCTTTTAAATGGCTTGTATTTTTTTAAATGTGGATGAATCACTTTTTAGAAACCTTTGGCTGTCCTGTTAAAGTAAAGCTGAAGAAAGAAGAAAAGCACCCATTGCTATTGCTGACATAGGTAAAAGCGTTAGGTGATTATATTTAGTAATATTTCAGTTTCCAAACAGCTTCTTATTTTAAAATAGTATCTTGCCTATTAGTTATACATCAGTCTATAAGTGGCTCAAAAAGGCTTAAAAGTGTAATAAAAAAAGTATTTTCTCTGCTTTTTTTTCACTTAATTTAACAAGCAACTCGAGTCTGGCATAAATGAATGTTGGTCATGTTCTTCATTCTATTTTGTCAAGTCTAATAAACATTGATATTTTTCTCTAGAGTTTCTGCAGCAGGCAAAGGTCTTTCTAAACAGCGACTTTGCACAAACAGTCTAATCATCAGTTCTTTTCCAACAATGATTTACCAATCAATGAGATTTATAGGATGCACATATACAGAAAACAGAACAGCGGTATATTGTTATTTATGCAGATGGTTATCTATGATGGTTGTTGACTGTGTGTTCAGGTTCTTGACAACTAAGCCCAGTAGGAAACATTCAAATTTGCTTGTCAACACGACAGAACTGTAGACACAGTCCAGACAGAAAAGTCGCTAAAGCAGAAATTCTGTCTATTTCTGGTGTGTTAGAAAGAACATGAAGTCCTTTTAGTGGTAAATTCACAGGAATGAACAGAAAAGCAGAGATGTTCTGCTAGAGATGTCCACATATAAACAGTAGGAATGCTGACCCAATTACATAAAAAATAGCATGAAAACCTTATTGAATGTCAAATATTATCTTATTATTAAAAGTTTTCAAGAGGGCCTAGGAATAAAGTAAATCTAAAGCAAAAACTTTTTTTTGTTTTGATAAAGTAGAAAGGTTAGTAGTGCACTCTGACAGCTTTTTATTGCTATCTGCTTCCCTGTTAGCAATATTCTCTCCCTCTATTTGTTCTAGTAACCATTGTCTCCGGCACTGAAATCCAGGTAGAATTCAAAATTTTAATTGACATTAGAATAGAAATACAGGGGAAATCTTCCAATAAGCACATATACAGGGGATTTACTAAAAGTGGTGCACACAGAATCTGGTGCAGCTGTGCATAGTAACCAAACAGTTTCTAACTTTAGTTTTTTTCAATTAAGCTTTGACAATAAAACCTGGAAGCTGATTGGTATTATGCACAGCTGCACCAGATTCTCTGTGCACCAATTTTAGTAAATCTCCCCAAAAATTGTCATGACAACTGTTTAAGAGAGTATTTCCCTCCCATTACAGAGGTATAGCTAGTAGTGGTTTGTCACACTCAACTAGATTTGTTCTGTAATGTTAAAGACATTTGGTAGCATTCGTTCCAGCCCACTGGAAGCAGGAGATCCCTGCCCCCTCCCCTGCGCTGTGGCTCTCCAAAGTAGCCAAAATTCACCACCTGGAAAGCTTTACAATTTTGCTAAAAGGCACTAAAGAGAAATTGCAAAATAGTTGGTTCTATTGGACTTGGTTCATGTCTTCTTGGGGCTATGATTCCTTACTGGTGGAAGACATGTAATTTATTTTCTGTTTTGAAGTCAGGCATGTACTGGCCATTGGGACTACAGGGAGTTTCCCGGTGGGCCGATGGCTCAGTGGGCCGATTTCAGTGACAGTGGACCGCTGCCTCCCTCCGGTCCTCTGTCCCCCCCCCCCCGCAGTGCTCACCTCCTCTCCCTGGCTAGTTATGCAGCGCGCCTGAACACAGACATGATGCTCAGGAGTCAACACTGAGAAGCTCATCATACGATCTGGAAGGAGGGCGGCCTCACTTTCCTGCCTAATCTTGTCCCATTGGGGGGGGGCGCCAAACTGATTCTTTGCCCCAGGTGAAATAATGTCTAGCTTCCCCACTGGTACTGCCTATAAGAGAAATAATGTAGAACGGCTAATGGCTAGTGTGGGGGGGGGGGCTTGGGTGGCAAGCCATCATGGGAGAGACCTGTCAAAGTGGGCCAGTCTGGATGAAGTCCAGGGCCAAATTTTTGTCCCAGTCCAGCCCTGTTTGAAGTCCACCGCTTTATAGCACCCCCGACCTCGACCCTGTCATTCTGGACTCTCTTTCTGCCCCCCCCTTTTTTGGTCTTTTCCCCTTTCCCCCAGCCCTCTTTTTTCTTCCTCTACTGTGCTTACTTGCTTGGTTTAGGTGGTTGGAGTTGGACGGATTGCAGGTCCTGTTGGGCAGCATATTGACATCTGCCAGAGGGCTAATAGCCTTTACAATTGTCCTAACATGCAGAGTCATGACCCTGGCCTTGACCTCAACATTTTCTGGCATTGTCTGCAATGTATGTAGCCTGTGGTTCTGTCCAATTTCTATGTCTTGTTTTTTGCACTTTCTGTGAATTATTAACGAAAGAGTTTTAAAAAAAAAGGCATTTCCCAGTTTAGATAAACCACTTCTTCAGGTCCAATGAGTGTCAGGAACATAACCCAGCATTAATATCCACATCTGTGCTACCTGTATGGCTATAAATGGCGGGGCATTATCCTGGCACTTGTCAGAACTGAAGAATTGGTTCTGAAAAGCTAAGAAATGTCTTAAACATTATAGAACACATCCAGTTAAATGCGACTAACTACCACTACCATATTATTATGACATGAATAAAAGAGAACCTTCACATAGTATATTATATTATATATTTATATTTGAATTTTCAAGGCACTTGTTCCTTTGTTTCATTGTTTTTTTATCCTTGTAATTAAGGTTCAGGAAAAATGAATAGAAATAACATTTCCCGACACATAGAATATATATATCCATATTGTGTAAAGTCAAAATCACAGGACCACAAAGGCCACAGTGGGTATGACATTGCTACCATTTTTATGATTCATATCCAGTTATTATTATATACCATATTTATCAGCCTATAAGACGCACCCTAATTTTAAGAGGGAAGTTTCAGGAAAAAAACGTATTTTTAAATAAACAACTTTGAATTAAAATAAGCTCAATGCCCATCAATTCAGCCTGTTTAGTCCCCACCTGCATCTTCCTCATCTTCCATCAATGCAGCCTGAACAATACCCATCTGCAGCCTCAATGCAGCCTGATCAATGCCCATCCATCTGCAGCACATCTCATCAATGCAGCCTGATCAATGCCCATCCATCTGCAGCACATCTCATCAATGCAGCCTGAATAAATGCCCCCTTTTAGCCTAAATGCTCATCGGCAGCCTCACCATCAATGCAGCCTGGACAGTGCAGGAAATCACTGAGCCGTCATCTCCTCTTTACTTGGCTCTCACTTAGCTCTCAGTCGGCTCTCACACACACACACAGTCCTGCACCATCGGCATTGGACCAGCTCCTGTGATAGGCAGAACACTGGTCCAATGTCAGTGGCGGAGGCGGTACTGTGTGTGTGACATGGGAGTGAGAGCCGAGTTAGAGCCGAATAAACAGGAGATGATGGCTCGTGAATTCCAGCGGCATTTGTCCCCCTCCTTCCCCTCCAAGGTACACTGTCGGCGTATAACACGCGCCCGTGATTTGCCCCCTATTTTCAGGGAAAAAAATGCGTGGTATACGCCGATAAATACGGTATGTAAAGAATGCATTCTCTCTATCACTGTTGAACAAACTGTTTCTACATGCACCACAAACAGCTACTGTACATAAAAGAATGTATTTGAAATGGTATCAAATTGCACTTAAATCAAATCAATTTTGTATAAACAGAGTTATAGATGAATGTCTGGGAAGGAGCAGACTACTACACTAGTCTAGGATTTACTTTAGAAAGGTTACAGGGGTATCAATCCAACTGGTGCGGGCTGAGAATATTGGAGAAACAAAGAATTCCCTTGCTTCACTTTCACAGTGCAAACACACCGGCTTTCTATTTGGACCGTTTTTTGTTTACACAAGATTAATTTTGTTTAAGTACAAACTGGATACCTTTTCAAATCCAATTCATGTATGTCGCTCTTTCTGCTGAATGCATACAATCTTAGATTTATTAAAACTGACTCTGTCACTAGAAAAGTGTTATCTAAAAAACAGTTACTGCGAGAGAAGAACTTGGATTTTTACTTTTCTGAAGAGCTACGGCCTCCATGAGAATTTTCACATTCAACTCTTCTGAAAATTTCAGATATCTGCATTTTGTGGTCCATCTGCAGGTCCCTACATCACTATAATGCACTATAGTGACATACTTGTGGTTTGTGGGAGAATGCACAATGGACCACAGGGTACCAGGAAATTCAATTATCATCTTTGGTTGCAACTGTAGGTCTTTAGCAAAAAGAATATTAAGTTGATTGCCTGCTAGAGAGGTACATATGAACAGTCTTTTTTGGCTGGAGTACTTTTTCTTTATAGAAAAACAATTTTTAGCGACTGATCAACCTGCTATTGGCCAGCTTGGTTCAGGATGACCGAGAAAAAAAAGCTTCCTTTCTTTGGTACCCGGCACAGGCTGTAATGACTTAAAGGTGAAAGCTCTACCCCTATGAACTGTGACGTGTCCCATCCAGAATGCCTGACTGCAACTGTGAACTGGTCAGTTACAGTGGGCACTGGTATTAAAGAGCCCTACAAGGGTCCATTAAAGCCTGCCTGCTTTTGTTTACTGTTTCCTAGACATGTGCATTAATTTTTGTCCGAATGCATTTTCATCCGAATTTCTGGTATTTTCGTTATCGTTTTAACAAACGATAACGAACGTGCAGAATCCGAAAACCAAAAGATCCGACATAAACAAATGCTTTATTTTCATTTTCGTTGCGACAACAGTTCGCTATAGATAGAAGATTCGACATGACGCTGACAATAGCGATCTGTGTCCATCGAACCTGTGGTCGAATGTGCCTAACCTTAGCTCTATTAGTCCAAGATTATTCAACATAGAGAGAAAAGATTCGACATTAAGATTCGACAAAGCAGTCGCTGCGAGCCGACATGTATGGTCAAATGCTCCACCCATAGGCTATAGAGGAATTCTAATGTTGGTTGACTAGTAATAATAATTAATAAATATAATTATTACTAGTGTCATACAACATTAGAATTCTACTATAGCTTGTAGGCGGAACATTCGACCGGAAATGTATGATTGCGGCGTCGTACAGTTTAGCTGCTCTGTCGAATCTTCTTAGAACATTCGACAGACACCATAAGCCTTCAATGACAGATTCGACCTTAATTATTTCGGATTTTTGGATGAATGCATTTTTTTAACAAAACAAAATAAATAAAAACAAATTTCGGGAGTAAATAAATAAATGTATTTTTAGGACGAAAATGAAATTTCGAAACAAAATATTTCAGTGTGCACATGTCTACTGTTTCCTAGTGTTAAAGGGATATAAAAATGGGTATATTACCCACCTCTGACTACCAGCATTAAAGAGGTTTAAGTATGGGTTATGACCTTGGTTATGACCTTGGATAAAATTGGAAAACTTCTAACCAATGCAATAGGAAACAGTATAGTCAGACGAATTGTTCACTTTGCCTGAATTTTAAAAGTTTTTTAATCATTTGTAGCCTCATTTAACATGATTTTCATTTGTTACTCTGGTCTTGTTACTTTATTCTGTGTTGCATAAACTCTTTTGGTCCAATGTTGTGATTTGCTTATAGACTGGGCTGAAACGAAGGGATCTGCAGTTCCATAGGCTCAGAATCAGGTACGTTCTAAAGATGTGAACACTTTAAATACTCAGCTTAAGGGAAATCCAGGCGTACAATATGACTGCCTGGATATAAACTACAGACATTTTGCATTTAAATTGTGACTCCTTTATCTGTTTGAGTGTGAGTTTGACTGGAGTATGTCTTTAAATATACTTGTTTGTCATTTGCTTCTTTGTTAAAACAAACATTATCCCACAAAACCAAAGAATGGAATATTTAATCCTCACCCTGAGAATCTGTCAATAGCCAAGCGTCTAATCCTTGCCCTAGAAATTCATCAGTAGAGAAATATAGTACAATTCAGATACAGGTCATCTGTCAACAATCAAGTGAGCTTAAGTCAACCTTTTATTCCCTAAAGTTCTGCCGATCAATGCACCTCTCTTAGAATATTTATTTTATGTTAAGTAGCCAATGCTCAATGAATCTTTGGATAAAATGATGTAGAAAACTCTCTTTGGTATCAGAATATTCCATTATGATGGCATGTTTGTACTCATCTAGTACTGAGATTTACAGAAGCTCAATGTGAATAGTTTATCGATCACCAATAAAATAAACACCTGCAAGGAATTTAAAGAAGCAGATAATGACAGCAGTGCAGGATGACCGAGAAATGTAATTTCCTGAACTGTATGATATGACTCTCCAGATCAAAATAAATTAATCCCAGTAAATGAAAAGCCACTTTAACATTGAAACGAAACTCCAGGCAAACAGTTAAACATACAGTATCTCTGTCTATTCAGTCCTGAGATTTACAGAGCTCTACTGCACAGTCTAGCTGTCAGAAGACCTGATTTTTTTTGCTACAGTTCAGTAACACTTACAAATCTATTCCCTGTCCCCAGACTGGACAATGAAAAGAGAAGTAGCAGACTAATGAGCTCAGCTCTCTGTCACTCTGCTCTTTTCCCCTATCAGCCATGCCCAGTGCACAGCAGCAAAACTGATTGGTTCCTTGTGCGGTTTCAGCAATATTGTGCTGCAAAATTCTGATACCACGGCACATTCAGATACTTACACTGCTTACACTTAAACATATATATATATATATATATATATATATATATATATATATATATATATATATATATATATATAAATATATACAAGAGTGTATTATTAAATGGAGTGCTGCATTAATTTGTGTATTTTGTATCTGCCTGGAGTTTGGCTTTAAAATACATTACTAAATGCATATAAATGATGACTGCTAGTTATTTGCAAGAATTGTTTGATCTGAAGTAAGCTATGATGTAGATATAGACTTCTCAAGGATTAGTGTGAAAAGGTTGCCATCATCCCTGAACAATATGCAATAGGAACCTCATTTGATTTTTAAGGCAACAAAAGAAAGAAATGTATTTTTTTTTTAAAAATTAGATAAGTTTTATTTATACAAAAATTGTTAAAAAGTGATTAAACATATGGAGATATACATTTACAAAGAATAAAAAATGATACACTACAGAAGTGGCAAAGAATTATATGATCCAACGCGTTTCAAAATGATTAAATTTCTTCTTCAGGGATAAATTTTTGCCATTATCTGAAAGGCATAAAGGTAACATAAGTATACATACATATATATATATTTTTTACAACCAACAAAAAAATATATAAGGAGGCTTAAAGGTAACATAAGTATACATACATATATATATATTTTTTACAACCAACAAAAAAATATATAAGGAGGCATAAAAGTAACATAAGTATACATACATATATATATATTTTTTACAACCAACAAAAAAATATATAAGGAGGCTTACAGTAATCATGATTGACCCAGCAGGTTCTCAACGTGACACTCCAAAACCCCAACCAGCCAGCGTTGCGCGATATAAGACCGTTATCAGGCTGGTTGGGGTTTTGGAGTGTCACGTTGAGAACCTGCTGGGTCAATCATAATTACTGTAAGCCTCCTTATATTTTTTTTGTTGGTTGTAAAAAATATATATATATATGTATGTATACTTATGTTACCTTTATGCCTTTCAGATAATGGCAAAAATTTATCCCTGAAGAAGAAATTTAATCATTTTGAAACGCGTTGGATCATATAATTCTTTGCCACTTCTGTAGTGTATCATTTTTTATTCTTTGTAAATGTATATCTCCATATGTTTAATTACTTTTTAACAATTTTTGTATAAATAAAACTTATCTAATTTTTTTAAAAAAAATAAATTTCTTTCTTTTGTTGCCTTAAAAATCCCAATCAAATGAGGTTCCTATTGCTAATTTCTATGATTTACTAAGCTTGTGTAGACTGTCAGCATTGGTGAACGGGTAAAATGGCAGCAGCTGTTGACATCAGTGGCCTTTTTTTTTTCAAGAATGCAGTATACAATTGTAACAATTTGACTGTAACAATGTGATCCTGCATGCATATTTCTCATCAAAGAATTTTCTTATCGCCTTGACCATTCATGTTTGATAGGAAATGAAAATTGTCTGTTTCGGGCATTGTGGCAATGCAGCTTATAGCTGCCATTTTCAGCTACAGGTTAAACCAGAAAAAGAGACATCTGGATGGTTATTACACTCATCCCAGATATTTATGCTGTCAGAGCAGTCTGGTTAGTCACCCATTAGCGACTTATATGTCTTGTGGAGATCTCCCCTGCTTGGTTCTGGAAGATTGTTCCTGGCAACAATTACATTTTTTTCTCCTTAATAAATAACCAGTATTTCCAAACTTTCTGTTGCAATCTCAATAATGTAAAATGAAGGCAAAATCCAATAGGGAAAGCAAGAACCCATGAACTGATGCGGCAGATTTGCAGACTTGGGAACATAGGAGTAAAGATCTTGCTACTGGATTTAATGAGAGACACAAGCAACAGGAAATTCAACTCTCCAGCATTAAGCAAAGAAAGAGATACTCATGCATTTTGGATAAACTTTTTTGGCATCAGACATAGCATTGATGGAAAATCCCGACCATAAGAATGTAATGACCCCACACAAAGCCTTATAGTACATGCTGGCAACATGGTGGTACAGTTTAATATAATATATAATTGGGACTGCTTAACCTGTGTCCGGACACAATCTCTAGATGAGTGTTCCTCACCAAGGGGTCCTGTGCAGAGAGAAAATGTATTTGAGTTCTATTGTAGAACTATTGTAGCACTAAAGGTCACGAATAGTGGTAGTTCTATACTAACAATCAGGAACCAATCAGCATATTTCCCAAAAATGTAATCACCATAAAAGCTAATCAGGAGCTTGTTTACAAATAAACAGTTTCAGTTGTTTCTAAGCCTGGCACAGATAGAGGCCAAATGACAGCTGAAGCTGGCAAGATACAGATGTCATAGTATAATATAAGATATTAAAAAGAAAATGAAGAGAGAAAAGTTCTAAAGTTTTGAATAAAGGATTCTTTTACACTGTTGACCATTTGTCAATTTACAATAAAAAAACATAGGTAGGCTATCTATTAAAACAGTGTATAAAACAAATCTGATACATTCTTTAAAAAGCAATGTTAGCATTATTTAGGTTTGCAAATTATTACATTGTAAGTGGGCAATGTCCAACTAATCTTTGGAAAGAAATATGCAGAGGTGTGCAAAGAATAGCATTTTATTATGATGTTATGCTAGAGCTCATCCAGTACCAATATATGCAGAAGGTCAAACTAAGTATTTTCTTAAATCCCACAAGCTGTTAGTTCTCTGAGCGATTGAACCCTATGGGCAAGAATATTCAACTGCCAGTGCAAACTGTGATCCCATTTTCCTAAATTATTAGATCAGATTAAACTGTTCTCTATTCATCAGCATGCGCATCTGCTTTTGCATAGACATAAGGCAACTATCTCTGACACTGATTTTTTTTTAGAAGAGAAAAATGGAATGCATGAGGAAAAAAGCCACAATTGCCCAAATATGTATTTGTGTTATGTTGCCATTTCTGCCTGTACATGACTAACCTTAGACTTTAGAAAACAAGACCAAAAGGGGTTAATTCACTAAAGGCAAATACACTGTTCATTTTGCAGGGGAATTTGCTTAGTGAATGTGTTGACAATTCACTTTGAAAAGAAAATACAATAACATTAATAAATAACTGTATTTTTTTGTACATGATTGAATAATAGAAGTAAGCAGAGATTCACCTTATTCATTAAGCTAGCAGAAAGTTGCAAGTCTGTTTCAAAGTGGCAAAGTAAACATTCTATTTGCCTTTAGTAACTCAAGCTTCACTAGGGCAAGAACTGATATGACATATGAAGAGCTACATATAATGTTGCTCTAAAGGTTCAGAAAAGTATGAGACAACTCAAATAATTTGATTTGATAAGGAACAAAGCGCAATAACACTTAGTGGCCAATTCGAATTAATGTGGGTATATGGTGAAAATCTAGAAAAACATATACAGCACAGCTCACCAATACATGGACATTTGCTCATATTATGTCTTTTCAAAATGCTGCACATATAAAAAAAATTCTGATGCTTGATCCTGCCAGAAATGGAGTGAGCTCCTAACATCCTATAATGATCTGACAACACTATCTATGCTTTACGAAAATCCCAAGCAGTGTTGTCAGCCCCTCTCCTTATATCTCTAACTCCTATTTGTTTATATTCTCAGCACTCTCCCCTCCCATATCAGCCGCCTTCTGTTTCTAGCCCTCTCTTGTTATTTCACTGCAGATGTGGCAGTGCTGTCAGCCAATATAGGAAGTTAGGTGGTGACTGAATTTCTGGCAGGATCATCATGTATTTTCATGCATTTTTAAAGAGACATAATGTGCATATATGCGTGTGTATTGCACAACTATGCTGAATATATACAGTATATATTTTAGATTTTGCTTGTGCTCTTTTTTAGTGATTTAGTGCAGGGAAACTAAAGACTAACACCAACTTTTGTGTCATATTAAATGTTACAACTCTATTGGGGTGTAACTTGTAACATGGTGCAAATAGAATCTCCCACCCCTAGACCAGCACCCATAGGCGTGCGCACGGGGTGTGCCGGGTGTGCCTGGGCACACCCTAATCACCCTGTGCTGTGTCCAGAGATTTGCCCCAAAATGCTGCATCCAAGAGAGTGTGTGGCCCACGCTGCCTGCGAAACAGTTTCACAGGCAGCAGATTGTGAGAATTGCCAGAGCTGTTCAGTGTATGAAACTGTCAGATAATAACACTGCATGCAGTGAGAGACACCAGCTGTCAAAATGTCGGGGTGATGTCGGGGGTGGGCGGAACAGAACAGCCATTGAATACCAGCCAATGGGATGGGGTCTGGGCGGGCCGCTACATTTATGTGGCCCCGCCCCCTCTATGAAGCAGCTCAAACATTGGCTGGTGTTTATAGCGCTTGGTCCCGCCCACTCCCGACATCGCGGCTGAGTTGTAAGTCATCACAACTCAGCCGCGATGTCGGGGGTGGGCGGGATCAAGCGCCGACACCAGCCAATGATTGGGCTGCTTCAGAGAGGGGGCGGAGCCAGAGAAATGTAGCGGCCCGCCCAGACCCATCCTATTGGCTGGTGTTTGGTAACTGTTCAGTCCCGCCCACCACCAGCATCACCGCTGACTTTTAACAGCTGGTGTCTCTCCCTGCATGCAGTGTCATCATCTGACAGTTTTATACACTGAACAGCTCTGGCAATTCTCACGATCTCCTGAATGTGAAACTCCCCCTCTCTCCTATCTGTGCCACCCAATGCTGCCTATCAGTGCCAACCAATGATGCCAATCAGTGCCAACCAATGCTGCCTATCAGTGCCAACCAATGCTGCCAATCAGTGCAAACCAATGCTGCCAATCAGTGCCAACCAATTCTGTCTATCAGTGCCAACCAATGCTGCCAATCAGTGCCAACCAATGCTGCCAATCAGTGCCAACCAATGCTGCCTATCAGTGCCAACCAGTACTGCCTATCTGTGCCAGTGCTGCTTATCAGTGCCAACCAATTCTGCCTATTAGTGCCAACCATTGTAAACCAGTGCTGCCTATCAGTGCAAACCAGTGCCGCCTATCAGTGCCAACCAATGCTGCCTATCAGTGCCAGTGCTGCTTATCAGTGCCAACCAATGCTACCTATCAGTGCCAGTGCTGCTTATCAGTGCCAACCAATGTTGCCTATCAATGCCAACCAGTACTTCCTATCTGTGCCAGTGCTGCTTATCAGTGCCAACCAATTCTGCCTATCAGTGCCAACCAGTGCTGCCTATCAGTGCAAACCAGTGCTGCCTATCAGTGCCAACCAATGCTGCCTATCAGTGCCAACCAATGCTGTAAATCAGTGCCAACCAATGCTGTCAATCAGTGCCAACCAATGCTGCCTATCAGTGCTGCCTATCAGTGCCCATAAGTGCTGCCCATCAGTGCTTCCAATCAGTGCCCATCAGTGCTGCATATCAGTGCCCATCAGTGCTGCCTATCAGTGCCAATCAGTGCTGACAATTAGTGCCCATCAGTGCTGCCAGTCAGTGCCCATCAGTGCTGCCAATCAGTGCCAACCAATGCTGCCTATCAGTGCCAACCAATGCTGCCAATCAGTGCAAACCAATGCTGCCAATCAGTGCCAACCAATTCTGTCTATCAGTGCCAACCAATGCTGCCTATCAGTGCCAACCAGTACTGCCTATCTGTGCCAGTGCTGCTTATCAGTGCCAACCAATTCTGCCTATTAGTGCCAACCATTGTAAACCAGTGCTGCCTATCAGTGCAAACCAGTGCCGCCTATCAGTGCCAACCAATGCTGCCTATCAGTGCCAGTGCTGCTTATCAGTGCCAACCAATGCTACCTATCAGTGACAGTGCTGCTTATCAGTGCCAACCAATGTTGCCTATCAATGCCAACCAGTACTTCCTATCTGTGCCAGTGCTGCTTATCAGTGCCAACCAATTCTGCCTATCAGTGCCAACCAGTGCTGCCTATCAGTGCAAACCAGTGCTGCCTATCAGTGCCAACCAATGCTGCCTATCAGTGCCAACCAATGCTGTAAATCAGTGCCAACCAATGCTGTCAATCAGTGCCAACCAATGTTGCCTATCAGTGCTGCCTATCAGTGCCCATAAGTGCTGCCCATCAGTGCTTCCAATCAGTGCCCATCAGTGCTGCATATCAGTGCCCATCAGTGCTGCCTATCAGTGCCAATCAGTGCTGACAATTAGTGCCCATCAGTGCTGCCAGTCAGTGCCCATCAGTGCTGCCAATCAGTGCCAACCAATGCTGCCAATCAGTGCCAACCAGTACTGCCTATCCGTGCCAGTGCTGCTTATCAGTGCCAACCAATTCTGCCTATCAGTGCCAACCATTGCAAACCGGTGCTGCTATCAGTGCCAACCAGTGCTGCTCATCAGTGCCAACCAATGCTGCCTATCAGTGCCAACCAGTACTGCCTATCTGTGCCAGTGCTGCTTATCAGTGCCAACCAATTCTGCCTATCAGTGCCAACCAGTGCTGCCTATCAGTGCAAACAGTACTGCCTATCAGTGCCAACCAATGCTGCCTATCAGTGCCAACCAATGCTGTAAATCAGTGCCAACCAATGCTGCCTATCAGTGCTGCATATCAGTGCCCATCGGTGCTGCCTATCAGTGCCAATCAGTGCCCATAAGTGCTGCCCATCAGTGCTGCCAATCAGTGCACATCAGTGCTGCATATCAGTGCCCATCAGTGCAGCCTATCAGTGCCAATCAGTGCTGACAATTAGTGCCCATCAGTGCTGCCTATCAGTGCCAATCAGTGCTGACAATTAGTGCCCATCGGTGCTGCCTATCAGTGCCAATCAGTGCCCATAAGTGCTGCCCATCAGTGCTGCCAATCAGTGCACATCAGTGCTGCATATCAGTGCCCATCAGTGCTGCATATCAGTGCCCATCAGTTCAGCCTATCAGTGCCAATCAGTGCTGACAATTAGTGCCCATCAGTGCTGCCTATCAGTGCCAATCAGTGCTGCCTATCAGTGCCACCTACCAGTGCCCATCAGTGCTGCCAGTCAGTGCCCATTAGTGCTGCCTATCAGTGCAGCCTATCAGTGCCAATCAGTGTCCATCAGTGCTGCCAATCAGTGCTGTGAATCAGAGCCTATCAGTGCCCATAAGTGCTACCAATAAGAGCCCATCAGTGATGCATATCAGTGCCCATCAGTGCCACCTATCAGTGCCAATCAGTGCCCATTAATGCCAATCAGTGCTGCCTATCAGTGCCACCTATCAGTGCACATCAGTGCTACCAATTAGTGCCCATCAACGCTGCCAATCAGTGCAGCCTATTAGTGCCCATTAGTGCTGCCTATCAGTGCCCATCAGTGCTGCCTTAGCAGGGATGGTGGAAACCCCTCTACAGATAATTGCAATACAAATTACCTTTGAGTGCAACAACTTTTTAGTTGGAAGGTTCACACCATTATAGCACTTTGGATTTTTTATTTTTTAGAGTGTTACACTTAATTGTATATGTTTTAGTTACAGTTATAATGTGAATTATTGCACTTGAAGTTAATTTCCCACCACCCCTGCTAAGTCCATGTCTTTATGGACATTGCTTTGTGCACTGGTGCGCAGTCATGTTGGAAGGGGTCATCCCCAAACTGTTCCCTCAAAGTTGAGAGCATGAAATTGTCCAAAATGTCTTGGTATGCTGACGCCTTAAGAGTTCCCTTTACTGGAACTAAGGGGCCAAGCCCAACCCCTGAAAAAAAACTCCACACCATAATCCCCCCTCCATCAAATGATTTGGACCAGTGCAGAAAGCAAGGTCCATAAAGACATGGATGAGCGAGTTTGGGGTGGAGGAACTTGACTGGCCTGCACAGAGTCCTGATCTCAACCTGACAGAACACCTTTGGGATGAATTCGAGTGGAGACTGCGAGCCAGATCTTCTTGTCCAACATCAGCGCCTGACCTCACAAATGCCCTTCTGGAAGAATGGTCAAACATTCCCATAGACACACTCCTAAACCTTGTGGACAGCCTTCCTAGAAGAGTTGAAGCTTTTATAGCTGCAAAGGGTGAGCCAACTCAATATTGAACCCTATGGACTAAGACAGCATTAAAGTTCATGTGCGTGTAAAGGCAGGTGTCCCAATACTTTTGACAATATATATATGTATGTGTGCTTGAGCTTTCGGGTGCACACCCTAATGCAATAGGCTGCGCACGCCTATGCCAGCACCCCCCTCCAACCCTCCTGGAGAAGGCGTGCGGGGGTTCTTTTCCCCCACAGAAGCTACCACCTTTGAAATATGCGTGGCTGTGAATAAATGAATGGCAGACTGACTTTTAGTCAATAGAATGTGGTGATCACCGCACTTGTTGTCCATTGACACTTCTTCCAGCTCTCTAACTAAAAGTCTGTACCTCAGTCCAGACAGAGAGTTGAAGGAAGAGTCTGCAGGAGCCTGACATTGTTGCAATTCTTTGCGTAGTGTTTTCCAAAAATATTAAATACACATTTTTTTCTCCTCAAATATATGTAAATTTGTTTATTGCAATATGATGGAATGATTTACTTCAATCTTTCCCTCATGATTGTCCCTTATTAAAAAGGTCTAGAGTATCGATATCAGTAAACAGAAAGCCAGTAGATCTTTAAATACTGGACTACATCCTGTAACCCAGCTTAGTTTCCAGTGACACAACACTACAAACTTTTCACGTACATTCCATTACATATTAAGAATTAACACATTAGGATTCTTTCTGTAGGGGTTGCTGGAGACTAAGGGGTTGATTTACTAAAACTGGACAGTGCAAAATCTGGAGCATGGTAGCCAATCAACTTTTAACTTCTGCTTGTTCAAATAAAGGATAAGTTGACCTTTTTTTAAAAAAAAATAATAAATGCACACCTTTTTGCAGTTAAAATTTTTTAAATTTGTTTTTTACTTGGAGCCTTTAAAGCACTGCACCCACGATCAGCAGATCAAGGGTGCCATGCACAACTCCTACAAACTTGTCTGTGTATCTGTCTGCTCATACCTCATACAGGAAGGCAAATACACACTGATAAGAAGAGAGAATGAACTACCAAAGCACTAAACAGCACCATGGTAGTTCATTGAAATTACAAGCCGACAGCCGCAAAAGCTGTTGGTACTTATAGTTTCCCATTCTCAGAGCACTACGTATGAATGACATGGCTGGGCAGGTGGAGCCCGTTATTTTCAAACAGTGACAGCGGGTGCCCAGAGGAGGTGCCCCCTAGCTGTCACTGGGGAGGGGGGGGGCTGCTGCTGCTGCTGGAACATGTTACATGTTCATTGTAAACACGGGTGGAACATGTAACATGTTCCAAAAGGTGAAAAAGAACTGGAAGCTGTTTTTATGCAGAGCTGCACCAGATTTTGCACTCTCCAGTTTTAGTAAATCAACCCCTAAAGCCTAAAGCACACACTTCTATTTTTTTTTTTTCGTTCAACTGAGCAGACAGAACAAAAGAAAACTGAAGAGCTTAGGAGGAGCCACTGTATGCGACGTTAACTATGCAACGTTACAGTGATCTCCCCCCCTGAGCTATTGTGTTCTGACAGGGGGCAGTCCCCGTCAAAACACGCTATTTAGCACTGATCAGATGCCTATCAGTAGACCTTTTTAGATCATGCCCCTTCTACAGAAGTCAACCGAGCAGCTGCCTTTTATCTGACCCACTGCCATACTCACGGGCCGAATGTCTGCTGGTTCCTATTGAACCAGCTGATGCCGCCCAATATTTGGCCTGTGTGTATGGCCCTTAAAGCTTTGTACATGTGATCAGATTGTTGGCCAACAAAGCATCAGACTTTAGTCCGAAGGGCGTGTGCCAGGAACTTGTCTTGCATACAAACGGTACACAATTGTCGGGCAACAAACACGGATGTAGTGATGTACTACGAGGAATTTCAGCTCTTGATCAGCACCCTTTGAGCACCTTCTGCTAATGTCATGTTTGGTGAGCACTGATTCTAAGCATGCATGTTTGTACTTTCAACTTTTGTGTGACGGACTTGTGTACAGACGATAGGAAAATCTGACAACAGATCATTGTCCGCAGAAAATTTACTAGCCTGCATCCAACATTTGTTGACGGAAAGTTGGCCAACAATTGTCTGATGGAGCATAATAACGGTCGGATTTTAGGCAAACAGTCTGTCATCACACAATTCCCTGCCGAAAATCCGATTGTGTGTACGGGGCTTTAGAGTTGTATTTTACTTGAAAGTGGTGTTAGGATAGATCAGGGTGTGGCTTATTTCTTTTTCCAAGTTGTAGGTTAGCAGATATGCCAAAGCCCTTTATAATTTATAAACAAACAAACCCATTTTTAATGGCAGTATGGGCAACGTTCACTTGTACCTCCAGACTACATGTTATCACTGAAATAGTGCTACTAAAAAAATTTAAATATTTAGCAGCCTTATAAATCTATATCTTTCATGGTGCTCAATCATTGGGAATATAAATAGCGATTGAGTGCTAAAACTATCCCATCCTTGCACTTGTTTTTCCAGTTTCTAAGCTCCCATAGGGAAATAGAACAAACACACACTCATTACAATTATGATCTCCCTGTAACAAACAATAATATTTAGAACTTGACTGCTGTTTAATAACCCTAGATGACTCATGGCTCCTATTGCAAACTTGAATTTCATAGTGTAATCTGTATGCAACTCATTATGCAAATGATCAATTTGGTAGGAACTACAGCCTTCCAATTTTATATAATGTTAAATATTTTTGCGCAGAAGTGACAAAGTTTACAACAGATGACCGGAAGGCCTCCTAACACTCCAGGGACAAGGGGATGTCAAAAGGCTGTTTACAACCAAATGGAAAGCGGCATTAAAAAGAAAAAAAACGCAAATAGAGACATTCATTAACACAATTTGAGGGTAAACCTATTATAATAGCATGTAACAAATTATTCTACAAACTTTGCATTGCATTTTGCACATGGAATAACAGTTTAGGATCATACCTCTAATGAGGTTCCATTCAGCATCCTTTCACTTTCTTCTTAAAAAATTTCAAACTAAAATAACTTCTTTAATATAGTCTATTTTGTCTTATTTATAATCAAAACACAGTTTCAGAGACACTCAACAAGAATGATCATAGCACTTACTGGGTTATGCATTGCGGGAAAAATAACTTAAGGCAGTTTTGCTGAAAATATCTCAAGGGACTTTCTCTAAGATTACATGTTTGCTTAATTCAAAACTTCAGTCCTAGACACAGGGTTCATTGAAAAGAAGCGCAAATACATACAGGATTGGATAGATGGATGTGCTAAAACCACAATTTCTGCTGCAGAAAATGAGCACTAATAATGTTGCATGATATAATGGGACTGATTTACTAAAGACACAGGTAATGTTCACTTAGCATGTGAATAATGTAAAGCTATTTTCACTTTGAATGCCCAATTATATGCAGGAGATTTCATAACAAATGATTTGCCTTGCACATGATCCGATGATTGAGATGGGTACATCTTCACTTTATTCTCCAAGCTAAAGTATAAAGTAAATCAATTATGATATATAAAAAGCATCAAGAATAAATAAAAAGCATTAAGAATGGAATGTCACATTTTGTCCTTTTTTCATACATACATTTTTGTATTAAAAAAAAAAAAAAAAATGGAGAACATCAACATTTTCTTATCATATGAGATGTATATTGACATTAATTAATGGTCAATGAGAAGGAAAGCGGAAGTAAAGTAAAGAAGGAAAGAGGAAATGTGGAGCAAATCTCCAAGTAACAAAATTGTGACTGTGGATAAAGTTTGATTCTAGTCTTAGTAATTTCTAATTCATCTTTAAGAATATTTTTGTGTATAAAATTGTGACCTTTTTCCCAAAAGTATCTTAAAATTGCCATATATACATTTATTAAACATATATAGGAAGTAGATTGCATGCTATGTAGGTTTGCGGTATAGGTTGTCGACCGGTGGTATAGTAGTTACTGACACTTTCAAGAGGAAACCTCAGACTGGTAATGAAAATTCATCACAACAGCTTAAATTTTTAACAATTAGTAATTCAGATCTATCTTCATATAGTATTTTCCATTACTTGAAAAAAGGGGTCTACTTGAATTCTAAAGATTACTACTAAGACATACAGGTGCATCACATCAAATTAGAATATCATCAAAAAGTACATTTACTTCAGTAATTCAATTCAAAAAGTGAAACTCGTATATTTTAAATAGATGTGTGAGTGATATATTTCACAGAGTGATGTATTTCAAGGATTTCTTTCATTTATTTTGATGATTATGGCTGGTGAAAACCAAAAATTCATTATCTCAGAAAATTAGAATATTACATAAGACCAATTGAAAAAAATTATTTGTAATACAGGAATGTTGCTTACTGAAAAGTATGTCCATGTACACTACATTATAGTATGCACTCAATATGGACTGTGGAAAATTTTGCATTTTGTTTGGAAATCAAGGTCCCAGAGTCTGGAGGAAGAGTGGAGAGGCACATAATCCAAGTTGCATGAGGTCCAGTGTGAAGTTTCCACAGTCAGTGATGATTTGGGGAGCCATGTCATCTGCTGGTGTTGGTCCACTGTGTTTTATCAAGTTCAAAGTCAGCGAAGCCCTCTACCAGGAAATTCTAGAGCAATTCATGCTTCTCTCTGCTGACCAGCTTTATAGAGATGCTGATTTCATTTTCCAGCAGGACTTGGCACCTGCCCACATTGCCAAAAGTACCAATACCTGGTTTAATGATCATGGTGTCACTGTGCTTGATTGGCCAGCAAACTCGCCTGACCTAAACCCCATAGAGAATTTGTAAGGTATTGTCAAGAGAAAGATGAGAGACACCAGACCTAACAATGCAGATGAGCTGAAAGCCACTATCAAAGAAACCTGGGCTTCCATAATACCTCAGCAGTGCCACAGGCTGATCGCCTCCAAGCCACATCGCATTGACGCAGTAATTCATGCAAAAGGAGCTCCGACCAAGTATTGAGTGCATACTATACTCTATATGGACATGCTTTTCAGTAAGCCAACATTTCTGTATTAAAAATCCTTTTTTTATTGATCTTATGTAATATTCTAATTTTCTGAGATACTGAATTTTGTGCTTTCACTAGCTGTAAGCCATAATCATCAAAATTAAATGAAAGAAATACTTGAAATATATCACTCTGTGTGTAATGCATCTATATAAAATATATGAGTTTCACTTTTTGAATTGAATTGGTGAAATAAATAACTTTTTTTATGATATTCTAATTTCATGAGATGCACCTGTATATTTATGTCAAGATGCAATTAAAGTGAATCTGTCAATGAGGCAAGGATCCACTTTTGCCTTTTGCACTGCTGCCATTGGCAAACTTTATAAGAATCAAACTTGACAATATGGAAAAAACATAGTGAATAAATACTCTATGCAGATGACAACCTGGTGTTCTTGAGTAATACTAGGAGATTCCTCATATACATTTCAAAATTATTGCAAAGTTTGGAGACGTCTCCAGTGTGGAATAGGGTTGTTATAACGCTTGTAGACTAGTTAGTATTCTAGTGGATCGAAGAAGAACAGTTGTTAAATATGTGAACAATTTTAAATATCTGAGAATGAGATTCAAAAAATAATAAAAATAACCAATTCTGAGCTGTATAATTTGGCTCCTGTCATTTAAAGATTAAGGTCACAAACTGCTGAATGGAGCCTCCAATCATGATCATAGGTAAATGATCAAATGCAAACTTGGCCAGAAGGATTTAAATGATCAAGATGTTGTAAGTGCTTCACAATTTAAAAGTTTGGCTGTCTTTGAAAGCCTTCCCTACTTCTAACAGAATTACAGTGACAGCTGCTTTTTCTGGTCTCCCAATTGTGCTCAATGCTCATGTATTCTTACCCTATCACATGGGTTTTGTTGGAAACAACAAGTTGATGTGTCATTATTGTAGATGAGCTCCTGGTTCAGTCTGAACCCAAGTTTTTTTTTCTTTTGGCAGGCCAGTGGGCATAATTCATCCTGACTGACATGGGTATGCATCATTGGGTGACGTGATTGATAGTGGATGCACATCATGAGACTTTTTTTTATATTAAACTTGTCGAAAACTGTGTGTGTTTTTGTCTAGTTTTCAAATCTTTTCTGAATAATTAGGGGTACTATGGGTACCTTCTACTCATTCACTTGAAAGGGAGGCAGTTTCTGTGTCCCCTTATTGCTAAAGGGTGCTTCCGGATCCCAATAAGCCTTTACTTGCAGACCTTCACAACCACTGAGCCAGGGTTGTGGGGAAGAAGCTCCTGTCCTCAACATGGGGATAAGGTTCTTTGCCAGGGGGTCACCCTTGAAAAAGGTATCCCCCCATATCAAAGGCTTATTGCTTGGTATGGCCAAGCTGCATGCTCTGATAAGGGTCTGGTAATAAAAAATTGTAGTAACCCCACACTTTTTTTTGAATGCTTACATTTTTGCATGGGATTTTCCACTAAAATCGTCACCAGACCAAAATAGAATTTGGGAGACACCTACTTTTTTTGTTGGGCCCCGTTTGACATCAATGCCAGATTCTCATCAAGGATAATGGCCTAGCTTGTATTTTCAGGGGAGCCCCACAACAATTCTTTTGTAGAGTCCATCAAATCCCTGTCTATTTTTTTACAAACAGAAGTAAAGCAACCAAAGCTATCATTTGCTGGGAATTTAAACATTTAATTTCTTTAAAATGTCAGTTTTGTTGAAGTAAGCTGTATGCATTGTACAAATGTGCACAGATAGGTTAAGGGCATCCCTGGCATGTTATTGAAAATAATTTTGCATGTTTTAAAATTGTTGCTTCCTGCTAAACACAATTTTAAAACTTTTTTGGTACATGTTCCCCAGGCCAGTGCCCAGCACCCAAATGCCATTTGTTTGACAAACCCTTTTCTATTAGCCTAGGAAATCGCCATTATTGTTTTTTTAACATTCGGCTCCCATTGTCCCATTGATTTCAATGGAGTTCAGATGTGGTGCCCGAACATTAGTAATGTTCACATAACATTCCTTGAACTGAACACAGATATATGTAGCGCATGTCATCATTCATTACAAAGGAATGTTACACTCTAGCCATCATCTGAAAAGCTAGCTTTATAAATGCAATGCAGCTATCACAAGCGTGCATGTAGATAGGAAGAGGCTTTGGGATAGCAGCAGCACTGCAATATAAAAAAGTTTAAAAAAAAGGGGCTAAAACAGACCACCATGCCTGTATGACTGGACAATTTCTCTTTCAGTGGATCAACATACTCTATTGACCAAATGAAAATTTAGCTTGGTTGACTTGCTAGCCCTTAGGTACGTGGTATAATTGTTTTCTAAAGTGCAGTACTCATTGCTTTTTTATGTGTGTTTATATGGCAGAGTGACAGACCTAACCTAATCCACTAAAGGGAGAATACGATGTAGTCTTATTCCAAACTGAAATTTTGTTCAAGGTTGACAGAAAGTTAAAAATTACGTTTGGGGGTTAAGCAGGCATTGATTGCTAAATAAATTACTATTTTAGATAAATAAAGTTACTATAAACTCTACATAATAGGTAAACAGGTTGTTAACCTATTTATATGTATTTAGAGAAAATAACTGTATTTTTAACTATACAAGGTACCCTTACAGAAATGGTCCAAACTTACAAGTAATTAATGAGACTTTGTGACGGACCTTTTATCCTGCCTGTTCTTTTTTATTTCCATATCATCCAATAAATCTTGCAGTGTGAATCTAAAGTTTACTTTGAAAAGATTTAGATAGGGATGATTGTCACATGATTATCACCAGCGGCATGAAAAGCAAAGCAACCATTCATGTTTTATATCGGCTGGAGATAGGGCCTCTAAAGGAATTCAGAGATTGAGATTTAGATACAATCCTTGAGGTCCCCAAACAAATTCTGGTCTTATTTCAGAACATTAAGCTATAAAAAGCCTTATAAGTAATGAATGTCTAAATCTTCAGATAAGACGTTCTTTTGTTAAAAAGGCCTCTTTTAAGACAAAATACATTTATAGGGCAATCTGATATAGTTTTTGCAATGCTTTCAGATATAAATATATTATCCTTTCTATTTTTAAAGTCACAAATATTTTACTATTTAAAGGAACATTAAGACTCAGGGGTAACTTTGGATACGACTTCAAGTCGCCCCAAGTCACCCCTAGTCGCCTCAAGTCGCACTACATGAAAAAATCAATGTAAGTTAATGGTCTTAATGCACACTACTGCAGTCACTCCGACTTCGGAAAAGGTTCCTGTACTACTTCAATTCGATTTATAGGCGACTTGTACCCATTGATTTCAATGGAAGTCGCCTCCAAGTTAGATCCCCGTTCATAGTGAGGCAACTTTACAGGAAAAAGAAAAGAATTTACCCAGGAAAAGTGACCATGATATGCCAGCGCCCAGCTGGCTCGCTCATCGGGAAAGGAAAAATGTGTTTTTTCCTTTCCCAATGAGCGACAAGCAATACTGGCATGTTTGGTATGAATCATGAGGGGGAACTCCACGCCAAATTTTAAATAAAAAACCAGCATAGTTTCCCCTCCAAGAGCATACCTGGCCCTTAGGTCTGGTATGGATTTTAAGGGGTAGCCCTAGGCCAAAAAAATGGCGTGGGGGTCCCCCCAAAATCCACACCAGACCCTTATTCAAGCATTCAGCACGGCTGGTCAGGAAAGGGGGTGGGGACGAGCGAACGCCCCCCCTCCTGAACCGTACTAGGCTGCATGCCCTCAACATGGGGGGTGGGTTTCATTTATTAAGGAGGCCCCCAGATCCCAGCCCTCCACCCTATGTGAATGAGTATGGGGTACATCGTACCCCTACCCATTCACCTGGGGGAAAAAGTGTCAATAAAAAACACACTACACAGGTTTTTAAAGTAATTTATTAGGCAGCTCCGGGGGTCTTCTTCCGACTTCGGGGTCTCTTCCGACTTCTCCGCTCTCTCCGGCCTCTTCTCTGCTCTCTCCGGCCTCTTCTCCCGGTGTCCGGTTCTTCTCCTGCTCTCTGGTTCTTCTCCCGCTCTCCGGTTCTTCTGCCGGGCTCCTCCGCTATCTTCTGCTCTTTTGCCACTCTTTTTCTAGCGGTGGCCCGGTTTCCTCCGTCGTCTTCTTCCCTCTCCTCTTCTTCGAATGTTGACACAATGCTCTCTCCCGCTGTAATGCCATGTACGCGGTGCGCAACGACTTATATAGGCATGGGGCGTGGTCACTGGATGGTGTCACCCGATGACCCCGCCCCTTATAATGTCACAGTCCCATCATGCCCCGGGACTGTGATTAAAGGGGCTCCCGGATTCCGATAAGCCCCCCGCCTGCAGACCCCCAACAACCAATAACCAGGGTTGTCGGGAAGAGACAACCTCACCAACATGGGGACAAGGTGCTTTGGGGTGCAGTGCCCCCCTTCCCCAAAGCACCCACCCCCCCATATTGAAGGCATGCGGCCTGGTATGGTTCAGGAGGGGGGATGCTCGCTCATCCCCACCCCCTTTCCTGACCAGCCAGGCTGCGTGCTTGGATAAGGGTCTGGTATGGATCTTGGGGGGACCCCCACGCCGTTTTTTCGGCGTAGGGGGTTCCATTAACATCCATACCAGACCTAAGAGCCTGGTATGCTCAGTTCCCTGTCCTGGAGGCGACTTCAAGTCGTGTTGTAACAGACAATGTTTTCTGTTTTTCCCAGTTGTTGTGTTGGGACTTTTGGGGATTAAAGTAAAACAATTGGAAGAATTATTTTGCTACAAAGAATGCCAATATCCTTTGTGCAGCAAAGCGGCTTCACAATCCCAAAAGACTGGCAGCCAATCAATTAAACAGTATTTGTATTTGTGTTAAGTCTTCTTAGCTCTGTCTCTTTAAATACTCTTGAAAAAACATTATCAGTTCTAACCACACATTCTATGGTGATTATCCTATCGGCTTTAAGAAAAGCACTTAGCGGCAAGGGAGGATGAGTATTCACTTGGTAACTAATGACGGAGAAAAGTATGGGTCAAGTTGCCAATACATGAAAGAAAAAAATCTGTGCTGCAGTTTCTGCCAGCCAAGTCCCACAAACACAGGGATAGTTCTACTTGTCCTGCAATGCTGCAATAATTCCATACAATACCTTTATACTTTCACTAACATTAAAGACCTGGCAGGTGGCATGAAAGTGTTTAAGACTCAGAACTTCTCACATGTTCCACACAAGAGATAGCCAGGTGAGAAATGCATCCCACTAGTAAATTTCAGACACCATTACTAGCAGGGTTTGATTTCAACTTTGTGTTCCCCCCAAACCCCTTTTATGGCCCTGACTTCACTCACTAAAGGTCCTTGTGGTTACATAACCCACTATGCCCCTTGTAATACACATTTTCTACCTGAGATAAAATGTTACATTTCTTATGTTTTACTTAATACAGATACAAGGTAAAATAAAAAAGGGATAGCCCGTTGTCTATGAAGAAGTAGCAAGCAGTAGGCCCAGTGCTATGTGTTCCACATATCCTTCTCTACCTCCAGCACAGTACAACAGGAATGAAATGCCTCTTGCCCCTTAACATGCCTTCTATTTAGTTCAACAGTGTTTGAATGGTTTCTGTTTTATGCCCCCTGGGGGATTTATCAAGACCGATACTAGCCAGGAAGTGGTGGTTAAGGCAAAAGTTTTGGCTATTTATGCTCGTTGGGTGCTTACAGTTTTTCTTGTAAGTGCATTAACCAACCACATTGGCTTGGTTACTTGGGCAAAGACCTAAAACTGGAAAGAAGGTGTTTTCCGTGTCTTAGCAGTGTATGGCCTAGATGTTATGTTTCCTAGACTCCATAAAGAGGAGCTCCAGGCTCCTACAACTACTGTAGCTGCTGACTTTTAATATTAGGACACTTACCTGTCCACGAATCCAGCGGTGTCTTCACCCAAGCTGATTTTTCAGTCGGCTCTCAGGAGATGCCGCTGCCATCTTGGGTAAGGGAAACTGGCAGCCGGTTCCCTACTGAGCTTGCACAAAGCGTGCTGCCCTTTGTGAATGGCCTGTCGGTGGGAGAAGGAAGGGGCCTGAACTTCTGGATGAGAAAGCCACGGCAAAGTCAGCCAGAGGTGGGAGCAGGTACCTGTCAAAACCCGCCCCCCCCTCCCCCGAAAGGTGCCAATTGTGGCAGCGGAGGAGGAGAGGAGGCAAATAAGTGGAGCCGCCTTTTAGGTGGAGCCCCTCTTTAATACAGTCAACAGCGCTGGGATTTCCAGGTCCCAGAAAAGTTTAATAAGATGAGTTTTGTGTTGGGTGAAGTCCCTTTTCTACCATCTTTTAAAAGTTTCACCTGACACTGAATTCTTAGCTTTTCATTGGTTAGAAATAACTAAGAATTTTCAAAAATGTACTTTCTGAGTTTCAACTCCTGTTATTATTATGAAATTGAAACATGCATTCTAGTCATGTTCTCAGTGTTAGGTGGGGCGGTCTTCCAACTATAATCACATGATCAGCACCAGTGTTTTAATAAAATACAGACTGCTTGAAAGCATGAGCAGGAAATTAAAATTCCAAAGGCATTCTGTACACAATGTACAAAGTGCCTCTAGAGTTGCCTTGGTTACAAGGAAGCAACAATTGCTGGTTTTAGAAAAACAGGTAAATGTACACTTTTTTCTTAAATAAATGGCATGTGTGCCATAGAATAAAATCCGCCTCTACCAGCACTAGTGATTTATTAGAGCACATAATGTTTAGAAATGTATAAACTTATAAATCCACAATCAGACCATAAACATTTCCCAAGGAAAAGCCACCTGCACAATATCCTGCTATCCAATAAATGGTACAAAGTAGTTATTCCTATTCGCTATTCCTTCACTGTCCCTTTGAATGTACATCATTATATTAGTGCATCATCATACATGGGGTACATCAAAAACAAGTGTAAAAATGCAAGCAATACCATAAAGATAACAGTGAAAAAAAGTCAAGTAAAAACAGATAAAAACAGATAAAAGTCCATTCCGCAGTGAAATTAACTGTGAAAAAAGTCAGACCTCAATTTCCAGGTTGTAGAAATCAATATAGGTGCAAACCAAAGATACTCACTTTGAAATCATCACCACCTATGTGTTACAAATCAACTCATACCAGAAGGCAATGCCCCCCTATAAATATAACCCTAAGAGGATGCATTAAAATGCAGTCATGAACAACTCAGGAGCACCAGTTTAAGCATTTCCTTAGCTCAATAATGCAACATTCTGAAACATTCCAGTTTATATTAATAACAGCCATCCAATGTCTTAAAACCATTTGTTCTGAAGTGTGTTAAGGTGTCAATGATCACTTGTAGATCTCACTAACTTTTAATGCAACACAACTATACTTCACATAAATTGCTAATGGGAGCAATAAATTGCTGTTATGTAAATGTATGTTGTAATGCTTCAATTCACTAGATCAAGTCACCTAGCACTTTTATTAATTCTTGCTTTTCAAGAATACAAAAAGAAGAGGAGGGGGTGCTGAGGAACACTGAGATAAAACGAGAGGTTATGACATTTCAGTAGCTCAGCTAATGTATAAGAAGTGCAGAATGCGTGAGATTGTGTTTCCAACCCATTAGCTCCATGATTAAATGCCAGCAGACCATTCCCCTGGCAACTGCATAGAATAATCAAAGAGAAATGACACTTTCTTCTTATTAGCAATGCAGTTCAGGGGGTGTCTGGGAGTTAGGGACCAGTCTCCAGAGCAATATACAGAGTCTCAATGAGAAAGAAGTCCTTGCCAAACAGGCTGATACAAGTAGTGTATAAGTGTGGAAAGTCATCTACAGCAATGCCAGTTGTTATCTCTATATAGACATATATTTATATGTGTATTCTGTGGAACTAAGATGTAATAAGTAAACTTTATAAAATGAAAAGCAATATCAATATCACGCTTGTTCAAATTAAAAGTGCAAATAACGATGACAATGTGCAGAGTCCAAACACCTATCGCAATCGATGCCCTTTCAGTTTACTAGAGTCAAATCAGTGTACATTGCTTTTTGATTTACTGAATATGCTGGTGCACATTGTAAGCAAAAGCAGTGAGAAAACATAGGAATTTCCTGTTCCTAATACCAGCCTTACAGCTGGCAATCTATTGACCTCCTCCATCATAATCCAAATGATGCTGTACAGAAGATTGCAACAGGCCCATATGAAGACACATTCAACTGCCTAGAGTAGTTTCAATGAAAAATATATGATGTATACAATTGTATTAATTTGTGTTTTTATATCTGCCTGGGTTTCAGCTTCAAATTATCCATACATTTTGGCTTTTGATCTTTTTTTTAGCAGAAATGACCAGCATTTCACTTCATTGGGCAGGGGTAGGAATCCTCAGGACTGTGGTGAAACTACCAATCCCTTGAGGTAATGTATGACTCTGACAGCCACATCCATGACTTTCAGAGGCCAGGGCATTATGGGAGTTGTAGCTTTACCACAGCCAGAGTGCCCAGGTTACCTGCCCCTGCCATTGGGACACCTTTGCATACAACACATGTACTCTATAAATTTGTATTTATGTGTTTTTGGCAAAAAATATGTTAGCTGATCTGTAAATCAAGGCTCATTAGGTGAATATGGTAATTGAATTTTAGTAAATCTTTCATTCTTCAAATATTGGGGCTTTGATTTGAGAGTTTCATGGTCTTTTAAATTTATGAATTTCAATATTTGGCAAGTATCAAGCAAAATAGTATGCATATATTTTACAGAAACAATTGAGTACTGTCCCTGATACTTTTTTTATTTGCACTAACATACAGTTTTTCAGGACATGAGAGACAAGAGCCAGCAACTTGATAGCTTCTTGATGAGAAAATGTATTGATGCACTACAGCAATAGCAAATTCCAAAAGATGCTAAGCCTTCCTCATAGCATACCAATTTTTCAGCTTTTGGGGTATGTCCCCTTCTTCAAGGTTCAAGGACATACCTCAAAAGCTTGTCCTGAAAAATTGTATGTTAGTGCAAATAAAAAAAGTATCACGGACAGTACTCAATTGTTTCTGACGCAAGTGCACTAATATGGCTACAATCACCTCAAGCATATATTTTACAGGATTGACAAAAAGAAACAGTTTGAGCTATCTCATGCAAATCTGTAATAGGTATTTGCTTGTTTCCAGCCAGATTACATTCTACAATTAATCATTTTCTACTACCCAGGTAAAGGTATCACAAACGTGGGCAATTTAAGCTGATGTAAGTAGAGAATTTATTATATAGGGTGGGCGCAGTATTCAGGAAATACTTGTTAATTTTTTTGCAGTAGCCTTCACACCGCACTTTAGGGAGAAATAGTGTCAGTGTAGAATTCTTTCACGTTTATATGATGAATCAACTGCATAAACAGAAGCCTATTCAATTAAAATTTACACATCAAAGCAATGGACAGATCTGTAGATTTAGGCATGTTCCTGTAAAAGTTGAGCTGGCCCCAACCCCTTCTTTCTCTCAAAATTCTTTATTGGTCAGTGAGACCAGCTATCTCATTAATGAGCCATTAAAGGAAGCTTACTTTGTTGTTCTGACATTCAGGTTTCACTGAAATTCACCACTGTTTACACATTTTCCTTATATGCTCAATTTGAATAGACCAACTTTGTGAATGGTGTACTTTAAGGCAAGCCTGGAATATGAATATAAAAATTAACCTAAATGTTCCAAAAATAATCCAAGGATTTTGGTACATGTTGTGTAAAATATAAGCTTCTGCTCCCAAATGGAGTTCCCCCCTTGAAAATTTCAGTGGGCACTTAGGTTCATGCCAGGTTCACTCAAGGCTCTACTTAGATTATGAATAACTGCACAATTAATGCCACTAGTTTAAAACCTCTAGTTTGAAGTGCTCAATTTTTTTCACAGCTTTAATTTTACATTCACAGAGCAATGGATCTCTAGGTTTACACCATATGATACATACTTAACAAGAACGTTGTAAACTATATATTTTCCACATGTAATTCATGTTTTAATGACCATTTAAACAATGCACTGCTGAGATCTCACACAGCTTACTAAGCTCCAGAAAAATGTGATAAAAGGAATTCTAAAGAGATAAACATACTTAAAAAAATTGGCTTTGTCTTTCAAACAAAAGATCACCTTTCAGATTGGTCTTAATAACTGTTTTTACCAGAAAAGAATGATCTTACATTACAGATAGTTTCTACCATAGCCAGACATTCTGGTATGAAACAAGAACAATACATTCACCATTAAAACCTTCTATCTCTCTCTAAATTCCATGATACAAAAGAAATAGCGGTTACAAAAATATTGATGCTATTGAATGAATTATACAATACATTAAAACGTAACTAATTTTCAACATCCTGAGTTTAAACAATCTTGTTGCTAACAAATGATTAATATAAACTGAAACAAGAAAAATCCTTGTCATGCATCTAATAAGGTGGTCACATATGTTAAGAAGTATATATATACACTACCATTCAAAAGTTTGGGGTCACATTGAAATGTCCTTATTTTTGAAGGAAAAGCACTGTACTTTTAAATGAAGCTAACTTTAAACTAGTCCTAACTTTAAACAAATATACTCTATACATTGCTAATGTGGTAAATGACTATTCTAACTGCAAATGTCTAGTTTTTGGTGCAATATCTACATAGGTGTATAGAGGCCCATTTCCAGCAACTATCACTCCAGTGTTCTAATGGTACAATGTGTTTGCTCATTGGCTCAGAAGGCTAATTGATGATTAGCAAACCCTTGTGCAATCATGTTCACACATCTAAAAACAGTCTAGCTCCTTCCAGAAGCTACAAAACTGACCTTCCTGTGAGCAGATTGAGTTTCTGGAGCATCACATTTGTGGGGTCAATTAAACGCTCAAAATGGCCAGAAAAAGAGAACTTTCATCTGAAACTCGACAGTCTATTCTTGTTCTTAGAAATGAAGGCTATTCCATGCGAGAAATTGCAAAGAAATTGAAGATTTCCTACAACGGTGTGTACTACTCCCTTCAGAGGACAGCACAAACAGGCTCTAACCAGAGTAGAAAAAGAAGTGGGAGGCCGCGTTGCACAACTAAGCAAGAAGATAAGCACATTAGAGTCTCTAGTTTGAGAAACAGACGCCTCACAGGTCCCCAACTGGCATCTTCATTAAATAGTACCCGCAAAACACCAGTGTCAACATCTACAGTGAAGAGGCGGCTGCGGGATTTTGGGCTTCAGGGCAGAGTGGCAAAGAAAAAGCCATATCTGAGACTGGCCAATAAAAGAAAAAGATTAAGATGGGCAAAAGAACACAGACATTGGACAGAGGAAGACTGGAAAAAAGTGTTGTGGACGGATGCCAAAGGTGTGCAATGCTGTAATTGCTGCAAAAGGAGGATTCTTTGATGAAAGCAAAGTTTGATGTAAAAACAATGTTATTTCAAATACAAATCATTATTTCTAACCTTGTCAATGTCTTGACTCTATTTTCTATTCATTTCACAACGTATGGTGGTGAATAAGTGTGACTTTTCATGGAAAACACAAAATTGTTTGGGTGACCCCAAACTTTTGAACGGTAGTATATATATATATATATATATATATATATATATATATATATATATATGTTGCGTTATTTTGAGGGGACAGCAAATTTACATAGTTATACAAGCTGTACACTCACTACTTTACATTGCAGCAAAGTGTCATTTCTACAGTGTTGTCACATGAAAATATATAATAAAATATTTCCAAAAATGTATATATACAATTAGTGCTTTATTCACTAATTTTTTTTTTCAATTCATCAAGGATTCGTCAGGAGAAAGCTGTGTGAATTTTATGTGAAACATTTATAAATATACACTTACTGAGTATATATTAACCATAAAAAATATATATATATATATATATATATATATATATATATATATATATATATAATCCTGTAGTAGCATTGTCAACGTCATGCTCATGTTCCAAGGCTGGGACTACAGGATGATAGGCTTGTTTAGCCCCTTTGTTAGACTGTTATATCACAGGTATCCATGTCCCACGCCCTGAAGTTACAGTATTAAGGCACATATGACTTGCTGTCACCAAATTGACACTAGCCAGGGTATACTCTGCCATTTTCCTTGCAAGCGTTCCCAGCATTCAGGTCAAATTTTAGTAGTAAAACAAAGCAAGGAAAACTAATTAAAGGAGAAGTATGGCCAAAGCTTTTTTGGCCTTACTTCACCTATGGATCACAGGAGTGTAGTTCATTCTGCACTCCTGTGATCTTTTTTCAGCTCAAAGAGCCGGTCCAGGCTCTGAAAAAATCCCAACCATATAGTCAGCATCCACCCAGAAGCCTGGACTGGCACCTGGCTCAGCCTCTCAGCAACCCATCCAGAGCCTGAGCCAGCCCCTCCCACCCCCTCTACAGTCCAGCATTTCAGTGAGTGCTGGAGAGGAGAGCATAAAGTCGCTGACTGACAGTCACAGCCCTCTGCTCAGAGCAGAAGGGGAGAACTGAGTGATCAGTGGTATTTGATCACTAAGTTCTAACTGCAGACTCGGCAGGGGACAGATACAGCATTTGATCGATACTACATCCACCTAGGTGAGTGTAATTGTTTATTTTTTTAATTCTGGACTTCTCTTTTAACCGCTTGCTGCCCGCCGGCCGTCATATGACGGGCAGGCAGCGCAGCTCTCGTTCTGGGCGGGCAGCATATGATGTCCATCCATTTAAACAGGGAGTGCGCTTGATTGTGTGTGCGCATCCCTGCACCTTCGGTGGTGGCATGTCAGATGGTACCGCCCCAGTTTGCATGGCGCATGAGCGCGATCGCGAGCGTTCTGTGCGTGCACGTCAGTGGCGGCATGTTCCCAGGGACACTGCTTGTCACTGACGCTTGTAAACAGCTATTGGCCGGCGGCTGTTTACCATGTGATCGGCTGTGATCCATTCACAGCCAATCACTAAATGTAAACATAGAGCGGTAACAAGATGTTACCGGGTTCTCCTCCTCACACACCGATCGTGTGTTAGAAGGAGATTGCGGTAACATCTCGTTACCGCTTACAGTCTACACCAACACACACTGATTGCCCCCCCAAATAAAGAGGACTTGTCACCACCTATCAAAGTACCTGTCACAGTTCATCTGAGTACCCGTCACAGTCCATCTGAGTACCTGTCACAGTCTATCTGAGTACCCGAGTACCTGTCACAGTCCATCTGAGTACCTGTCACAGTCCATCTGAGTACCTGAGTACCTGTCACAGTCCATCTGAGTACCCAAGTACCTGTCACAGTTCATCTGTGTAGACAAGTACCTGAGTACCTGTCACAGTCCATATGAGTACCTGAGTACCTGTCACAGTCCATATGAGTACCCGAGTACCTGAGTACCTGTCACAGTCCATATGAGTACCTGAGTACCTGAGTACCTGTCACAGTCCATATGAGTACCTGTCACAGTTCAGATGAGTACCGAGTACCTAAGTACCTGTCACCTCCCTTCAGAGTAACCGAATACCAGTCACCAGCCCATCAGAGTACCCGAGTACCTATCTGTAGCCCATCAGAGTACCCGAGTACCTGTCACCAGGCCATCAGAGTACCTGAGTACCTGTCACCAGGCCATCAGAGTAGCCGAGTACCTGTTACCGAGCCATCAGAGTACCCGAGTACCTGTCACTAGCCCATCGGAGTAACCAAGTGCCTGTCACCAGCCCATCAGAGTACCCAAGTAACTGTCTGCAGCTCATCAAATTACCCGAGTACCTGTCTCCAGCCCATCAGAGTACCTAAATACCTATCTGCAGCCCATCAGAGTATCCGAGTACCTAATTGCAGCCCATGCCTCATTGAATATACGTTGGGGTGTTTGCTTTCCAAAATGGGGTCATTTTGTGGGTAGTTGCATTGTCCTGGTGCTCAAGAATATTCAAAAGTGTGATAGGTAGGAATGAAATGAGATGTGTAATGTATCCTCCTAGAATGCCTGAAGGTACTACTTCAATGTTGGGCCTCTGTATGTGGCCAGGCTGTGTAAAAGTCTCACACATGTGGTATCGCCTTACTTGGGAAGAGTAGCAGAATGTATTTTGGGGTGTAATTTTTGCTATATACATGCTATGTGTTAGAAATATCTTATAAATTGACAACTTTTTTCCACATTTTCCAAAAACTTCTGGAAAAAAATGAACCTTCAAAAAAATCATTATACCTCACAGATTATACGTTGGGGTGTTTGCTTTCCATTTTTTAGGCAATTCCATTGTCCTGGTGCTCCAGGTAATAGGTAATACGTAATATGTAATAGGTGGTTGAGAAATGAGATGTGTCATTTATGCTCGTAGAACGCCTGAAGGTGCTACTTCAATGTTGGTCCTCTGTACTGTATGTGGCCAGGCTGTGTAAAAGTCTCACACATGTGGCATCGCCATGCTCGGGAAGAGTAGTAGAATGCATTTTTGAGTGTAATTTGACGTATGCATATGCTGTGTGTGAGAAATAACCTGATAATATGACAATTTTGTAAAAGAAAAAAAAATCTTCATTTTGCAAAGAATTTTGGGAAAAAAATTACATCTTAAAAAAACTCACCATGCTACTTACTTAATACTGTAGCTTGGAATGTCTACTTTCTAAAAAGGGGTCATTTGGGGGGTATTTGTACTTTCCTGACTTGTTATGCCCTGTACACACGGTCGGGTTTTCCGACGGAAAATGTGTGATAGGACCTTGTTGTCGGAAATTCCGACCGTGTGTGGGCTCCATCACACATTTTCCATCAGAATTTCCGACACACAAAGTTTGAGAGCTTGCTATAAAATTTTCCGACAACAAAATCTGTTGTCGGAAATTCCAATCGGTTGTACACAAATCCGACGCACAAAGTGCCACGCATGCTCAGAATAAATTAAGAGATGAAAGCTATTGGCTACCGCCCTGTTTATAGTCCTGACGTACGTGTTTTACGTCACCGTGTTTAGAATGATCGGATTTTCCGACAACTTTGTGTGACCATGTGTATGCAAGACAAGTTCGAGCCAACATCCGTTGGGAAAAAATGGATTTTGTTGTCGGAATGTCCGATCAATGTCCGACCGTGTGTACAGGGCATTAGTGTCTCAAGAAATGAGATTCACCTGATGTACTGACGGCCTGATCAGATGTGATCAATTTTCAGTGATTGGCATCATAGTTTGTAGACTCTACAACTTTCACAAAGACCAAATAATATACACTAATTTGGGTTATTTTTACTAAAGATATGTAGCAGTATAAATTTTGGCCAAAATTTAAGAAGAAAAGTTGCTAATTAGCAACATTTTATGACAGAAACAAAGAAAAAGGCATTTTTTTCACAAAATATGCTGCTTTTTTATTTATAGCACAAAAAGTAAAAAACCCACTAGTGATTAAATACCACCAAAAGAAAGCTCTATTTGTGTGAAAAAAAAGGACCCACATTTCATGTGGGTACAGTGTTGCATGACTGAGTAAATGTCAATCAAATTGTGAGAGCGCTGAAAGCTGAAAATTGGTCTGGGCAGGAAGGGGGTGTAAGTGCACTGTATTGAGGTGGTTAAGCTTTAAAAAAAAATGTTGCTTTATGTGAATTATGACATCGGCACTATGTAATGATTAAATTGCTTGCTGTGGCTTCACGTGCCCTTTAAATTTTTCTTTTCATGTCAAGGTTTACCTAAAGCAACATCTACTACAGCCAAACAAAAATGACAGAGGACTAAAAACTAAGCACTGTTAAATAACCGGGTATTATCAACTCATTGTAGACTTTTTAATCTATTTCTGAATGAGTGAGGAAAGAGACCACAGCACAGAGGCATACATGGTTGTTTGCTTAAATAACATGATGAGAAAACTAGTTTGAAAACCAGATGAACTGGACATTTTTCCATAAGTATTATAGGCTGGTCATCAGCCATAGAAAATCAGTACAACGTTGCTATGAAGATTGAATCTTTGAAGTATAAGAGAAGAGAAATTGCAATTCCAAAGTCCTTGATGCAAAAATGTATTGGCTATATTTGAGCATTAAAAAGTAAAAAGTTGACGCGTTTCGGTGTGAGCCTTAGTCATTTTTGAAGAATTCCACTCACCGTCATTACACAATTTACCTGCATGCCCTGAGTTGGGGATGACTGAAGGTTTGTAACAATGAACTCTTTGAAAACCTTAAAAAGAACTATGGGCCCTAATTCAAAAACATATAACATTTAATTACACAAGCATCTGCACTTACAGTTTTTTTTTAATTCTTCTGCAAACTCTCACAAATACCTGTTGATCTAGTGAAGTCCACCTAATGCACTTTCATGTTATGTTGTAGCAATGAGGCTGCACTGGTTCCTTATTTAGAGCAGAGCTTCCACTCTCGTGTAGACTGTGTTTACTTGCAATACATTGGTATGAGAACATGTAACAATGGGTGTGGCTATCAGCATTGTCACTGCTGGTTGACAAGCCTGTTGCTTATCAATCAGCACCCTTTCACATCTGGACCTGCCCACTGCTTTCTGGATTGACAAAACTGCCTGGCTCTATTGCTGAAACCCTCCCACTGAGAGCTGCAGTGTCTGGGAGGAAAGCATGTGAGACACAACTGAAAGAGAATTAGGCTCCTTAAGGGAAGGTAAAGGAAGTATTTTTGTTTACTTTATTAGGCTTGTAGATCACATAGTAACTGGATTTGCTTCTTGTTAGTTGCACTTTAAGTACCACCTTGTTAATCTATTTTATTTTTTCAACTACAATATAGCACAGTTGTTTAAGGAAAAACAATTTTCCCAGTTTAATCTATATAGCTGCTAAATTTCTTATCTAATTATTCCCTTGTACTATTAAATTAACTAAATGAAATTTATCTGCATTGTAAAATGTTTTATTAGCTGAGATGGACAGATGGACTTACAAGATATTATAACACATTGACCCACAGACACAATTACAAAGTCCAGTTCCACACCAAGTTATTAACACACTAAATATCTGGGGGATGTATACTAATTGCTGCATTAAAGCATAATTAAAAATATAACAATCTCAGCTCTATATTTTGAAACTAAGCAGCGAACAGGTTGTAACCCTGATGAATTTTACCATATTTGCAGGATTTATAACCACCATCTGTCTGAATACACAAACTGTTAGTATTTTCAGCTAGCCACATACCTTCAAGCAAATTAAACATTACCAGCCACAACGGCCATATGGACTTCAAATGCATGTGAAAAGAAAGAGGCTGCAAATACATAAGATCTGTTTATGTAACAAATGCACAACTTTTAAAATTAAATGAATTAAATGATTAAAATTAAATGATACAATACATATTAAAAATTAGGACCCTCACCCAGAAATAACTGTTTTGTTTTCTATGGAATTCGGGAGGTAAGGCTAGCAGGGCTAGATCATTTCTGCATAGCTAACACAGACAGTGGCCTAGGGAGCTTTACTGAGTATTTACACCTAGAACTGTCTCATTAGCAGAATAGGATAACAGTATATCTTACTCTTCTAGTCACTGGATCTATGTGTGCTAATGTTGAGTGAGCTTGTTTAGCCCCTCTCTACCAGCCTTGACATACCTTGTGTGACTTTGACCTTCATAGATAGCACCACACACTAACTAGTAGGGGTATTGCATCTTTAAAGCCCAACTGAACTCAGTCTAGGAATTGGCAGAAGCATTTAACATTGTTTCAAAGCTTCAATTGCCAAACCTTAAAGCTTACAGTGCTTTTGTTGTTCCTGTGCGCTGTCTGCAAATCAAAAGAATAGGCTGCACAGAAGATTTGCTGCTCGGTGCGTGAGAGCAACAGTGTCCTTACAGCTGTCTGACATGTCACCCTGCCTTGTCGGGACACACCAATTAGCAACACTTGTTGTGTATAGCATTGGCTATAACAGGCAGGAAAGAAAACTCAGCCCTGCAGGCTAAAGGTCATTGTTAAAGGGTATATACTGTATAGTAACTGTCCTAACCTCTAAACCTTTTGTAAGAAACCCCACGTGGTCCTATCTACCTCTGCTGTATTTTACTGATGTATAGGGGCAAACTATACTTCAGGATTCATGCTACTGCTGTACCTTCCATGCTGTGCTGAAAAAAAGAACTTGGATAATTTTTTTTTTATTTTATTTAAATCTAATTGCCTTCTCATGATCCCTTGGTGGCTTTTCGGACCTTCAAAGAGATATATTTTATGAAAAGGTTTTATTTTCTCACTGAAACCATAGATTTCAGCAAAGATGGACAGCATAAATCAGAAACTGCTAGATAATATTCCCTGTGTTGGTGATTTCTATGCAATTGTGCAAGTTTTTCATCATACCTCAAGGTCCTGAGACTCTTGAATCATCTGAAGGTTTATTAATAATAAAGTTCATATAATGTTCTTCCTATTTCTGTTGTTGAAAGGCAATATTAGAAATATCATGTTAATGTCATTGGTAGTTCTCAAGAAGATTTGGAGCAGTATTTGACTTAAACAATTAATTTCCCACCAATGTTGGTTTAAAGAATATACCTATGCTTTTTTCTTAATGGATCTGCAGAAACAACAAGCTGTGTTTGTTTTGAAAGCACACATAGCAATGCAATTAATGTAGCTAAAGGTCTGAGCCTGTTGTCTGTTGGATATCATCTAGTCATGCCCAGGAAAGTTCACTAAGATCCAGGCAACAAATTGAGCCTTGACATTAATAAAAGATCTGATAAAAACTCTACACAGAGCAATAGAAATATGTTGGCCACAAGCTTCTAAAAAATGGATATGAATTTATTATGCGTAACCCCTTCAGCTCATCTCCAGCCTAAAGCAAATCTGGGTTAAACACTACATTGAGGCTAAAAAAGCAAAAATAGTGCTTGTTAAGGGCATTATTCCATTTCTATTTCACAGAACAGTCTGGGCCCTTAAGGAAATGAACAGAACTGTTTTCTAAAATCCACAATAAATAAATTAGCCAACTACACCTACAGCTTTCTGTTTTTTTCAGGGTAATGACTCCTGATTGTTTCCCTTAGAGACCCCTTTATGATATAAAGTACAAAAATAATTTGCAATATATCAGCCTCTTCTAATAATTTGATGGATGGACTTTGATAATCCAGCTAAATCATTCATAGTGACAAGCAACAAAGATGATCAAAGGGTCAATGGGTTTGGCCTAGGCATCATGGGAGGTGTTGCTCTAATCCAGGTTAAAGTTCCTGTGTACAATACACATTATACAACAGCACTGGATCAAAGAACTGGGTAACATTATCTATGCCTTGGTGTGCTCTGATCCTGCAAAGATTCATATAAATGATGGTCATTTTGTGAATTCTTTGCAACAAGAGACTTAAGGATGGCATAGATGGACAGATATTGATATGGACAGTATGGTGAACAGCAAAACATCTTCCTATCTCCTGATTCAGACAACAGATAAATAGGGAAGAGGTGTCTGCTGACTCCTCTAAAGGCAATGGTAGGTGGCTGCTCACACATACATTTTCAAACATATTGGAAAACCCTTGTGGGAATAATAAGATTGTACAGGCACCTCGAGTATTTAGGTGTATGTAAAAAAAAACACTATAGTCTCCAATCTTTGCAATTTTTTAAATTTCTGACAAAGCATATAATCACATTGGATGAATTAAAGATAATCACCGCTCTAGGTTGGTTTCCACCTGTATCACCTCCACTGTAAACCAGCAGGTGCTGACCCTCTTCATCATAGGCTTGACAGTAGAAGAGAAGAATCTGGTTGGCCACACAGCCAATAAAATCACCTTTATTAATAAAGGTGATTTTACTGGATGTGCGGCCGACCAGATTCTTCTCTTCTACCATATGATCACAATGTTTCACATAAAGCCAAATGAAAACAGTTTAAATACAATACTAATACTAAACAAATTAAAGGTGTTTCAACTATCATATTGTAATATATATATTGTAAAAGTATATATAAATCGAAAACATTATTTTTCATTCTGGATAGAGAAGGTAATGGTTAAAACCCTTGTCAGTATTTTTGTCATCGTTGTCCTACTAGGGAGATTTCACATCAACTCAAAATTGATGACTTTCAGTTCCAGTAGCAATAGTCATCAAAAAAAAAAAAAATTATTTTATTTTGTTTTTCTATAGTTATTTTTCTTACTGGGACCCAAAGTGGGTAAAGCAGTTAATGTCATATGTGTCAGGACCTGGTTCACCTGCTGGTGACACTGTATTTCCCAGAGCTCGAGGTTGCAGTTTCAGCGTCCACAAGTGGGTGTCTCTCAGCAGCCAGCAGTTTTTAGTAATCAGTCTACACCTGATGCTGGCTGCTGGATGGGAATATAGGTCCTCTTCTGCCATTACACTTGAAGTTAGTGTTTTGATTTGCTAGCCTGATTTTGCTGCTGCCAATAATGCTGATCTTGCTCCTGCTCCTGCTATGTATCCTGTTGCCTTATACCAGCTGTACTTTGTTTCGCAGTTTTGGTTCCCCCTTCCCCTCTACTCCCTGCACCCCCAGTTTTCCCTGCTTCTCTCTGTTTATCATGTGGTATATATTGTACAGTAAAACCTTGGTTTGAGAGTAACTTGGTTTGAGAGCGTTTTGCAAGACAAGCAAAATTATTTTATCAATTTTGACTTGATATACAAGCGATGTCTTGATATACAAGTAGCGTCATGTAACAACTGAGTATAAAAGAGAAGAGAGGTGCCTCTAAGTGTAGCAATACAGTTACATTAAATGAAGTTACAACATTTAGAAACTCACATGGTTAATGATTAAAACAGGCACATCTAAGTATGCAGGCATCCGGGGTAAAGATGTCCACATAGACCACACTCCTTAGCGCCATTGACGTCATCCCTGCCACGCTGCACTCCACGAGCGGTTAAAGCCTTGCTTTCAGATCGCTCTACTGCAGGGTAGACGTGTGCATTCGTTTTCGTCCGAATGCATTTTCGTCTGAATTTCGGGTATTTTCATTATCGTCTCAACAAACGATAACGAACGTGCAGAATCCGAAAAGATCCGACATAAACAAATGCTTTGTTTTCGTTTTTGTTGCGACAACAGTTCGATATAGATAGGAGATTCAACATGACGCTGACAATAGTGATCTGTGTCCATCGAACCTGTGGTCGAATGTGCCTGACCTTAGCTCTATTAGTCCAAAATTATTCTACATAGAGAGAAAAGATTTGACATAGAGAGAAAAGATTCAACATAGAGAGAAAAGATTCGACATTATAGAGACAATAGCAAAAAAAGGTAGAATGTGCCTAACCTAACTCTATTAGTCCAAGATTTTTCGACAGAAAAAAGACATGAAGATTCGACGAAGCAGTCGCCGCGAGCGGACATTTACGGTCAAATGCTCCACCCATAGGCTATAGAAGAATTCTAATGTTGGTTGACTAGTAATAATAATTAATAAATATAATTATTACTAGTGTCATACAACATTGGAATTCTACTATAGCTTGTTGGCGGAACATTTGACTGGAAATGTACGATTGCGGCGTCGTACAGTTTAGCTGCTCCGTCGAATCTTCTTAGAACATTCGACAGACACCATAAGCCTTCAATGACAGATTCTTCCTTAATTATTTCGGATTTTCAGACAAATGCATTTTTTAAAGAAACAAAATAAATAAAAACGAATTTCAGGAGTAACTAAATAAATTTATTTTTCAGGTGAAAACTAAATTCCGAAACAAAATATTTCAGTGTGCACATGTCTACTGCAGGGTAGTCTTCCTGGTCACAACTGCAGACAGCTTTACCCCGGATGCCTGCATACTTAGATGTGGCTCTTTTAATCATGAACTATGTGAGTTGCTAAATGTTGTACCTTCATTGTAATCTTATTGCTACACTTAGAGGCGCCTCTCTTCTCTTTTATACTCTGTAGCTCCTGCTGTATTTGCTTCTAATCCCCTTGTGGAGGCTTCCATTTGTGGATGGACATTTTATGGTTACACAACCAATCACACTACTATAATCTTTGTATATGGACTATAAACTGAAGGACTTATGAATAAATGGTTGTGGAATGAATCATTTGAGTTTCCATTATTTCTTAAGGGGAAATTTGCTTTGATATACAAGTGCTTTGGATTACATGCATGCTTCCGGAACAATCCAAGGTTTTACTGTATCTATCATGTATTGTATATTGTTTCCTAGTTATTAGTTAGCTTTCCTGTTTGTTGGGTTTTTTAGTCAGGTATTGGGTTTTTTGTTAATGTTATTTTTATGTTTGCTGATGGATTTTATTTCACTGTAAATAGATCTCACTTAAAGCATATATAGTCTGGTCTCAGTTTCTGAGTGTAGCCATGGAGTTCTGGTCATCTCTGCTGCTGAATCCTGACAATATGTTTGGAAGGAAATGCATGCAAGTACCTGGAGAACATGTAAACTCCAATCAGACTGTGTCAGAAGTGCACACCACTAAGACATTGTTCTGCCCACGGGGGCTTACTGATTGGATTTCCCTATACAGCAATCACAACTCAACAACATTTCTAACTCCTCATCACTCTATTCAAAACAAAACACCCCAAGTCTAGCAACAGTAGATGTTCTAAAACTATAAAAGTTATTTTTGGCCAAGGTATTAGTTGATTACTGTTCTTTGAAGCAACACAGTAAAAATTGTGTCCCAATCAGCTATTCTGTTCCTACAGATTTATTTGGCAGCTCTCCCATTATCTATTACAGGCTGATCTCAAGTTCCAAAATCACTAGCATAGAAAAAAAAATACAAACAAAAAGAAACAAGCTTATTTTATATTTAATGCCTAAAATCTAAAACCTGCAGTAACAGGCATGATCGCTTTTCAGTTGTAAAGAGACCGAATGGGATAATGGATGAACCTATGTATGTGGCTAGAGATGAGGTTGTGGGGTAATATCTTTGCTGGACTCCAAACCCATTAATGAAGTCCAAGCAAAGTTCAGTTATTAGATTTTTTTTTTATTGTAACTGTTGAAATCAACATCAGTTGTCAAAGTTATTTACCAAAAACATGGACAAAAGAATTACAGTTAAAGGATTTTGTTTCTCATGTAAATTAATTGCAGTGAGGAAACATCTAGGAGAAATTTGCAGCAAATAGTTTTACTACATGTACAAATCATATTAATGCGATTCCAGAGCACTTTAGAGAAACATCATTTAGATTGTAATAATTTACTGCAAAATTACAGCACCATGCACTTAACTTGCTGCCACTTTATTTAAATATCTGACAGAATCTAAGAAAAGTAAAATGCATCCTTTTTTTTTAATAAACTCTTTCAGAACATATTTTAAACAACGTAATTATTTTAAGATTGCAGCAGTCCAAGAGCTAATATCAAGCTTCTGTAAAATGTGCCAAACATATATATAATTTATATATATATATATATATATATATATATATATATATATATATATATATATATACTGTATTTATCTGTGTATAACTATAACACACACAGGCGTATAACACGCACCCCAATTTTAGGAGGGAAGTTTAAGGAAAAAAACGTACATTTTAAATAAAGAACTCTGAAGCAAAATTAGGGTCACAGCTCATCAATGCACCCTGCTCAGTGCCCATCTGCAGCCTCTAAATTGTCAATGCACCCTGCTCAGTGCCCATCTGCAGCCTCTAAATTGTCAATGCACCCTGCTCAGTGCCCATCTGCAGCCTCTAAATTGCCCATTAATGCACCCTGCTCAGTACCCATCTGCAGCCATTAAATTGACCAACAATGCAACCTGTTCAGTGCCCACCTGCAGCCTCACCTTTCCCATCATTTCAGCCTCACCAGTGTTGGATTATCCCTGCTGTCTCTGAGGGAAGAGGAGGAGCGAGCGCCGCTGAATTACACAGAGCCGCGTTTTCCTGTGTACCCGGTGGTCCGTCACTCACAGCCACGCCTCCTGGCCCTGCTCATATGATAGACAGAACAGTGGCCCAATAGGGGGGCCAGGAGGTGTGGCTGTGAGTGATGGAGTGCCAGATACACAGGAGATCGTGGCTCTAATTCAGCGGCGCTTGCTCCTCTTCCTTCAGAGACAGCAGGGATCGGTGTATGACACGCACCCATGATTTTCCCCTGATTTTAAGGGGAAAAAAGTGTGTGTTATATGCCAATAAGTATATATATTGCTATAATTTCAAACAATCTAGATATTCCCATATGAATTGAATACCTACTAGTAAAAAGAAAAACATGTATACTGATTTTCCATTTTTTTCTTTTTGGAAATCAAAGTGTATCTCGGGTAAGAACTGAAATGACATATATTGTGTTGCATACATTTCTAAAGTTATCTATTACAGCACTGATGTTTTCAGTTTTTGTTTGTAACAAGAAAGCACCTATTGATCCTGCCAGCCAAGTCCATGAAAGCTAATTCCTGCAACACAGTGGATACATTTGACTGGTATACCCCCTGTAAAAAGTTCTTACCTGCATAGACTACAACTATGCCTGCTGATATTGCCAGTGTCAAATAACTCAAGTCCAGCTCTCCTCTCACAGCATCCATATGACCCTGCCCCCAGAAGCAGTCAAAATGCTGCTTTCTTTCTCCACTATGGGAATGATATAGGAAGAAACATCTCCTATACAGCAATAAATGTTGGAATGCGTAGGTTCATTCCCCACGCTTACGTGTAGACATGGGTGGTAGAGGGTCCAAAAGGCCCCCAGAGCGTTCGTGGCCAGGTACCTCAGACCAAAATCATGTTATATATTATGATTTAAATTGGGAATTGTGAGTTGTGCTGTACTAATTGTGTCATATTTAGGCCAGGTACCTGGTGGCCCGGGTTCTGACGTCACTGCTACCCATGCAAAATTCTCTGCTGCCTGTTACCTGTGGCTGCCTTTCACACTGCTTCCGAGCAGCCACATTTTTTTCCATATAGGTATGAGGAGTGTGCATGAATATATGTGTATACAGTGTATGGGTGTGTGTATGTTGGTGTATACAGCGTGTGTGTATTTGTATACAGTATGTGTGTATATGTATATACAGTGTATGTGTATAAGTAGTACTGCTGTGCTATCCATAAAGAGGCGGTGGTAACATGAATCATAGGGGGTGTTGTGCTGGACTGTAAATACTTCTGACCCTTGAACTGTGTACATTACATACACCTGACCCCTGAACTCTGCACAGTACTCACTCCTAAACGCTACCCTATGTACATCACATACATCTGACCCTTGCACTCTGTACATAGGTTGAAGTTCTAAGCCCCATCCACTGCATACTTTTGCCACACAAGCGGAGAGCTGCAGCATGGGGAAAAAAGGATTTTGTTTAACCGCTTGCCGACCGTATACTGTATATACTGTGCAGGATCACGTACCTAGTATATGATCCTGCACATCGTGTGCCGCCGATGACCCGCTCTCACTGTGATTGGACACAGCGGGAGCCAATCAGTGGGTCCGGTGGACTCAATGTCCGCCGGGACCCTCCGATCATTTGGGACAGAAGCAGAACAGCGTTCTGTCTATGTGAACAAGGCAGACCGCCGTTCTGTCAGTAGGGAAGGTAGTGATCCTTTGTTTCTGCAAAGCACGAACATGAATCTCTGCCTTCCCATAGTACAAGCACCTCCCACACAGTAACCAAGCACATTTTAGGCACCCATGTAACCCTTTGATTGCCCCTGATGTTAAACCCTTCCCAGGCAGTGTCATTAGTACAGTGACAGTGCATATTTTTAGCACTGATCACTGTATTAGTGTCACTGGTCCCCAAAAAAGTGTCAAAAGTGTCACTAATGTGTCTGATTTGTCTGCTGCAATATTGTAGTCCCGCTATAAGTCGCTGATCGCCTTAATTACTAGTATAAAAAAATATATAAATACAAATTCCATAACTATATCCCATAATTTGTAGATGCTATAACTTTTGCGCAAAACCAATCAATATACACTTATTGGGATTTTTTTTTACCAAAAAATATGTAGCAGAATACATATTTATGAAAAAATTTGATTTTTTACACTTTTATATTGGATATGTTTTATAGCAGAAAGAAAAAAATATTGTTTTTTTTTTTTTCAAAATTGTCAGTGTTTTCTTGTTTATAGCGTAAAAAATAAAAACTGCAGAGGTGATCAAATACCACCATAAGAAAGCTCAATTTGATGGAAAAAAAGAGCATACATTTTATTTGGGTACAGCGTCACACGACTGCACAATTGTCAGTTAAAGTAACGCAGTGCCATATCACAAAAAATGGCCTGGTCATGAAGGGGGGGTAAATCTTTTGGAGCTGAAGTGGTTAAATAGTGGCTATATTCTGAGCTGAACTCCATGGATTAGCTTGCCTATCTCATGCAATTTGGAAAAATAAGATGTAGTTATGACTTTAGATATTCTTTAATTCTATTCTCTAGTAATCCTTGGCATTTAAGAGATTTATGTGTTAATCCTGCATGATAACGTTTTTTATGATATAACTGTAGCACCTATGCCTGCAGGGAAAAAAAAAAATCAAGACGGGCAACCAAAGTATAACGTGAGTACACCATCTTGTCTAATGAGCTCAATCCCAAGGGTTTTATCAGCAGAAACACTTCATTAATTATGATACTATCCCTCATTTTTCTATTTTATTTTTTTCCCTCATTCTTTCTGTTCCTGTGAGAATTGACCGGAGGATATAGCCCATGTTTTACTTCACACAGATCGGGCACACTGAGGGATGGCACGATTAGCCCCAGCACAGGAAAAAGACTAATCTTGTGGTTCAGCATAGGTAAACAAATGATAGCGGACAGTGCTATAGATCACTGTTATCAGTTACTATTAGCACATTACAGCTATGGTCTCCCAACATAGCAACATCTCAGAAACACATGTGTTTCCTACATCTATAGGATCTTATAAGCCTTGAACACCCATTTTAGTGGATTAAATGTCATTAGACTGGCACTTGGGGCTGATTTACTAAAGGCAAATGGACAGTGGACTTTGCAAAGTGCAGTTGCACACTGCAAGAAAAGTTTCTCCAGAGCTTAGTAAATGAGTAGAAGCCCTGCGGACTTCTATCAACCAATCACGAGCAAGCAAAAATGTTTTTGTTTTTCTTTTCCTGGCATGTCAATCTGTATTCTTTGCAAAGTCAGGCTTTACCTCATTTATTAAGCTCCGGAGCAACTGCAAAGTGCACAGTCTATTTGCTTTTAGTAAATCAACCCCACTGTGTTAAAAAATGCACGTTTTCTTCAATGTGCATAATGCATGCCCATTTTTAATGTGTGCCACTACAATGTAACACAACACAAAGGGGTTGATTTACTAAAGGCAAATATATCATGCACTGCAAGTACACTTGCTCTAAAGCTTAGTAAACAAGGTTATGGTGTTGATTTACTAAAGGCAACTACAATGTGCACTTTGCAAAGTGCAGTTGCACTCTGCAAGTATAGAAAAACACAGCAGAGCTCATCTAAATGCAGTATGGTAGAACAGGTACATCATTTATTTAGGTAAAAATAGCAACTCACAGAGTAAGGGGTTCAAGCTGTGAAGCTGACGGGGAGACAACTGACTCAGAGCCTTGAAGAACCCTGGAGCTAGAGAGATATCAGCAGTGCCCCACACAGCCAGCTATCTGGATCAGGACCACACGGCGAGGCCACCATTGTGACAAGCCTACTTTTACCCCTTACTCTGTGAGTTGCTATTTTAACCTAAATAAATGATGTACCTGTTCTAGCATACTGCATTCAGATGAGCGCCGAGGTGTTTCCTTATTCTATAACTACAGAGCTGCTTCCTCTCCCACAGCTGGCTTCACTTCTAGAGAACTTTATTCATCTGGAATTTTTTTAACCCATCTGAACTTGTTCTTAACCCTCTGTGCACGAACTGAACTCCAATGCCCTGTACACACAATCGGACATTGATCGGACATTCCAACGACAAAATCTGATTTTGGGCCAAACTTGTCTTGCATACACACGGTTGCACAAAATTGTCTGAAAATCCAATCGTTCTGAACGCAGTGACGTAAAACACGTATATCTGGACTATAAACAAGGCAGTAGCCAATAGCTTTAGTCTCTTAATTTATTTTGAGCATGCGTGGCACTTTGTGTGTCGGATTTGTGTACAACATAACATTCCGACAACACAATCCGATCTCACTTTTTCTGTCGGAAAACCCGACAAGGCATAAGTCATCCTCAGCCATTGGACTATATTATTAGGACTACTTCCACTCATAGCCTTACCCCCCCACCAATTGTTTCTCTCCAACCACCATTATATCCCCCCCACTTCCTTGCACTCTGCAAGTGCAGTTGCTCCAAAGCTCTGGAGCAACTGCTCACAGTGCACTTGATTTTAGTGAATAAACCCCAAAGCTTCACTTTGCAAAGAATAATGGATGCAAAGGAAAATAAAAAAACAGCATTTTTACTTGCACGTGATTGGATGATAAAAATCAGCAGAGCTTCCCCTCATTTAGAGCGTCCCCTCAGATCTAGAGCAACTTGCAGTGCACGGTATATTAGGTAAATCAACCTCCCCATGTTTTACATGCATTTTGCCCGTGTAGTACTAGGATTTTCTTTCTTTTCATTTTCATCATTACCTATCTTTATTTTGTGGGTTGTGTCTATGGGGATTATTTACTAAAACTGGAGAGTGCAAAATCTGGTGCAAATCTGCATGGAAACCAATCAGCTTCCTGGTTTTATTGTCAAAGCTTAACTGAACAAGCTGAAGTAAGAAGCTGATTGGCTATCATGCACAGCTGCACCAGATTCTGAGTGCACCAGTTTTAGTAAATCTACCCCTATGTCTCTTGGGAATTTTGTCAAATGACTTGAAAAACACACTAATTAAAAAGTTTGTTACATTTTAGTGCATTTTGCATGCACTGCCATTGACTATAATGTAACACACGTTTATACAAAAAAAACACAAAGCGATGCCCACTTATGCAACACACTTATGCAAAGAGTGTCATAGAGTAGTAACATTTTTATTATACAGGATTTATAGGGTGCCACTAGTTTGCACAGCGCTTTGCAAGAAAAAAGGAGACAGAACATTTACAATACAGATTGATACAGGAGGATTAGGAGGATCCTGCTCATGGGTGCTTACAGTCTAAAAGGGATGGGGCAATTGGTACAAAAGTTAACAATTACTGTGAAGGATGCGTTGACGGAGAAGGTCGAAGTACAGTTTTTAGGTGGAGGCAGGATAGGCTACCCTTAAAACGCAAATCTGGGAAACGTTAAAATCATCCCTTGTAGTGGGGCTGTGCCTGAACTGCAGGGGGTTAGTTGCTCATTTAGGTCTAGGGGACACAGAGAAGATGATTTACTTATCCGATCCACCACTCCTCTGCAATGCTAGACCATTCCTTGCAGCATCTTCTCTCCTACTCTCCAGCAGTCTAAAGTCCTGACATCATCAAAACCAATGCAAGATCAATGGGCCAGCATTGGACATGGTGACCTGAGGTCAATAATTAAAAATGTTTCTCCTTTCTTCTCCTGAGCAAATTTCTGTGTTTTTGATTTGATTACATTATTGAATAATTTGTATTATTATTATAGTTTGTTATAATTATTTATAGTTATTTATTTTAATATAATTTATGATTTTGTGTTTCAAACATTATCATACCCAAGCTGTCTACTAGACTGTTGTTTGGACAGATTTAAGTGAGTTATTCCTAAGAATTACAGGCCTACAATATAAGACGCCAAATTTCCATGCAAAATAATTGTACCGCTTTCAGCATCAAAAATCTGAAATAATCATACCGCCAGGGAGGTTAAGAGATATGTTCTCAGGGATCGCCTAAAGGTGGTCAGAGTAGGAGATAGCTGAAGAGATTGTGGTAGGGAGTTCCAAAGGATGGGAGAGGCTCTAGAGCAGTCTTAGAGGCAAGTATTGCAGGAGGTGACTGGGGAGGAGGAGAACAGAAAGTCTTGGCAGGAGCATCCCCATCTATGAATTGGTGGTACATAAATCATGGGTAACACAGGGCGCGCAATGTATATGGGAATGTATAGGTAGTAGAATAATTTTATAATTTATACATATGTGTGTGTGTTGTTTTCAATGTTTTTGAACAATTTATATCAAGTTATTACATATTGTTATTATAACATTATGTTAAGAATCTTATTAATGGGTAACTGTATGGACCTTAAAAGTCCAAATAAATAATTTTATTGGATTGAGTAGTTTAAGGAAGTTAAGGAATGTGGTGCTCCCTCAGCTTACATATCTTTTAGATTTGCTCATTTTCAAGCACTTTTAGGGCTTATGATCCTGTGTTGTATAGGACACAATGGTGTGAATGAGCCCTTATGCTCTTCAGTGTCAGTTTTGAATTCCCAATGTGAAGGGGGGGATGCCAGGAGATTTCTTTGCTGTCATTTCACCAGTGTTAATTTCGTCGACTAAAACCGACTAAAACATTTTAGTCAACTAACTTAATACCATTTTAGTCGACTAAAATATGACTAAAACTAAAACAAGAGAGATGACTAAAATACGACTAAAACTAAAATGGCATTTTAGTCAAAACACTAATGCCCCGTACACACGGTCGGATTTTCCGACGGAAAATGTGTGATAGGACCTTGTTGTCGGAAATTCCGACCATGTGTAGGCTCCATCACACATTTTCCATCGGATTTTCCGACACACAAAGTTTGAGAGCAGGATATAAAATTTTCCGACAACAAAATCCGTTGTCGGAAATTCCGATCGTGTGTACACAAATCCGACGGACAAAGTGCCACGCATGCTCAGAATAAATACAAAGATGAAAGCTATTGGCCACTGCCCCGTTTATAGTCCCGACGTACGTGTTTTACGTCACCGCGTTTAGAACGATCGGATTTTCCGACAACTTTGTGTGACCGTGTGTATGCAAGACAAGTTTGAGCCAACATCCGTCGGAAAAAATCCTAGGATTTTGTTGTCGGAATGTCCGAACAAAGTCCGACCGTGTGTACAGGGCATAAGACTAAAACTAAATTGAAATTTGATGTCAAAATTAACACTGGTCTGTAGTGCATGTTCATACCTCAATACCATAAATAACATTGATTTTTCACTCCAGCAGTATATAATGAGTTTGGAAATTGTAGAGAAATGCTTAAATAATGCATTATAATTTAACTGCACCCATTAGATTTTAGATAACTAAAAGTTTATAGTCGACTAAAATGTCCTGGAGATTTAGTCGACTAAATACGACTAAAACTAAAACAATTGCAGAAGACTAAAATGAGACTAAAACTAAAATGCCATTTTAGTCCTAAGACTAAAACTAAGTCGAAATTTGCTGCCAAAATTACCACTGCATTTCACCACCCACAGCACCTCCTCCACTCTCAAAAGTCAACCTACAGTGTACCCAGCAGGGCCTGTTTCTGCTGCATAGATTTTGTGGAGCAGTGTGATGACATCATAGGGTCCAAGAATGGAATATCACTCTGCAGGTTGAAGGTAAGTTACAAGTTCCTGCTGGGGTACGCTTTCATAGGGGGAAGGAGGTTTGAGGTTGTATCTGGTATGTGCCAAAAGTTCAGCTTTAAAATAAAGTTAAATATCGGGGTTGTTAGGGCCCTTTCACACTGGGGCGGTTTGCAGGCGCTATTGCGCTAATAATAGCGCCTGCAAACCGACCCGAAACAGCCGCTGCTGTGTCTCCAGTGTGAAAGCCCCGAAGGCTTTCACACTGGAGCGGTGTGCTAGCAGGACAGGAAAAAAAGTCCTGCTAGCAGCATCTTCGGAGTGGTGAAGGAGTGGAGTATACACCGCTCCTTCACCTCTCCTGCTCATTGAAATTAATGGGACAGCGCGGCTATACCGCCGGCAAAGCGCCTCTGCAGAGGCGCTTTGCAGTGGTTTTTAACCCTTTCTCAGGCGCTAGTGGGGGTAAAACCACCCCGCTAGCGGCTGAATACCGACGGTAAAGCGCCACTTACAATAGCGGCGCTTTACCGCCGACACCGCCCCCGCCCCAGTTTGAAAGGGACCTTATTGGTGAGATCCTTTTGAAAATTGTCATCGACTGGCTATCACTGTGATTATATACTTTCTGAGAAAATGGGGTTGATTTATGAAAGGCAAATGGACTGAGCACTTTGCAAAGTTGCCCTCTGCAAGTGCAGTTGCTCCAGAGCTTAGTAAATGAGGTAAGGCTTCACTTTGCAAAGAATACCCAATCACATACAAGGAAAATTAAAAAAAAAGCATTTTTGCTTGCTCATTTACTAAGCACAGGAGCAAAGTACATGGTCTATTTTCCTTTTGTAAGTCAACCCCACAGAATCAAAGGAAGAATGCATATCAGAAGCACTTGCTTGTCCTGAGTCAATGACTAAGCTAGAGAGTCAGCATGTATTTGGGGCCTGTGGTAGATACACTGCATTGGGAGGAAATACTGGCACACAGTTATATCACAGTTAATAGCATACTGATATCTTTTATATAAATCTTGCATAGTTTGGTTGCTGCGACAGATAAACTGTTTTTCAGCACTGATATAAGCAATCCAAATAGTATGCAATCTCAGTGTTTGTAGTATATGCTAACAGAGGATGACTTCCATTACCAGGGGTAGTGTCCCTTCTTTGACTGAGCAGAGGATGCTTCTGCAGTTTGCACCAGCTCCACACCTCCGCACCTATTACTGGAGAGTTTGAAGTGAAGAAGGTGCCTTCCCTGAGCTACCCTTCCTCGTCAGGAACCTGACTCTGGGCTAAGCACTGTCCCTCATAAGCGGGTTCCTTTCCTTACCACACACTCACTAGAAGCATGCCAAAATGATGTGCTTGGCATCCCTTATTTAAAAGGTTCCCTCAGTCATGATGGCTTCCAAAGTTTCTTGAGAGTTCAGTGACCAATCAGACTACTAGGCACTGTATGAAATCTCTAATGACCAATCCCTTACGACACTCCCTTTCCCATGCAGTAATAGCACTAGGCCACTTGCCTACAAGCATGACAAACAAGGCAACTACATTTTGTAAAATGAGAAGTCAGTAATGGCAGCCTCTATGGTTTTCTCTGGAATGGTTTCCACCAAGAATAAGGAATTGTTAGTTTACATCTCCGGTAATGTACTTGTCTCTGGCTATTATACTAATCATCAATGGCATGAATTATTTAGAAATTCAAAGAGTTCAGTAGCTCACATCAATAATGGATGGCGTGCTGTATATATTAGGGCTGACTTTCATCTGCAGTCAGGTGTTGATGTCCAGCTCTGGTGTTTTGCCGACACTGGTCCTTCCATCAGTCCATAAACTCAGCTGTCTTTATCCCACAGTAAAAGCTGATCTGGTGGGTGGATGGATATACACCTCTGTGTCTCAATGATTAATAGCCTCGGCTACATCACACACACATTTCACTCACTGCAATATCAGCACAGAAAGGTATCTGCATTGAATGTTCACATTTTTCCTTACGCACCAAATGCCATAAAAATGAGCCAGTTTTGTTCAATATTTAGTTCCTTTTAAATATTTTAAAGTAAAGAAAAGATGCCAACAAATAAACCTTTCTTATAAGACTGCTGCGAGTTTACACATTCCTGTTTCCATATTTATATGAAGAAAACAGCTGCTCTCATCCCTGCTGGCTGCTATGCTCTACCCGACTATTCTCCAATGCACCAGGTGCACAATACAATGGAACATAAATGTTACAAAACATCCACATAAAGGGGCACTAAGGACTACAATAATGATCCATTTTAATTTTCATTTCTAAATTGTAATCCTGTGTCATGTCGAATCACCTTGGCTGGATCAGTGCAGACAATTAGCATCAATCAAGTATCTTCTCACATTTTATGGGATGCCATTACAGTGCCTACTCCATTCAGCTTGATCCTCTGTGGGGGAAATGGGGTGGAAAGCTGAAAATGTTTAAAGCAGGGCCACAAAGTTCGAAGGTGCAGATGGAAAAGATAGACAGGAGGTCTGATTGCTAATTATTAGACCATCATTGACAGAAGTAGCACAGCTGACCCCTGGAACAGCAGGGAAGACCCTTGTGTGTCATTCCTGTACATGGGAGACTTCCAGGAATAGTTTGTAGATGCCCTCAATTTATATTAGAACAGGCAAGGTTTCAGGAAAGATTTATTTCAGGATTGTAAATGTATTACAAGATCTGGTAGATATCTATTTTAATAGAAGGTGTAAAGTGGAACATCAGATTGTTTTTTTTTTTTTTTTTTCATCTTCCTAACTTCCTCATTTGTAAAAAAAATAATTCCTAATTTCTACTTACCCTCTCCAAACTCCAGCACTGCCCCAGCTTCCTCCTCAGTCCAGCACTGGGCAGTCTTTTTCGGGCAGAGCAATGATAATGTCATTCTCTCATTTCCTTTGAGCCTAGCCTGTCGTTTACTCGCGCCATGGCATGTCATTCTGCAGGCTTAGCTCATAGTACTCTACAATATGTAAGCACTTCTCAGTCCTTGAAGATGGTCCACCCGCTGCCCAGGAAGAAGCGGAAGACATCACTGGATTAACTAGAAGACTGCAAGAAAAAATTATATATATATAGATATATATATATATATCTATATATATATAGATATATATATATATAGATATATAGATACAATATATTATCAAAAGTGTTGGGACGCCTGCCTGGCATCCCAGTCTTAGTCCATAGGGTTCAATATTGAGTTGGCCCATCCTTTGTAGCTGTAACAGCTACAACTCTTCTGGGAAGGCTGTCCACAAGGTTAATGGGAATGTTCTACCAGAAGTGCATTTGTGAGTTCAGCCACTGATGTGGATGAGAAGGCCTGGCTTGCAGTCTCCGCTCAAATTCATCTCAAAGGTGTTCTATCGGGTTGAGGTCAGGACTCTATGCAGACCAGTCAAGTTCCTTCACCCCAAACTCACTCATCCATGTGTTTATGGACACTGGTCCAAATCATTTGGTGTAGAGGGGATTATGGTGTGGGGTTGTTTTTCAGGGGTTGGGCTTGGCCTCTTAGTTCCAGTGAAGAAAAATCTTAAGGCATCAGAATACCAAGACATTTTGGACAATTTCATGCTCCCAACTTTGTGGTAACAGTTTGGGGATGGCCCCTTCCTGTTCCAACATGACTGTTCACAACGTAAGGTCCAAAGAGACATGGATGAATGAGCTTGGGGTGGAGGAACTTGAGTGACCTGCACAGAATCTTGACCTCAACCTGATAGAACACCTTTGGAATGAACTGAGACAGCGAGCCAGGCCTTCTCGTTCAACATCAGTGCCTGATCTCACAAATGCGCTTCTGGAAAAATGGTCAAACATTTTCATAGACTAATGGTTCATAGACTATTATATATATATATATATATATATATATATATATACACAGTCATGCTCAAAAGTTTGCATACCCTGGCAAATATTGTGAAATTTTGGCATTAATATCGAAAATATGACTGATCATGCGAAAAAAAGTCTTTTATTTAAGGACAGCAATCACATAGAGCCATTTATTATCACATAGTTTTTTGTATCCTTTCTTTGGCAATTAAAGGTTAATTCCCCACATTTGTGGCTTTTTAAATCACAATTAGTGTCTGTGTATAAATAGTCAATGAGTTTGTTAGCTCTCACGCGAATGCACTAAAGAGGCTAGACACTGAGCCATGAGGAGGTAGAAAAGAACAGTCAAAAGACCTGCATAACAAGATAATGAAACTTTACAAAGATGGAAAACGATATAAAAAGATATCCAAAGCCTCGAATATGCCAGTCAGTACTGTTTGATCACTTATTAAGAAGTGGAAAATTAGGGGCTCTTTTGATACCAAGCCAAGGTCAGGTAGACCAAGAAAGATTGCAGCCACAACTGGCGGAAGAATTGCTCAGGGTACAAAGAAAAACCCACAGGTAACTACAGGAGAAATACAGGCTGCTCTCCAAAAAGATGGTGTGGTTGTTTTTTAAGGAGCACAATTCAACGATACTTGAACAAAAAAGTGCTGCATGGTTGAGCTGCCAGAAGAAAGCCTTTACTGCGCCAATGCCACAAAAAAGCCAATGAGGCATGTCACGGTGTTGTTGGGCATATAGTAACCAGGCTTTTTTGTGAAACTTGTTCAGTAAAGGCTTCTTTCTGGAAACTTGACCATGCGCTCCTCTTTTTTATTCAAGTATCACCATATTGCGCTCCTTAAAAAAAAAAAAAAATACACCATCTTTTTCCAGAGCAGCCTGTATTTCTCCTGAGGTTACTTGTGGGTTTTTCTTTGTATCCTGAACAGTTCCTGTGGCAGTTGTGGCTGAAATCTTTCTTGATCTACCTGACCTTGGCTTGGTTTCAAGAGATCCCCACATTTTCCACTTCTTATTAAGTGATTGAACAGTACTGACTGGCATATTCAAGGCTTTGGATATCTTTTTATATCCTTTTCCATCTTTGTAAAGTTTCATTACCTTGTTACGCAGGTCTTTTGACTGTTGTTTTCTACCTCCTCATGGCTCAGTGTCTAGCCTGCTTAGTGCATCCATGTGAGTGCTAACAAACTCATTGACTATTTATACACAGACACTAATTGTGATTTAAAACGCCACAAATGTGGGAAATTAACCTTTAATTGCCATTTTTACCTGTGTGTGCCACCTTCTGTGTCTGTACCAAGGCTAAACATTCCAGGGTATGTAAACTTTTTTATCAGGGCCATTTGGGTGATTTCTGTTATCATTATGATTTAAAAAGGATCCAAAAAACAATGTGATAATAAATGGCTTCACGTGATTGCTATCCTTAAATAAAAGACAGTTTTTTGGCAGGATCAGTCATATTTTCAATATTAATGCCAAAATTTCACAATTTCTGCCAGGGTATGCATACTTTTAAAGCACAACTGTATGTATATATATATATATATATATATATATATATATATTAGTCTTGGTTTCGCTTGGAAGGGTTAGAATCCCTGTCAAGTTTTTATTGCTCCTCTTCTCTCCCTATTTGTACTGGTGACCATTTTCTTAAAAATTTTACAGTTGCTACCAGAACAGTATCAGAGGGAAAAATCAATGGGTGCACTTTTTCTAGTAACAACTGTATATAAAGGGATTTCGGTGCACTTTGGAGTGATTTCCTTCTACTTCCCAGTGTGTCTCTGGAAATAAGACAAGAAATAAGGGGAGATCTCCCCAGTGAGGCACAACAACATTTTTTAAACTCCAGCCTTTTAAAACTTCTTTGTAAAACTACAATCCTCAGTTGTACTTTAAGGAGATGAAAATTTGGAATTTGGGATTTATGACTGAATTAGGTATACAGGGTTCATTTAAGTCTGTTGCAGAAGTTCAGAGCAATTAATCTACACTTCTAAGACAAATAGGCAAATACTTTATATTACACAAAGGGGATTTGTGACTAGCAATAAACACAGTGACTAGCAACTTCAGTCCTTCTATACTGGAAACTTCATTGTTTGGTTTTCCGTAACAGCCTCCCTAATCGGGTTTCCGCCTACCCCAGGCCCCACAGCTGCGTGGGCTGCAATGGCCATTGTTATGTCACTGATTATATATTTCCATTGCATTTCATTTCTCTTTGTTATAATACTAAAGTAACATATTCAAGAAATGCAATTCACAATGGTCACAAGTCCAGCAATTTGCCTTGCTGTCATTTCATCTCCACTAATTTCAGCAGGATGTAAAATGCTCCTTTGTACGTGGCTGAAAATAGCCCGAGATTAAGACGAGCAGCCTTTTCTCTACAACCTGTGCAATTATGGTTATGATTTAATTGGTCTGATAGAAAAGCATAGAATGCAGCAATTGTGCGTGACATGGTTCACCTCTAACGAGGCATAATTCTGTGTCCACGTACAGTGGAGGATTCCTTCGACAATATAATAGAAATCAGTTCTCGTCAGGAAAATTAACTTAAAATTATCTTTACTGTCCACATCTCCATGATTAAATGCAGTGATGGCTACTGAACGGCCCATAGTTTAGAAAAATTAAAAAATGTCAGCTTCATTTTCACATTGTCTATGGACTGAACTTATTTTTTTGAAATACTCCTTTAAATAACCATGTAATATATATACAGAATATAATTATAAATGTTATATATATAAATGTATAGTGTATATCCCACTCTTGTGTTGCAGCTCTCTATTATTCCCCATATAGCAGCTGTAAAAACTGTATAAGAATAAAAAATCCAAACTACCTTGAAAAGTCTAAATTTACAGGCTGACTGCCATTCTTTACCATTTTCCCAAACCTTTTAAAAAAAAGTATTTTTTTGTTCAAATTCAAGCATGCAAAGCAAAAAATACTGCAGATTGGGGTTTCAATAAAAATAGTCATAGCTTTCAACTGTCCTTCATTTGATATCAAATCTCTCTGTTTCCCATTATTCCTTAAACATAATTTTAGAAACAAATCTACTATTTTAGGGCCACAGTTGCTTATATTGCACTGAAAATTTTACCCAGCCTTCCAATTATCGCATTGATTAGCTTTACTTGTACATATGAGGGAAAAATAACAGTAGGAAAACCCACAATATATTTAAACGATCATATGTACACTTTGGGTCAGGACCCAAATTTGGTTTCAGTTCTCTTAGCAATGGTTTGCCACAGGGGTTTTCAAAATTTGCCTACTATTGACTTCAATTGGTTTTGCATTAAAATTTGCAGCTTGAGAACTTTTTTAATGTGTTCACCACACGTATCAATTAGCAGATTTACCCATCATTAGTTGCCACGTGGCTGTATAGTAAACATAATAAATGTGAGAAAACACATGCTATCATAAAATTAACACCCTTGAACATGAGATATATACATATAGATATATATATATCTATGTGTACACTATATTGTCAAAAGTATTGGGATGCCTGCCTTTACACGCACATAAACTTTAATGGCATCCTGGTCTTAGTCCATAGGTTTCAATATTGAGTTGGCCCACCCTTTGCAGCTATAACATCTTCAACTCTTCTGGGAAGGCTGTCCACAAGGTTTAGGAATGTGTCTATGGGAATGCTTGACCATTCTTCCAGAAGCACATCTGTGAGATCAGGCACTGATGTTGGACAAGAAGGCCTGACTCTCAGTCTACTCTCTAATTAATCCAAATTCATCTAATTCATCAAAAGTGTTCTATCAGGTTGAGGTCAGGACTCTGTGCAGGTCTTCTCATCCAACATTAGTGCTGACCTCACAAATGCTCTTCTGGAAGAATGGTCAAACATTCCCATAGACGCACTTCTAAACCTTGTGGACAGCCTTCCCAGAAGAGTTGAAGCTGTTATAGCTGCAAAGGGTGGGCCAACGCAATATTGAACCCTACGGACTAAGACTGGGATGCCATTAAAGTGTGTGTGTAAAGGCAGGCATCCCAATACTTTTGACAATATAGGGTAGATATATCACAGAAGGGCACACACAAAAGAATACATCTAATAGCGTAATTATATTTTATTAAGTGCAGGAGAAAAAACTAAAAACCACACTCATTTGCCAACTGCATAATAGCACTATCCAAAAAAGCATCAGCGTATCCTTAATACTCATTGGAATGGCTAAAACACAAGATGGTGCCAAAACAGCATGCAAACCCCCAGCCAGCCTCAAGTCTCCACCACAACAAAATACGGAACTGATTTACTCTACTGGCCACACCCTACATGTTTCTTTGCATGACTTCAACAGGAACCTTGTGATCCATAGGAGGTGTGGCGTTATACATTGTGGAAACTTGATCCAACTGTTTGTTAATGACTTTTTACTTTCAAACAGTAAATGATTTCCAGGCATCATTGCAAGGTAACTGTAATCAGTACTTTCATGACTAGTTCAGAGGAATTCTCACACAAATTGAGACAATTAAAAATTTGAAATGTAACTCTAGTGATTTTGACTTGTTATTAGCTAGTGACCAGTGACAGCCAGTCTATGCATTTAGAGCTGGGAAATCTATAACAAAGAAACACGAAGTGTGTAAATCTATATGCTGGCACCAGGGTCATGCTGTGTCCCATTTTTACTGTACTGATTGCAAGTGGCACACATCCCAGATGATATGAACTCCAATTGGCATTGTATTAAGTGTTAATGGCACATTGTTATTCTGTTCTTGGAACTAAAAGGGGAAAAAAAAATTCTGAATGCTACTAAAGCTTCATTAAAGAAGAAGTCTATAGTAAAATCAAAAAGCTATTGTTTGTTTTTCTCAATTAGCACAATTTCTCTTTACTTCATGCCCTGATTAGTTTTGTTGAGACAGTCTAATGTTTTCCTATACTGTACAATTTTATGAAGCTCAATTTAATGAATTGTGTTTGTCTATCGACTGTTTCAACTCTTTTACTCAAGTGTTTGTCTCTAATAAACAAAACACAAAAAAAATCAGTGATTGCCTGTAAAATAGTCATTTGCATCCGGGTTTTATCACCGGTGTCTGATCGCTGGTTAACTCAGGAGAAAAATGGTTTCAAAAAGGCTTAACATGGCATAAAGGGTGCAGAACAATTGACATCCATCTGTAGCATAGTTGAGCAGAATCCTTTTTTTTTATAAATATTTTTTATATATTTTTTAAATTTCTCTTGTATAACAATGATTTGTTTTTCACACTATAATTTACAGTGACATTAAGCAGTAAATACAAGGTACTGAGCGTCACAATACTATTATCCAACTTTACACATTTTAATAATACATAATTACTACTTTACCATTTTAAAATCCATGAGGATTATTAAATCATACTGTGCAAATAGATAAATAATTAGCACTATGTGGGGTATTTAAAATGTAAAGTAATGTCACAATTACCCATATTACTGCATTTGTTTTTCTGCCAGAGATGATTATGGTAAACCAACCTCATAAATGAATATTAAGTAGAAGTAGAAATGGTAGACCTTCAAATTCTAACTGTTCTAACTGTTCTGAAAGGTAGGGAATATAAGGCAACACACCCTGAACTGGCTGATGGAAGGGCCAGCATGTTGGCAATAGCTTTAGCTTGAGATTTCCAGCTGCTAGATCTTGGCACACGTTTCCCAAAATAAGTAGGCAGAAAATGTGTACTTTAACATAGCAACATCTGCCCATCGGTGAACATGTTGGTCTGACAAAGACCTTAATTCTAAAAGCAAGCACCATGTCTGCTAAGTTTATAAACTGGAAAAAAAAGTATGTGAACTCCTTGCCACTCCAATTTGGAATGTATGAAAACTTCAGAAAGTAGTGATAGACTTTTTAGTTTTGTTCTTATCAGCAGAAGAGACGACAGTGTGGAGCATAGAGCAAGCAATTCCTAACCATGGTACTTCAAAGCTTCTTGAACATTTTGCTTAGTTTGAAAGGGCATCACATTTCACTTAGTACTGAGCCTGTAAAGGTTCTTTGTGCAAAACATTCCAATTCAATCAAACTGAAAAAAAATACAAGAATACAAAGCAAGCCGTTTTTAAAAGCAATTTTGGCTGATAATGCTTTTGGAACATTCCTGTTGTGAGAAAAATATGAAGGTTGTCATTGATGACCCCCCCCCCTTCCTTTAGCTGTCTTGATATCATGCTGACCTACTAGTTTAACCATTTGCCTACTAGAATGCACTTTGAATTTTTTGCACACATAAAAAAATTGTTAATTTTGGGATGCACAAATGCAATATATTACCTACATTTTTGGTAAAATATAAAAGATGAGATTACGCTGAGCAAACAGACACCCAGTATGTCAAGTCTTAAAACTGTGTATGCCCATGAAACAGTGATGAACTTTGGTACCCTAAAATTTTCATAGGGGACACTTTGAAAGCCCTTACAGGTCATCATTATAGAGTTATCCATGAAAAATGTCCCTAGAAAGCAACATGTGTAATGCAAGCAACGTTTTGTATGTAGACATCCCCAATATGTGCGTTTACATGCATATGTGTGTTTACATGAGGTTGTAGGAGGTTAAAAATTTCAAAGGAAGTAGTTTGAGTGCTTGGGTGTACCTTTAATTTTTTTTTTTCAATAAACATAATTTATGTTACATAAGGGACTAAAAGTCCGCTATGTAATACGATGTTGTTGTGATAGGTTCCCTTTAAGAAGACATCAGATGTCCACTAGACCCTTGATGTCTCACCTTCCCACCATTGAAGCTAATGGACTGCAATGGCTGTGGCAAGTGACAACAGAAACCCAAAATTATGTTATTCACATCACTTTCTGGTTCTTACTAGGTAGGGGAAATCACTGAATGGATTTACCCAGTGCCATACGGGTTCTGGGCCTGGAATGCATGACGGAGGGGGGTAAGTCATGGGGGGCACACTTTCAGGGGTCTGTGAAACCAATCAGGGGCTTAAGTGTTGTCCAATCACTTTCATCTGAAAGCCAACAGTCAGCTTGTGAGACATACACACATTCTTTGCTGCTACAGTGTGCATAAAATTGCTCAGTGGCACTGATCTTTGCCATGTCAATGGCAGTAAAAGGGTTAAACGTTCAAAGCCTCTTCCCTAAAATAAGGATTCCTGACTCTCTTTGATGTTCCTGATCTTCATACTTATTTCAAGTCAGAGTCTCGGTTCACACCAATGCGATACAGGATACGCGTTTCCTTGCATTGCACTCTAAGCAATCGCACGGCGTCCATGGGATCTGCTGCGGGTGTCAATGTTATCTTAACAACACCCCAAAACAGGTGGCAAAATGCAGTGTGAACCTAGCCTTACAGTAGTAGTGAAGTCACAAGGTCACAGAAGATGCAAACAGGGAGCATTTCCAGAAAGATGCCAGGAATAGAAGTCCCCATATTTCTTTCAGAAACTTTTACTTGAAATCATTCGACCGAGTGAAGTAGACATTAACTGAACACTTTCAGTATATTCATGTACAAAACCTGGTAGAAATAGAACTGGCCATTGTGCCAAGGTAGACAGAACATAAAAAAAAAAAAAAACATAATTAAATGAAACTTGCAAACAAATGCCTGCAGATGGCAAGAAAATGCAAAGTAATGACTGTGGAGAATAGATGAACTTCACATGAGTAATACATCACTATAACAGCATTTTATTTAATCAGCATACTACTTTACATATCCCTGATCTTATTCCAGTCGGATGTTCTTATAGTCAAACATTGATAGGTAAAGTTCAACACCTATAAAACCTGAATCTTCTGAGCATACGAGAATCAGCATAATTTTGGACAACACCAAAATGTAGCCTCCTAATTACACAGAATGAAGGGGTCACATCTAAAAGGTGTAGAGTAAACATATTATATTTAGTAATTCAACAGTGCTAAACTTCTAAATGTAATCACGGAAGAGTAACAACCGATCTCTAAAGTGTGTGTACTGTATAAAGAAAACCTAACAAAAAAAAAATAGATAGATAGAAAAGGGACATTTTAAGATCTCTTTGTTGGTTAATTTTTTGAGAGCTCTTCTGTTCTTGTCCAGGAGACGCAACAGGAAGTAAGAGAAAATCTTTACAAAGTGAGGGGAATTCCACTCTTACACAGTTGTAACTGGAACGGATGTTCCTATCTCTTTGTGTAAAAAAACTTTACCATTTTGAATTTTCCATCATTTTCTGTCCTTCTGACAATGGTAATCAGGACAGGGAGAGAGGGTGAATATATTTAGTGGGCTGTTATATTGGGCTTCACTTCCTGTCTGGTGAAAAGGTTTTCCCTGGAACAATGAGTAAGGGGAAATTTCTCTAATTGAGCACTGGACAGCAAAAAGAAAAACTTGACAGAGGGTCTAACCCTTCCCTCCTCTATCCAATACTATACTAACACATTAGGGGCTGGAACAAATGCCTTCTTAAAGTGAAATTCTCAGATAAAGCTAACTACTCTTAAAAATACTCCCTCCCCCCTCCTACCACCTATACTAATTTGTGTAAGAAAGATCTCTATACCTACCTATTTTCAGGCCACTCTGGTCCGGTCATGTGAATTACCCTGTGTCAGTCAGTGCCAGCTAAAGGGAAGAGGAGAGAACACTTGACAACAGCTGACAATGCTTGGGGAGCATGACGTCTCTCATAGGCTTACTATGGCCAATCTGTTGTCGGCTGTCCCTCCTCTTCCCTGAAGCCACCAATAGCTGACACACATGATCACGTGACTGTAATGGAGTGACCTGAAAATAGGTAAGTATACAGATCTTTCTTACACAGGTTAGTTAGTATAGGTGTTGGGGGGGGGGGGGTAGTGTTTTTAAGATTAGTTATGTATATCCTGGAATTCAACTTTAAGTTGTAGGCTACATGGTAGTAAGTAACAGCATACCATAAAAGCACATCAAAATCCCAAATGCAAAAATGTAATATATCACATCTTACCAATTCTTACATAAAGGCTCTTCTTTGTGCTTTTGTGTCTACACTTATTTATCTATTATATCTATGTGGGCACGAGTGTCATACAGGCTGTAGCTCAAGCATGTCTGCCTTTTTAAACTCCATTACATGGTGGATTGATGAGAACAGTAGTTTATGCAATAAGTATAAAGTTATTTGTGCTAATCTTTAAGCCAACAAGAAGTGACAGGTATTTTTTGTACTTACTGAAAATGTCCTTAGCCTGAAAAGTGTAAACTAATGCAGCCACCGTATACAATAACTGGCAAGCTGCAATTTTTTATACATTTTTGTTTTTGGGTGTAGACACACTTCAATGACAGTTACATGCTACTGTGTAGCTTATAGTGTAGACAGCCATTTGCTGGGGCTCAATTGGTAAGATTCTGTGATTTGTTGCCAGAGATTCTGGAGCTTCTGAAGATTATCCATGTAACAAAACCTAAGTCAATGTACAGCCTGATAATGAAGATGTGGTTCCCTTACTCCTGAATATGGCTGGATTGTGAATTGATGTTACAATAGAAGTCATATAGATGTACCAGGTTGTCACTATAGACATGACCACTAAAGCTGGCCATAGATGGATCAAATTACAGGCCGTAAAGCAGAGACCACCCAAAAGATTCAAACCTTCTATGGGAAGGCTGGTTGTACCCAAGTCAATCCATCGATCGACTTGGGTACAACCAGCCTATCTGATTTTTTACATGTGATTACTGCCAGTGGTAAGTTAGAAGTAATCATTGTGTTCTGCCAGCTGGGAAGCCCCCCCCTGCCGGCAGAACACAGTAGTGCTGCGGGAGAGACATGTGGTGGAAGGAAAGCATCATCTATGGCTTGCCTAAGATCATTGCTCGTTGATCATTGCCTGTTTATTACGCCCGCAGTCTATTTTTCAGGTAAGTGTAAGATAGTACCCAATAATATCTGTTGTTCTTTTAATACAAGATACTTGCACTGGCTGAGGTGACCATCAAACTTTCCATGCAGAAAAACAGAGCTAGCAGATCAATGGCAGACATTCTGTATTATTATTATCATTATAAAAGATTTATATAGCGCCAACAGTTTGCACAGCACTTTACAATATAAAGGTAGACAGCAAAATTACAATACCGTGTAATACAGAAGGAATAGGAAGGCCCTGCTCTTGGAGCTTACAATCTGTATTCTATACATGGACACTAGTAGGATATGAGTCTGCATGTTTATCTGGGAGTTGGCTGGGTAGAAGATCTTTCAGCTGTCAGACTGTCTCTAATGCCTTTGATTGGCTTTACAGCAAGTACAGGCAACCTCAAGCACAAAAAGCAAATGTGAAGCAGCACTAAGTCACATTTCTCTTTTGGTGCACATTGGAAGGAATTTTCCCAGGAACCTTTAAGTCAAAGAAGCTTAGTCAGTTTTTTTTCTCTGAAGAGTAATCCCTGCTGAAGTGCAGATAACAGATCAGACTCATCAAACATTTAGACTGTAAGTGCTGCTTTTTTGTACAGCTATGAAATCTCTCTTCATCTTTTAAAGTGACCATGTCCATTGCAAGTCTTATGGTCAGTTAGGTTTTCTAATTACCCTCAGACTGCAACACATCGATCCTAAAACATGATCCATATCGGTGCTAGATCATTTTCTCAGACCAGTGGATAAACTGCATCTGACAGTTCTATAAAAACAAGGGTCAACTATATATTATTACTAGTATTTTTATTGCCTTTTTATTATTGTTTATGTTAATACTACTAATGATATTAATATCAGGAATAATAACATAGAATACCTGCTACATTTACAGAATGAAGATAAAGACAGGAACAATTGATGTAGACATAACAACCAGTAATGATAACCTAAAAAAGCTATCTTCACAATTAGGTATAATCACCTCTGGGAGCAAGCCGACACTAAAAAAGTGATCTCAATTCACCTTTCAAACAAGTCAATAACCCAATGGTGCTGCACTATTGGTTTATTGACCACAACCAATACATTGGATTACATGCACTACACCAAGGAAGTTAGGAACATATGGTAAAAATATAAGTTGTTTCTGGACACTCTACGTACAAACTGAAATTCTTGCTCTCCTCTACCTCCATTTGTTTTGCGGTAATAAGCAACAAAAATTTCATATGTAAAAGACTTTTATTTCTTGTGACCCATGCAAGCACTCCATTTTTTGTCTTCGACATTAGGAAGACATAGGTGTAATTTTGCAAAAGTGTTAGGGGTATGGAGGCATCTTTAGTGGTATTAAACCCAAAAACGTAAATTAAACGTATTGCTTACGATGATTAGATGTGGTGGATGCATTGGTTTACTTTTTTTTTCTCTCTGTTTTCACCTGGTGATATACCCAGTAGTATACTTCCTGTATTAGGGCCTGTTCACACCAGAACGTAGTGTGGCAAACCCATTTCTGCATTTCCCGTGCTGCATTCAAAGTTCACTGGGTGTGCGATCTGCTGAGAGTGTCAATGTATTATTAATGACACTCCAAATGCAGTTTACAAACGTAGTGTGTTTGCCTGCACCAGATTGCATGGTACCACTGTACCATGCAATCCAGTTGTAGTGCATGTACAATAGTGGTGCATGCACTACTTTTGATGTAATCCAGTCAATTTCAGCCCATTCAAATGAATAGGCTGAAGATCGTACCATATGGACTCACACAGAATTCCAGGTCATTATATTTAAATATATTTCATAAATATATATAGCAGCTCTATGTTTCTGTACCATTTGTTTTTTTAGGCTACCCTTATCTGAATTCAGTGGCTTAATGATGTAAGCTGAGATGTACACACTTAAATATCAAAGTCACAGGAAGTCTTATCAGTCCTCACATCCACTCTATGCCTGTCTAATAAGATGGCTCAGTTTGATGTTTCAATCAGAGACAGGATGTCTAAAAGTATGTTTCTGCTATGCTCTCTCTTTTGAAAAAGTTCTGGAAACTCTGAGTCATGGAAGCAATCAGTATTAAATATTTTTAAAACAAAGAGTTTATATAAATAGTTAAAGAGGACAATTCTAAAAATTCAGTTGAAAACATAAAACATTAAAGCATTGACCCCCAAAAATTAACCTAAAACAACTTTATTTCCCTTTAAAATTCAACTCTTACTACTTAAAAAATCAGTTCAGTAATTTCTATGTAAATGTAGCTGCTCACAGTTGATTTATAAGCAACACAGGAAAAAGAAGACATGCCAAGATTAAACAAAAAAAGATAAAATTGTAGTTGGAACTATAGAAAAGTTCAGTCCAATCACTTGTAACATTTACTAGTTGACAAGATAACAAGGACTGGAGAAAGAATGTCATTAGTACGTACAATGCAGCGTTACTAAGCACCGAACACGGTTCCACTTTCTACATCAATGCTTAAGAAAGACTGCCTCTAATTCACCATATTGAAAAAAATAAAGGTAAAGTTGAAAAGAAAAAAAAACTTTTTAAATATGATAATTTAATTTGTTTTTCATTGTCAGAATGTTCTTGTACCCTATAACAGCTGGCATTTTGTCTGACTAAAACAGCACTGCTTGTTATTGGGAAATGTCAGACCTGCAAAGGTGTAACGATGGATCAATTTAACTGCAATAATTTATTTGGAGGCAGAGAGCAAACAGCCTCCATCATCTGCTCCATCTCCAAGTCTCCTAGAGAGAGGTTTGATTTAGCTGTTTTCTTACTTTATCTTACCTCAGCCTGTGCCAAACATCAGGTGGGGTTGGGACAGATGTGAACAGATTTGGAAAAAAAAATATCATAGAAAATCTTCAAGTAGTTTTATAGATTATAGACCTCAGAAAGAAATGATAGATCCTTAATATGTTTTTAACCGCTTCAGCTCCGAAAGATTTTACCCCCTTCCTGACCAGAGCACTTTTTGCGATTCGGCACTGCGACGCTTTAACTGACAATCGCGTGGTCGTACGACATTGCAACCAAACAAAATTGACGTCCTTTTTTCCCACAAATAGAGCTTTGTTTTGGTGGTATTTGATCGCCTCTGTGGTTTTCATATTTTGCACTATAAACAAAAAAAGATCGACAATTTTGAAAAAAACAGAATATTTTTAACTTTTTTCTATAATAAATATCCCCCAAAGATAAATGAAAAAACTATTCATTTCCTCAGTTTTGGCCGATATGTATTCTTCTACATATTTTTGGTAAAAAAAATCGCAATAAGCATACAGTGATTGGTTTGCACAAAATTTATAGCGTTTGCAAAATAGGGGATAGTTTTATGGCATTTTTATTTTTCATTTTTTGTTTTATTAGTAATGGCGGCGATCTGCGATTTTTATCGGGACTGTGACATTACGGCGGACAGATTGGACACTGTTGACACTATTTTGGGACCAGTGTCATTTATACAGCGATCAGTGCTATAAAAATGCATTGATTACTGTGTAAATGACACTGGCAGTGAAGGGCTTAAACACTAGGGGGCGGTGAAGGGGTTAAGTGTGTCCTAGGGAGTGATTCTATCTGTGAGGGGGCTGGGATTTAACACACAGGACAGTGATCACAGCTCTCGATGACAAAGAGCAGTGATCTCTGTCCTGTCACTAGGCAGAATGGGGAAATACTTTGTTTACAAAAGCATCTTCCTGTACTTCCTCTCCATGACACGATTGCAGGCACCCAGCGGACACGAGTCCATGGGACCCACGGTCTCGGAGACTGCGGCGGGCGTGCGCGCCCGCCACACCGCTTTTTGAAGGGGACGTACCTGTACGCCCTTTTGCCTACCAGTGCCATGCTGCCGATGTAAATTAGCATGCGCTGGCCGGCAAGCAGTTTAAAAAAGTGGCATTGTGTTACTTATAATATTAATAACAATTGTCTTAAAAATGAAGGTAATACCATTAAAATGTTTGCTTGCAATTCTTTTCCCTTCCAAAAATGACTTTTTCTTTTATTTGCTCGAAATGTGCCTTTGAACTTGTTACTAGTCCAGGAAGAGTCAATTCCCATGCACAGTCCTCTCTTTCCTTGCACCTCATAGCCTTCTTCTTTTCTGGGTGTATCTAATTACTGTCTGTACTGACCACGCATTTCCACCTCTCCCTTCATCTCCCTGCTGGGGAAGGAGCAAGAGGGAAGACATGACATCCAAGATGATGGCACCCAGCAGCAGTCTCAGACCTTTTGGATGTCAGCATAAAAACGGGGTTTGCAAGTAAATAATATGGATAAAGTAATTTATATACACATATAAAGCTCTGGGAAGATTTGTGTTGAAACAAATGGTCTTACAACAGGGATATCTAAGGTCCTTGTAGTTACGCCCTCGTACAGTATAGAGGTCTATCTCAAGCTAAGAGTACTTGACCACAGGTAGAACAAGCCATAGTGGCTGAGTGAATTCTTTCTATTCTTTGTACACATTTGATGCACATTTAGTGGATGGGTTTAATTTATTTATTTTGGTTGCTATACATTTGATGGATTTGATGTGCTATTTAAATGATAATTTATTTATTTTATTTCAGGTACTTATATAATTAGTACTGTTATTTAGAAACTACTGTACTGTATTATATGCGGGATTTTAAGTGGTTATAGAAACAAAGCTTGTTATTTGAGTTAGTAGTAGAGATAGAAGAGCAGTATTGACATCTGTAATATAATTCAGAAAAACAGTCATTAGATTCCTTTAATTATGTCAATTATACCTTCTTTCCCAGAAATGTATAACTCAGACATGGATCATTTAGAAAAGAAGGGCCAATGAAAAGTGTATTTGTTCCCCAAGCAACCAATTAGAATTTTTCATTTTTGTAAACTAGCAATTAGAAAATTGATAGCTGGAATCTAAAGGCTATTTTGGTTTACACTTCTGCTCCTTTTCATATAGGCTTCTATTATTAATTTTGAACATGTCATATTATTTTCTGTATGTCTTTGTATGCTGGAAAGTAAGGTATTATTTACATAATTGCATTTGCTATTTTTTTTTCCTGCTCAATTTGTCAAATTAATTGTAGCCTGTGTCCAATCCAGATATAAGGCTGAATGTTCATAAAATAATCAGCGGCATCATTTTTTTATATCTCTAGGATTTCTCTGTGATCAAGATGTAGTACGATTATGCAGGTTAACTCTGTAGTGAGTAGAACAAATTAGAAAAGCAGAACTAGAGCCAAAACAGCTAAATACGCCATTGAGATGCAAATAGATGGATAGATTGATCTGGCAGTTATTTTGTATGTTTGTTAATGCAGTCTATAGTTTATATTTATGTGTAATTCTGTTCAGCTACTCTATGATTTAAACACCTTTTGCCTCCCTATAATGTCAGAGTTGGACAACAAAATCTAAAGCTTGCAGCTCTCCAGCTTTCTGGGTCCATTGTCCATCTCCAGCCTTTTTACTGGACTATGAGAACTAGACATATATAATCATAATCATTGGGGTCCTTTCTGTGCTTTCTCCTCTCTCTCCTTAGTTTAGGTCATGGGTGGCCCTCCAGCTGTTGCTGAACTACAAGTCCTATCATGCCTCTGTCTTTGGGACTCATGCTTGTACCTGTCAGCCTTACAATGCCTCATGGGATTTGTAGGCCCACAGGTTGAGCACCCATGCTTTAGGTCTCCCTCAATATTTCCAACGAAAGCCCCAATGTCTAAAACATGTTGGGATATTCATGATACATGATTGACTTACATTTCTGTCACCCCCCTACTCAATTGAGTGCTAGTGTGCAAGGAAGTAATAGTAGTATATACATGTTTCCTCTCATCAGCATTATATACTGTACATATACCCCATCAGTATACACAACTCTTTTCTCTTTTTCCACCAGTGATATATACAACCCCCTTCTGAACATTAGAGAGCACATCTCTCTACTCCTCCAATATTTGTTTGTTTTTTTTACATCCCTCCACACCTGCATACAATATATTCCACTCCGCCAGCCCCCCACCCCCCAAGCACATATTAATTATCCCACACAATAATTTCCCAGAGTCCTTTTACTGCCCTAGCTCCTACTGTGATTTCCAGCAGTGAATTGGCATCTCTTCTTTTCCTAGGCCAACAGCTGTGCATGTCCCTCTAATGCTAGGAAGCTTTCACCTGGCATATGTTGATTCTCCATTCTTTATGGAGAGCACATCCATTCACTATAGGAATCTGTAGTGGTTGCAGGGATGAAACACTGTGCACCTCATCTTGCTTTCCAGCAACCTTAAAGTAAAAGAATCACAGGGGTGGAACTCTGTTGTGATGCCACCCTGAACTACTCATATATTGATAGTTAACATTACAGGCAGTATATCAATAAATATCAATGGGTATTTAGGATGTAGTAAATGACACTGGGAGTAATTAATAAGCACTGACATGCAATGTCAGCCTAATGCCAATTAATCAAACTGCAAATAGTTGTTCTTAGCTAATTAACTTTCATCTGTGCAAAATATTATTTGTGATGGTTATATGTTTGTATATGTATATATATATACGTTTACATACCCTTGGCCATTTTTCAGAGAATATGAATGATAACACAAACTTTTCTTTCACTCATGGTTAGTGTTTGGCTGAAGCCATTTATTATCAATCAACTTTGTTTATTCTTTTTAAATCATAATGACAACAGAAACTACCCATATGACCCTGATCAAAAGTTTACATACCCTGGTGATTTTGGCCTGATAACGTCCACACAAGTTGAATGGCTTTGAATGGCTATTAAAGGTAACCACCTTCACCTGTGATCTGTTTGCGTGTAATTAGTGTGTGTGTATGAAAGGTCAGTGAGTTTCTGGACTCCTGACAGACCCTTGCATCTTTCATCCAGTGCTGCACTGACGTTTTCTGGATTCTGAGTCATGGCGAAAGCAAAAGAACTGTCAAAGGATCTGTGGGAAAAGGTAGTTGAACTCCATAAAACAGGAAAGGAATATAAAAAGATATCCAAGGAATTGAGAATGCCAATCAGCAGTGTTCAAACTCTAATCAAGAAGTGGAAAAATGAGGGGTTCTGTTGAAACCAAACCACGGTCAGGTAGACCAACTAAAATTTCAGCCACAACTGCCAGGAAAATTGTTCTGGATGCAAAGAAAACCCCACAAATAACTTCAGGTGAAATACAGGGCTCTCTGAAAACATGTGGTGTGGCTGTTTCAAGGTGCACAATAAGGAGGCACTTGAAGAAAGGTGGGCTGAATGGTTGAGTCGCAAGAAGAAAGCCATTACTACGCAAATGCCACAAAGTATCCTGCTTACAATACACCAAACAGCACAGAGACAAGCCTCACACTTTCTGGCACAAAGTCATTTGGAGTGATGAGACCAAAATTTAGCTTTTTGGCCACAACCATAAATGCTACATTTGGAGAGGAGTCAACAAGACCTATGATGAAAGGTACAGAGGTGGATCGCTGATGTTTTGGGGATGTGGGAGCTACAAAGGCACAGGAAATTTGGTCAAAATTGTTGGCAAGATGAATGCAGTATGTTATCAAAAAATACTAGAGGAACATTTGCATTCCTCAGCCAGGAAGCTGCGCATTGGACATTCCAACATGATAATGATCCAAAACACAAGGCCAAGTCGACCTATCATTGGCTACAGCAGAATAAAGTGTTCTCCCGACTCGACTACTGCAATGCTCTACTCGCTGGGTTATTTAAATCCACTATTAACCTGCTACAATATGTACAAAACTCTACAGTCAGAATCCTGACTAGGTCTGGTACAAGTGATCATATTACCCCTATCCTGGAGTCCTTGTGCTGGCTACCTGTAACAATTCGCATAGACTTTAAGATTCTCTTGCTTAACTATAAGGCTCTTCGTGGCTTGGCACTCCATTATCTGTCTGAACTTTTATCAGCTTACTCCCCCCCTAAAACCTCTGCTCCTCAAATTTTGGTCTTCTGTGTGTCCCCTCTACTCACCTATACTCGATGGGAGATAAAGCCTTCTTCTGCTATGCTCCAAAACTCTGGAATTCACTTCCAAAGAACATCAGAGAGTCAACTTCTCTAAACTCATTCAAATCAATTCTAAAAATGTTTTTCTTTAGACAAGCTTTCACTTTTTCCTTTGTTTTATCCTGTGTATTTCTTGTGCTTTCTTTGTAAAGCGCTTTGAGAAGCTACCTTTAAAGGCGCTATATAAAATAAAGTTTATTATTATTTTTATTACTTTTCCTTTTCCCTCCCTGGTTGCTCTGTTTAGATGGCTCCATACCAAGTGCCAATCGGAGAGACATGGTCTGAAAGGGAGCAGCTACTGCTGCGTTCTCTCTTTAACCAACTGAGCTCTTTGGACGTACTATGTATGTTCAAAGGGTGAACCCTTAATCACAAGCCGATGGCTGCAGCAGTGTGTGGGTTTTTTTCAGCCGGCTTCAAAATGAAAGTGATGCGGCTGCTCCATAGCTGCCGACCACTTTCACAGAGCCGGACATGCGGTGCCCCCCCTCCCGCCGGCGGCCCCCACTCCTCTTGTGGTTCCCGGGCTGTCCTGCACTCACCAGAGCCTGAGAACACATCCACCAGCTGGGGGAGAGACATTGCAGTGAGACCAAGGCAAATCCATGCCTCAATCTCACTTGCAAACAGTGAAACCAGTGATGTCACTTCCGGTTTCAGATGCACCCTTTCCTGGCCAGCACAGCCAGGGGATACTTCTAACCAAGGTGATCTGTGCTTGGTTACATGGTGTAAAGGGCAGGGGATACATTGGGGTCTATTAGATCCTTGATGTCTCCATAAAGAGTACCGGTCATCTGCCTAATGCTAGCACATAGAGGTTTAAAAAACAAAAAAATTATAATTAATTATAGTAATAAAAAAAAGTTACCAAAAAGCCCTATAGCCCCGCACACCTGCACAAACACAATTGTGAGCCCAGGGTGTGCACGCGCATGTAAACCACGGTCGCACCACACATGTTACATATAGCCGCTAATGTCAGAGTGAGAACAATAATTCTAACAAAAGAGCTACTAGCGAACTCTAAACTGATAATCTGTAAAGGCTTTTCAGTTTAAAGTTCGCTAGTAGTAATGTAGTCACACAAAATATTAAGACATGGAATGTTTGGTATCTATTTACTTGATGCAACCTCATCTTTTATATTTTAACCAAAATGGGTATTATTGTGGTGTGGTTTTGCACTAAAATTAATTTTCTATTCTTTCCTGAAAATTTGCATTTAATAAATAGTTGCGCAAATATCATGTGAAACAAAAATTTGCAACTTTCACCTTTTTATTCTACAGGGCCCCTGCTTTCAGAAAATATATAATGTTCTGGGGGGTTAATTAATTTTATTGCCAAAAATTAAGATTTTTACATGTATGCGAAAGATAAAAAAATTTTCTCTGGAGCCAAACTGGTTAAAAAGCCAAAACCACTCGTAAAATTCGTTGCTATAGGTCTATCCTGTTTAATTCTGTGATTCTAAAACCAATATTTTTTTTTTACCTTAATACATTCCCTGCATTCAGGTATAAAAAGTTGTATTGCTTTCTGTCCTTCCCCTTCCCTGAGGGGAGAAGAGATCTAGTGCTGTGCAGTGCTGTATCTCTTTCTCCTCTCTTTCCATTCTCACAGGGACATTCGGCGGCAGCAGGAGCCATTGGCTACTGCTGCTGTCAATAAAATGCAGTGAGAAGGAAGTGGGGGGTGGGGCTAAGCCCCGCTGTGTGTGTCTATGGAGTACGGCTCCATAGACACACACAGTTCGGGAGCAAGCATGCATTGTGTGCTCCCAAAGCAAGTGACTTTCTATGGGGGCACACATGGAAGAGGAGGAGCCAAGATCACTGGTGGGGGACCCTAGAAGAAGAGGTTCAGGGCTGCTTTGTGCAAACCCATTGCACAGAACATGTAAGTGTAACATGTTTATTATTTTAATTTACAAACATGTACTTTAACTTCAGTTTAAAAAATAAACTAGCAACTAGGGGAAGAGCATGTAGCTTTCATTAGTGAAAGTTGACATCACTGAAACATGTATTAAATAAAATTGTCTGCTTTCAGTGGGCATAGAAAAACAGACATTAAAATACTTTTCAAATTCTCTTTGTCTGATGTCCCTTTCAGTACCATCAAGTTGCTCTATAAAACTAATTGCAAGTTCAATTTGATTCATTGAAAAGTTATCCAACAATGAAATATTCCTTCTTTGTTCCTTTGTACAATAGCACAGCAAATATTCAATGCTGCAAATAACATTTCCTGAAACAAAGCAAAGTTCTTCAGTGTAATCTTTCTCCAGCCGCTCGTTGGCAACAGAAAGTGTCCATTAGGTCAAGCAATACAGTCCATATGTCACACGGCAGTTATGTTCCGTGGATTTGAAAGTGAACTGTTATTGCTAAGCATTTGTACAGGTATATTGAAAACAAATTGAAGACGGACAGTTTGCTGACATGTACAAGGAAGTGTGATTGACAAAACACATCATTGGCTATATACTCAATGACCAGTGACTGCCACTTAATGGGAACCTGTAGGACATCATTGAACTTCTGGCTACCTTAGGATCTTCTTTTCCAGGACTCCAAAATAAAGTTACACTGATAAAATACAAAAGTAATCCTATCTGAAAGCAAAATTACTTCACTCTTGTTCAGTAGTTCTAAATATTGTCTATAACAATTCCTAAAACATCATGTTCCTGAAACTCTAAAGAAAAAAAAAAAAACTATTTCTAAATGTTTCCTGCTAAAAACGAATAAAAATTAAAACATGATTGGTTTCTGCATTTTATTTTTCAATGTGCCTTTGAAGTGGAACTAAAGTCCAAAAAGCAAAAATTGCTAAGAGGTAGAGTTTTAATTATTTATTTATTTATGTATTTATTTTTTGGCAGAGCAGACAGGCAATATCTACTTTGCCTCAAAACATATTTCTGTTTTTTTATTTCTGTTTCCCTAATTTTGTGCACACTGCTTGCAGCACAAGGGCAGTGCAGTGTATACCCTTGGCTAATTCCCAGTATCTGTAAGAAGCTGAGAATAGAACTGGTGAGCTGGAATGATGTAACTCCAACATGCAGGCTGCCCATTGGTGGTGCTGGAAGATGCCATGCCAGGAGGAAGACCAGTAAAATGTATATATTGTATATATTATATATTATATTATATATGTAATTGTATATATTATTTAAAATCCTTAAATGTGTATTCAAGTAGTACATCAATCCCCACAACATGAATCAGACTAAACGGGGGGGAGGGGGGGGGGGGAGTTTAGCAAAATAAGCCAATCATTTTCATCCAGTCAGTTTAACAAATAAGGGAGCTTGCTTATGCTAGGAAAACAAAAGGAGGCACAAGGAAAGAATTATATATGATTACAGCACTTGATGACGCCTTGTGGGAGGGCGAAACACTTTGACGTAATTTCCGGTGTTCGAGTCCAAACTACGCCACCTCCGGCTTGCGGTAGAACGCACGCCGCTGGATGCGGCATTTCCTTGAATTTATCACTGCAATACCTCTTGAGATACCAATTTTTCTAGGCTGTAAGTACCTTACCATGTTTGTACAATAAAATCCTACCAAACTGTACTTCACTATTAGTCCTTATTTCGATTTTTGGTGCCAATATCTACCTATGACCATCACGATTGGGGATCTTCATTGGACCTTTCTATGAACTGCCATTCATGGCCAACGTTTAAGCCTGAATGATCCCTGGACTGAAAAGCTAGGGGTCCATTCCTTTTGGTGAGAAGGGGCACAGGAGGGGTGTGTGATGCACCTTGAAGTTTGAAGCACAATTGCACTTTATTGATCGGAGCACTTTTGCACAATTATATGGACGTTTTTTCACAGATTTTTTTATTTGTTGTGATGTTTACATTATTGTGAGCGCTGTAATCATATCATTTTTTCATTTTGTCAAGTGTATAGCACTTTGTGTACAGCAGCTGCAATCACTAGTTTAATAATTTCACTTCTAGCGCGAGTCACTATATACTTATATTTTTTTTCAAAAGGAAGCACAAGGCCAGGGTGCTATATTTGGTCTATGTTGCTGACCATACAGTGTTTCCCCTCTGATGGTACAGTATATCATTTGATAGGTATAAGTTGTGGACTGTCTATTGCACACCTTGATTTATTTTAGTGGGTGGAGGTATTGGATCTGCCTGCAGAGGCATTTGCTTTTATCAAATGGAGTATATTATTGGATGTGGCCAGACTCCTCATATCTCTATACACTTGCACAATAGGGATTACTAGGGCCTTCCCTACTTATTTGTTTACTTGTTGACCTTGATGGTAATATATCCTCTATATGGAAATAATCATTTGGATATGAGGATGGACTTTCTGACATACAGTATATGTGGTAGGCTTGTTTCCTGGAGAAGCAAATCAATTCCAAAATGTATTGATCCTAGAGACCATTAAAATGGTTGTACGCCCTGTACAACCACTTTTACCTACAGGTAAGCCTATATTAAGGCTTAACCTGTAGGTTCTGGAAATATCTCCTAAACGTCCACGGTTTAGGAGATATTTACAAAAAAGCTGTGCACCGATGTCTGTAGGGCATACGCACTTTAGACAGAGCAGATCGTGCCGTTTCCAATAGGTGTCATGCCATGACTAGTGTCATGCGACTCCGGCCAGTCACAGAGCCAGAGTTCGCGGCCCCAGAAGGAAGAGGGGTGAAGATGGACACTTGCTGCTAGTGGGGACAGCGGTGACATCGCAGGCTTCGGTTTCAGGTAAGTGACACATAATGGGCTACTATGCGATGCATAGTAGCCCATTATGCTTTACCTTTGCAGGGAAATAAACAGGAAGTAAAACCCATTGGGGTTTACTTCCTCTTTAAGTGACAGTTGCTGAACATTGTTATGTTTAATTTTACCCTTATTTAGATGGCCATATTTTATGTTTAATCATTTTATTAACTATTTTCAGACAATACAGGTTTGCAATACAAATACAAATCGCAACTGAACAAATGGATCCAGATTCGTACAACTATGAGCAGAATACAATGTAGAATAGAAAAACAATAGTTACAAGAAACAGATACCAAGTATATTATCTAAGCCTGTAGGTCATCAGAAGCCATTGACAGAAGAAGCCAGAAGACATTGAAACAGCAGATAAATGTAACAAAGGTATGTACAAAGATAGATACCTAACAGTAATATCCAGTTCAACTGGGGACATGATAACTTTGTTGGCAGGCAACACAATGAGGCCAGTTTTCAAATGAAATATACAAGGAAAATAGCATTAATTGTAAAAAGAAGAGGAGGAAGGGAGCGCAAAAATGGATGGGAGGGGGGAAGGAAGAGGGAATACCATTGGGGGAGGATGGACAAGATTGGGACTTCAGAATTTAGTAGAGATAAAGGAGACAAAGTCAGAAAAATATCTGAAATGAGACCATACTATCCACATACGTTTGTGTGAGTCAGATTTGTCCTCATCGCATGCGATCATATGTTCCAAAAACTCAATCCTGTCTAATTCACAAGCCCATTCAGCCATCAATGGAGCCTCTGTCTGTTGCCAATGCCTGGCTATCACAGAATGAGTCGCTTTTATAAACATAGCTTTTTTTAAATTCATAGCTGTGAATTTTATTGTTTGCATACAGTTTTACTGTAAATATTTAAAAGGATTGCCAACGCCAACCCATTACTAATGTTTGCACAAGCTAAGGTTAGCCTCTGCTGAAAAAAAGGCTCTTTCTAAGCTCACTAGAGACAGTACTAGACTTTTTACGTAACCTGTAATGTAATTGTTTCATACTAAACTGTTTCCAAGATGTTTGTATGCCAACTCATGTTAAAGTGATATTATACCCTAGAGACTAAACATTTAAACTTAAAGTCAGTTTTTTTTTTCACAGTCACATCTACACTATATTGTCAAAAGTATTGGGGTGCCTGCCTTTACACGCACATAAAATTTAATGGCATCCCAGTCTTAGTCCGTAGGGTTCAATATTGAGTTGGCCCACCCTTTGCAGCTATAACAGCTTCAACTCTTCTGGGAAGGCTGTCCACAAGGTTTAGGAGTGTGTCTATGGGAATGTTTGACCATTCTTCCAGAAGCACATTTGTGAGGTCAGGCACTGATGTTGGATGAGAAGGTTTGGCTCACAGCCTCCGCTCTAATTCCTCACAAAGGTGTTCTATCGGGTTGAGGTCAGGACTCTGTGCAGGCTAGTCAAGTTCCTCCACCCCAAACTCACTCATCCATGTCTTTATAGACTTTGCTTTGTGCACTGGTGCGCAGTCATGTTGGAACAGGAAGGGGCCATCCCCAAACTGTTCCCACAAAGTTGGGAGCATGAAATTGTCCAAAATATCTTGGTATGCTGATGCCTTAGCAGTTCCCTTCACTGGAACTAAGAGGCCAAGCCCAACCCCTGAACAACAACCCCACACCATAATCCCCCTCGGCTAAATGATTTGGACCAGTGCACAAAACAAGGTCCATAAAGACATGGATAAGTGAGTTTGGGGTGGAGGAACATGACTGGCTTTCACTCAGTCCTGACCTCAACCCGATAGAAAACCCTTTGGATGAATTAGAGGGGAGACTGCGGGCCAGGGGTTCTCGTCTACATCTGTGCCTGACCTCACAAATGCACTTCTGGAAGAACGGTCAAACATTCTCATAGACAAACCCCTAAACCTTGTTGACATTCTTCCCAGAAGAGTTGAAGCTCTTATAGCTGCAAAGGTGGGTCAAATCAACATTGAACCCTATGGACTATGACTGGGATGCCATTAAAGTTCATGTGCGTGTAAAGGCAGGTGTCCAAATACTTTTGACAATATATATCATGATCATGCTAAAGGATTGCTGAAACAAACTTTTGATGTTTGGGTGGCTTTGCTGCGATTCTGTAGGGACCCCGCAAGGGAGCATAGCCACCCAAACATCAAAAGTTGTGTATGATCCTGCTCAGGACTACAAAAGGACAGGAAGCTGCTCTGTGCACAGACACATAGGAGTTGATTTACTAAAACTAGAGTGCAAAATGTGGTGCAGCTGTGAATGGTAGCTAATCAGCTTCAGCTTCAATTAAGCTTTGACAGAAAAATTAGGAAGCTGACTGCTTTCTATGCAGAGTTGCACCACATTTTGCACTCTCCGGTTTTAGTAAATCAACCCCATAGTAAGAAGATTGAAGATGTCTGTTCCATTCACAACATTCACAAGCTGTTGACTGACTAGCAGAAAGTCTATGAGAGGCAGGCAGGGACATATTTAAAATGAAAATACACCTTTAAAAAGCTATATCAAGAAAAAAATAAAGGTATTCTGCAACTTACAAAATGTATCTAAAGGGAAATTAACTTTTATTGTGAAGGGTTTAATACTACTTTACTATAACAAGAAATCATTTTAGCAGGTATTTTAGGATACAGAACAAAATGTATCTAAAATCCTTAGTATCCCCTGGACACTTGTTAGCATAATTCCTGTGAGCTCAGGCAGATAATATTCATGCTTTTGTCTTAATTCTCTGTGTTTGAAGAAGAAAATGTTCCTTTGATAAATGTACAGATTTATACATCTCCACATGTGTACAAGATGCCATATGTCATGTATGATAGAGTGCGCTGATTCTCCATCCAGCAGCCTCACTTCATAGCAGAGAAGCTTAAATTGCACTTCAAGTCATTTGTAACAGGAAATGAATGCCCAAGCGGCTGCCTCTCCCTCCCTACTGCTGATCGAGCCTTAGCTGGGAATTATTACATTTACTTGTGAAATTCTTGGTGCTCTTTTTAGATATCTGAAGGCCAACAACATACAACAGAACTAAATGGACCTTACAGCCTGAGTACAGCTCCCTCCTACACATACAAAATTCACTTGTCTTCTCCAGTAACATCTTTTAAAATGGAAAAATTTTTTGGGTTTGTTAATCACCTTTATTAAACTAAAGTTTATCTGAGTACCACAAATTGAAAACGTTATCCAATTCATTTTTAACCACTTGCCATCAGCCCTATAGCGGAATTACTGCTACAGGGCGGCTCTCCTGTGCAGGATCACGTATCTATTCATGATTCGACACTTCCACATCCAGGGGGAACTCGCCGCCGGCAGGCCACTTCTGCTGGGATTACTCACAACAGAAACTGATCTGTGGGTGACGGGCACTGGATGTCCTCTGGCACCCGCTGATCGTCAATAAAAACATACAGAACTGAGATCTGCCTATGTAAATGAGGCAGATCTCTGTTCTGACAGGGAGAGAAGGGATGGATGTTGTTTTCCTTCAAAGCAGGAAAAAAGTTCCATCTCTTCCCCTAGTAAAAGCAGCACACACATATCACAAAAACACTGGCTAGGCACACAGTTAACCCTTTGATCACCCTAAATGTTTAACCCTCTTCCCAGCCAGTGTCATTAGTACAGTGACAGTGCAAATTTTTATCGATGATCACTGCATTAGTGATACTGGCTCCCGCAAAATGTCAGTGTCTGATTGTCTGCCGCAATATCGCAGTCCCGCTATAAGTTGCTGATCGCCGCCATTACTAATATTAAAAAAAATTAAAATTCCATAAATATATCCCATAGTTTGTAGATGCTATAACACTTGCATAAACCAATCAATATACACTTATTGGGATTTTTTATTATTTTACTAAAGAACAGGTAGCAGAATATATATTGACCAAAATTTATGAAGAAATTTGATTTTTTTACATTTTTTATTGGATATGTTTTAGAGCAGAAAGTAAAAAGTATTGTTTTTGTTCAAAATATTTGGCATTGGTGATCAAATACCACCAAAAGAAAACTCTATTTTGTGGGGAAAAAAAGGACATACCGGTACATGTTATTTGGGTACCACACAATTGTCAGTTAACGTAATGCAGTGCTGTATCGCAAAAAATGGCCTGGTCATGAAGGGGGGTAAATCTTCTGGAGGTCAATCGGGTAAAGAGGAATTCCTGATTGGGCCAATGTACGTAACTAAGTATATATGGAAATCATTTCCATCTCTTCCACTAGTAAAAGCAGCACACACATGTCACAAAAACACTGGCTAGGCACACAAGTTAACCCTTTGATCACCCTAGATGTTTAACCCTCTCTTCCCAGCCAGTGTCATTAGTACAGTGACAGTGCAAATTTTCATCACTGATCACTGTATTAGTGACACTGGTTCCCGCAGAGTGTCAGTGTCCGATTGTCTGCTTCAATATCGCAGTCCCACTATATATTGCTGAACGGCGCCATTACTAGTGTATAAAAAAAAATCCATAAATATACACCAAAGTTTGTAGACACTATAACGCTTGCATAAACCAATCAATATATGCTTAATGGGGTTTTTTTCTGAAAAACATGTAGCAGAATACATATTGGCCTAAATTTACGAACAAATTTGATTTTGTATAAAGTCGCGCTAACATAAGTGTGATAGAAACTGCAAAATTGAGTGTTTCAAATATTAATGACATAAATACCTCAATAATATGTACAGAGATAATACACCTTGAATCAAAAACGTGCAAACATAAATTAATTCAAAAATGTCCATACAGTGCACGTACGGAGAAATGAAATAATGAACGTTTAAATAGAAAAGTCCATAAAGTGAAAAAACGAATTCCAAAGTGATGAGTGATATAAATTTTCATAAAGTGCCAAGTGCATTGATGGGACCTCCACCTAAGAGAAACACTGCCTCTTACCAGAAGGCGAAGGTGACGTCAGGACGTGGCTCCTCCTCCTCCCTACCGTGACCACGTCCCCTAGTGACGAAATGACATAGGGAGAAGGAGCCATTCCTGAAGTCACCGCTGTGCGTCTAGTCCCGGAAGTTACTGGCTGATCCGAAGCCGGCCGGCTTTCCTATCTGTTTTGCTGTTTTTATACCGTCCAATTGTAAGTGTCCATTTGACTTTTATTTACTCAATAAATCTAAAAGGATTTACGCTATGTGGAGCACTTTATGTATTTTATTTCTTGGTAATTACATCATCCTGCTGTGACTGATGGTGAGGATCCCCAGGGACGTGGAGATATCTGGTGCTTGCCCGTGAGATCCCGGGCTGGGGTTGCAGCCATCTGCTTAGCGTGGTCCCCTGTAATAAGGGATCATCGCCTTCTGGTAAGTGGCAGTGTTTGTCTTAGGTGGAGGTCCCATCAATGCACTTGGCACTTTATGAAAATTTATATCACTCATCACTTTGGAATTCGTTTTTTCACTTTATGGACTTTTCTATTTAAACTTTCATTATTTAATTTCCCCGTACGTGCACTGTATGGACATTTTTGAATTAATTTATGTTTGCACGTTTTTGATCCAAGGTGTATAACCTCTGTACGTATTATTGAGGTATTTATGTCATTAATATTTGAAACACTCAATTTTGCAGTTTCTATCACACTTATGTTAGCGCGACTTTATTGATTTTTTATTCTGATTTGTGTCGTATAACACTGGATAGTTGCAGCTATTTTTCACCTATTTGTTGTTTTTGTTGTTAGCGCAATTTTTATACACAAATTTGATTTTTTGTATGTTTTTATTGGATGTTTCATAGCAAAAAGTAAAAAATATTGTTTTTTTTGTTTATAGTGCAAAAAATAAAAAACACACTGGTGATGGAATACCATCGAAGAACGGTCAAACATTCCCATAGACATACACCTAAACCTTGTGGACAGCATTCTCAGAAGAGTTGAAGCTGTTATAGCTGCAAAGGGTGGGCCAACTCTATATTGAACCCTACGGCCTAAGACTGGGATGCCATTAAAGTCCATGTGCGTGTAAAGGCAGGCATCACAATACTTTTGGTAATATAGTGTACATACATTTCCTTTGCTTGCTCACTAAAAATGAGGAAAAGGGGAACTGTATGAACTTAGAATTTCTCCAGCTCACACAGAGCTAAGGATACTTTTCCTACCCTCACATGACAGTGCTTACCCAACCACCAAGCTCCTCACATGAGAGGAAGAAAAGTGATTGACATGCACCTCCATACCCAGAAGTACTGGGTATTAAAGACAACTAGTTGTTAGACTAAACTGTCTAGACTGTTAGTAAAAATGAAATGATAGCTCCCAGAGGTGCCTGCACATACCTGTAAATTTCTTCCTGGACTCCCCAATGGGCCCAGAGATCAAAGGCATTTATTTCATTCATAGTCTGGACTTTAAAGCTCTCTCCTGCTCCTCTCCACTTCTAAGGACTCACAACATTGATAGCACATTAGCCACTAAACTAGGTTAACTCAATCTGAAAAGAAAACAGCTGAAAGAATGTCATAAATATATTATCCAGAATGATATAAAATATTCTATAGCAGATAAATACCCAAAGACCTTCAGGTAGACAATAGGCTTTCATTAGGAAATCTAGTACATTTATGTAACAAGAGAGAAAAGTGTTTAATGCATCCAATGCGTCGTAAATATACTTTCCATTTATTTCAAAGTCTAAATAAGTGGATAAGGAAAAAAAGGCTCAATGGAAGGGAGACTATAATGTTCTTAGGTCTATTTAATGCATTAATTAATTTATTTCATGCCAGACATTTTTAAATGTCATAAGATGTTTTACTTTTTTGAACGATATCAAATGGTGATTTGCAAAAAGAAAAAAAAACATGTCTTACATGGTGCACCCATGAAATGGGATTCCCAGAGGTTTACGGGTTCTCTAAAAAGAAAGCACAGCAAATGTGTTTCCTTTTAGAGAGTTTCTAATTGGTACTTTGTAGATTCATTTCTGAAGACAGCAAGAGGAAAGGGAGCAGAGTCACTGCTCTGACTCATTCCGTTTTGTGCATAAACTTTAGCAATTGAGCTGCGTAAACAACAGGCTTTTTCAGCAAAGTGGAACATTGACAACATATGAAAATGAGCCTAGAGTATAACCTACTTGTTAAAAATGAGAATATAAAATTGTTAACATGCAATTTTTCATATTTATTTGACTTAAAAGAAAAAATATATATATTTCTAAAGTGTACGTTTAACAGTTTGACATTCGTTTGACATTTGTCTTCTGGGTGGACATCATATGACGTCCTCCCGAAATGGGCCATGCTGCGGCATGATCTGTCACCTGCTGTGTCCACCGAAACTATGTACCTGCTGCCAGTACTATGTGGTCGCTGTGATCACAGCAGATTACATGATAATTGTACATAACGAATGGCTTTGATTGATGCTATTGTGTTCAATTGTGTTGATCTCTGTGATTGGTCACAGTGATCACATGGTACAGACCGTGCCAATAACAGCCCATCTGCACCATGTGATTAGCTGTAACCAATCACAGTTAACTGCAATAGTAAAAACTGAATAAATCAATTTCATTTAGAAAAAATGGTTGCTTATAACAGTGAAATTCACTGGTATAAGCAATCATAATGTGTATAAAAAAATATTTAAAAAAATCATAATCACTTTCACCAGTTTTATGATGACACTGTACTGTACTGGTGACAGTATGTAAAAAAAAAAAAAAAAAAAAAAAACTATTTTTCTTAATTCCTTCATTTTCCACAAAATTGTAACAAAAAAATTACAGCTTCAAAAAATCACCACACCTCTTACTAAATACCTTGGACTTTCTACTTTCCAAAAAGGGGTCATTTAGAAGTTTTTTGTACTGTCCTGGCATTTTGGGGCCTCAAGAAACGAGAAAGGCTGTAGGTACATCAGGAGTGATCCATTTTCAGATATACACAGTATACCATAGTTTGTGCACTCTATAACTTTCTTAAAGACTAAATAATAAACTCTGATCTGGTTTATTTTCACCAAATAAATGTAGTAGAATACAGTTTGGCCTAAATGTATTAAAAAAGATTATGTATTTGCACAATTATATAACTATAATTATATAACAGAAACAAAAAAAAACACTTTTCAACATTGTTAGTCTTTTTTTTTCATTTATTTAGCAAAAAATAAAAAAAAACAGTGGTGATTAAAAACCACCAAAAGGAAGCTCTGTTTGTGTTTAAAAAAATGATAAAAATTTTAAATGAGTACAGTGTCTATGAGATTTTGTCCTGGTGACCGTTGTCTCTGGTGCAGAAAAAAATGGGAAAGGCAACACCTTTGAGTTATCACAGAAACAGGTTGTGAGGGTAAATCTTTCAATCTTTCGATTGGAAAACCTGCTCTTTCTAAGAGGGGATATCTCCAAGCTTTGGAATGATCTCCTCTACTTTTCTTACTTCCTGTTCTATCTCTGAGTTAGGATTCTGCTAAAACCTTTGTGAATTAGTACTGCTCCGACCCAGAGGCTCAGTTCACATCTAGGCGTCCCGGATCGCGGGCAGAATCACCGCGACTTTACCCGTGATCCCAAATCGAGGCAAATTGTCGGGTCGGCCTTGCAATCCCCGTCACTTCCAATTGCACCCCGATTGCAATCTTCTTTTGGGCAAAAGGTGTCCCGTGATTCTGTTTACATTATTTTACCACGATTCATCAGGCAATAATCTCAGCAAAATTGCACCTAAATTGGGGTGTCATTGGAAGTGACGGGGATCACAAGGGCGTCCTGCGATTTGCCGTGATTCGGGAGGCCTAGATGTGAACGGAACCTTAAGAAGAGGACATACCCGAAAGCTTTTCTTGAAAAATTGTTGATGTTAGTGCAAATTTAAAAAAATCACTGATAGTACCCAATTGTTTCTGAGTCAGGAAACAATAGAAAATCTCCCCACTGGGCCACAGGAAGAAATATAACAGGGGTCTTAACTATTCTCTGTACTATCCTCACCATAATACATAAAAAAGAAGATACTGTATATATTTACTAGCAAACAATAAAGTTCAGTCCAACTTCTGGTTCTTCATATTCCATACAATGCGAATGCTCTGACTGCAAAAATGACTACATCTGCTGAAAAAAGAATGTCTAACCCTTAGTAGTAGTAGTGGTAGTTGCAGTTCTCAAACAAATAAAAACAATGTGCATAGACTTTGAAACTATAAAAATTTACCAGCGGTTCCCATCCTAACCAGAGTCTTCCTTTATGAACAGTATACTAGATTAAACATTTATAGTAGCTCAATATACCACACTGCTGGAGTTGTATCAGAATGTAAGGTGAGGAATGGATCCAATCCATCAAATGTTTCCTAGAACACTCATTATCAAAGATACCTTCCAATGATAGCACAGTCCTAATAAAAGTGCATGCCTAGCATAAAACATTTACAAGAAGTCAATAGACCATCACTGATTCTTCTATGAGTGCGGCATCCAGCTGAAACCTACAGCCAAACACTTTGATATTACAGGATATGCTCTGATGAGCAGCTCCACAGCAAAGATCATCTCGCCCTGGAAAACAAAAAAAGAATTTTTCACAGAGCAGGGACACTACACTACAGAAATAGTCCAGGAACAAATATCAAACCATCAACTCTGAACAACAAGGACAACAAACTCTAAATCCACGTCTCTCCTGAAAGGTAATGGAGCTTCAAATCAATTGTCATATGGACCTCTGCCCAAAGACTGTTGGATAGGGTTTATAAACTTTATGGCTTATTTCAAAAGGCAGTACAATGTTCAGTAATCCTTGGCAACAAATAAGTTTTCTGTTATGGTAATCAGAAGTAATGGAGGTCAAGTTGGTGGCTTTTTTCTACAGCACCCTACTGTTACTGCCTGAAAGTGCAGTGAGACTCAAACATTATTATAATGGTGGGTACCTTAACTAGCTGGGTAAATGAAGAGTAATAAAAGGATTGAAATACCAACATTTTCTGGAAAAAATGTGGTCATGTGACTGAATGTTTAGGCATTTGGTCATGTAATTTCTACTGAATGTCAGAATCAGTTAATCTGAACTCTGATCCTTGTTTTCTGTGAAGATCGCACAAACAAATATTGAGGCCTATGTGTGTATGTGTAGTAATAGAGAGTATCTGGAGCAAAAATTTCTCCAGAGAAGGTAAGTATTTCAACTCTAGGAACACTTGGAGTTTATCCAACCCAGCAACACTGTTAACACCTTCCTGCCCAACCTATAGCAGATTGATGGCTGAGCGGGGGCTTTGCCATCCTGAGTGGACACCATATAACATCCTTCACAATGTGCCGATAAACGGCTTTCCAGTTACAGGGGACATTTACACTGATAATCAGGCCACTGATCATCTGTGCCCTGATTATCAGTGCAGCCCCATCAGTGCCCATCAATGCAGAATATCAGTGTTCATCAGTGCAGCCTATCAGTGTCCATCAGTGCAGAATAATAATGTCCATCAGTCCTGTCTGTCAGTGCTACCTATCAGTGCCGCCTTATCAGTGCAGCCTCATCAGTGCCCATCAGTGCAGCTTATCAGTGCCTATCAGTGCCACCTCATCAGTGTCCATCAGTGCAGCCTCATCAGTGAAGCCTCATCAGTGCCACATATCTGTGTCATTTAGTGCAACATATCAGTGTCCATCAGTGCAGCATATCAGTGCCGCCTATCAGTGCCCTTCAGTGCCGCCTTATCAGTGTCCATCAGTGCAGCCTCATCAGCGCTCATCAATGAAGAAAAGAAAAATTACTTATTTGCAAAATTATTGGTCTTTTTTCATTTGTTTAGCAAAAAAAAAAAAACCCAGTGGTAGTTAAATACCACAAAAAAAAGAAAGCTCTATCTGTCTCAAAAAACTATAAAAATGTCATTTTAGTACAGTGTCTCAATTGTCATTTACAGTGCGACAGCTCTGAAAGCTGAAAATTGGCCTGGGCAGGAAGGGGGTGAAAGTGCCCGGTATTGAAGTGGATAAAGGTACGCTTCTTGAGATGCATACAGGAAGCATAGCCTACCTGCTCAGTACTTCAGCTTCTTTTTACAAGCATCAGCCCCAGGGATGCTATTAGAAGTCATGGGGCCCTGTACAGCCTTCCTGATGGGCCCCCCCAACCCCTCCTCCACACCCCAGAGGTGCAGCGGAAAATCAGCACTGACTTTATACGCCTATGCCCTGAAAATGTAAAAAAATCGTCCCTCCTCTTCTCCCACCTCCTGGGCCCCTCTGTAGACATGATGGAGCACAGGGGAATGTAATTTAAATCATGGTAAGCAAATATGAGCGGGGGTGTGGTCTAGTAAAATCAATGTATTGATTTCTGCAGGAATGAACAATAAAGCTGCCCCAGGCCCCCCCGTTTAGCTGATGAGGCCTGGGCCCAGTAAAACAGGACCAGTTGTACTGCCTTATCAGCGACCTTGACCAGTCCACCCCACGCCCTTTTTTCAGTCATCTGTTGATTCTGTAAAACGCCTAATGGGTTACAGTAAATTAGAATTAGGATAAATTGAGTGGATTTTTTGCACCATTGGCTGGATAGCATTTGAGAATGGCTGTATTGTTCAGCACACAAGGCTATAGACAGCAGAGGTATATTTTTTATATGGTTATTGGCTACACAGTTTCTCTTCTCATCAGAGCAGAAATGCAATTATCTCAAATAAAGGTATGTTTACCCTCTACAAGTATTTTAAACCAGATAAAGACCAGTAGAACAAGAAACTGGTAAATGTAAAAGAGTAAATTCTAGCAGACAGATGATATAATAGGCACCAATTTGTGCCTACACATTCCAGCAATGATAATCCAGTCCCAGCAGGATAGAATTAAGAACTCTCTGATCTATTTCATGTGTTGCCTGGAATTGTTCTTTAACATAAACTTCCCTCTAACATATAGGTCAATTGTAAGGAAATGGCTCTTTCTGTTATCTATGATCTTTTTCATAACTGATTTTATTACTATATAGAGAAAGCTCACATTTTAAAGGGTTAGTCCTCATATAACTGATATTTCAGCTTTTTGGTAAATGCTGACAATCTGAATTAGCCCATACAAATACACAAAGATGCACCAGACCAAAATTGGATAAAAGAGTCCGAAATAATTGTAATTGTTGATAAAAAGTCACAAACAAAGCCAACGCTTTTTAAAGGCAATACTATACCCCCTTCATCGGTGCTCAACACAGAATAAAACTAGCATGGACTTGGAGAAGCCAGTGACTTCACAGATCTCTGTTGGCTCAGTACTTGAACTCTCCTTATGGAGAAACAACCTGACACCATTTGCTAGGAAGGTTAAAACTTGGATGGGCTCAGAGAAACTCATGCTGAGAAGCAACTAGTGTCAGGTCTAATATAGATCAACACAAAACAGATCTTTTCCCTTTTGGTCTAATATAGATCTGTGAAGTTACTGGTTTCTCTGAGCCCATCCTCATTTTATCCTGGGCTGAGCCCTGATGAAGGTGAAATGGTGTTGCCCCCAAAATGTGTTGGCTTTTTTTATATGATTTTTTTTTCTCAACAATTACATTTATCTTGGACTATTTTATCAGAAAGTTAGGAGGTAAGCTTTATGGGAAAATTATAACCCAAAACATCCCTACAACACATCACACTGTTTAAATTCTGCTGTTTGCCAACCTTCAATAATTATTTTAGCAGCAAAGCCTTCTATATTCCATGCAAATAGCGTTCTAATACATTTAGGTGAAAGCAAACAAACAACCTAGAGAAGGATGCCAGATGATTGATTGTCAAATACAAGCAGGACGACAAGTCAATAATCTTGTAGCAAGGTCGTTCCATCTGTGACCTATCAACAGATGTTAAATACAAGACAAAAATGCATCATAAACAACAGAGCAGAACTATAATAGAGCTGTCTGTCTGGGATAAAGGGAGCAATTGATGACAACAAATTTATGTAGTTATGTTCTTTTAAGCAAGCAATTGTGCTTGTACCAAAATGATTATAACTAAATAGTCACTTTTATACATATTTTTTATTTTGGGTGACCAGTTTAAAAGTAAGGGCTTTTTTTTATAGTGGGTGCAAACCCTAAATCAATTTTTAGTATCTTTGACATCCAGCCTCACAGTATATAGTTTTCTTAGCCATTCTCTGATTGGACAAAGTGGAATAAAAATGTCTACTTCAGTAACTCAGATTCTAGGGGCATTGATCAAGTATGATATATACTTAGTTACATTAATCCAATCTGGACCAATGTATCTGTGTAAAAATATACCATACCTGAAATTCATCTTTAAGCACTTGACTTCTGAAGATTTACCCCCTTCATGAACAGGCTGTTTTCCGCTATACGGCACTGCGTTACTTTAACTAAAAATTGCGTGGCCATGCAACGTTGTACCCAAATTTAAATGTATGTCCTCTTTTTCCCACAAATCGAGTTTTCTTTTGGTGGTATTTGATCACCAGTGCGTTTATTTAACATTTTTTATGCACTATAAACAAAAAAAGACTGACAATTTAAAAAAAACAAAAACATTATTTTTTACTTTCTGCTCTAAAACATATCTAATAAAAACATTTAAAACATTCAAAGTTCTTCATAAATTTAGGCCAATATGTATTCTGCTGTTTTTGGTAAAAATAAATCCCAATAAAGCGTATATTGATTGGTTTACGCGAACGTTATAGTGTCTACAAACTATGGGATATAGTTATGGAATTTTTATTTATATATTTTTTACTAGTAATGGCGGCGATCAGTAACTTATAGAGGGACTGCGATATTGCGGCGAACAATCAGATAATAACTGACAATTTAGACACATTGCAGAAACCAATGACACTAATACCGTAATCAGTGCTATAAATATGCACTGTCACTGTACTAATGAGCCTGGCTGGGAAGGGGTTAAAAATCTAAGGCGATCAAAGGGTTAACTGTGTGCCTAGCCAGTGTTTTTGTGTACTGTATGTGCTGCTTTTACTAGGGGAAGAGATTAGTTTTATTCCCTGCTTTGCAGAGACACAAAATCCATCCCTTCCCCCCTGTCAGAACAGAGAGCTGTCTTGTTTACATAGACAGAGCTCCATTATGAGTCTCTGCCCAACGATGTGCGGGTGCCAGCGGACATCCAGTGCTCGGCACCCACAGATCGGGTTCTGCGGTGATTAAGCACAGCAGAAGCGCCCGCTGGTGGCGACCCCTATAGGCCAAAGTGCAGAATCACATATACTGTATATATACATGTGCCTGCACAGGGGGACCGTTCTGTAGCAGTATATCTGCTACAGGGTGGTGCAGAAGTGGTTAATGCATCACTGAATGTTATTTTTTAAAATGTAAGCAGTGTAAACACCTGAATGTTACTTTGCAATAGCCTCTTGCAATGTCTGTACAGCATAGCTAAGAGAAGGGATGGGAGAAACAGCACAGGGAGCTAGTCAGTTGTGCTGCAGTGCAAGGAGCAGGGTGAGTAAGAGACAGCAGAGTGACTGAAAGATGAGCTCAGGCGTGCTACTTCTCTATTCAGAGCCCAGTCACAGAGTGGGTGTGGAGAGGAGGCCTGTAAGTGAAAGTGAAAATGCAACAGAGCACCCCGTCTGCCAGGCAGGGCATTACTTTTCTGCAGATCTCAGGAATGAAATAACAGAAATACAAAGCCCTTGGCAGGTAAGACAACTCTTATACAAGTATTTATCTGTGTATTTTAGCTGTTGGCCTGGAGATCATCTTCAAAGGTTTAGTCACCTCTAACAAAAGACCCGCCTGCATATGCCCAGCTTTAGCTTTCATTTTCTAGTTTATTGTATTGACCTTTGATCACAATAGGCTGTATATATACAATGTCAACATATAAAGGGTGTCATATAAATAAAAGAATTCCATTTTGAATAACCTTTCCTCCTCTACTGTCAAACTCACAAGCATGTAGTCAGTGTCATAATAGTGTTGCCTTTTGATGGAAGTATCCTTCAGAGATAAGCTTCAATTCATATGTCTCCGAGTTGGTAGTATTGTGCACAAATTATACATTTCAGCGCCAGTGATGTATGACATTATTTCGGTTTATTTGTGCAACAGTTTGTGAAGGACATTAGATATTACAATGTCATTTTTTGTAAAATGTTTTTTTCATATTATTAAAACCAGCAATTTCAGTATATTACAGAAGTTCTTTTGAAACTTGTTTGTGTCAGTAGTAGATGTATTTGTCACCCACTATGAAGAGACTTATCAAGGTGTAAGCACGGTTATATTATACTCAGGGGGTTATTACCCTTTACTATTAGGCACAGTAGTCATGTGCCTACAGGTAACAGCAGGGCTGGAGCAAGGATTTTTGACACCCTAGGCGAAACCTCATTTTGCCGCCCCCCCCCCCCCCCCGGCTCCATCCCCGACTCCACCTTCTTTGCCCTGCCCATGTATATCCCACCTTTTTAATGAAGCGCCCATCAAATGCAGCCTCACCAGTGTCCATCAAATACAGCCTCACCAGCGCCCATCAATGCAGCCTCAGCAGTGCCCATCAATGCAGCCTCTCCAGTGCCCATCAAATGCAGCCACACCAGCGCCCATCAATGCAGTCTCACCAGCGCCCATCAAATGCAGCCTCACCAGCGCCCATCAATGCAGCCTCACCAGCGCCCATCAAATGTAGCCACACCAGCGCCCATCAATGCAGCCTCACCAGCACCCATCAAATGCAGCCACCTCAGCACCCATCAATGCAGCCTCACCAGTGCCCATCAATGCAGCCTCACTAGCGCCCATCAAATGCAGCCACACCAGCGCCCATTTATGCAGCCTCACCAGCGCCCATCAATGCAGCCTCACCAGCGCCCATCAAATGCAACCTCACCAGCGCCCATCAATGCAGCCTCACCAGCGCCCATCAATGCAGCCTCACCATCACCCATCAATGCAGTCTCACCAGCGCCCATCAAATGTAGCCACACCAGCGCCCATCAATGCAGCCTCACCAGCACCCATCAAATGCAGCCACGTCAGCACCCATCAATGCAGCCTCACCAGTGCCCATCAATGCAGCCTCACTAGCGCCCATCAAATGCAGCCACACCAGCGCCCATTTATGCAGCCTCACCAGCGCCCTTCAATGCAGCCTCACCAGCGCCCATCAAATGCAGCCTCACCAGCGCCCATCAATGCAGCCTCACCAGCGCCCATCAAATGCAGCCTCACCAGCGCCCATCAATGCAGTCTCACCAGCGCCCATCAATGCAGCCTCACCAGCACCCATCAAATGCAGCCACCTCAGTGCCCATCAAATGCAGCCTCACCAGCACCCATCAATGCAGCCTTACCAGCACCCATCAATGCAGCCTTACCAGCGCCCATCAATTCAGCCTCACCAGTACCCATCAAATGCAGCCAGATCAGCGCCTATCAAATTCAGCCACACCAGCGCCCATCAATGCAGCCATACCAGTGTCCATCAATGAATGTTTGCTTGCTTCCATTTATTCGGGAGTCGGGACACAGACACAGTCCTCCGCGGCCACTGTGCCTCTGACACTATGTGCAAACGAAGCGGCGGCTGCCTGCTGATGCTGAGACTTAGTTGCTTGCTGTAGAGAGAAGAAAGTAGGAACACCAATTGCCAGGCGCCCTAGACAGCCATGCCTAGTGGTAGCACCGGCCCTGGTTGACAGGAGACTTTTCACTCTATAACTACCATTCAAACATATTTCATCTGAAATATATGAAATATGAAATATAGGCTTAAAGTGTCATGAAACCGCAGTTGACGATTTTGCAGAGCAGTGCTGGCAGATAGTGCACATGCTCAGTTTTCAGTATATTTTCTACTTTCCTCTCTATCACATCTCAGCACCATGTGACTATAGAGTCATACTTGTGGGCGTATACCTAGTGGTAAATGACAGCCCACTCCCTCCCTCCTCCTCCATGCCCACTAACCGGCTAAACATAATTGGGTCAGGAGATGTAGATTTATGGAGGCTTCACCTTCCTGTTATTCTAAGCACATACACACCCATAGACACAGACTGGAGGGATGTGACATAGCCTGTGATTGGCAGAAATTTTCCCACACTATGTTATTGCCAAAAATAATAAAGATTTGATTTCAAATATATTATTTGTATGATTTAAAACAGTTTATTGATATGAATTATTTATTTTTACTCTGTATATGAAAGGCTGTTTTTGTTTTTTTTTTTGAACATGTGACTAGTAGTAGAGGATTAGAAACTCCTTCTGCTTATGTTTCCCTACTGACAAGCTGAAAAAGAACTGGGCCATGTGACAGCTGTATATTAACTAGGAAAAAAATTACTTAGATTATTTTTTTTTTATTAAAATAATTTCAGTGTCATCATCCACATACAGAAAGAGAAGGCATAATGTAAATTAAACAGTGTATGTTTAGTTTGACTTTAAAGTATAACTAAAAGCAAAACTTGTGGTTGTAAACTTCAGACATATCAACATGAAGAACGCACACCCCACTATAGTGTGTACTAGCCTGAATCCAAAGCACCAACTCTGGTTCTTCTCTGATCTCTCCTCCCTCTGCTATCTCTGCTATCTCACTGATAGAACACTAATGCCCGGTACACATGATCAGAATCGTACAAAGCGATTGTACGATAATTGGAGCAATTGTACGATAACCTTTCGAAGAGATTGTACGATAATCGGATCGTTAGTACAGGGCTTTCAAGAGCCGATCAGGGCAGTTCATCTAATATTATTTGATTGGACATGCACGAAAAATTGTTTTGTATGATGCCAGATCGTACGATTTTCATTTAATCAGTACAGCTGTCGTTTGAAAATGCAATACAAATGCATTACAACACATGACATCACTTTCAAATTTTTGTTCTGTCGTACGAGAATTTAGTAAACTCTTCAGATTCGATGATAATCTCATTGTGTGTACCGGGCTTTAGCCAACAACAGCCTCCTGGAGTCCTGGGATATGGCCCGCCCCCCTCCGTCACACAGCAGATGACTCATATGCTCAGCTCTATATTTTTTTGAGCCTGTGAAGAAAGGGGCATGTCAACCTCCTCCAATCAGCTCTCAGATCACACTCAGCTCTGTGTTCTACACTCTGCAGTGTGTATGATGTCAGATCCCTGCCCCCTACTTTCTGCCTCTGAAAAAAAATCATTTGATCTGGGTGTTGTAGATGGTTGTACAGGAGAAATCGCAGCAGATAAACAGGTATAACTTATGTAGGAGGATGTATTAAATCTCTGCGTATCACCTGAGGCTAGTCACTTCACTAGGTATATGTAAGGGTTTACAACCACTTTAAGTTTTGGATAAAGTAGAGAGGGATTAGGACGCCTGGTAGGTATTATTGCCATCTGTGTCCCCTTTAGGGAGATTTACCCTCTCTATTTGTCCTGTTTACTGTTATCATCAAAAGTGAAAGTAAAAGGAAAACCCAAATTTTGAGTCTTCATCAGGAATGAATAGAAGCGAAAGCCTCCAGTGGGAAGACTAGTTCTGGTGACCCCTGTGACATCCTGAGATTCCCTCACTTTGGAGGGATTTCCCATTGAAGCAGCGGGACAGGAAGTGAAGGGAAATCTCCCCAATGGGACACAGATGGCAAAATACTACGACAGTTGTAACCCTCCCTTACTCCATCTAAGATTTAAAAAAAAGAGTTGGCTTTAGTTCTACCTTAAAATACATCCACAGTCAAAATCTTTATTTTAGTTTTTGATTGGGTGTGCAAGTGTTAAACCTCAGATTTGTATTGCTATTTGTATTGTTATGTGCTGGGAAGTTATCCCTCCTTATTTATCCTATAGGAAATCTGAAATGTTGCAGATTCCAGTGACAACTGAATGGATTTCTCCTCGCTTCACAGAGATTTTGTATCACTTTTTGTATTAGTGAAATGATACTATACTAATGGTTTGGGTAAATGTCAATATTCTTGCGTATCCATGAAAAACAAGCAGTCCATTTAAAGAAGAGTTTGAGGTATGGCAATTTTTACATTGGGCCAGTTTAGACCTAGGTAACTATGTATGTGCCATACCTGTGGGATCCTCATGGAAGCTGGAATTACTATAGTAGGCACCACTACTAACATGATCTCCACTAGCTTCTGGGTCCCATGCTAAGCGGCTTCCATGCCCCACTGTGAACACAGGAAGTTACACACTCAACACGGGCACCATTCAGAGAACACTTTGCATTTTAAATTAATATAAAGTGTTCTCTGAATGGTTGAGGTGGAGAGGCAAGTCCAAGCTGGACCAATGCAACTGTGTAAAATTTGCCATACACTGGAATTCAGCTTTTTATATTTAAAAAAACCAAACATGTTATACTTACCTCCTCTGTGCAGAGCAGCCCAGATCCCCCTCCTCTCGGATCCCTCTTCGCTCCTCCTGGCCCCTCCCTCCTGTTGAGTGCCCTCACAGCAAACAGCTTACTATGGGGGCACCCAAGCCGCAGCTCCCTCTGTCCATTGAGACACAAAACCGCAGCCCGGCCCCACTCCCTTACTCTCCTCATTGGCTGTTCAGACCCCCCAACCCACCCACACACCCACACCACCACCATAGCTGTGATATGCTGAAAGCCGCTTTGTAAATGCTCTATTTCTAATCCAGTAGATGGCGCTGTTTCCGGTGCTCTGCCATGAAGAAATATATGGCAAATGCACTGGCTGGTGACACAAATAGCCAGGATATCAGATTATCAAGGCTATGTCTAGAGTGCATCAAAAATAACAGGGGAAAAGCATGAAGAGACTGAACCATGCACCTTACCACTCAAAAAGGAAAAAAAAGCCTTTCGGGAGAATCTCTTCTTTTATTATGACCTTCTATTTAACAAACACATCATTTTTGAAAAACAACTTCTTTTGTAGAATGCCTTCTATCATTACTCACATGTTACTCGGTTCTTCCAGTAAAGCAATCGATGTAATATGTAATACTAAAAGCACGCATTAACATTTAGGTTATTTGCTGTAAGTAACAAAAACAAAGCAAAAATACAAAAATAGAGATATAATTCTGTATATCAGGCACACAATGGTTATCCCACCGATCCGGCTAACAGCAAGAGCATAATGGTAAGCTACCTATTATATTATTGCGTTGCTTGTTTTTGATGTAGGTTTCTTATTCATCTTGCATACAATGTGATTGCCAGGCTTGGAGGTGTAAGTTTATGTGGTTGAGCTTGTATAAACAAAAGAAGCAAAATGATAGCAAAAAAAAAAAAGAAGGTGGGGGCTCTCCAATTAAAAGTTAAAATCAGTTAACGCCTCCAATGTATTAGAGAGGTGACAAATAATCCAGACAAAGGCCTCTATTTAGCTGCACTGCCAAAACGCACTTTAGAAGTACATAAGGGTACAACTATGCTGCTTCTGAGGCCTTACAAGAGCACAATACAAATATCTACTTTAACTGAAGGATCGATGAATTATTTATCACTGAGCAACCATATGAATAGATGAAACTGCTGCAGCGATCTGTTGTTTCATATTGTGGCTGAAGTCAATTTTAGATTGCTCATCTGAAATAGCCTGACTTACCAAAAAGCAAAAAGGCTTGACGACATGAAATGTTCGCTTTATAGTGCCACACCAGATCCTGACTGGTAACAATTTGTACAAAGAACATTTTCAGATAACAAATTAAACCAATTAGTGTGCAAACACTGCAGACAACCTACAGCATCAACATGTACTTTGTTAACCCTAAAGAGGTATTAAACTGAAAAACAAAAATGTATTATATTGCAGCCTACCAAATCTTAGATATGGAGGCTGCATTCGTTTTGTTTTTTAGGCTTTATTCCTTTGTTTTCATTTCATATTTTTCAACTTACTTTAACCACTTAAAGTGGTGTTCCACCCCAAAAAAAAAAAATGCATAAATGTGCCTAAAAGAAAAAAAAATTAAAAAATTGGAATTTTTTTTTTTATTTACTCACATCTAAATGGCTGTTTCTAGGGGGTCCCTCGTAGTCTGCCTCCTTCAGTGCCTGGGCTGGTGACATCACTTCCCCTCGGTGCAGGAAGGTCTCAGCTCTGCCCCCTCCCTCTTGTCAATCATATGGGACACGTGACAGGTCCTATATGATTGTGCGGCCAATCACGGCACGCGGTGCTGATCGTGCATGCGCAGTGGGTGCCCGGCTGTGAAGCCACAGCCGAGCGCCCACAGTTGCAATGCCGGCGCCGCCGAATGCAGGGGGAGACGAGCAGGGCTTCTATCCCCTGCATCGCTGGACAGGTAAGTGTCCGATTATTAAAAGTCAGCAGCTGCAGTATTTGTAGCTGCTGACTTTTAATTTTTTTTTTTTTGTGGGAACTCTTCTTTAAGGACTGGAAGATTTTCCCCCTTAACGACCAGACCATTTTTTGCGATTCGGCACTGCGTCGCTTTCACAGACAATTGGGCGGCCATGCGACTCTGTACCCAAACAAAATTGACGTCCTTTTTTCCCCACAAATAGAGCTTTCTTTTGGTGGTATTTTATGACTTCTGCGTTTTTTATTTTTTTGCACTATGAACAAAAAAAGATTGACAGTTTTGAAAAAAAAAAAATCAATATATTTTACTTTTTGCTATAAAAAAATATCCCCCCCAAAAAATTAAAATAAACCTAATGTCTTCATCAATTTAGGCCAATATGTATTCTTCTACATATTTTTGGTAAAAAAAATCATATATTGATTGATTTGCGCATAAGTTATAGTGTATACAAAATAGGGGATAGATTTATGGCATTTTTATTGTTTTTTTTTTATTTTTTTACTAGTAGTGGCAGTGATCGGCATTTTTTAGTGGGACTGCGACATTGCGGCGGACACATCGGACACTTTTGACACTTTTTTGGGACCACTGACATTTATACAGTGATCAGTGCTATAAAAATGCACTGATTACTGCATAAATGACACTGGCAGGGAAGGGGTTAACACTAGTGGTGATCAAGGGGTTAAATGTGTTCCCTGGGAGGTGTTTTTAACTGTGGGGGGAGTGGACTGACTGGAGGAGGAGAGAGATCTCTAATCACTAGGAACTAGGAACAGACAATCTCTCTCTCTCTACTCCCCTGTCAGAACGGGGATCTGTTTGTTACATTGACAGATCCCTGTTCTGGCTCTGTGTGGAGCGATCGCGGGTGGCCAGAGGACATGGCGGCTGCCGGCCACGCACATTGACTTCCCCTACTGTGCAGCTAAAGCTCCTAAAAGAGCCGATGTACAGCTAAGGCGATTCGCGAGAACGAGCCCTGCTGCAGTATAATGACGGCGGCTTGTCAGCAAGTGGTTAACAGACCAAACTGTTCAGCAAAAGTGTCAAGTAGAGTGTTCAAACAAACCATTTAACACTGACAGGGGTGCTTGCAATAGTCAGTTTTTATCCATTTATTCCCTATATCCAAACGGTAAAAAAACTGTTGCTGTAAAACTCCTTTAAGGGCTTTTTCACATTTGACTAAATTTCTAACAAAGGCTCCTATAGCATTAGTATGGGTGTTAGATTCGTGTCAATGAGCTTTATTGTTGGCAATAAACTAGTGTTTTACAAGCCTTAAAAACGCTCTCCCCAAACGCCCTACTGTATGTGCAGTTTTGAAACATTTGATAAGCGTTAAGGCGCATTAAAACTGCTCCACAAATGGGATATTATAGGAAATAAAGTTGAAATGCCCCACAACCGCACTGCAAACAACGGCCAGAGCATTTGTGAACCGTTACCATAGACTTGAATGGGAGGCCTTGAAAGGCTTCAAATGTCTCCTGACTCGACATGAGGCTTCAATTTTGCATAGGCGTTTGAGGGGCGTTTTTAACACCCCTTAAGCGCCTGCTTTTAATGCAAGTTTGAACTTCGCCTAAGACCCCTTTCACACTGAAGCGGCTTTCAGGCATTGTAGCGCTAGAGATAGCGCCTGTAAAGTGCCTGAAAACCGCCTCCTATTCATTTCAGTGTGACTTTTCACACTGGGGTGGTGCGCTTGTGGGATGTTAGGAAAAGTCCTGCAAGCAGCATCTTTGGGGCAGTTTGTGGGCACTGTATATAGTGCTCCCAAAACGCCCTGCCCATTGAAATGAATGGGCAGCACTTCCGAAGCTCCCTCAAAAGCGCTTCCGGAGTGCTGCAACATGGGAGGTTTTAACGCTAAAACGAGCTGCACTTTACCGCTAACGACTGGCGGTTTCAGTGTGAAAACAGCCTAAGAGTGATAGTTCAGCTTTAAAGTGATTGTAAACGATCACCTTGTAAAACAACCCATTCAGTTTAAAATAGAAATGAAAGGCAAAACATATTTGTATAGATATAAAAAAAAATATAAATACCTTTATTTCCTTTTTTATAAGTGATCACATTCCCTCTTTTCTCAGCTGCAAAAGAGCTAGGAGAAGAGAAGCAGCAGTAGACTGAGCTTCCCAGCAGTAGTGTATTTAAGTTTTGTGCTGCCCTAGGCCTGACTAAACTCGTGCACCCTCTAATTTAAATATGACCCACCCCTTCCTGTCAAGGCCACACCCCTTGCTGTTTAAGACCCGCCCTGAAATTTTTGAGTGGGGACACTAGTTCTGAGGGCTGGGGGGGCAATGGATTCCCTTAATTTACACAGATTTCCTCCCACTTCCTGTTTGGCTACAGAGCAGATAGTAAATCTCTACAATGGGACAGGGATGGTAAAAAATAAACTGACAGGGGTTATAACCCTCCCTTATTCTATCCAAAATGAAAAAAAGTGTTGCCTATAGTTCTACTTTAAGCACAAATTTCTGATAATTTTATGGAGAGGTCTATGAAGATATAACCATGCCAATGGTGCAGCAGAAAACATATAGCACAGTGAGGGAGGTCTGTGGTCCAGGAGAAGAGGACAGTCAAAATTAGAAGCGGCGCCCCCCCCCCCACCCCACAGTTGCGGAATGCCGGCCGCCCGCATACCGGAAGCAGTACAGCCACTTTATGGGGGCACTAGACTAATTTGCCTCTCAGTCCAGTCCGCTCCATAAGACTAGCGATACACTAACAGTGTAGCGCAAGCTGCCAGGGACTCTTTCCGTGCTGCCCCCCTGCAAAGTGCTGCCCTAGGCCTGGGCCTTGTTGGCCTAGGCCAGGATACAGCTTTGCTTCCCAGTGAATGGCTGTGCAGCGAGGGTGTGTCAGGACAAGTCTGATCATTGGAGGAGTGTATACTGAGTTCCCAGCATAGCTAGAGAACTGATCATGTGCTCTCCTGCTTAGTGTGGTCAGTTTGTATCATCAGGGATTTCACATAAAGGAAGAACAGGAGAACAGAGAACAGGATACTTCCTCATACAAGTACATTGTACAGCAGGCACATATCAGGAATATGAAGTATTGGGGTAAAAAAATGCTTTAATGCATTAGTCAAGTCCATCTAAATCCGCTAGTGAATATAACAGAGGTTTCTTTGGGGACATTCTGTTGGTGTACAGGGATGCAGACACTACACGTTTCCTTATCAGAACACTGAAAGTGCACTGGGTGTTTACAATGAGCACAGACCCCCCCCAATCAGAAATCAGTCTGGAAAGGACATGGTGATACAACAGACATTTCTTCAGAGCAGACAAAGGTAGAAATCTACAACAGCATTTGTTAAGATCCCTAAAATGTATACTAATCATCCACAGGGGCCCAACAAAGACACAACAAGCAATAAAAACTGCACATCGAATCTAACCCTTCATCACTTCATCAAATGTAAAATATATTTAGCTGAAGATGGAATTTATCTCATACTAGTTTGATGTCTAAAAAAGATTGTGTACAGCTAAAGATTCATTTTGCTGCAGTCTTATACCTTATACCTGGTTTTATCAAACAACCTACAGGAGGTGCTTACATGAGCTCATTCATTTCACAACTGCCACTGCAGACCTTTGTCTGGGGAACACCTCCATTTTTCATTTGTTATTGTTTTTTTATCATTGATTGTTAACTGTTTAGATGTCCTCAGAAACAACCCTCTATAGAAGCCCAATTACAATAGTAGCTGGAATTAAAGCATATCTAAAACCATGAACAAAACATTAATATAATGCAACTCCCCAGTCCTTAGAATGGTTGTCATTCCAGGAGAGGACTACAGAAAACCTCCCACTCTTCTGTTCTCCATGACATGGGGGAGTGTTCTGAAGTCCACAGAGATAGATGGGAACAATGTTAACAAAAGCAGCACATGAACTTTTTCACCTCACAAGATTTCTGGAAGGATCAACTGGTAGATATCAACAGATATAACAAAACATGTTCAATGGTATATTTAAAAGTTGCAAAAAAAAATAAGTTAACTGTTATGGCACTAGGTATGAGCAGCAGTGTAAAAGTTCTTTTTTTTTTATTAGAAAGGTTTACTTACTCTTTGTGGTAGATTCAATAGGTACATTTGTGCAACATTATTCTGAAGTTTCAAGCTATTTTTAAATATAAAAGTGTTATGGTATATATTATAATATACTCATTTACATAACGTATTAGAGAAAAAGTGCACAGTGTTGCCAAAGCAACTATATTTTACTTTTGTGTTCCATTACAGCTTACAAAGGTAAAGCAATCATTTGGCTCGCTGCTGTATTTACCTTTGTCCAAAATACTATTATCATTATTCCTGATATAATACTTCTGCTAGCTATGTTATTATTATTGGTGACTTACATTAGAGGTCCCCCAGATTGTTTTAGTTCATTTTCCTTATATATTAAATATATATATTATAGTAAGCAACACTGTGCATGAACACAATGAGATTTTCTAGCAATAATATCATTTTCCCAATAAATGAATTATATAAATTAGACCGCCTCTGACTAGCTTTATAAGTATAATTTGTCATGTATTCAAATATCTGGTGCCTTCAAAACTGTCACAACCTGTCCACGAGCAAAATGAATTAGAGGTGAAAACATTACACGTGGGTCCCAAACTGCTCGTTACAAGGTCACAGCTTGACATCATCATATATATGTATACATATATATCCTTAATAACCGATAATTGTTGGCTTTTTTTTTTATATTTCAGCTGTCAGTGTTGGAATTCCACTGTCAGCTCAAAGAACCGAGCCTGAAAGGTTTCAGGTATCGGAGCATTTGCATGATTACTGATACTCGTGCGAATGCTTAGTATCGGCACCGATACTAATACCGGTATCGGTATAACCCTACCCTAAGGATTCAGGCCAAAAGCGGTGTGCAGTACCGCTTCTGGCCTGAGGTAGGGGACGCCAGAGCCAAGCAGAGCCGAAAGTCACCGATCGGCGCCGTTCAGAAATGCACGGAAAGGCCCGAGGACAGTTCGGCTGACCTCGGCAAACCTCGGAAAGGCTCGTAAACGGTGTCTTTCCAAGGTTTGCCAAGGTCCGCCGAAGTGTCCCTCGGGCCTTTTCGGCCGTTTCCAAAGCTCTCCGGCGCCTCTGGCCACATGCAGTATTGCATCCCATTGAAGTCAATGCGGAACAAATTATTTTCGTTTCCATTGATATCAATAGGAAAACTTGCTTTGATATGCAAGTACATTGGATTACGAGCATACTCCTAGAACGGAGTATGCTCGTAATCCGAGGTTCCACTGTATAAGGAAAAAACAGCCAATGGACTGCCTTTGAACCATTTGGGTTTGATTTACCGTAGGCAAGTGAAGTTACATTTTGCAAGGGAAGTTAATTTTTGCATGAAAAAACTCCCCAGAGCTTAGTTTCAAAGAATACCCAATCATGGGCAAGAACAAGAAAAAAAATGCATTTTTACTTGAACATGAGTATATGGTAGCAGAGCAGAGCTTCACCTCATGCACTAAGCTCTAGGAAAAAAGAAAAAGTGCAACTTCCCTTGCAAAGTGAACAGTCTATTTACATTTAGTAAATCAATCCTTTTGGGAACCTGAGTTGACAAAAAAAAAAAACACCCAGGGCATCAGAATTTAAAGTGGTTGTAAACCCTTACAGACCACTTTTACCTACAGGTAAGCCTCGATTAAGGCTTACCTGTAGGTCCAAGAAATATCTCCTAAACCTACATGGTTTAGGAGATATTTCCGAAAGACAGGCACCGATGTCTACGGCGCATGCACTGTAGACAACGGCGTGAGCGTGCCGTTTCTAATGGCGATCATGCCGTTAATGGTGGCACCAGCACGCATGCGCAGGAGTGATGTCATCGCGGCTCCGGTCAATCACAGTGCCGAGATAACCGGAAAGAAGATGGATGCTTCATGGAAGAAGGGACAGCGGTGACATCGCAGGCTCCTGTGTCAGGTAAGTGACACATAATGGGTTACTATGTGATGCATAGTAACCCATTATGCTTTACCTTTGCAGGGAAACAAAGAGGAAGTAAACCCATCAGGGTTTACTTCCTCTTTAATAAATTCATGAATGGGTACGAACAGTCAATAAGACTTTGGGTTGGATGTCTGATTTTGGAGGTTTGCAATTTTTTTAAAAGTTTGGCTGGTACCGCACTGTCTCTGCCCAACCTGTTATATCACTTGTTTTCTTTTTACTTTGCATCCTGTATTGATGTTGGACTATTGTTGCTGAGTGAATGTTTAAAATTAAACTGTATGTTATGTTCATATTGCTGGTATAAATAAAGAAATAATAAAAAAAAAAAAAAAAAGGCTTGGCTGAAACACAACTGATGGAACTTTTCAGAAGTTTGCTTGTACACTACACACAGAAACAAAGTTTATAAAACCATAACACAAATTAATTACCTAAAGTTGATCTTTTTCTCATCATTAGCTAACAAACATTAAAAAGACTACACATTTCCTTTCAACACTACAACTCAGTCTCTATCTGTATTCTATGTAAATGAAAATAAATGTCAGTATAATCATAGCTCGAGTCAGTAAGTAAACAGTTTATAAAAGAATAAGAATAGAATGTAGGCTCATCCAGAGGCAAGAGTGAATATGTTTCCTGACAGTTCCGCGGTGCTCTGTTCTTATTTAATTCTGCCTCCTAATTATATTATTTCTAAAAGAATATCATCTCTGCATAATGTTTCCTCTTCTTATGAATCATTGTTTAAAACAAGTACTGCAAGTGTTGCTGAGCACAGCAAAAAATAAATAAATAAATAAAATAAAATAAACTAGTGCCTTTCAGTGATGCTGAAAAATCTCTGATGTGTGTTCCAAAATTTTAGCTTACGAAAGTGCCTGTGTCTCATTCCCAGGAATAAGTCTGAGAGCTGTTAATAGAGGAACCCAAAATGAATTGTGTGACTTCAAAAGACTATACGACTATATGATTGAAAAAGCAGTAAAGTATCATAACTTATAATCGTGAAATTTGCTACTAACGCTAAATGTCAGGAGTTCCCCAATTTTGGAGAGAATTCCTCTTACTTACTGCTTTGTCTTCTGGACAAGAAATGAAGGAAATATGTTGAATAGGATTGAAAAAAATCCCATTCGAAATGAAAAAAAAAAATGGCTTTATGTGGAATGGGAACATGAGGGTAATAATATTACCAAAAAGGATTGATAAAACACAACAGTGTTTTATTTTAGAAATCTTTAAAATGCTGATATGTCATGTCAACTCATATATCGTCAAACAATCGCTTCTTCAGGACTTAGACGTGGCATGCATGTTTTTAATATAACAATATTTTACTATAAAATTACACATGAGTATATTGGTATTTTTATGCAACAATTACAATTTGTTCATTTTGGATAGAGCAAGGGAGGGTTATAACCCTTGTCAGATTTGTTTTCGCCATCTATGTCCCATTGTGGAGATTTACCTTCACTTCTTGTCCCATAGCCAAACAGGAAATGAGAAGAAATCCCTACAAATTAAGGGAATTACTTGGGGCCCCCAGGTCACCAGAACTAGTGTCGTCATTGGAATATTTACCCTCTATTACTTTTCACGGGACAACCTAAAATATGGGATTTTCTTTTACTGTCACTTTCAATGATAATGGTAAACTGGACAAATAGAGAGGGTGAATCTCCCTACCAGGGGCACAGACAGCAATAAAAACTGAGTGTTCTAATCCCTCTCCACTCTATCCAAAACAAAACAAAAAAATGTTTTGTCTCTAGTTATACTTTACTATTAAACTAAACACGAAAATAATTTTTAAAAAGACAACACGAACACACATCATAAAAATCCACATAAAAAACATCCTTATCTACAATATATTTTTTATATGGATTTGTATGATGTGTGTTGTATTTTTTTTTTTTTTACCATGTTATTCACAGAATTTTTGATTTATATTTTCATTACCTTCTGTATTTTTTGTGTTTTTTGATTTGCTATGCTTTTGAATTGATTATAATTGCTGTAATTTATTATAATTGCTGCATAAAAACTACAATGTATTAATTTGTGCTTATAGAGTAAATTGATATTATACTGAAGACATGCATCATGTGTCCAAGTCTTGAAGAAGCAGTTGTTCCACAAAACATGTTGACATATCTGTATCACGGAAAATTATTGTATCCGCCTCATATATGTTTTTGTTTTTGCCTACAGTATATATTGAAAGTTGGGTTTTTTCAGTGTTTTTAAAGATTATTTGTAAAATAAAAAATTGTTGTGTTTTATGAATCCCTTTTTGGTAATATTTCTGATATCATGCATGGTCTCCTGGGTGGCATGTTCAAAATCCCCTTTGTTTGTTAATGTGCTGAGATTTGTGTATTTTAGGATAATGCCCCCAGGACATTATCAAGCAGATGTTTTATAATTCTACTGTTTTCCAATTTGGTTTGAGTGTGGGTGTAATGCAACATACAATACTAAAAATATAATATTGAAATAATGTTCCATAAATATGTTGGCCTGTATTGTCCTTCGTCTATTGATTTGATAACATAACAGCCATTAATCACATTGCGCTGTGATTTAGCTGCTCCCGCAGCTTCTTATACAGCTGCTCACACCTGCTGTAGGAGTTGCAAGATTCATTGTACATATAATGCAACTCACAGTCAGAAATAGAAACACCAGCTACACACAACCTAATATGATGTATTTGTACCAGTGACTTTAACCCTAACTAGATTTTCCCTTTACTAAATGTTAGATGAAATTGAATGTATTATTTAGTAAATCAATAAATATGAATATTAATGTAACATTCAATACTAATACATTTTGTACCTGTGCAGTGAAAAATAATCAAAATGTGCCAAATATCTGCAGCCACCGCCAACAGAAATGACTTCTATGCTAATATCTGGCCAAGATCGTGAGAAAGAAAAAAAATCTCTTTTATCTCAATCCCATTTGTACAGATTAAAATATCTTGAAATAATGACTATTTAAAATGACCAGTTTGTCTGATTTTCTGAAGTATGGTGGATTAATGAAGTAATTCTCCAGAAAATGACAAAATAATGTATTCCACACTCACAAATTAGCAGATTTCAGGACTGCTTCTGTCTGCAGTGTATAGTCTGTTTTAACATGTGCATTTTATTCAGTCTAGCCTGAATTTAGTGTGCTAAGTGGGAGTAATTACAATTCAAATTCTTCCTTCGGACTACGTTCCTTTAAAATGTCAAGATGGGAGACGGTAAGATTGTGGCATGAAAAACTCCAGAGGTCAGATCTTTTCACTGCTCCTCTTCTGTGTCCTGATAGAAGTTGACTGAGGAGGCTGGGGGAATCAATTACTAGTTAATGAGAAATTGTACAATATCCATTGCACTCTTATGATTATGCAAGGAAACTCTACTGGTTGACTGACAGTTACATTAACAGGGAATAGCTATCATTTTCTCGGTGTGCTAGCGCTTTATTAAGTCATGCTGTCAACCCAGTTCACCTTATTCAAGTATGTGAATAACATAGAGTTGACTCGCTCTACGCGGACATGTTTGGAGCAAGAGGTGACAACCTAGGGTGATAAACTCTTTTTAAAAATTATTTCAGGAAAGATATGATATCAATGGAATTTGACAAGATGGTGATGGCTCGTTGACTTTTTCTAATCAGTCTTTATGTTTGGTTCCTTTTATTTTTACATTTTTTTTTACACAAAAATATCCAAATTATACTGCTCCAAGTTATTCCAAACTTAATGATGAAGTATCAAGCATATTTCATCATAAGGTTTGGAATATCTCTCAGCAGTACAGAGTAGATTGGATATTTTTGATGGGTACTACACTAAATATATCTTTTGTTTCGACCAGTTTTATGCAGCAACACACATGCCACCATCTTTTGGTCATTTGTATGTTTTTTGTTACTAGTGCCCTTATATCTATTGTTCATATTTTCTGTTTGATTTTTCTTTTTACAGCTACACTTGTAATCTTGAGGGCTAAAATCTATAGTTGATCATATTATGCTGTGAGTGACGGAGACAGTATTGCACATGTTGGCATTCCCTTTGTACAGTATGTGGAGTTATGTACGTCTTTCTTTGTTACTTTTAAAACTGATCTTGATAGAGATCTTTTTTTCTAGAGGGCTCTGTCTCCCTACTGCAGCTTGACAAGCAGTGTAGTATGCTATGACTGTCTCACCTGTGTTCAGTCCCCTTTGGGATCAATAATGTATTCTGAATCTGAATCTGAATTACTTGCAAATACTCTTGATTTTATGAATGGGTTATGATGCATATATACTCTCTGATCCTAGACACTCCTATCTCTATGATTGAGCCCAATCAAGGTGAAACATGTCAGAGAGTGTGGCCAACAGGCTGGGACTGTAGATGAAGCTTTTACTTTCACGTTAATAATAATTAATGATGAGGATATGCAGGAGGCATTGAGCAAAACAATATCTGTTGTGTTTGGCAAGGGCATTCAGTTCCCATTATCATTTTTGTTCATATACCCCTAGATTATCTAAAGCTCCTTGTGGACAGAAAACACCAATGGTTGATCTCCACTACAGCTGACTCTTGTTTTGGATTTTTTTGGTCTACTTTTGTGAAGAGAAATGCTGATTCTTTGCTAGATCTGATACTCCGAGTCCCAAAGCAATTGACTAAACAACCTACAGCCATTATGGAGCATGCACAGATCTCCAAAACACATGAACTGTCTTTTTCTTTATGTGTATAAATTGCCATCAGTCTTCACACTGCCCACTAGAAAAAGCAGAGGGCTGGCTATACAGTATACACTTTTTCTTATTGTCATTCATGGGAAGGCTGCCTTTGTCTTCCCAAGAGAGCAGCCTATGCCATAGTTGTCTCTAGCTCCATGACAGTCTCATGTCCTGTGCTCAGAGACTATCTCCTTCTCTTTGGGTCATCTGAAGTGACACTCAAATAAGATGCACTGCTAACTTTAACTGGGCCATCGGCAGTCAGCTAAAAAAGAAAAAGTAAATATTGCAAGGGTGACGTCCTAAGATTCATAAGGTCTGAGCTAACTCTTAAAAACAGCTTACAGTTCAGGGTCCTGACTGACAAGAGGGGATGTCCAGCAAAAACAGATATTTTAGATCTTGGGGGAAACCGATAGGTTGAAATATTGACTTTCTGGTGGCTTTATTCACAAGGAATACTTACCCTTGAGTGCTAATTCTTAGGTGTGGTGACCTATAACAACTAATTAGTATTCACTCTGCTAAACCCAGACTAGCCCAATATATATTCTGATGGGTTATGAGTGGCTGTGCATAATACTTAAGAATAAGCCCAAGATCAATGCACTCTAGCACGAAGATTGGGCCTTAGTAGTCAACCATCTGTCATGGCAATTACAAGCTGGTCTTGTTTTAAGAACTGGGTTTTCTCATTGCTATGTATTTTACACTACAGCAGTGAGACCCTCTCATCTTTCACGTGGCTTTGTAAGGGCCTTGGTAAATAAGAAGACACAGCCAGAAACTTCAACAAGGATCACAACATTGAAGTTCCTGAGAAACATAAGCAACTATTGGATGATTATATTCATCACTCATTACTAAAAAAATAAATAGGAATTCTCATCACACTTTAAAATATTAAAACCAGTAATAAATAAGCTGTGTGAAAAAGCTATTTACATGCATTTTAATTGCACTATAGTTCCTTCTGTATCCACTTTCTCACATATTTGCATGAAGCTGCCATCATCAATGATGCTATTATCAGTCAATGTCTGGTAAGTCCAATTCATTCTCTACAGTATTATTCTGACCCCATGCTTTGTTCCCAATGTGTATAACAGAAGCAAGTTAAAAGTCATATTGCGGTACAGGCAATGTGAGAAACCATACCGAACTGACATAAGAAGTACAATGAGGCTATTTAAAAAGGAGACCCTGCGATGTCAAAGTAAGTATGTCACGTTGATAATGAAGGACCACGAGAACAGAAAAATGCATTTAGAGACACAGTGTCATTATATTTTCTGAGCTGTAAAAAAATGTATGGGTATTCAAAAAAGATTTTAAGAAGAAAAGAACGGTACTTGTCAGTCACTGATAAAAAGTGGATTGAAGCTGCTCAGTTTATTCTACGCACTTTATAGAGTAGAGAAAAAGAGAAGTGGCTACCATATAAGTGGGGCAGGAAATCAAGTGCTTAAGATCTAAGAATTAAATGTATACTCAGAGATAATGTCAGAAGAATATCGCTAAATCTTAAAAAGACATACTCTTGCAGAGTAGAGAGCCCTGAATACTCATCTGCTATGAAACTGATATTTTACAGCAGAATTCAGTAAGCTTTCAGTGAATCTAAAGAAAATAGCCATAGTTTGTAGCTGTTAGGCTGGCAATAGCTTAGTCATTTGTTTTCCTTCAACCAACGGGTTGAACAAAAAAGAAATTACTTGATTCCTCCATCCACACATTCGAGAGGGATGGGGGAATCCTCTCGCTGTGCCTTTGTATTCTGACAGTGGGGAGACTTCCCCACCATCAGAATACACTGATCAGCCAGCGGTGCTGATCGAGTGGGGAAAATCTGACAGGATGGTTGTAATGAAGTTGATCGGTAGATTGACTTCTGTACAACTTCCCTGCCTATATATGAATTAAAATTTGTTGCATCCCTTTCCTTGCTGAACTAGCCAAATTGCACTCCATGTATGTCTGACTTTTTTGAATAATCTGCTCCACTGATTTGTGGAACATAACACTTCAGCTTGCACTTTGCAAACTCTGTGCCAAGCCCCAGGATTACTTACTATTCCTGCAGACAGAGTTCAAGCATGCCCCTTTGGGTTTGCAAAACCCACTTACAGCAAGTCAAATGCAGGTCAGAAAGAGGTCAAATGCGGGTCAAATGCACCTGTCAATGAATTTTGAATGATCTCAGAAGCTTCTCAAATGAATGTCAACCTGAGGTCAGTGTCACAGGCCTCAAGACAGTATGTAAACTAATGTTCAAAATGGAACAAAAACAGTAGAATTGTCTACAAAGAGTAAATCAGGTATACTTTTTAGGCATTTGGGAAATAGACCAACTTAGAAGAAGGAATGAGTGAATCTACCTGGGTTCAGTTCATGAATTTTGCACAACATATGAAAACTTTGTGGCGCAACCAAACTAAGTCTATAGGGAAATTCTTGTTATTCATTTCTAGCCATTGGTAGGGTTAATTAGCAATCTACTGTTCAATGAAAGACATGGGAAGGCAGGCACAGCCAGTGGGACATGTACCAATTCTAAAATGTAAGAAAGAAAAATAAAAAAGTATCTCTACCTACACAGAACTAACAGATCCAATACACACTGACAATATGGGAGCTGCCAGGTCACCTTTTTATAGAGGGAGGGGGCTGGGTTATACATTCCTTCAAATTATTGTGACTTTTTGTGACTAATTTAAACAGGAACAACAGCTTTGCATTATATGTGTTCCTTATTACTGGGAACCTATGAAGTTTTTGGCCAAATATTTGTGATTTGTGAACTTTACCATAGATTTAATGTTAGTGCATTGTGTTGGTGAACCTGAAAATCATCTATACTACACATCACTGCTTTCTAGAACCTAGCAACATTTAACTACATACACCTCTTTAAGGATTATTTATAATATGGTCATGTACTTTGGCCTGGGCAGTCAAACAGCTGTATTTCTATATTTAAATTGTTTTAATTTCCAATAATCATATTAATTTGAGGTAACTTTTCCCAATAGTGTTACATTGCTTACATGGAGACATTAGACCTCTTGCACCGAATTACTGAGCTAATTTTAAACAATAAGCGTTTCATTACATTAAAAAACAAGTATTGAAAGGGATTTAATAATGACTTCTCTGAAGATACCAAAGGCATTAATGAATGCCATTCTTTATTCAGTTATACATTATTACATTTAATGTTTTAAAGCTAAGCAGTGTAAGTACCTAAATTTGAGCTGGCATCAGCCTCTTGCAGTCCTTGTACAGCAGAGCTTAAGTTGGGAATGAGAGAAGCAGCACAAGGCAATCAGTTCATGTGCTGACAGGAAGCATGCCAGTAGGAGGTGAAAGCAGGGGGGCAGAGAGATGAGCTCATGACTGTGCTGCTTTTGCTTCATTGTTTAGTCACAGGCTAGAGGTGGGTGCACAGCAGCCTGGGCTTAAAGCGTAACTCCACTTTTGTTGCGAAAAAATCATTCCCCTCTGGGTGATCCATGTACATTGCAGGGGTTTTAACAAACTTTGTTGCAGATTTCTTTTTGTTATTCTGAAGAAATCCCTGTGTGTTTCTCTGTGCCCCTGTTCCGAGTGAGTCTAATGGGAGTGGTTTCATAATTATCAACCAGCTGCTGCAGCTATATGGCTCTAATGAGATAAACTGCAGGGTCTGCATCCCTTTAGATGTGATTTCATATTGGGATTATCTTACCAAAAATTACATTTTTTGTTGGAGGGGATGCCAAAAATCTTAGTGTAGATTTCTGGGAAAATCCATGAGCCAATCACAAAAGCAAGAAATTATGATTCTGGGGGGCATCCTGTACACATTGTGTGTACAGGACACCTCCAGGTAGCCATATTGCATTGCATTTTACAGAAAATAACAGTGGCTGCAGGTTGGAAAGGAAAGGTAATTTTGATAACATTCAATTCCAATATGACTTGTGTCGCAATTGTATATGCTATATTCTTTTTTATTTGCTATTTTTTTTCCATGAAAGTGGAGTTACTCTTTAAAGGTAGTAAGTTGAATGATGCTGACTTTCACCCAAAAAACATCCAATGGCAGAAAAGAGGTACTGGATTAAAGTTGAGTGGTGAGCAAAATTTGCTTTTTACTTTTATTTTGTTTTAGTTTTTTTAAATAAATACCCTTAGATTCTCTTTTTAATTGTAAATACAAGAACTAAGGCCCCTTTCACAAGATCTGCCTGCAAAGATCCACCTGTCCATTTTTCAGTTGGATCTGAGCGGGCCACCTATTAACTTGTATGGGCAGATGTGTCCGCTGACACCCGCCTGCCATCCCATCCAACAAGATCTGCTGAAAACAGACAGATGGCGATATGTTCGCCATCCATCCAGCAGATCCATTTTCATCCGATCTTCCCATAGAGAACAGCGGGGCTTTGAGAGGTCCGTCCCTGCACAGTGAGCAGAGACAGACCTGTTATCCTTCATGCTCAGCAGGAATCAAAGGGAATGACCCCCCCGTTAAGTGAGCAGAGTCCACTAAGCGGATCCGCCCCATGTGAAAGGGGCCTAATAAAAGAAAGCATAAGTACAAAGCACAGCTAAATAAATTGGTCACAACATCATCAATAACAAACTAAACATGTGCGATAATGTGATAATATTGCAACATACGTTTGATTTCCGTTTTACATTTTGTGTCAAAGGTTTTTATCAAATTATAACTCAGTACCACATTTAGAGCTAACAAGTGACACATGTCAGACTGAGAACCCCTTGTGCATGGAAATTTATTTGCCTGTTATTATGTATTCTCCACGTAATAGTAGAAGAAAATGCAAAAGCAGCTCAAAATGAGTACAGGAGAAGGTCAGAAATAGGTCAAAAAGATCATAAAAGGTGATTTGATCCACTTGTTGTGGAGATGCCCGAAACATCATAGATATTGGAAGGGGGTCACAGACATGATTTCTAGTGTATTAACATTGAAAATACCAATGGATCCAGTGGTTTGTATCTTGGGGCAATTGATGAGGAGATGTACCCTGCTCAATTTCATATTACAATCATCAGGCTATAATATGTAGCTCGAAAACAGATAGCTAGACTGTGGTTGTCTCCTCATGCTCCTACAGTAAAGCAATGGATCAATCAGGTAAATTCCCTTCTAATGCGTGAAAAATTGACGTATCAACATAGGCGAGCACACAGTAAATTCTACTTCGTTTGGTAATCCTGGCTTGACACTCCAGAATTTGCTCCCTCCCAATTGATCTTAGACCGATTGTTGCAAATATAGGACACAGACGGGTCATCCTATAGTCTGCTTTATGCTGTTAAGGCAGTATAGGATACATACTAGTTCAAGTTTCCACTCCAGTGAGGTTCGTTCATTAAATCTCCAATGGAGAAGCTCAGATAATGGACATATTGTCAGTTCAAGACTGGTACTTTTTCTGTTTAAATTGTATTTTTATTCTTTTTCTTTGTATGTGTGTATGTGTACGCGGGCACATATATATATATATATATATATATATATATATATATATATATATATATATGTGTGTGTGTGCGTGCGTGTGTGCGTGTGTGTGTGTTTACATGTATACACAGATTTTGTTTATTGTTTGTTCTCTATAAGATCCTTTTCGTCTATAAGATCCTGAAGATAATGCCACTGGTTTGTTTGGTCAGTACTTTAATGACCTTATGCACCACCTTGTATAGTAAGAGGTTTGCACATTTAGTCATTTCTTATTGTATATATTTTTTCATTTGTATTTTTTTATATTGTACAAATGTATCTCTTATGATATTATTTGCTATGTTTTTCTTCTGTCTTGATGTGGCTTAATAAACTCATTTTTTGATCAAAAAAAAAAGATCATAAAAGCATCTTCATACAAGAAAGAAAGTGAGCACAGAAATGTCTAGTGACCACCTGGCCCACAACCCTGGGCATTAGTTTTTAGTAGAACACAATCATCACCCAAGAGGCAAAACTGATCATTAATATCAGCTATAAGCAAAATATGACATGATTGTTCATTTTCTGTCCAATTATGCTGTATAAGGGAAACATTTTACTTGCATACATAGCCTTTGAAGAAACAGTACATAAAAGGTTGTTATATGAAAAGTTATTGATAGTATGGTATTTCTTAGAATTCCAATTAATCAGACTGAACTATAATGTATATTGTGAATTTGCTGTGTAGTAATAGCTTAGCTCTGTAATTCTGAAGTGTATTTTTTTTAAATGCATGTAGTGTAGGAACCTGCATTTGACCTGGCATCAGTCTCTTGCTGTCCCAGCACAGCAGCACTGGAGTGTGAGTGGAAGCAAAGTACACTGAGCCAATCAGTTCCTGTGCTGACAAGAAGCATGCTGATAGGAGGAGAGAGCAGAGTGAAAGAGACAGGAGCTCATCACTGTGCTGTTTCTCATTAAAATATCCATCACAGGCTGGAGCAGGTCATGGTTGACCTTGGCTCAGAAGAAGTGGGTCGAATGATGCCGGCTGTCAGACTGAGGGCATCTATTAGAAAGTAATAAAAGCGGGGGAAATCTCTTAACTGAATCTGATTGCAGGAGAATGGTTTTTGCTTTGTTTTGTTTTTAATCTTTCTGAGTTCTGTTTTAAAGCATATGTATAGCCAAGCCTTTTTTAGGTGTGTATAGCGTAGGGAAGTGTTAGAACTGTACTTTTTTTTTCACTCTCTCTTTTTGTCCTGGTGATCATTGTCACTGAGAAAGAAAGAAGTGATGGGAAATCACCAGAGGCAGTGAGGGTAGATCTTGCAATGGTGTTCCAGTGACAACTGTCTTAGGCCAGCCATACACAGTGTGAATTTCTTTCCTGCAACCACGAGTTGCAGGAAAGAATTTTGCACGATTCCCCTATCAACACTGACAGTGCTGACAGGGGAATCGCAATTGTTTGGATGGGGGAAGCCGTGCTCCCTGGGAGAAGACAGTGATTATCACCAGCGGCAATCGATCAACTTGGTACATTCAGCCTGCCAATTAACGGTTTGAATCTTGGCCGGGTTTCTGCTGAACCGGCTGAGATTTGAACCGTGTATTGCCGGTCTAAAAATTCCCTAATTTTGTAGAAAGCTCCCCTACGGATGAGTCTGTAAAGGGCAATCCCTTCAACAGGAACAAAGACAGCAAAAAACAAATTGAAAGAGGTTTGAGCATTTCCCTATACTTTCCAAAACTAAAATAAATAAATAAAGTTGGGTTATATACAATTATAATACGCTAACTGGCGACCCTTTACAGGCGACCTCTGCTGGAGTTCAGCTTTAGTATCATGCTGTTTTTCAATATTTTCCCCTCCAGTGGAATAGTGAACAATGCAGCCATTATACAGGATAAGCCCTGCCCTAGCATGTTTACAAACACTTCTCACAAGCCAGTAAAATCGCAATCAAACTGCAATCTTAGAGAGTTTAGCCGTTATATTACTCATTAATGAGCTTTTTATGGTTCTGTAATATGCTGAATGTTCCAAAACCATTTGTACAAAGTTACATTTGCAAATCAATAAACGAAAAAAGCTGAACATAATATACAATTGTATCTTAAAACTTACAAGTACTTTGAAAGGGAAGAACTGAATGTATTCAATCAAACAAGAGTAATTACATAATCACACATAATTTATAAGATCATAAATGCTACAGTTGTGCTCATAAGTTTACATACCCTGGAAGAACTACTTTGAAAGGGAAGAATTGAATGTATTTAATCAAACAAGAGTAATTACATAATCACGCATAATTTATAAGATCATAAATGCTACATTTGTGCTCATAAGTTTACATACCCTGGAAGAATTTATGACTTCTTCTTTTCTTCTTTTTCAGAGAATATGAATGATAACACAAAAACTTTTCTTTCACTCATGGTTAGTGTTTGGCTGAAGCCATTTATTATCAATCAACTGTGTTTACTCTTTTTAAATCATAATGGCAACAGAAAGTACCCAAATAACCCTGCTCAAAAGTTTACATACCCCAGTTCTTAATACTGTGTATTGCCCCCTTTAACATCAATGACAGCTTGAAGTCTTTTGTGGTATTTGTGGATGAGGCTCTTTATCTTCTCAGATGGTAAAGCTGCCCATTCCTCTTGGCAAAAGGCCTCCAGTTCCTGAAAATTCTTGGGCTGTCTTGCATAAACTGCACGTTTGAGATCTCCCCAGAGTGGCTCAATGATATTGAGGTCAGGAGACTGAGATGGCCACTCCAGAACCTTCATTTTATTCTGCTGTAGCCACTGGCAGGTCGACGGCCTTGTGTTTTGGATCATTGTCATGTTGGAATGTCCAAGTATGTCCCATGTGCAGCTTCCTGGCTGATGAATGCAAATGTTCCTCCAGTATTTTTTGATAAAATACTGCATTTATCTTGCCAACAATTTTGACCAAATTTCCTGTGCCTTTGTAGCTCACTTATCCCCAAAACATCAGCGATCCACCTCCATACCTTTCATCATAGGCCTTGTTGACTCCTGTCCAAATGTAGCGTTTATGGTTGTGGCCAAAAAAGCTAAATTTTGGTCTCATCACTCCAAGTGACTTTGTGCCAGAAGGTTTGAGGCTTGTCTCTGTACTCCTTAGCACATTATAAGTGGGATACTTTGTGGCATTTGCGTAGTAATGGCTTTCTTCTGGCGACTCGACCATGCAGCCCATCTTTCTTCAAGTGCCTCCTTATTGTGCATCTTGAAACAGCCACACCACATGTTTTCAGAGAGTCCTGTATTTCACCGGAAGTTATTTGTGGGTTTTTCTTTGCATCCTGAACAATTTTCCTGGCAGTTGTGGCTGAAATTTTAGTTGGTCTACCTGACCGTGGTTTGGTTTCAACAGAATCCCTCATTTTCCACTTCTTGATTAGAGTTTGAACACTGCTGATTGGCATTCTCAATTCCTTGGATATCTTTTTATATCCCTTTCCTGTTTTATACAGTTCAACTACCTTTTACCGCAGATCCTTTGACAATTCTTTTGCTTTCTTCATAACTCAGAATCCAGAAATGTCAGTGCTGGTCACATAACCCGAATTCCCTCCTCTGCCTCCCGGCATCTACATGTTCTTAAAGGGCTGGGAAGTGGTGGCGGGAAGGGGTTATACACCTAAAACACAATTTATTTCTTTGTATACAGTTTCCAAAGAGGGGAGGACTTTGGTCAAGACAAAAAAAAAACAGTATCAGGTCATGAAAAAAAATAATACCAGGTTATATGTACTTCTTTGTTTAAAATGTGAGCCTCATAAGATTCTGTTGAAGTGTAAAATTGAAAGACTCCCGCCACCACCTGCTACACTGATTTTTTTTGTTGGTCTACTTTTGCTCAGATCAGATGTCTGTGGCAGACAGCAAAAAACGTGTGCTGCTAAACATACACAGAAAGCCTTATGTCACCAGGCGGCCTCTGGAACTAAAACAGGCTGAAATTCCAATGTGAATCATTAGCTTTTCTGCCAAACAGGGCATGCAAAAACAAAAGACAGACACACATAGTTACATGGTTAGCTAGGTTCACAAAAAAGATGAGTGTCCACCCAGTTCAACACTAATTGTTTTGGTCCACAGGAAGGCTAAACAAACATTTATGAAACTACTTTTATAGATGTGTATGCTATTCCTGTCGATTTTCTTTAATTAACTCGTGTCAATAAAACTTGAACATTACAGCTATAGAATTAAGACTATTATAAAATATTTATAATTAATTTCATATTGCATAATAATTTGGTAATACATTTAAACCACTTACTGTAAGTCCCCAGGACTTTATGTTCCTAAATCCCAATGGGTCCCAAGGCGTTGTTAGTAGTCTACTGTACCTCAACATAATATACATGTTTTTTTCAGCATAAGTACAAATTTAATTTGGTAACCTATAATCTGGGTACCTATATTTTTTTTTCTTTAGATTTTATTGAGAATAAGTAATGAAAAATAAGAAAATTAATTTTCCTAGAATTTCTCCCAAAATAAGATTCACATAATAATTTGCACACCCCCATATATTTATCCCAAAATATAATTTATAAGTCTGTTTAAAATGATGTCACATTATTGCGACTTTTAATTAACATAGCCTAATGGTAAAGCTCCAAGTGAATGTATACATTTTACTTACGGAGAGCTTTATTCCAATTTTAACACTTTGCATGCATGCAATGGGGAAAAATGTTTTTCAGAAATTGTTAGCATAATATTAAAATACGATTAAATCGGGCTGATGAAGGTACAGATTAGAATGACAGTGCCATTTTTCCAGGTTTGCGATCACCAAAAATGTATGTATGTGAGCATTCCACCCTTGTGCAAAAAGCATACATGTTATCCATATTTTTAAAGTTGGGATATAATTTGGGAGGGGCTAGACATAGGATTCACATTTAGGGTACATTTGAAGTTCCAGACTAGTGTCTCTGGCCAAAGAAAGCTGTGCATTTGGCTTTCTCTGGATTCTATAGTTCTGGATTGGAACATTCAACCCTGTGTCCAGGTTTTGCTAGACACCTACAACCTGGTTGAGTACACAAGTGTGCAGTGTCACTATATGATTAAAATTTGTTGTTGGTGGTTCTGCGCAATGGGTTTGAGAAAGCAAAGAACTGCTGCCCCTACAGGTTCAACCACCTGGTTGGAGTACAAGAATTGATTGGGAGAGATGTAGGTGTGGTGCTGTTCATATAAGGTCTGTGTCTTGTAATGTAATTTAAAACTTTGATGTACTATAAGGGTTGGAGTGATCTAAGGTGACTGATGTTTAATAATCTACATCATAAATAAAGGATAAGTGATATGCAAAGTCAAAAATAATTTAACAAATATTTGACGTGATGAAGTGTTTGTTTTTCTTGGCTGCTGCAACTTTTAGATAAAACCTTAAAGTGATAGGTACTTCAAATACATTTAGATGCATTAGATATATAACAATCAGAATAGTGCCGTACATGGTGGTTGCAATCTTTCAAACAATATACTAAAAAGTTTGTTGCAAAAAATAAAATAAAATATATTTGGTATATATTCCCAAATAAAGTGACTAGTGCTCTTCAAAAAAGTGACTTTTCCTGTGCTCCTTTGTCTATGCTGTTACATATATGTGGTTGCAGTCTTTCAAACAAAATACTGAAAAGTTTGTTGTAAAAAATTATTAAATAAAATACATTGAATATATATTCCTAAATAAAGTGACTGGTGCTCTTCAAAAAAAGTGACTTTTCCTGTGCTCTTCCGTATATAGTGCTGGTGCTCTTTTATAGTGCCCCTTGTGGAATTGCACTCACCGGATTTCCTCACCCCACACATGGGTATTGCTCATTCACAGTATATGCCACTGTGCAGCACTTGATGAATCCTTGGTGTGTTTAATTCTGATATGATCCTCTGTATGTCTCATATATGGAAGAAGAAAGTACCCATAGCATAATACCGCTTTAAAAACTTTATTGCATCCAAAAAACCTGGAGATATACTCACATTTACACTGTGTATGACAAGCAAGTTTTAAATGTGAAGCAGCTGGGACGATACACGATCCACATGTACAAAATGATGCAAAGACGCTCAGTAACTCCTTTCTACTCATTGCATCATTGATGACATCATCTGGAGCCATATGACGTCTTCAATGACAAAACGTGTAGGTTGGAGTTACTGAGCGTCCCTTATGATGTTGATTGTTAAACATCAGTCACCTTAGATAACTTCAAGCTTTATAGTACAGTAGTATAGTTTTTTTAAATGACATTACAAGGCATGGACCCTATATGAACAGCACCACACCTACATCTCTCCCAATGAGTGTAATTATATACTCAGGTCTCAGGATATCTCAGAGCTCCCAGTTGGAGACAGCTCCCAGTTTGGGATACAGAAGGTCTAATCGAGGGGTCAGAGGGCCCAGTCAGGAGCCATGAGACAGAAGGTCTCATTTTGGGGATCAAAGGACCCAGCCAGAAGCCAAGAGGCAGATGGTCTCAATTCCAGGAGTAAGGTCATTTCCTATCAGGGTGCCAGGAGAACCCCAACGCATAGGCCAGGGCTGGTCATGCAGCAGGGCACTGTGATTAAATGATAGAGAGCCAAGAATCCAGGAGAGCTGTACTACACAGTCAGAGAGACTGGTAAGATGAGCAGTGTGGTTCTGCAATCAAAGTTCAGTGCGCTTATGAGCCAGGTGGCTCGGCATTTTGCAGTGTATGTATTTCTGCTGAAGTTGGAGGAGATCCCCTGCGCGGGAAGTCATTCATTGGTAAACTCTTGCTTTCTTTTAAATAAAAGTGGGCTACCAAGAGGAATTCAGATTGCCACTATGGCAGCCAGCAACAGTACAAGCGACACTTTACATTGAATGTAAGTAACAACCATTGTGCTGAAATTTTTAAAAGCATGTTCTACCTAAACTTAGGTTGTAAGACTTGTAAATTGAGTCTTTTCTATTAATCAGATTCCTGCTTCTCATCTCAAAAAGTTAAGAGGTACGTAGACCTGATATTCCACTCTGTACTTCTGCTTAGGGTGTTTGTACTGCTTGGTGCTCTCCTTGAATTAAGCTCTGTCTGTACAATTGCCATATTGCCTGTGTACTGGAGCAGGTATTATTTTTTTAAGGAATAGGGTGAAAGGTGCTATTGTATAGGGAGACACTTATTCAACATGAATTCGCATAACAAATATAATGTTGCCTCCTATTGTCTATTCGCCTGGCATTTGAATGCATTTATTTTAGCTTGAATTGGTAATGAAGTACTTAGAATTCTTTCATTATTATATATTACAAGCCTAGCACTTTACTCAACCTTCAGAGCTGCCTCAATAATACCTTGTGTTCCTGGAGATTCAGTCAAATTGTTCCTCCTCTTATTATCATTCAAAATACCACAACATTTATAAATTTAACACGAATATCACATTATTCCACCAATTATTCCTATACATAGCATCAAGGAAATGTGGCAGGTCACGGCATACATCGTGATGCCTTTCATTACTGAACACCGTCTATTTTACAAAGCAATGCAGGAAATTCATCCGGACGTGTTCCCATCAGATTTCCAGCATTGCACCAGGCACCTACAATTCTTCCGAGCGATTAAACATTATTAAACAGAGGTCAGTGGCTTTCTAATTTAAAATAGAAGTTAGATACCATTTCAGAATTGAAATCAAGATAGTAGGTCAAATAAGGGGCAACTGCAATCTCATATGATGTGACCACCAAAAGGGTCATTTCTATTCCAGTGCATTGGGTACAAGTTTCAGGGCACAAGAGGTTGTGGCATCTTACAAACCAACATGAGCTTAACACAATCAGCTAAAGTTCTTTTAGGTAATTCTTTTATTTCAGTGCTCATGGTTTAAACATTGTGTTTGCTTTCATTTTTATCCCCACCTGTTAATCAAACTTAGTTCATCAATTTGCTTAATAATCTAATGAGGCACATGTAATTGGGCATTGTCTCTCTCCCTTTGGATGTGTAATATTTAAAAGATCGCACTGTAATGCTGGCATTCATTACTTACTGCAGCAAATATAAGTGAGACGGTCAAAGGTTTAAGTGGACCTTTCAGTATCTCTTTATGGGTGGATGAACAAATTGTTGATGTCATCAGTCTGCTGCAAGCAGGAGGAAGCATTTCCTCAGTCTCCTCCTCCACACAAATTAGGCTGAAATATTTCAACATTGTAGCAAGTCAAGCAAAAGACTGAAGCCATATGAATTAAACTAGCAAAGGAGACAACCTTTGCAAAATGAGCTTAAATGCAAAATTTTCATGTTTAACTTGAATATACCTTTAAATATGAGGGGGCACGAGTGTCGGGAATTAGATAAAAGTCTAGGCTAAAGAAATGTTTGCATTATTTTTGCTCACTCAAGTGAAAGCCAAAAATCTACATGTTATAATTTTTATTTCATCTTTATGTGGTATGCATTCACTCAGTATAACATTCTGTGACAAACATCAATATCTGTCAAACCTTCATGCAATGGGAAGTCAAAAGAGATAAATGTATGACAGAAACATTTTGATTGCACAATGATTTTACTTCAGAGAGAAACTTAAAAATAGGGGAAAAAAGATATATAACGTGGTTTATCTAGCTTTTAGATACTTTGATGAATTAAAAATGTATGTCTATACAACAAATGATTTTTCCCTTTTGAAAAAACAGCAATAGCTATTTGGAACTGTCAATAGTTTGTACTAATCTACTACAAAGGAAGATGATTGTCCATGACAATTATGACTTGAGGGATTGTAGGAGCTGCTCTGTACTCTGTAAGCTTAAAATGAAAAACAGATGATATATTGATGATAGATAGGCAGATAAATAGAGAGACAGATAGGTATAGAGATAGATAGATAGATAGATAGATAGATAGATAGATAGATAGATAGATAGATAGATAGATAGATAGATAGATAGATAGATAGATAGATAGATAGATAGATCGATCCTGTCTACAGTGATGCCTTTCAAAAATAAATTCAAAATAAAATAATAATAATTAATAATAATTAGTAATAAATAACTTCAAAAAGCTTGAAATCGTGTACATTAACTGGCAATTTATATTCAGACTCTTGTTCTTCTACAGTAGTACAAACATAATCTTTCTAAGCCAAAAATGTTGACACCTTTTAAAAAGGAAATGTGAAATTGCCCATTTATGGACAGTGTAACTAAATGTTGACCCACAAAGCAAGACTGGTGTGTTAAGGGGAGGGTGGGATGTGTAAGGGTGGGTGTAGTTGGCATGTCAAGGGTGACAGAAGGAACAGAGACTCGTGTGTCAAAGGGCACATTATGAAACCATATGAAAAGGATTTTATGGGATTTTTAAGGTGCAAAAAATTATATATAAGGAAATAGCAATCTCAAGATATAGTAAAAAGTTTTATTTAAAGACAATTAAAAAAAATGTTAAAAAAACAATTATGGCAAGTACAATACGATACACTTTTATGGATACAGCACTTTAGAATGGAGTTCCCCATGTTTCACTCATATTCCGGGCTTCTTCAGGGGATGCTGTCCATTAGGGGTACAAGCCTTCCTAGTCTCTTGAAATATAGTGTAATCTAGTCAAAGCATTATATGAGTCAGAAAGTCTGCCAGCATCAAGGAAACCTTTTAGAGTTAGGCGACCATAGGGGGCATTCATGGACCAGAAAACTAAGTTTTGCAATGAACTCAGTATACAGGGACATATACTTCTTGTGCAGGTCGGCACTTGTCTCTAAAGCTGGCGTCCTGCAGTAGCTTATGTGTCCCTGTAGTTCCAGCAGCCATGAAACCACATGTAAAAGGGTGGCTGTCAAGGGGCTGGGTTTATGTTTCAAGGAGATTGTGGAGTTTGTGTGTCAAGGGACAGATGGGGCTGGTTTGTCCAGAGGCAAGTGGGGCTTATGTGTCAAAGGACAAGTGGGGCTGGTATTTAAAGAGGTTGGCATGTCAAGCATTGGGTTTGGTGGGGTTGGTGTGTCGATAGCTGTATGAGGCTGGTGCACCAAAGGTACAGGTGGGATGTTAAAAGACTCTTAAAACATATTGTACACCAATTATGTCTGGCTGTCTTTGTTCTACTGGTTGGTTAGGCCAATGGTCTTTAGGAAACCATTACTATGCATTTTTGGTTTACTGGGTTTGGAATATTTTGTATAAACTTTTTGGTGTGTGGCAACTACAGGAGCCAGTGGACTGCGGTCTCTGCTCCAGAGAAGTGTTTGGTAGGATGGAGCTACATGAAGGAAAGCTACTGTCTGCATTGATATGATGTTATTGATGCAGCCGTGTGGTGCTTTGTGCTTACACATAATAATAGCTACCTTCAAGCAAACAGTTTATAACATGATATATTAGATATTAGAACTGCTTTTTATTACAGAGTTATCCTGACTGCAGATTAGGCAGTTTTAGTCATCATCTGACAATAGCTGCCTGATATGTAAAGCAAAAAATTATATCTCCTACTGATCATTATGGAACTACTGGGATGGAAACTGCAGACCATGTCTCCAAACATACGTGATTATAGTAAAATCACCAGACTTTCAGCTTGGTTGCTAAGCATCTAGAGAGCTGGCCAAACACGCATACACAATCAACTGTAGATTTGACATCTGGATGATTAGGTTAAGGGGCTTCATCAGTTGATATACAGCAACCTTCAAACTGCTAATATTCTCTGCTCAGTCCACATGCACAAACCCATGGAAGAAGGTATATTTTATAACAGGAATTTGCAATTTCTAAAATGTTTTCATTTAAGCAGATTCCCATCAAAACCTTCTCTTTTTTACATTTCTTGTAGAGTGTGAAGGGTCAGGGTGGTTGTATTGCAGTCTTTGTCCCCTCTAGGGATATTTATACCCAGTTCTTCTCCTGGTGACAAGAAGCCACTGGTACAGGTGGTGAGATCTCCTCAATAGGGACACAAACAGCAACAAGAATATTTTTAGTGTAGTATGAAGGGCCAAAACATCTCTGATGTATTATTGCTAAATACCCATTGGGGAGAATTTCCCTAAACCTCTGCCCTAGAGACTGTTGGTTACTAGAACAAGGTGAGAAGGAAAATCTCCTTCACAGGAACCTAGACAGAAACCTAAAAAAAAAGTTCTAACCTGTTTCCACAATCCAAAAAGTAAAAAAATAAAAAAAAGGTTGGTTGGAGATTCACTTCAATGGCAGGACAGATCCTATACTTTAAGTCTCTTTAAGTCATGAGATCATCTAAGCCTATACCTCTGATTGGTAGTGAGATGTGAGTCTTGTCAATACTGTGTTGATTATTGTTCTACTTCTTGAAGATGAAGCTGTACCTTAAGATCTGCAGTGCAAGAAGCAAGCTGTCTCTGCTCCATTCATTCTGAAGATTTGTGCCTTGCCAACATCTGTTGATGCCTCTTTAATATTGCTTAACCAGCCATCAGATCACCAGTCATCTGGGAGGCAATTCTGACAGCAAAGTAAGCAAAGATCTCTGTTTACCAAGATGACCACCTCCATACAAAGACACAGAGTAGAAAAAAGGCATGGTAGGGCAGCAATGGGGTAAAGATCAACTATGCAGGTAATACCAGTGACTAGTGCTTTGCCCTCTGCTTGTTTTTTTTTTTTTTTTTTTGGCATAGCTTACAAAGCGCATGCACTCTTTAAATAAGTGCACAATTATAAGGCAAGCCAAAGGTAATACACACTAAGTAGAAAACTTATTGTGCCAAAATTGTATTTCACAATCTAAGGCTGAATTGTCAAAATGAGGCCAAGAATGCAAAATAACTGCTTTTCCTATGACCAGAATATCAGGAGTTAAATAAAAAGAATGTCTTTTTGTTATATACAGCAAGTCAACTAAGTTTACACATTCTCTTTACATATCCCAGGAAGTTATAAAACCGCCTTTAGGCTTCTTGCATAAACCTAGACATTAAATACATTCAGACTAATGCAAGCTTACCAGCCAGTCTTGTTACTAAGGTTGTTTCCTCTGTACAATAATAAAAGGAACATCATGGTTGCCTATATTCTGATAGCATTGCTTGGGCAGATTTCTAATATTTGCATGAAACAGATGAACAGTATGTGGCATGCTCACCCAGGTGAATGATGAGTTGAACAAACTGTCTAACCAACTGCTGTGGCTAAACATAAATCATCAAATAGAATCTAATACAGTAAAATATACAACACACATACATGGCCACATGGTAGTTGCCGCATTAAAGAGAATATATAAAGTTCGCAACTTTTTTCTTTTTAGATATAAATGCAAAAGAGATAAATGCAAAAGATATATCAAAACAATCAGTAGCTGGTAATGTTTTAAAATCCTTGTCTCTGTGTATAATATGCCATCATATACATACAAAAGGGCAGCTATATTTACACATTACTGTTTCTTGCTTCGCAGTGCTACATTGGGGGGGGGGGGGGGGATTATTGAAAGGGTTGAGAATCTAAAATTGTGTGAACTTCCAGTCATGTAAAAAGTGAATTTCAGATCACTTTGAATACCTAATCATGTGCAGATGCTTTCGATTGGATAAATGAAATTCATATTCACAGTGAAGATTCTCAGTCAGCCCTAATGGCTGTGCTTTACTGCACTTTCACAATGCAAGATAGGACAGAGTAATTGCTCAGAGACATTGAGAGCCTCCCCTAGTGGTTATTCTACAAACAACTACTGTATACTTAAAGTGATTTTAAACCCTTTTTTTACATTTTAGCAGCTGTGGTCCACACTTACTTTAGATACTAAGCCTTCTTCTTTTAAATCATGCCTTTCCCTCTTGCTTGGGTGGTCCCAAAATCACTGTCCTGCCTTCCTGTTTATGAGTGTCTGCTTTACCTACTAAACCTAAAATAATATCCGTCTTCTTTTACCTAGCAGGCTCTATTGTAGATACCCCGTACATTGCACGTGTCCATACAAACACACAGCATCTGATAAGCCACTCCCCTCCTCCTTCCTCCTACCTCCTCCTAGCACATTGATTGACAGGGCTGATGAGCGCCCTCGTAGTGCATTCATTCTTTCGCCAGCTTTGCAACCTAAAGTCCCCAAGGCTGTATGGGCACAAAGCTGGAGGGAGAGTGTTCAGGAACCTGACATTGCACCCGCAATCCAGTGATCACTGGTGCAATAGTTTGAAGGCTCCTGTTTTTTTCTTCAAAAACATGTGCATTTATAATTTTTTCCTGAAAGGTGAACTTAGCCTTTAAGAAAGCAGTGGGTGCTGGCATGCACTGTGTGCTACTGCTTAGCAACCATGATGTCACCCAGTCCACAAAGGGCAAAGATAGCATAAGATCATTGACCAAATATGGCCACTTGGCCATATATGGTCAGTGCCATCACCCAGGAGACCCCTCCTCTTTGTTTACATTTAGCAGCAGGGCCCAAGACATATAATGTGCAACACATGTAGCGACAGGTTTTAACATGTCCAGTTCTTTCTTTCACTTGGGGTAAGGCAGCATTTGGGTGCCCCTCCTTTCTAAAGGGGGCTCCCAAATTCAAATAATTCACCTGCCTGAACCAATGTGCCAGGGTTGTGGCAAGAGGCCCTTATCCTTATCAACATGGGGATAATGTACTTTTTTTGGTGTAAGGGGTCCCCCAATAACATCTACACTTAATTGTCAACAGTATTGGGACACCTGCCATTACACGCACATGAACTTTAATGGCATCCCAGTCTTAGTTTGTTGGGTTTAATATGAAGTTGGCCCACCCTTTGCAGCTATAACAGCTTCAACTCTTCTGGGAATGCTGTCCACAAGGTTTAGGAGTGTGTCTATGGGAATGTTTGACCATTCTTCCAGAAGCGCATTTGTGAGGTCAGGCACTGATGTTGGGCGAGAAGGCCTGGCTCACAGTCTTCACTCTAATTCATCCCAAAGGTGTTCTATTGGGTTGAGGTCAGGACTCTGTGATGGCCAGTCAGGTCCCTCCACCCCAGACTTGCTCATCCATGTCTTCATGGACTTTGCTTTGTGTGCTGGTCCAAATCATTTGGTGGAGGGGGGATTATGATGTGAGGATGCCTTTCGGGGGTTGGGCTTGGCCCCTTAGTTCCGGTGAAGGGAATGCTTAAGGTGTCAGCATACCAAGACATTTTGGACAATTTCATTCTCCCAACTTTGTGGGAATAGTTTGGGGATGGCCCCTTCCTGTTCCAATATGACTGTGCACCAGTGCAGAAAGCAAGGTCCATAAAGACATGGATGAGTGAGTTTGGGGTGGAGGAATTTAACTGGCCTGCACAGAGTCCTGACCTCAACCCAGTAGAACACCTGTGGGATGAATTAGAGCAGAGACTGCAAACCTTTGGGATGAATTAGAGCAGAGACTAAAAACCAGGCCTTCTTGTCCACATTAGTGCTTAACCTCACAAATGCACTTCAAGAAGAATGGTCAAACATTCCCATAGACACACTCCTAAACCTTGTGGACAGCCTTCCCAGAAGAGTTGAAGCTGTTATAGCTGCAAAGGGTGGGCCAACTCAATATTGAACCCTATGGACTTAGACTGGGATGCCATTAAAGTTCATGTGCGTGTAAAGGCAGGAGTCCCAACACTTTTGTTAACATAGCGTATATCAAACCCTCATTTAGGCAAAGGATTTGGTATAGATAAAGGAAATTCCCAGACACTATGTTTACAAACAGAAGTAAGTGGCCAATGCTGTTATTTACCAGCAATTTAAACAGTATTTTTCTTACTTCACTTTACAGGCAGGTTAAGGGCATCCCCAGGCATGTAATTTAAAGGAATTTTACATTTTTAATGTTTTACTTTAAGCATTATTAAAATCACTAATCCCCACCAAAGGAAATGTTTTCATTCTTTTTGCTTTGGTAGATATGCTCCAGGGCAATGCACAGCACCCCCATGCCATTTGTCAATCCCTTGCTTATTAGAAAATGGCCATTATTAGTTTTTAACATTGACATACATGGGGTTAATCATGAAATTAAGCTGTAAATTTAAAAACAGGAAAAAAAAATGATTATGTGCACGTTTAAAATAAATATTGTTTGGTAACAGGGATGGAAAATGACTGTAAAAATTAGGTAACCTACTCTAAGAGCCAACATATGCTTTAAGCACCTGGTGGTCACGAGCTTCCACAGACAACAGTGTGGGGAGGTTTTATAAAAGAGGTGGACAGAGCCTAGATCTCTGGTGGAGGGCTGAAATTGCTAAGGCTCCAAGAGATCTAAAATTACAGTGGTTAAAAACACAAATGTACATCTATATATGAAATATAAATGTGTGTGATATGACCCTTTAGGTTACATGTATTAGCTGTGTTATTCCAACACCTCCATCACACTGAGAAAATGTGTTGTATTTCATCATATAAGGGTGACGTTTCCTCCCTGACCTCATATCCAACATCCAACATATTCTGTTTAGTCATTGTACCTAGAGGAACACTAATCCACACATATAACAGAATCAGAACATAGGACACCATAGAAAACTCTTAGAACACACCTTGCTCACTCTGAACCAATGATGTTATCATACAATGCAAATTTCTACAACCTATATTTCTATGCAACTGATTGTTCATATTTTTTGTTATATATTATTAGTGTCACAGTCTTTTTTGAACAGCCCCACAAAGTTTATCATGTCTTATTTGCAGTTTCTATTACCAGTTAAATTGTAACTGATACAGGATTAGCAATCCAATACCAGAGCCAGAGTATACAGAAAGATCTCTACTGTAATGTGTTGGCTTTGGAAATCCAATACAACCACATGTAGGAGTTTTAGAACATCATTATTAATAGTGAATGGTAGTATGTGATGAATGAAGGAGCAGAGCACCGCACCAGGGTATCCAATGACCAGACAAAAGTAACAGTACTATATGAACAGTATGCACACATACAAAAATGCACACACACACAAACATGTGTGTGGGCGCTGGCATACCAGCATGTTATCTACATGTTTTTTTTGTACAGATGAAAAATACAAATCATCTAACATCTGCATCCTAAACTGATATAAAACCATGGGCTTCAACTTACAAAAGCCACTCATGAAACAGATGTACTCATTTTATTGTAAAAAGAACAATACAAACTGATTTCTGATCAGTCTTCTGAAGACTGATTTTTGATTGTCCTTGGTGCCATGTAAATAACGGAAAGGAGCTTATCATCAAGAAAAGAGAGATTTGGCATGCTTCAGTCACCTAGTTAAATCCCAACTCCAGCCCAAATCTTTTTTTATTAGTCTTGGCTAGAATAGAGAGAAGTTAAACTGGCAATGCACTTTCCATTCAGCCTGAACCGAAAAAATCTAACCGATTCTTCCATCCACACTATACAGCTCAGATGAACAAATCTCCCACTGCAGCCATTGTCTTTTGACAGCCAGCCCTGCTGAAATTCTAACAGTCTATGAACAGCTTTAGAAGCCCTATCAGGAATTTATTGCTGTCTATGTCCAACTGGATAGGGCAATGGGATAAGAAAACAGTGAGTGATGGGAAATCTCTACTTTGGGAACAGAGAAGGCAAAAATGCTCTTCTTTTTAGTGGAATGAGGAAAGGTTGTCTTTGCAAACCTGGAAACTGCGATTTACCAAAATTCTGTCACTGTCACAGTGATAAAAAGTACAGTTAATCTCCCTATCAGAGTCATAGATAGCAATTAAAGCTTAAAAAACTAAAACTGACTAAAGTTCTTAACCTTTTCTGCTCTATTAAAAGAAAACGTTTGACCTGGATTATGGCTTTTAATAACTGAGTCTGTCAGATGAACGCAATGCAATTCAAAATGTAGTCTCCGAATGGATTAATTTAACAATGTAAGAAAATAGATTAATCCAACAGTGTAATGCAAAATACTCCCTTTGGAGTGGCCATCTTGAATAATTATTTTCAGTGCCTAGGCACAGAGGATATTCTGAATTTTAATGAATTTTAAAATAAGACAAGTTCCACATGTGATAGATTAGGTTTAAAGTCAAACTATACTGAACTAGAGACTCCATACTTCTCTAACCATCCTGTCTTTCTAAATGTACACATGCTAAAATAATTAAAATACCTTCCCTACAGAAATGGGTACCTGCCAAATGCTAGTGTTAGTCACATGATTTCAGCTAAAAGGGAGAATCAAAGTTCAAGCTGAGCTACTGATCCTCCTTCTCTATTTGTACTTTGGTCCTCATAGACTCTTCAGTAGACCATGCGACTAGTGCTTTCCCTTCCTCTGATGGCAACCACACAAACAAATGTTGGACCACTGGTCATCTTCTCTACTGAAGACACTGACAATAAGGCAGAACCAATCTGGCGCTATTTGAACTCTGATCCATCTTTTCAACAGAGGTCAACTGACCAAAACTTCACTATTTCTTCATGTAACTTGGTGGGAATCTATAGCTCTGGTTTGGAAGGGAAAACTAGGTATATCAACAGTTCAAGGATGACAAAAGGTATAGAACTACTTTAAATAATGCCATGAGAACATTGTGTGTGCGTGTAAACATTTATGGAAGCCTACAGCTTTCTTCTTGTTTATAATTGTGTTTACACAGTATTCATTTTTTTAAGGATGAATCAAGTTTAGTACTCTATAAAACTAGTATATAAAACTTAGCAGGGCACGTGCAAGAATGGAAACACTTAGACAAAAGTAAGGAACCATTTTCCAGCAGTCACAATAGAGAAACCTGAAAAATATTTTTACCTACTGTAAAATACATAAGCAGTTAGTTCTAAAATGACTTGAACCTTTTACATAATACCAACTGTTCCATTTGAATAAATATCCCTGTACTCAAATTCCATTAGAAATTATTCTCTTTGACAAGTCAATGCTCAGGTATGGCATGTTGCTACATTTTTCTGGCACAACCCCTGGGTTATACACAGCAAAAAGCAGCTTTAAATAGATTTAATAGGTATGTCTAAGTCATGTTTAGAAATAAAACAACTCCGTGTGGTGGAACATTGTAACATTCACTTAAGCCAGGCTCCCAAGTGCCAGAAGAGAAAAGCCTTTTTATGTCGCTCAGCTTTGTATCCCTTGTAGAACTGCACAATCAATTTACTAATTCATACTGTAATGCAAATTTTATATACCCACATAGCATGGTCCAGCTTGGCACGTGAACAGTCATACTTTTTCAATACCATAGCACAATCTCATAACATCATTCTGCTATCTAGTTTTTATTTTTTTTAAATATGAAAATAAAATAATTTGCAAACCTAAAAAACATGTCTTAAACTTTAAATATCAATATTCATTTTATCTTTTAACCCTTAATGGCATGAACCTATGGAGAATAAAACCTCCTCCAATTCAGTGCAAATATCATTCTGTCTTGTCTAAGTGTAGATCAATACCTAGGATCTAGTATCAACAAAGTAAATTCATGACCCAAGGAATATTTCTGTACTGTCTTCTTAGGTTCCTTTAATTATTGATCCAGATGGGCTATGATTTGCCATAATGAAATAAGAGAATCTTTGCTTCACTTAGGTACATGATTATTTCCCTCCGGAGAGGCTGGCTAAGGAAACTGCTGATCCCCTTTTTTAAACTATTGGCTGCCTTTAAATCTTTGCTGCCTGGTTGCCTCTCATGTGCAGAACAGACAATGTGAATATCTGTGAGCATCTCAAATCACGTTTCCAGCTGCAGAAAGTTTACAAGAAGACATCTCCAGTTAATGAAGGGCACAAGGTGCTAATGAGAATCTAACAGACATAGTGGGACTTTGCTAGCCCTGCTCCCTGCATATGTTTTTGCCAGGGCAGGCAGGGATGTGTGCAGACAAGTGTACTTCCTTAGCCAAATGATTTTTTTTTTTTTTAGCTATAAACTGATCTCTACTGGAAACTAGTTCTGAAAACCCATAAGCAACTTCCCAAAGTCCACCAGGAGCACTCTGTGGAATGTATAGATAGGAACAGAAGACAGCTTAATTATCCTGCCTGGTATTCTGTAGCTATGCATAATTGATGAAATAGAGGCAATCTGGTAAAAATAGCAAACTCTAAACTGCACAGGCTACGGAGCACAGCTTCAGGCAGTCGCACTGGTACGTTAGTTGTGACTCAGGTGGCATATTAGCATCAGCTGGAGGAAATCATTCTCAAACAATTCCCATGTAATAAAAGAAGATCACAATGGTATTACCTGCTCCTGCTGATGTGCTGTCTTCGTTGTGGCATTTTGTTCCTTAGCTGTGGTCATGATCGCCCCCCACTTGTGCCCACTGCACCGGTCTAGGTGATGCTAGCGTCTGGTTCAATGCCCCAAAGCCAAAAGAACGAGTTACTATTCACTCCATCGCAACGGTCTTCTATCCATTCAAAGGCATATTACAGGGGGAAAAAAGGAAGCCCCTCACACAAGGAATAAAGAATGCAAAATTCTAAATAAAGTCAAGGGAGATGCAAATATACAAGGCTCTTTACAATTAGCAACAGCCTCTGCATCACAGAAGCAATGATAACTGCTTGGCAACCTGCTACTGGCAGCAGCATAGCTTGGAGACAACCTAGCGATGGAGCCCCCCTCCTGCTTCTCTTTCTCTACTCCAACCCCTCCTCTTTCTCTAGTCAGACTAACAGAGCATGCACCAGCCCGCAGCCCTGCCAGCAGAAAGGTAGCACAGCCTTCTTTCCCCTCTTTGTAGGACTGAGCAAGAGAGTCAGATGTAATGCACAGCCTGATTGGATGCTCAGGACTAGGGATACAGGACAGTTGGAGGCTACGCTGTGCACTTTGACTGGGATTTCCACTCTGCTTTTGCTCTCTGTGGTCGGAATGTCACATCACACACAAGTGTTCTATGATGCAGTGTGAGCCTGATCCTGTCACTGGTGGACTGCACAACATCTGTAAAAATGCAGGCATCTATCCTAGAAGAGAGAAGGACATCAAGGCAGCCAAATAAACAACTTCCTAAGCAGTATTTTTTTTTTTTTTTGACCCATCAAGACTCTTTAGACTTTAGAAATATTTATTTTCTCAAAGATGGATTACATTACACACAAACCTTCTTGATGAATAAATAAGGGGCAATTAACAAAGAACGGCAGCACAAATCATTCGATAAAATTTCATCTTTCACACATAAGGGCACAGAAAACTATAATTGTGTTGGTTGGTACAGTATGATTAACTGAAATGTGGATATTATTGCTGCCTTGTTCAAGGAGAATGAGAGACACAAACACAAAAGTAACATGAATTTCTATGTGCCTGTGTTGGCTTTTTGTTATTGAATGCAGAAAAGTTTTTCAAATCATATTTTGGGTTTATGTAAGTGTATAGTTTTGGGGACATCTCTGTATGTATGGGACCCCTCTGATCTGTCACAAGTTTAGTTATCAAAATATACATGCATAAGTATGCAAATAAAGTGTTACATTTACATTGGGGATATGGGGGGGGGGGCAAGTTGTAGGGTTGGGGTTACAGGGTCGGTCAGTGTTAGTATGAGAATAGTATGAGGTAAACTGTCAATGAAAAGTGACAGGTTCCTTTGAGAGGGCACCCTCCCACACCCTCTGGTACTTGCTTTCTCTGCCCTCTCTTGCTGCCACTGAAGCTCTGTTCACCTTCGGATTTGTGGAGCATAAAACCTGTGGAAGCTCCATGTCAGACCTTACACAGGGTTCTTCTTGTTGTCTACCTCCCCTCCCCTAGGTGACTAGATTGTCTGATCAGGTCCAGGAAGGGGATTTATAAGGGTTTTCAAAGACAAGTAGAAGGTTGTGGAAGCATTGGAAGGTTATTATCGGTATGTGGGAATGGCCCTATCAAGAGAACCTGTCACTTACCATGAATGGGTAAAGTGACAGATTGCAATATTGTTTTCAAAATACCCTTATATCCCCCCCTCGTTGTAAGGTCTAGTGTATGATGAATAAGCTGTAATGCATACCTTATTCTTCTCTTCCCTGGGCAGCTGGCGCTCTCCTCATTTCTCTGACTTTACAGGTTCCCAACCCACCCATCCTCACATACAAAGCAGGACTGCTGGTCCTTCATCGTACGTGATGAAGTCAGAAAGCCTGTGATCGATGGAGCAGAGAAGAGGCAATGAGGGACCAGCAGCACAACGTGGTGGAAGCCTGTTTGAGCAAGGTATAAGGAAAGCGTATTCCTCTACCCCTGTACTCAATGTGCATTTAACCCTTGCAGAGTTGGGAAGACCCACTGCAAAGGCAATTTTTTTCTGCTGCTCATACTGTACCTTTAAGTCCTGTACAGAAAGTTGGGAAAAACAGTGAGTCAATTATCAGTAAGGGGAAGAGTTATGGGAAATTTGAGTACTGTTGCCATAGTTGCAAACAAGAGGAATTTACGGTTTGTGACATTTTCAGGAAATTATAGTAAACTGAACACTGCAATGATCAGGTTTTGCCATGGACATGTAGGGAACAACAACATATTTGCTTTAGTGCCTCCCTGCCCAGATGCACCTACTAGTGTTTCCTTCACTCCCCTACCACTCTATTTAATTACAGGGAGTGTGGAAAGAATAAGGCATATACAAGATGCAGTTTGGTTAAGATATTATGGGTAACTGCACTTAAAGTATAAATAAAGGCAGAACTTTTTTTTTAGTTTTGGATAGAGTTTAGATGAATTAGAACAGTTTCCAGTATTTGTCTGTCTGTGCCCCCGTTAATCTGTATTTATACAGATTACCATTGGGGGGGAGGCTGGGGGGCGTTGCAGCGCCCCACTGATAATGGGGTACTTTGAAGCAGTAGTGGGCTTAGCACTATATGCCCATATTGTGTAACCAAATCCTCATATTTTTGAATATGCTCAGGTGTTTAAATAGCCTTGCAGGATTTAAATGTAATTTTTGAATGTGTGTGCTGTAATCTATTTTGTTCTGTCTGCAGTCTTATAGCAGCACCATCTTGAATATAAACACATTTTTTAGGGTGTGCATCCCAAGTCTGTTGTTTGTAGATGGATTACAGCACCTGCCAGTATTTATTGCCATCTCTGCCCCTGTTAGGGAGATTCACTCTCCCTATTTATCCAGTTTACCATTGGTGGGGGGGCTGGGGGGCGTTGCAGTGCAGAAGGTTTTTCACCTTAATGCATAAGATGCATTAGGGTGAAAAACCTTGATGGTTTACAACCACTTTAACTGAGGTATTACTTTTTTTACCCTTTAAGAATTAAAACTTACTATATAATTAAGAACTCTTCACAGAATAGGTCTATGCTCATATTGCCTAAATTGCTCAGATCCTTTTTTTATGCCAAAGTTTCCTTTAACCACTTTCCGCCTGGCCTATAGCAGAATGACGACTGGTCGGTGGTTCAGTTATCCTGACTGGGTGTCATATGACCTCCAGCTGAATAACATGCCGGCGCGCTCCCGCAGGGGCACGTAGCGCGGCGATCAGTGGTGCTGTGTGTCACTCTGACACATTTGATCTACAATCGTAGTAAGAACCAATCACAGATGATCACAGCGTGAACCAGGAAGTGCAGGTAAACGGCTTTCCTCGGTTCGCGCTAACAGGGAGAGACGATCGGCGGCATTTCCTGTCAGACGGGGGGTCTGTGCTGATAATCAGCACATTGATTATCAGCACAGCCCCATCAGATGTGCCACCAGTAATACCAATCAGTGCCCATCAGCTGCCAGTCAGTGCCTCATCAGAAACGCCTGTCAGTTCCCATCAAAGTGCCAATCAGTGCCCACAACAGTGCCAATCAATACCCATCACAGTGCCAATCAGTGTCCATCAGTAACACCTGTCAGTACCTCATCATCAGTGTCATCTATTAGTGTAAATCAGTTCAATTTGTTAGCGCAAATCAGTGCCGCCTATCAGTGCCAATCAGTGCCCTTTAGCGCCGCCTGTCAGTACTCCCCAGTTCTGCCTGTCAGTGCTTATCAGTGCCGCCTATCAGTGCCGCCTATCAGTGCCCATCAGTGCTGCATATCAGTGCCCATAAATTCCAAATACTGTATCAGTGCCTCCTCATCAGTGCCCATCAGTGCCATCTTATCAGTGCCAACTCATCAGTGCCCCTCAATGCCACCTCATCAGTGCCTATCAATGCCGCCTCATCAGTGTCCGTCAGTGAAGGAGAAAACAAAATTTTATAACAGAAACAAAGAAAAATTCAAAAATTTCGGTCTTTTATAGTTTGTTTGACAAAAAATAAAAAACCCCAGTGGTGATCAAATACCACCAAAAGAAAGCTCTATTTATGGGAAGAAAATAATACATATTTTGTTTGGGTACAGTGTTGCATGACCGCGCAATTGTCATTCAAAATGCGACAGCCCTGAAAGCTGAAAATTGTCCTGGGCAGGAAGGGGGGAAAGTCCTGGTATTGAAGTGGTTAAACTTCACTAAAGGTACTTTTGAAGGTCATAATTGGGTACATACATGAAGGTTAAAGGTTGATTTCTTTTACCTTGACTAAACTCATTACATCCAATCACAACTCACCTTTTATTTTTATGATATCCTTTCTAGAACAGATTTTGTCAGAAGTGAAAAATTAATGCAGTGGGTGGGGTGAAGGTCTGGAGCTTTGGCGGGGAAGTCCTATAGAGGTAAAACACAGCATGCAAAACAGCCCAACAAAACTAAATGATTGTATAGTATAGATCCTTGGTTGCCTTCAGGGACCAATACATTACTTTAAAGAGGCATCCAACAATCTAAAGGCCCATTCACACTGAAACTGTCACACTCACATGGAGATCTTGTGGAGATCCTTGTGGAGATCTTTAGGAATGAGACCTGTGAGGAATACTACTATATTCTTATTATAATAGTTATACTATTATACTTAAAAGCATTACCAATCACAACAATGGCAGTTTGGCTTTAGAAGCTTGTCCTTTTTTTTGTTTGTTCAATATTCCATTCATTCAGTGTTCAGTGAATTGTTGCGTATTATAATGGTTGCATCTTTTGATTTATTACTGTCATTTTTACCATTAACCGCTTGAAGACCAGGCCTTTTATGGAACTTTTTGTTTAAAAGATTAAATTAGTACTTTTTGCTAGAAAATTACACAGGACCCCCAAACATTATATACGTATATATATTTTTTAGCAGAGACCCTAGAGATTACATCAGCGGTTAATGCAATATTCTATCTCACACAGCAGTCTTTCAAACGCAATTTTTTTGGAAAAAATAGACTTTAATGAATTAAAACAAAACACAATACTTTCCCAAATCTTTTGGTATAATGTGAAAGATGATGTTATGCTGAGTATATAGACACCTTACATGCCATGCTTTAAAATTGTGCATGCTCATGAAATTGCAACAAACTATAGTACATAACCACTTCCTGCCCAGTCTATAACAAATTGACGGCTGAGAAGTGGTTCTGTTATCCTTACTGGACGTCACATGACGTCCAGCAGGGTAACATGCCGGCACGCGCCCGCGGAGGTGCGCAGCATGGCGATCGCGAGTGCTGCATGTCAGACATGCCACATCTTCGATCGTGATAAGAAGCCTCTGACAGAGGCTTCTTACCATATGATCAGCTGTGACCAATCACAGTTGATCATCGCGTGAACTAGGAAGTGTCGGTAAACGGCATTCCTCGGTGCACGCTGACAGGGAGAGCCGATCGGTGGCTCCTCCTGTCAGAGAGGGGTCTGTGCTGATAATCAGCACACTGATTATCAGCACAGCCCCCATCAAATGTACCCATGAGCTGCCAATCGGTGCCCAGTCAGTGCCCCATCATAACCCCCTGCCAGTGCCCAATAAAGTGCCAATCAGTGCCCACCACAGTTGAAATCAGTGCCCACCATAGTGCCAATCAGTGTCCATCACAGTGCCAATCAGTGTCCAACATTAAAACCTGTCAGTACCAGCTCAATCAGTGCTGCCCATCAGTGCCATTTATTAGTGTCCATCAATGCCACCTGTCAGTGCCAATCAGTGCTGCCTGTCAGTGCCCATCAGTGCCGCCTGTCAGTGCCCATCAGTGCCACCTGTCAGTGCCGCCTGTCAGTGCCCATCAACGCCGCCTGTCAGTGCCCATAAGTGCCACCTGTCAGTGCCCATCAATGCTGCATATCAGTACCACCTATTGGTGCCCATCAGTGCTGAATATCAGTGCCACCTATCAGTGCCATTAATTCTACAAATCAGTGCCTCCTCATCAGTGCCCATCAGTGCTACCTTATCAGTGCCAACTCATCAAAGCCCATTGGTGCTGCCTCATCAGTGCCCGTCAGTGAAGGAGAAAACAACATTTTATAACAGAAACAAAGAAAAACTTTTTTTTTTTCAAAACATATTTTTCAGTTTGTTTAGCAAAAAAAAAAAAAAAAACGCAGAGATGATCAAATACCACCAAAAGAAAGTTCTATTTGTGGGAAGAAGATGATAAAAATTTAGTTTGGGTACAGTGTTGTATGTCCACGCAATTGTCATTCAAAATGCAACAGCACTGAAAGCAGGAAGGGGCGAAAGTGCCTGGTATTGAAGTGGTTAAAAATCTCCATAGGTGACGCTTTATTTTTTTGTATAGGTTTCCTGTTTAGAGTTGCAGGAGGTCTTGCACTAGAATTATTGCTTTTGCTCCAACAATCACAAAGATAGCTCACATGCGTGGTTTGAACACCGTTTACATATGTTTGCACGACCTACACAGGCGTTCATTTCTGCACGCGAGCGTGAAGGGATGGGGCACTTTATTTTATTTGTTTTCTTATTTATTGTACTACGCGTTTCATCTGCAAAGACTTCGACTGGGGTGTTACCCATTTAGGGTAAGAGTACCCCACCTCCCTTACCCCCTGAAGGTTGAGGCACTACACCGGGTGTTATTACAACCACCAATCATGTGTTAATATTGCACAGAGGATAAGAGGAAAGTATATGCCCGTCCTACACTATTTTACATGCACGTTATGGAATCTTAATATCATGGACTTATATCACTGTTTTTACCTATATGTGATGCATTTATACCATTGATTTATTACCTGCAGCGGTACATCCTTAATCACTTGTACTCACTATATTTGTATTTTGTATTATATACCTCAGATTATACTCATGGGATCTATATTCAGTTTGAAAGCTTGATTATAACATCTCTTTGTTTTTCCCAGAGTTATACAGAGTGTTTACACTTATTACTTGCTAACATTGAAGTTTTCACTTCACATTTTGTGATTTATATTCATTTATAAGTTTATGTGATTTTGTGCGATTTTTCAATCGCTTAAGTACTTTCCTTTTTGATTTACACATTCACGGTTTTTGCTACCTTTTCACTATATGCATTCTTTTCCCCGAGTGATATATGATTGTATTTGCAATTTATATAGCCCCCAGATTTACATCTTGGATATATTCCTGCGATTATTACATATCATCAGCGCTACACATTTATCTTATATATTATTTTGCAATTAGTCTTATTGTTGTGTTGGCTGCTCACTTTTGAGGCTGGCGCAGTATTCTTACCATTTTACATGTAGTGCTGTAGCCTTCTAGAATGCAGTCCACGGCGTCCAAGGATTGTAGCTCACTACACCAAGTCGCCACTGATGTGGAGTGGAGCGGTTTGCTTAGGCGAGAGTGCAGAGGTTTACATATGGTTGAGATTTTGAATTGCTGGGTTTCCAGGAGAGTGTCATGACGGATGAACAAAATCTTTGACGTTTGTGTTGACTTAGACCTGAAGCGTTGTGGATGGCCTGATGTACATAGAGGAAATGGTGGGCCGGGAGGCCAAAGTGAGTTAGCATTTTGGAGATCTGTCGGGGTGAACCTGTGGAGGCATCAAAAAGTTGATATCTTTGCAAGTTGAAATCTGTGCAGCCCATGAGAAGCCTACTCAGCATAGCCAGGGTGTTGTAGAGTTCGTGGGAAGGTAGAGTTTTCATGTATTGGGAGATGGTTGGATACCCATGGGGAGAGGTTTAATTTACATCTTGTTTCACGCCATGCTACTTACGTATCACGTATTAGGAGATTGTGTTTAAGATTTAGAGGAAGAGACCTTAGGCCGCAGTGCAATAAAGCTGGTAGGCTGAATGGGCTTGTCATTTGGGATGTCAAGTCATAGTTGGAGTACTTTGAGCTTTGCAATAACCAGTCCAAACATACCCTCAGTAGAGAGAATAGATTGTACAGTCTTAAATTGGGAAGATTAGCTCCCCCCTCTCTCCTAGGCAGGTAGAGTTTGAGTAGTGAAATTTGAGGGCGACGTTTGTGCCAGAGAAAATTTGAAAGAGCTTTATGAATTCTTTGTACTTGTATATGGCGTAATAGTAGAGGGATAGTCTGCAGGGGGTAAAGAAGTCTGGCGAAGCTGATCATTTTGAAGAGGTGACACCTGCTGAGGAGCAAGAGTGGGAGGCCCATCCATGTCTCCAGTTCGCCTATAATCTTAGTGAAAACCAGGGAGAAATGTAAGTGGTAAAGAGATAAGGGAACTTTGTCGATTTTTTCTCCAAGATATGTAATATGTTGTTTGGTAACAGTAAATGGTGAGGCATTTGCCCACGGGGGGAACCTAGGGTGGTATAGAGGGAGGATCTCGCTTTTGGAGAAATTGATACGTAGGCCTGAGCAGGCTGGAAAGGAGGTAAAGATGTCTTGGATGTGTGGAATATCTGCTCTAGGATTGGATGAAAATATTAAAATGTCGTTGGCGAATAGCACTAGCTGTAGTTCTTTTGTTCTATAGTTATGCCATGCACGTTGGAGTGGAATAGCAAGAATTGGGATTATAGTTCCAAGGCCAGATTAAATAGGAGTGGTGAGAGGGGATAGCCTTGTCTGGTTCCCTTATGGAGTGTTATACCCTCTGAGATGTGACCAGCTGCAACAATATTAGCTGTGGAGAGTATTGAGGAGACCAGATGTAAAAAAGGACCCTAGAATTTGAACTGTTTAAGGACTAGTGACAGCCAGGAAAAACTAACGTTGTCAAAAGCCTTCTCCGCGTCGAGTGAGATTTTGGCATAATCCCCATCGGAGTTGGCTTTAGCGTGTTCGAGGGCCGTAATGACCTTACGGATATTGGAGGAGGCCGAGCAACCTTGGGTAAAGCCTGCCTGAGAGGGGTAAATAAGAGAGGGCATTAGTTTGAGTAGTCTGTTGGCTATAATTTTTTAAAGTATTTTGGAGTCTAGGTTAAGGAGGGATATTGGTTTATATGAGCTTGGATCCGTGGGGTCTTTGCCTTTCTTGGCGATTAATTTAATATATGCTTGGTATCCAGAAGGAAGATATTTACCCCCCTCTAGGATTCCCTGATAGACTTTAACTAACGGAGGGACAACTATGTCTGCAGCCATTTTGTAATATTCTGGGGTAAATCCATCTGGGCCAGGAGCTTTCCCATTGGTTAGGAAGGAAATGGCTTTGGATACCTCCTGGTCTGTGATAGGGGCATTACGGTGGGTCAGAAGAGGGGCATCTGGGAGGTAGATCTGGTCTAGGAAAGCCTGAGCAGTGGCCATGTCTATTGGGTCTTCAAAGTGAGGCATAGTACCATTCTAGAATCATGACGATATCTTTTGAGGACAAAGTGGTGATTCCATGGGTGTCTTTGAGAAGAGATATGTGTGTGGGGATTATGGGTGCCTTTGCATAGCTTGGCTAGTAGTTTTCCGGGTTTGTTACCATATTTGTGGTATTTCAGGTCAATGTGAGATGTATATATTCGTTCCTGTGTGTCAGCCCACAGGTCAAAATTTTGTTTGGCTTTTAGCTAGTTTCGGTTCGTGGGAGAGTTGACATTCTGTAGTTGTGATTGGGTCAAACATAAGCGATCGCTCGCTTCACGATAATTATTGAGGACTCTCTTTGTGTGAGCGGCTGCAAAGGCGATAATCCTACAGTGTAGTACAGTTTTTCCCATTTCCCCAAAAAGATTGGGGTCATTACCATGGGCCACATTAGTAGCTGTGTATTCTGCCCAGGTCTCAGTGTAGTACTCTGGAGAGATCTTGATTATGGACCAGATGAAAGGGAAAATGCCAGGTCTTTGCAGAAGTGATCATGACAAAGCTGTGAAGACAGATATGGGGCTGTGGTAAGAGATCGCAATGTCGTGTATGTAGGTGTCGGATGTGCGTGAAAGATGTGCAGAGTTGCAAAGTAAGCAGTCAATTCTGGTGGAAGTATGATGAGCTGTGGAGTAAAAGGTGCAGTCCCTGCCTTCTGGATGGGTCAGTCTCCAAATGTCTCTTAACTGGAGAGCTTACGCGAAGGTTGCAAGAAGGGAGCCCAAGGGGGAGGGATGAGGAGGGTATGGCAGTTTGCTCCATGACTTGTCTTCTGAGGTGACCATGACCGAATTAAAATCACCTCCCACTAATAAAGGAAGGTGCAGGTAAGGGGACAAGTGAGAGGATAAAGTTTGGAAGAAAGTTTTAGTGGGGGAGTTTGGGGGCGTTTTGTGATGACTAGATCTCTGTTGGAGATGCGTATATGTATAATTAGGAGGCGACCTTCGTCATCTTGCCGTGTTGTGATGACCTCAGAAGGTAGATTTTTGTTCATAAGTATCATCACACCTGCCTTATTTTTTACTGACGCAGAGACCCCCCCATTCACCCACTTTCAGGTGAACCACCGAGACATGATTTAAAGAAGAACTCAATCCAAAAATAACAAGATAAAAGTAAATAGCTCATTACAAGATAAAATACCAAATCCATTTTTTTCTGCAATATTCAGCTTTAATCTAGAATATTCTCAGCCATGCTTTTTTTCTGACTCTAGAAACCCTTGGTTTTACAGCCAGCATCAGTCAACTCACTTCCTCTGAGCCCAGGCCACCCTGGACTCCCCCCCCCAAAAAAACCCTTACTGGACAGTGAAAGGAGAAGCTGATCTCATCTCTCTGTCACTCTGCTCTCTCCTATTATCAGCATGCATATTGTCAGCACATGAACTCAGCTCCTTGTGCTGCTTCTTTCTCTTACACTCCAGCACTGCTATACAGGATGATACCAGGTTTAACTCAGATACTTATACTGCTTGCATTTAAAGAATTCATTTAATTATGTTTTATTGATTACACAGCTGCATTAATTGTGTCTTTTAAGTAAACAGCCTATTTGTCTTTAGTAAATCAATCCCAATATCTCCAACAGACACAGATGGCAATGCTAACAATAGAGTTGTTTTAATAAAGGCAAATAGGCTGTTCACTTTTCTGGGAAGTTGCACTGTGCCAGGGATTTTTTCCCAGAGCTTAGTGAATGTGGTACAATTTAACTTTGCAAAAGTAATCCAATCATGTTCAAGGAAAAAAAAACTGTTTTGCTTGCATATGCTAGGATGATGGCAGTCAGCAGAGCATCAATTCATTCACTGAGCTCTAGGTTTAATTCTCTTGCAACACACAACTTTCCTTGTAAAGTGAACAGTCCAGTCGCCTTTAGTAATTTAACCCCAATATACCTACAGCGAGGAAGGATTGAACTTTTGTCATGTTCTTACTGCTGTATCCCCATTAGGGAGGTTTCCCTTCACCATATCAATGTGGGGGCACGCAAAGCAATGAAAATCCAAAAGAGGATTTAACTCTTCCCCAAAGCTAATAAAAAAAGTTGTGTTTGTAGTTTCAATTTAACCAATTTAAAAGCCAGTACCTCATGGGTTAAGCCATCCACTTTTAGCTTTTTTGTATCCATCTAACTATCTAAATGGCTTGATAATCCCCATAAATAGCAAATGTTGCTTGTGCTTTACCATTGTACTCAATGTCATCTGGAGAGAACCTAAATCGTAACAAGTGTCTCAAACCACAGAACTCTGATCCTAAAACTGCAGGTGGCCCCGCAATCGTTAGCATCAAGACACAGTAGGAGAGTAATTGTCAAAGATCTGACAGGCATAAATAACGCTGCAGAACAACGCACATTTCCAAGACATGAAACTCAGTGGCAGAGGGTCATATAGAGCTGAAGGTTAGAAGACTCCGGGGAAAAGAATGCAAAGTCCTCTTTTTTCAAAAAGTGCCGCAAAGAAAATCCACAGAGGAATAGTCTACCGCAGGGAGTTTTTTGGGCAGATATAGCCTATGGTTGCAGAAATGGTTGGCATAGAAACAAGGGATGATAGGGTTTAGGGCAAGGTCATACAGTCTCATTTTGTAGCAGATGGAAAGGCTAACATATTAGGAGCCGTTAACGTGACAACGAGGTTTTATGAAGAGTGAGATATTAGTGGAAATGATCACACTACACCCAGAATACAGCGGCAATGATTATCCAAGACTTATGTGTAAACTACACCTAGGAACACTGATCAGTAGTGTGTTCAATCCAATCCATAAAAAAGCCAGGTGTTTAATAGATTTCCTTTTATCTACCACTGGAAGTGGGAGATAGATACTATGTCAAGTTGTCATTGCTGGATTAAAGTGAACAAACTAAAACAATGAAGATATACACTATATTACCAAAGTATTGGGACACCTCCCTTTACACGCACATGAACTTTAATGGCATCCCAGTCTTAGTCCGTAGGGTTCAATATTGAGTTGGCCCACCCTTAGCAGCTATAACAGCTTCAACTCTTCTGGGAAGGCTGTCCACAAGGTTTAGGAGTGTGCCTATGGGAACGTTTGACCATTCTTCCAGAAGAGCATTTGTGAGGTCAGGAACTGATGTGGACAAGAAGGCCTGGGTCGCAGTCTCCACTCTAATTCATTCCAAAGGTGTTCTATTGAGTTGAGGTCAGGACTCTGTACAGGCCAGTCAAGTTCCTCCACCCCAAACTTACTCTAAGGTAAATGGAAAATTGATCCTCTTACGGGACTTTAAAGGGGACACCTACTCATGAGTAATAAGGAGTATAAAAATATAGGTTTGTTGCAATGAGTTTAGGTATTTATTAGGCTGTAAATCTGGATAGGTCTAAGGTACAAAGGGTACATGTACATAGGATACAGGCTGCATAATACAAACACAAAAATTGTATAGCAATACAGTATGCAGAGATCCCCAATCATAGAACTCCGGTACATATGGAACACGCATACGGGAAGTACCCGATGCGTTACGAGATAAACTCTTCCTCAGGGGTGCCTGATTGGAATCCCAAGGTATGTCTTTAAATCAAAAGGACAGTTATAAACCAATTGTATGGTAATATATATTCAAAATCAGCATAAACATCACAAATATAAAAAGAGGTATAACTCTTGTGGTACAGACATATAATATGCATCTATGATCAAACTAGAAAAAACAGCGAGGTACTGACCATATAGTATTGCTTGAGGGACATGTATATGGGTACTGCATCCAATAAAAACATTCGAAAGGAGGGGGGTAGAGGGGATAAAACACCACTGAACCTCTATATATGGCTTGCTCCCAATCCACGTCCAGCAGGCCTAGTGTACCCAAACCCAGCGGGGCGACCAGGGGGGTGTTCCCCAACAGAGGGTGTCAGAGAGCCACCAGTTGAAAGGAGTGATCCAAGGTGAGCTTCAATCTGTGAGGAGCAAAGAGGTAGGGAAAGGGGGGTTAGAGCAAGGCAAGGGGTATGCCTCAAGGGGGGTAGTAGGTTGTATGAAGGTCCCAGGTATGGAACCAGACATGTATGTGGATGTGTAAAAAAAAAAAAAGTATAGGGTGGAATACCTGGATGGTGGCCGTTGGGGCCTGTACAGGCAGGAGGCTGCGTAGCGGAGTATAATGCCCCGGTTAGGTTACACCCAGTCTCCAAAAATCTCTCTGGTGCCACAAGAGGGAAGGTGGATTGGAGAGTGCCGGCTATATGGGGGCAGCGGAGGTACATGCCCAGCCAGGGGTCCAGGCCGGAGGAGGCTTGGAAGGTCCGGCCTGCAAAAATAATAGGGAGGTAGGTAAGAGAGGGGAGACCGAGTGGGGTGGTAGGGTGTCTGCCCGGGGGGAGCACAAGGCATTGCATGAGGCTGGTTACCTGGGTCGTGGTCCGGTAGTGGTGAGGCACAGCGTGCAGAGATGCAGGACGCCATGGAGTGATGGGATCAGTGTGGCGCAAGAAATAGCATGGGCGCGCCCGCGATAGGTCACGGGCGCAGCCAATGGATGGAGAGGTTGATGCCCCCCGGGCCTGGGGCGCGCGCACCGGTCCCCCTGGAGACCGCAGCTGGAGCATAGGTCCATAACGACATGGGTGAGCGAGTTCGGGGTGGAGGAACTTGATTGGGGGCCGGGCTATGGGGAGGGGGGTTGGCAGCAGCTCAATCTCTATTGGCTGCCACTTTTATTGCTGGCCAGGCTCTGTCTCTTATTGTTTCTTCCCCTCCACGAAAACCGGTCTCCCCAAAATGGCGACGGAGACCAAATCACCAGTGCCAACCCTGGACCTCTATCGGCGGGTCTGGCGATACAACAGCAGCATGGAGGTTTCATAATGGGCCATGTAGGAGACACCCTGCAGTCAGGCCACTCCACACCATCCACTCAGAGCTCGGCCAAATCAAGACCAAGGCGGGACTCGGCTGTTGTTGGTTGGCAGCAGGGGACCTGTATGTGTTTGCTGTGCCTGGGGCATCAGAAGGAAGAGAGCAGCTGCCACTTATTGACAGAGAGCAGAGCTTCACTCGCTTGCCTGCCCACTCACCCCCTGCTGTGCAGCAATTGAATATAATAGCCCTTCATTGTAGCTGCACAGCAGGGGGCAAGCAGCGGGCAAGCGAGTGAAGCTGCACCCCCTGTTAATAAGTGGTGGCTGCTCTCCTCCTTCTGATGCCCCAGGGCACAGCAAACACATGGATGCAGGAGCCTGGTGATCTGAGGTTCTCAGTGAGGAGCAATATCACCCAGCCACCCTCGCTACCAACCACAACCCCCTCACCCCCCACTGACGACACAAGTACCCCCCCTGGTCCCTGGAAAAATTGATGGCATGATACCGATCCCTGGCACTGAAAAGAGTCCTGACCTCAACCCAATTGAACACCTTTGGGATGAATTAGAGCAGAGACTGCTAGCCAGGCCTTCTTGTTCAACATCAGTGCCTGACCTCACAAATTCACTTCTGGAAGAATGGTCAAACATTGCCATAGACACACTCCTAAACCTTGTGGACAGCCTTCCCAGAAGAGTTGAAGCTGATATAGCTGCAAAAGGGTGGGCCAACTCAGTATTGAACCCTACGGCGTTCAGGCATCCCAATACTTTTGGCAAAATAGTGTATACACTGTCAGATGCAGTCTTTTTAGTTTTGGATAGTGTTGGAAAGGTTTAAACACTTTCTCAGCTATTTATTGCTGTCTGCGTCCCCATGATAGGCTCACCATATATTTGTCCTGTTGACCACTGAAAGAAAGTAAGGGGAATTCCAAATAATTTGAGTTGTCATCAGAGCAATAGGTAAGGGAACATTTACAATGGGGACACCTGTTCCTATGATATTTATCTAAACTGGTAATTCCATTCACTTTGGAGAGATTTCCTTTTATTTCTGATTGCATCTCAGTTGGTCACAAACCGCAGAAAATAACTTACCTTTTTTAAAACCTTTCCTACTTTATCCAAAATGAAAAATGATCCTTCCAGTAGATCTGTTAGTTTTCCACTTCCTCTAAAAGTAAAGTTGTCTTTCAAAAGTGACACTTACAGGTAGACGAAGCCCCAGTCTCAGCTGCTATTTGGTCAGAGCAGCTGTCAAGCAACCAGCAGGGGACTGGTTGGATGAAAGCACAACTGCCTGTATTTCACACAGGAGGTTGACAACCATCCTGCAACATTGGTAGCTGGTATTCACCCTATTAGAGAAGACCACAGACAGAGCAGATACTGGAAGGATCAACAGGCCTTTATTAAACTAATACTTACATCAATTTAAAAAAAAATCTTGCACAACTACATTTTTAAGGCAAAAAGAGGAGCTATTTATACAAAATTAGTATTTGGGTTTACACCTACTTAAAGCGGAGTTCCACCCAAAAATTGAACTTCTGCTTATCCGGTTCCTACCCCCTCCGGTGTCACATTTGGCACCTTTCAGGGGGGAGGGGGGAGCAGATACCTGTCTAATACAGGTATTTGTTCCCACTTCCAGCGACAGATCGCTGCAAAAACTTACCTTAGCTAAGAAACTCAAAGAAGAAAAGAAACAGAAGCCATGGGATTGGCCAGGATAACCAAATGATCCACATTTTCAGCAGACAGCAGTGGCAGCCTATATGTTTATCTCAGTACAGGTTTCCTTTAAACAGGAATGTGTCCATAGGAATTATTTGTACATGATGGCCACCATAGGCGTCACCAGGGGGGGGCTATCGAGGCTGGAGCCCCGAATGTGGAGCCCATAGCCCCGAGTCTCAGCGGGTGTGGAGGAGAGAAGAGCCGGCGGGTCGCGGCTGCGGCAGACGGCATTGGAGGTGGAGGAGGGACGATCAGGCATGTACAGGCACTGAGCCATCGGACCGCCACCTCCCCCCCACCCCCCCACCGCTCACATCGTCTCCCTGCTTAGTTATGCGGCGCGGCTGCATATAGACATGATCCTAGGAGTTGACACTGATAAGCTTATCGTACGATCCAGAAGTCATGCAGCCGCACACAGCTGTGACATGAACTTCCTCGGCACTCGTTCTCTTGTTCTTTCCTTCCCCCGCTCTTCATCCTGTCTGCTGCCGCGGAGAATCTAGATGAGGGCGGGGGAAGGAAAGAACAAGAGAACGAGTGCCGAGGAAGTTCATGTCACAGCTGTGTGCGGCTGCATGACTTCTGGATCGTACGATAAGCTTATCAGTGTCCACTCCTAGGATCATGTCTATATGCCTATCTAAGCAGGGAGAGGAGGTGAGCGCTGGGAGGGGGGATAGAGCAGCATGGGGGGGGGGCATAGAGGAGCACGGGGACCAGAGCAGGGGGGGGACCAGCAGAGCACATGTGGGACCAAAACAGCATTCGGGGGATCAGCGGAGCATGCAGGGAACCAGCGCAGCACACAGCACGCGGGGGACCAGAGGAGCACAGGGGGACCAGAGGAGCACAGGGGGACCAGAGGAGCAAGCGGGGGACCAGAGGAGCATGCGGGGGACCAGAGGAGCACAGGCGGACCAGAGGAGCACAGGGGGACCAGAGGAGCACGCGGGGGGACCAGAGGAGCACAGGCGGACCAGAGGAGCACAGGGGGACCAGAGGAGCACGCGGGGGACCAGAGGAGCAAAGGCGGACCAGAGGAGCACAGGGGGACCAGAGGAGCACAGGCGGACCAGAGGAGCACAGGGGGACCAGAGGAGCATGCGGGGGACCAGAGGAGCACGCGGGGGACCAGAGGAGCACGCGGGGGACCAGAGGAGCACAGGCGGACCAGAGGAGCACAGGCGGACCAGAGAAGCACAGGCGGACCAGCGCAGAACGTGGGGGACCAGAGGAGCAGAGAGGGACCAGCGTAGCACGCGGGGGACCAGAGGAGCACAGGGGGACCAGCGCAGCACGCGGGGGACCAGAGAAGCACAGGGGGACCACAGGAGCAAGGGGGACCACAGGAGCAAGGGGGACCAGAAGATCTGGCATGGGTGAGACCTGTCAAAGTTGGGGGACCAGAGGAGCAGAGAGGGACCAGCGTAGCACGCGGGGGACCAGAGGAGCACAGGGGGACCAGCGCAGCACGCGGGGGACCAGAGAAGCACAGGGGGACCACAGGAGCAAGGGGGACCACAGGAGCAAGGGGGACCAGAAGATCTGGCATGGGTGAGACCTGTCAAAGTTGGCCGGTCTGGATGAAGTCCAGGGCCAAATTTTTGTCTCAGTCCAGCCCTGGAGACGAGCAGGCGGACAAGCAGAGATGACATCATCTCTTTCTGCCCGCCCGTCACCACTCTTCAGCTTTCACAGCTGGGACTTCAATGTGGGAGCGATGTGCGGCGGGGAGCAGAGAGATGATGTCATCTCTCACTGCCTGCCACACATCAGCGCTCTTCTGCCCTCACTAAATGGGCCTCTTCAATGTCGGAGGTGTGGTGGGGAGCAGAGAGAATAAATCATCTCTCACTGCCCGCCCTGCATCTCCGCTCTCCTGCCCTCACTAAATGGGCCAGTGCTGCCAGCCTGCCACCAATGCAGCGAGAATGCACATTTGGTGGCACTGGCTGGCATAGCAAGTGACAATCTGCAAATGGTAGCAAGTGACAATCTGCTAATGGTGGCAAGTGACGTGGCAAGTGACAATCTGCTAATGGTGGCAGGTGACATGGCAAGTGACAATCTGCAAATGGTGGCAAGTGACAATCTGCAAATGGTGGCAAGTGACAATCTGCAAATGGTGGCAGGTGATGTGGCAAGTGACACGCCCAGGGCTCCCACTGATTCTGCATTATGGTGAGTTGAACCACTTCATTATATATTACAATATAACAATAGAAACAATGCGCTTTGATCACCCTGACACCATATCAACCATGGTGCCATGATGATTGAAACGCCAACACCAGCCTTCTTTTGCCCGCAAAAAATTGCTTACCACCGGCGTGCACCCCCCCCGGTTGGTGACCGCTGCTATGGGCTCTAGCCCCAGATCTTTTTCAGACCCAGCAACGCCCCTGATGGCCACTATGGGGTTGATTTAGTAAAACTGGAGAATGCAAAATCTGGTGCAGCTCTGCACAGAAACCAATCAGCTTCCATTTTTTTTTTCTTGTGAAAGCTTAATTGAACAAGCTGAAGTTACAAGCTGATTGGCTACCATGCAGAGCTGCACCAGACTTGGCACTCTCCAGTTTTAGTAAATCAGCCCCACTGTATATACTGTATATGAATACTTATCATTGATTTCAATGAATGTCTTTGCTACCAATGCTGTAGAGTTTCATCAAATCTAAGCTGCCATAATCACCCATTTCCTATCCTCTGCACAAGATGCTGTGAGCAGTCAGTGATACTCTGATCAGACATATTGATAGCAAACGTCAGGAACTGATGGACCTGATTTGTATAAGAAAATGGACTTGTGCCAACATTTTCAAAGCAAAAAAAAATAGGGTAGTTTTAATAAGTTCCTTAACCACTTCAGCCCCAGAAGGATTTGCCCCCTTCCTGACCAGAGCACTTTTGCGATTCGGCACTGCGTCATTTTAACTGGCAATTGCACAGACGTGCAATGTTGTACCCAAACAAAATTTTTTTTCCCACAAATAGAGCTTTCTTTTGGTGGTATTTGATCGCCTCTGCGGTTTTATTTTTTGCGCTACAAACAAAAAAATAGCGACAATTTTGAAAAAAAAGCAATATTTTTTACTTTTTGCTATAATAAATATCCCCCCAAAAATATATAAAAAAACAACTTTTTTCCTCAGTTTAGGCCAATATGTATTCTACATATTTTTGGTAAAAAAAAAATCGCAATAAGCGTACTGTATATTGATTGGTTTGTAAATGTATAGCGTCTACAAAATAGGGGATAGTTTTATGGCATTTTTATTGTTATTTTTTTTTATTAGTAATGGTGGTGATCTGTGATTTCTATCATGACTGCGACATTATGGCGGACACATCGGGCACTTTTGACACTATTTTGGGACCATTGCCGTTTTTACAGCGATCAGTGCTATAAAAATGCACTGATTACTGTATAAATGGCACTGGCAGTGAAGGGGTTAACCACTATCCTCTGAAGTGGTTGAGTGTGTCCTATGAAGGGGTTAAGTGTGTCCTAGGGAGTGATTCTAACTGTGAGGGGGCTGGGCTTCAACACACATGACAGCGATCACTGCTCTCGATAACAGAGAGGAATGATCTCTGTCATGACACTATGCAGAACAGGCAAATGTTATTTTACAAAGGCATCTCCCCCTTCTACCTCTTTGTGACACAATCACGGGCACGCGGCAGACATCGAGTCTGCGAGACCTGAGGTCACGGTCACAGAGAACGCGGCGGGCGGGCGCGCACGCCCGCAGTACTGCTTTTTAAAAGGGACGTACCTGTATGCCCTTTTGCCCACCTGTGCCATTCTGTCGACATATATCATCGTGCAGCGGTCAGGAAGCGGTTAAAGTAAAGGATACAGCTAAGGTAGCAGACATTAAAAAGAACCTTTTCTTGTTTCTGTGCACCCCACTGGCTACCCCAAAATCGCTATCTAAATTCTATACACTTGGACAGAGAGCTGTAGTCCGACTGTACAATTAACTGTATGGGCATCGAGTACTGCATTGTAAGAGGATCTTTAAGGGAATTTGGCAGGCTACTGGGGCTGGTGGAGTGTATTAAAGGCTGCTTACCATGCTAACATGCATGCAGCAATACATATTACATGCATTTCTATGATGGCTATTATTCTGAATGGCACCCCAATGCACCTTGCCAATGAACATGCATTGCAAAGCCTTATGCAGCAATGTATGCTGCATTGTAATGGCCTGCCAGCAATGCTATATGCACCTTTTTGGAGCATTTTAGCACATTAGACAGCCCATTCATTTGATTTCAACACAATGCACAATAATGTGCACGCACTAAAGTTGCATAATAGTGTGAAGGGGCTATTACGTTTGGCAGTTATACACAATAACAGGAGGCTACAGACTGAAATGGAGTAGTAATTCAAGCACAGCTCTGAGATCCGTGCCCCCTCACCCCCTTCCTCCCTTAAAGTCCTCCTCACCCCTTGGGCCAGGTTCACACCTATCCATGTCAGCTTTTGTCCATTTTTTACATATATTGTATTGTAGTGTAGTGAATTTTCACATGTTTTCATGATTCTATTAGGAATCACAGCACATGAAAATGCACAGAAAATCGAACATGTCTAATTTTTACCAATGCAGCACATAGATGTGAACAGCCACATTGAAGGCCTTAAAGTGGTTGTAAATCTCAGTTATTAAATCTGAACATACAGTATGTCTGTAATGTTTACTTGTCTATCTCCAAAGCTGTAAGTGTCGATTCTCTCTGGTGCTTTGTTCCTCTGTTATCAGCATGAGTCACTTCTGAGAAGTTTTCCCGACACATGAGATACATTTGTGATGGAGGAGAGAGCTCAGAACACAGCTTGTCTATTCAGGACACAGCTCTGTATCCTTCCTTCATTCCTGTGCTGTGTGAAGGGGTGTGTGTCTCTTTCCTCCAGTGAGCTCTCACACAGTGTATAGGAGCTGTAACTGCAACTTTCCACTCCCTCCTCTCTGCTCCTGACAGAAGAATAAGGATTTTGACACAAAGTTGCACTTTTGAAGAGATGTAGAGAAGAAATCACTGCAGATAAACAAGTAAAACCTATGTAGAGGATTTGCTTTATCTCTGTGTATGGGGGTTTTACAACCGCTTTAAAAGAAAAGTATGGGTTTCTTTTTTTTATGCAGAATTTTACTTACCTAAGTGGATGCAGCATGTGTCCAATACTGCATCTGTCCCCCGGGGCCTCTGCACTGAGAACCGAGCAATCAAACATCGCCGATTGCTCGGTTCTGACAGCTCCCGGAGCAGAGAGCTGCAGACTGTAAGTCACAGCTCCCTGCTCTGCCCCCTTCTTGCTCACTGGAGCTCTGAGCTGTGGAGGGGTCAGGGGCGGCCACCTCAGTCTCCCATTGGCTCGCTGAGAGGCTGAGCTGGATGTCAGTCCAGGCACCTGGCGGATCCAGACTCCATTGTCACGATGACGTGGTGCCTGGACTGACTTCTGTTACATCAGCAGAGAGCGGATTTCAGCCCACTCTCTGCCGAAAACAGGTCACAGGAGTGCAAAACGAATTGCAGTCCTGTGATTCATAGGAGATGTACAGCCAAACGAGTTTTGGTTGGACTTCTCCTTTAAGTCACCCGATAGCAGTATGTTGTTCTTTTTTTCAATACCTTTTTCTGATGTCTCTTTGGTCTTCTACTGGTAGTGGTGGCCCTGGATGATGCAGAGAGCAGTGCTGACATGATGGCATCAGTGCTTCTCTATCAATACTTTTTAGTGTGTAATACCGGTGTGGGTTCACACTCATGCACTTAAAGTCTTCCCTTAGTCTTCCAGTCTGAATGATACTAGGCATCATTCAACCCAGAAGACTGAGGTCATCTTGTGGTGAAGACAAAGTACTGTGGGGGACAGATCTAGACTGGAGGTGAATATTGCAAACAGAGCTGCCTTAAAAAAAAACCTCCAGGGGTGCATTTTAAAAAAGCCTGGATTTGGACGTTAAATATAAAAAATACCTTTTGTAGTATTTATACATTTTTGTAGCTGAATTTTCTTTAAGCTGACATTGCAGTTAATAAGACAAAACAGGTTCATTTGAAGATCTGTTTTCATTTAGTAAACTGTGGTGTTATTGAGCTAAATTGATACTTGTTTAGGTAAAAAGGCAAGTAAACACCTTCCATTTGTCAACACAACATCCCAGCTAATGTCTTAAATGCAGATTTATCCAGAAATCGCTTCTTCTACCTGGGGGAAAGCATAGTTTCAGGAAAACGCTATAAAGCTGAAAAAATAATAGAACAGCAAAACTCAAAAAATCATGTTTTACCATTATTTTATGAGGTGGAACACATATGGAAACATTTGCATAACTAACGTATGACATTATTCAAATGTGCCAGATATGATTTGAGTAAGAGGGCATAACAGAAGATTTACCATATTATGATATATGTGAAAACAGGTCTTTTTGCATACAAATCTGATCGTGCTATTAAACCTATGTGTAAGGCTTAACTGGGAGTTGTGGAAATTCCGTGTGTTAGCTGTAATTTATGTAAGGCCTGGGAGGTAGCCTGTGCAAATGTATTAACACATTTTGCATCCAGTGAGTAGAATCTGATTTTTTTATATAGTGGGAAAATAAAATTGGAGAGATGAGTGGTATTATTTATCACTTTGTCAATGTTAATCACTTTGAAGAGCCTGCCATTTTATTGAGTAATAATAATGGCAGTTTATCAAAATTTGTTTGGAAAGTATAACAGTATGACATTTGAAACACGGGGACCTATCAGTCTGCATGAATAAATTGTAAGAATATGATTTAATATAAAATGATACACTTTATTTTTGCAAAGCAGTCCTTGATTATGCCTAGGTTGAGTTTTGGTGCAGATAAAATTGTAAAATTTAGGGTTTATAGCCTTACAGCAGTGTACCAACTTTAAAATGGAACTCTGGGAAAGCAAATATTGTTTACAAACAAGAGGTATGTAGATTCTGATTTGAATCTTGGGGTGCTTTATGTATTTCTTCCAGATCTGTGCAGTAATCCATTGTAAACTTTGCCTCTGCGCAAGAGTTTCCTGTAATAAGACCAGTCAATGCTGTTCCCTCTCCTTGTGCAGGGTGACTGGTTTTGTCTCCGCCCCCTCCTGTAGGTTTCCACTTACAAAAAGGATTTAGATCTTTTGTGGATGTTGAAGAATATATTTAGAATACATTTTTTTGTGCACAGCAGTCAACTTTAAGAGTAGAACTTCTCCAGGGCATGGTGCACTCTAATGCCGCATACACACGGTCGGAATTTCTGACAACAAATGTTCAATGTGAGCTTGATGTCAGAAATTCCTACCGTGTGTAGGCTCAATCGGACATTTGTTGTCAGAATTTCCGACAACAAAAATTTGAGAGATGGATCTCAAATTTTCCGACAACAAGATCCGTTGTCGTAAATTCTGATTGTGTGTACACAATTTTGACGCACAAAATTCCACGCATGCTCGGAATCAAGCAAAAGAGCCGCACTGGCTATTGAACTTAATTTTTCTCGGCTCGTCTTATGTGTTGTAAGTCACCGCGTTCTTGGCAATCGGAATTCCCGACAACATTTGTGCGACCGTGTGTATGCAAGACAAGTTTAAGCCAACATCTGTCGGAAATAAATCCAGGATTTTGTTGTCGGAATATCCAATCGTCTGTATGCGGCATTAATGTTCTAAAAAAAAAGTCAAACTTTGGAAAAGGAAACATCAATGTACTTAAAGGAGAAGTACAGTCAAAGCTTGCTTGGCTGTCCTTCTTCTAAGGATCACAGGAGTGCAGTTCATTTTGTACTCCTGTGACCCATTTTCAGCAGACAGTGGGCTAAAGCCCACTGTTGGCTGACATCATAGGCCCGGCCCAGGCTGGGGCAAGATCGAGATAATAAAGTCGAGATTAGCCCACAACCCTGGTCAGACACCTAGCTCACTCTTAGCGAGTCGCTGAGAATTTGAGCCAGCCACTCCCATCCCCTTCAAAGCTCAGCACTCCAATGAGCACAGGGGGGCAGAGAAGAGAGCCGGTGACTAACAGTCACAAGCTCTCTGCTCACGTATCTCTGAGAACCGAGCAATCAGTGGCCTTTGATTGTTCAGTTCTCAGAGCCAGCAGGGGACCAATGCTGCATCCACCTAGATAAGTATGATTATGAAATTTTTTTTTTTTTTTTAAATTATCTTTTAAGCCTAGAAGTTATAGAGGGGAACATAAACTGGTGATGCATGTGATCGAACTAGGTATTCTCTTTTCTGTTGATTACAGACTCCTTGTCATCTCTTAGAGAAAAAGAATGAAAGATAGCAAAGTCAGATCATTCACAAGAGGCCTAGGGTCTAATGGATATCCAGGGAGCCCAGCTATAATCTGCATTAATCCAGGGGGGCAGTACAATTTGTCATCTGCCTGTCACTTTCCAAACGAAGATGTACAGTACTTGTAGGCATTGATGTGTGATGGGAGGAGTCATGCCAGGAAAGTCAATTCAGATGGGTTGGTTGGTGTGTTTCAATATTTAAAGCAAAGGGACAGGGTTTCAGAAATGCTATCTTTACAAGGACCCCATTCTTTCTTAATCCATCTCACAGAAGGAGAGATCATCACAGAATCAAATAAACTGGCTACAGATTTGCCCATATGCATAGGTGGGTGCCTAAATAATCCAGACTGCATTGAATTTTCTGATTTAGCACAGCTGCAATAATTCCTGGACATCGTGGGATCTTATTGAATAATTTCACTTGCAACTTAGAGTTGTAAAACCAAGACAGATTATTATTTGTGACTAATTTTTACTTGGAGGTGTCTTAAAATACCTTTTTTCTTTTTGCAAAAATTCTGCTCCCTGCTCTTCCACTCCAGTGCTTAGTGCTGGCATAGCTGAGTAATAGCCACACCCCTCATTCCAAGTGTTTTCACATAGACTTGTATTGCAACGAATGACTGTGGGTATGTCTGACCAGTTATATTACTAAGAGCTGATTGCTGGGTGTATTAGGGCTAACTCTGGTGCCTATTGGACTGCACAGTCATATTTAGATACATTCACATGCAAAATGAAAGTCAAGGTAAGGCTAAAAAATTGGGGTTGTAAATACAATGTTTATCTGGCTGCATATCTATTTCTGTGACTTCAGTCAGTCTTTAATCTGTAAAATAATGTAGCTTGCGTGAAAATGTCAGTCAGCATTATCCAACACATATTGGCTGTCAGTGTCATTTGAGTCTGACAAGCCTTTTTTTTTTTTAAACAAATCTTAAGTAATAACAGTGGTTTGGAGGGAATTATTTGTGTCTAATGAATTAGCCATTTAATGCTTGCTTGGCTGAAGGCACATCCAAGTTGGATTGTGGTATAATGTTAGAACAATGACCCAGTGGTGAAAGGCAATCAGACTCCACCATTGTAATCTTAATCTAAATTCACTGAGATGAGGTCATGATCTTAAAGGAAAAAAAAATACATCCACACTGGTTTCATGCTAACAGATGCTCAGGAACCACACTAGCCTCTTACAACCGCTTAAAATTCAGCTACTCTCGTGGCCACAAACTACAGTACATAGGAAAATGGTTTAGAAACCCTTTTAACCTCTTTGTGATGGCAATACACATTTGTAAGTCCACAAAAAAATTCCCCTTGCCATGAGAATGGTATTTAACCTTGCAGCAGAGAACTAGGAATGCTCAACGGTGAATGTTTCTACATTGCAGTTCTTAGGCCCAATGTCAAAGCTAAACTTGGTTTGGACATCTATGCTTAAAAAAAATTGGTTTTATATATATAAAGAGCTAAAGTGGAAGTAAAGGCAGAAATACTCACCTATTCTCCAACAGTCCGGTGACCTCTCTTCTGCCTGGCTTCTACCGGGTGCTAGTTTTTAGCCATCTTTATTGGCCAGTGTGGGATGACCTCACTCCTGTACACGTGCGGGAGACATTCTATCAGCAAAACACTGGGACAGTTCTGGAAATGTAAGCAGAGCTGCTCATGTACAGCTCTGTATGCATACCCCAGAGAATTGTAAATGGGCAGGTAAGTGTATTTTATCACAAAAGAGACATTGCATGTTTTCTACTGCAATAAAAAGCCTGTCTGCCTGCATTTTTTAATTTTTTTACATTTAGTTCCACTTTAATTCCCCTCAATGCTTACTAACATACAATTACTGGCCACTTTATTAGGTACACTTTGCTAGTACCAGGTTGGACCCCCTTTTGCCTTCAGAATTGCATCCTTCATGGCATAGATTCAACAATTGTATTGAGATCTGATGACTGTGGAGGCCATTGGAGTAAAGTGAACCCATTGTCATGTTGATGAAACCAGTGGTGAGATGATTTATAGATAAATCTATAGAAAGAGGGCACATTTAGATATGTTTTACTAGTAATAACGTGTGCAAGGTGCTTTAAATAACTCCTTCAGGTTACAGAAGCCCCTTTCAACTATTCTGGTCCTGTTCTTGTACAAAAACTAGTCCTTCTCTATCGTTATTTTACTTTTGTTCAAAGAAAGAAAAAAAAGGGAAAACTTAAAATAGAACATTTGTTGCGTAAAGTGATATACTTAACGCAGGCCTGTATCACAGAAAGGATTGAAGTACTGTATCAGCATAACAGCCAAGCAGCTAGCATTTCCATAAGGAGAGGTCAGTAATGATAGCACAGGTTTTTTGTAAAGCCCTACTCCAGCCAAAATATTTCATTTTGTGTCAAATACAGAGAGAAAAGGTTTGAGTCTCAGGACAGGAAGTGAGAAGAAATCTCCCCTATGGGGAGATCATTTTGTAGAGTAGAAAAAGGTTACAACTTCAGACAATGTTTACTGTCCATGCCTTCCTCCAATGGGTACAACTGCGTGAATTTTTTTTTTTGTTTTTTTTACTGGCATAACAGGGACGGGACGTTAGGAAACAGTTCCTCAAAAGGAATCACAAACAGTAACATGATAAAGGGTTTAACTTTATCCAAAATGGAAAAGAAAAATATTTAAGGCGTCAACCTTAATGGTTTCTCCATATACCAATATACGGTAAAGTTGGCATATTACAATAAAATTTTAAATAATTTAGGCTGCCAAATACCTTTATGATCCCAAATTTACACATATAATAAAACCGTATAAGTAAAAATTGACCTAATAAAAAAGAAATAAATTGTCTTTGGCAATGAATGGAATCATTAAGGCAATAAGTCTTATTTACTTATATGCATTAGGGAGGAAAATCTAATTCACAGCCAGCATAGTTTTCAGAGCACGTCAGGCGGAGGAATCAGAGAAATACAAGTGGAAAACATTAGTTTAGGCTGAATCAATGCATTTTCAATTGTACTCTTTAACGGAACATCAATAATTAAAACATGACAAGCTGATAAAAGATCTGTCAGTTTTGAAGTGATTCCATTTTGTATGAAAGCTGACACTTTCATCCACAGAACAATTTCTACTTTTCTGTGTCAAAAGCAACCAAGTTGTGGGAAAGTGACATGAATGGAGGTCTTTTGTTGGCAAATTGGAATTCAAAGGAATTAATGTTTCTATGCAAAACAGTCAGAGCTCAGAAGCCAGAGATGTATATGAGCGTCTATGCAGCAAACAATGTTTTTTAGATATGTTTTATCTTTTTTTCTCGTTATGAAACATTTAAGCTAATTACAAGGTTCTGGATAGAAAACTGAGTTTTTGTGTCATGTCATATTGTAAGACAATAAGAAAGAAATTATAACGTATTTGAAAATCCAATAATTGCAAGAGTGCTTACATCAGATTTCATGACAAAACATAGAAGTAGTATATCCAAAAAGTGTCTCGTTAAGAAATATGTTTTTATTACTAAGTCGTATAATGTATTGTGCAAAAAAAAACGCATATTCTTAGGTTAAAGTGGGGTTCTAGGCTAAACCTAATTAGTCTTAAAAATGCTCCCTTCTCAGGATCCATAAAATAGCAGAGATGGAAAAACTGATTGAGATCTCATGCGACAACCATTCAAAATTCTCTCCCATAATTGGAACGTTGGGAAGAATATCAACATTTTTCTTGGGAACTCTGTTTGGTATAAAACTATTAATAGGATCCAAATCCAATGTTACTTTTTTTTATGTTTACTATGTATTACTTGGAGCATGAGCTCCTAAGCATCTGCATATCTTTGTTCTTACTTTTAAAATTGTAATAAAAATATCAAAATTTACAAAAACTTGGTCTTGCTGGCTTCATTTCCAAACCACTCCAGAATACTCCTGACTTAAGGGTGGTTCCCCCTAAACCTTTGTCTTACTTGGACAATTCCAGGCTGGATCTCTACCCTGGTCCCCTGCATTAGGTGCACTCAGATTCTGGTGACTAACTTATCTGTTGATGAAGGTAGCAGTCTGAGGTAGGTGGGGGGTTGTCGCATCCATCTTCCCTCTCTTCCCTTCACCTATCCCTACCCCCTCCTTTATCCCCTTCTCTCCCCTCCCCCCTTTTTTTTCTCTTACTCTTCTTTCTCTCTTCTCTCTCCCTCCTTTTCATTTTTTTTTCTCTACACTCCATTATTTTAGTAGCCCCTATTTTTTCACCAGGTGAACCAGTGGCATTAAGTGTCCCCCTGTGACTGCCTTTATTACTTCCTGACCTATGACCAGAGCCCCCCACCAACAGACATATTTATTAAGAGGCTTCAACTATGTTTAGTGTATTAAGTGAGTGGCTCTTTGCATACAAATTCTTTCACAATATTTTTATTGAATAAAGCCAAACTCACAAAACAGTGCACAGTCCTTAAGGCAAGTGGCTGAGAATGGTTTAAGAATGGCAACATGTATACCACAAACTCATAGGCCTCTTACATAGTATAAGCAGTAACAAAAAGAGAAACAAAAAAAACAAAAAACAGGGGTGAGGGTGCCTCAATATTATTACAATCTGATAATAGTGTATAGGGTAATAGCAAATCATGCGGCTCTCAATGGGTAAAGCATAAAGAAGGCACTAAGCAAGCAGTATTTCAGAAATCATCCTGTAGAAAATACCATGCGATACCTGAGATTGACCTATTTATGAGGATAAAGTCCAAGAACCTTTCAGGGACAAAAAAATAAATACAAAGAAAATACTAAAAAAAAAAGGGGGGCCGGGAGGAGAGAAAACTATCTTGTAGGCCTGATGTACAAAAGGTCTGTGCCCCCATCCAAAGACCAATAAGCTATACCATCAAAAAAGGAAAAAAAAATTTGCCCCCAAAAGTATGGCCCGAGAGCAGTTAACAAACTCAGCGCACTGGCATCTGGTGGTAAATAACTAGAGATAAAAAGAAAGAAAAAGAAAGGGAAAAAAACAAAAAGAACAAGATTAAGAAGAAGAAGCTGAAGGAAAAGGAGTCACAAGAAAAAAGTAAGAAGACGTTTGCATACAAATTCTATACCAGAACACTCAGGTATTGGTTCTGAGGGACTCACCAAGCATTTTTGCTCTAGTAGCTCTTACCTGTTCAGCACACTCAGCTTAACAATGCTCTCTTTTTATGTGCTATACTATGTATATTGACAAAACATGTTCTCAAATGTTTTTTTTACTGGACAATATTGCTGTTGTAAACAGGCAATTATTTTCTGTATCTTATTAAAACCCAGAAAATCGTTATGGAAAAAAATTCTTCCTTACATCTCCTAACTCAAATGCTGCAATGCTGACAAAGGCCGCATACACACGAGCGGACTTTTCAGCAAAAAAAGTCCGACGGCCATTCCGGCGGACTTTCGTCAGACTTTTGACGGACTTCCGACGGACTTTTGAACAAACGGACTTGCCTACACACGATCACACCAAAATGCGACGGATTTGTACGTGATGACGTACACCAGACTAAAATAAGGAAGTTGATAGCCAGTAGCCAATAGCTGCCCTAGTGTGGGTTTTCGTCCGTCGGACTAGCATACAGACGAGCGGATTTTTCGACCAGACTCGAGTCCGTCGGAAAGATTTGAAGTATGTTTCGAATCTAAAGTCCGTCAGATTTTCAACTGGAAAAGTCAGCTGAAGGTCCGATGAAGCCTACACATGATCGGATTGTCCGCCGAAAAGTCCGCTCATGTGTACGTGCATAACCTGTGTAAGGAAGATATATATACTTTCAGGCTGCTCCACTCTGTTCATGTGATTTGGCTCCCCTGTGTCACCACTGCAGGTGAGAGGAGGGAGTGCTGACAACTGGTGGGCCATAGGAATGCTAGGATGATGTCACCACTCACCCAGCCATTCCAGCTATTGTCAAAGGCTCTCTCTTCTCCCCTGCAGCTGTTACTGGCTAACACAGGGGAGATCACATGACTGAAGCAGAGTAGCCTGAAAATAGATAAGTATATAAATCTTTCTTACACAGGTTAGTCAGCAGAGGTGTTGGGGGGGGCACATTTTTAGGATTAGTTAGGTTTTGCCTGGAATTCTACTTTAGGCATACTTGCATCACCGCCGCTAGAAATTTGTCCAGATGAGAAACTCTGTGAGCTGCAACCACTATTGACCATCCTTAAGGACTTAGAGGCCCTTGTTTGTAGTTGCCTTTGTACCTTCAAATGTACTGAGAGGCCCAAATCAACTGCCAAACTGCTGAAAAAAATGAAGTAGCCAGGTATAACTGCTTCTATCAACTTGTCAGTTCTATTTAAATGTAATGTCATGTACTGTATGTCATTTACTGAGATCATTGTTTAAATCCCAGTTCCAGCTCAATTTTTGGGTCATTCTGTATAGGGTGGGGAGGGTTAGAACTTCTTTCGGAATTAAAATGCTATGTCTGTGTCCCCATAGCAGGGGGAGGGGGCAGAAAAATCATTGTTAAAATCATGCAGTCAAGCTGTATTTTGATTGCCCCAAACCACTCCACCTTAAGCTGCAAAGGCAGGGGACGGGGTCGTGGCCATGACACTTTGGTTGTCATTGGTTTTAAATTTGCAGCATAGGCCTGGTAATGCAGAAAGAGGCTGCCATATGCCAGGAAGCTGGGAGAGCCCATCAAAATGTTGCTATGTAGTCTTATACTCAGAATTAAAATTAACAATTGAATCAGTTTTGTAAGTCGGAACAGGTAGATTTTTTAAGTGTAGCTGCAGCCAAAAAAACTATTTTTTTAAATTTTTGGATAGCATAGGGAAGGGTGAACACCCCTGTAACTTTTGTTTTGCTGTCTGTGTCCCTGTTCAGAAGATTTCACCTCACTTTCTGTCCCAATGACAATTGGATTTTGAAAATTTTGGGTTGTTATGGAAACAAACCTTGGTGATAAAGCTTCAGTGGAGGTGCCTTTTTTCCCATATTAACTCTTACAAGAGAGAATTTCCCTTCCTAGGTGTAGATTTCTTCTCACTTCCTGTTGTCTCCCTCTGTTTGTAAGTAGGAGTCGTTTGTAAGTTGGATGTTTGTAACTAGAGGACCTCCTGTATTAGGACTTGCTGAGTCTCCTAACTTTAAAGTTTCACTGCCCCAGGTTGCTGCTTCCACTGATAGAAATTTAGTGTCAAAGTATAGTGACATTAGTGACGTTAGACTACCGCTGTAGAGCTCCATTACAGTAGCCCCCGGTTGCTATAGACATGACATGTGCCATATTGATTCATATGAAGTGTACATTTAAAAGCTGGACTGTTGTAACAAGTCAAGATTTGTTGACTGACATTGAAGATTTCTTAGCTGAAAAAATCTGTTGCAGCTCCTACTCTGAACATTGGGCATTTATTTAACAACACACAAACACATATTGCTACTACCTAGTGGGTAATTGACCTGGAACAAGCATACAGCCAGTAAAGTCTGATATAGTCAGAATCTCCATCCTACCTGCTGCTTCCAGACTAATGACTAATGACAGACTAATCACACGGTAGTGGAACCAGCGCCAGAATAAGACCACCAGATGTTGTACCTTTGAAGTGATACTAAAGTCCTTGTTTTTTCCATATAAAAATAACAAACATATTATACGTACCTGCTCTGTGCAGTTGGTTTTGCACATAGCAGCCCAGATCTTCCTCTTCTCGGGTCCCTCTTTGGTGCTCCTGGACCCTCCCTCCTGTTGAGTCCCCCCACAGCCAGCAGCTTGTCCATTCAGACACTGAGCCACTGCCTGGCCTCACCCCCTCTCTCCTCATTGGCTCACTGACTTTGACGGACAGCAGGGGGAGCCAATGGTGCTTTGGTGCTGTCTTAGCCAATAAGGAGGGAGAGTCCCAGACAGCTGAGTTTCTCGTGCAACATTGCTGGATCAAGATGGGGCGCGGGTAAGTATTAGGGAGGCTGCTGCACACAGAAGGCTTTTTATCTTAATGAATAGAATGCATTAAGATAAAAAAAACTTCTGCTTTTACAACCACTTTAAATATCAAGTCAGCAATGGCAGCTCCTATGTTTAAATGGGCTGTCTACTTTTGAGCAACCCTATAAGTTAGATAAATATACTGTATATACTTTATATGTTTGTGCATGACAGAAAAATCTTCTTTTTTTTCAATGTGGTAGTAAATTGTCATGTCAAAATGTTTTGCAAAAAATTGCGTGGAAAATAACTGTTTTCTGTCATTTGCCTACCCATAGAAGAACACAGCACAGTGCAGCCCATTGCTCACAAAATATATGTTTACAGATAAACAACCAAAGATTATATTCTGCTAGCCAGTGACATAAACATAGGGGGAGTACTGAAGTGTGGGAAATCGCCCCAGACGCAGTTTTATTAACTTGCTGCTTCCATCCTGACACAATTTCATCAGCTGACAGATCCATCATTTAAGCCCTTCTAGTAAAGATAGTTTTCAAATGAAGTAGATCTTTTTTATAATTTACACTAGGCTTGCAGATTTTAATGATAAGAGACATCTAAATCATTCCCACTCCAGTGCTTAGAGATGGTCTGTAAATTGGGCACAAATCCACATGTCTGTTAATTTCTTCCTTGGTTAAAATTAATATGAAATTTACACAGCTGAAGATGATATATATCTATATTTGCTTCTTCTAATTCATTCTGTTAATCTATATTTTTCATTTTAAAGCATTCACATGGACTAGCTAAATCAGTCTTATTAAATAGGGCAGTGTAATGAGCGATGATGATGTACAAAGTGTCAAAGCCTACAGCAACCAATCAGATTGTACCTTAGCTTACAGCAATCCGAGAGACCAGTTTTTGACTAATTACTGGACTTTGTTCTTTGTCTAAAAAGGGTGTCTGAATATAATCAGAATAAATGCAGAGCCCAAAAAAATCAGCTCTTTTACAAGTAAACTAAAGATTTAGGACACAAGCGGCTGCAACTTTTTATTGAATTATTAATAATTTTTTGCACCTTAGATAAGTAATTGTCAGTTAAAGCGACACAGTGCCGTATCCCAAAAAATTCCCTGGTCATTGAGCAGCCAAATCTTCCGGGGCTGAAGTGGTTAATATTACACTCTATTACCAAAATTATTGGGACACCTGCCTTTACACGCACATTAATGTTAATGGCATCCCAGTCTTAGTCCGTAGGGTTCAATATTGAGTTGGCCCACCCTTTGCAGCTGTAACAGCTTCAACTCTTCTGGGAAGGCTGTCCACAAGGTTTAGGAGTGTGCCTATGGGAATGTTTACGCCTTTTTACTTGTTAACTATGGGAATGTTTGACCATTAGGTAGGTTAATTGGCTTCTGTCCAAAAATTGGCCCTCGTTTATGGGTATGAGTTGGGGACTTTGGATTGTGGGCTCCTTGAGGGTAGGGACCGATGTGAGTGTGCAATGTATGTGTGGAGCGCTGCATAAATTGACAGCTCTATATGGGTACCTTAAATAAAAATAATAATAGTCATGTTAGAATAGGAAGGGGCCACTCACAAAATGTTCCCACATAGTTGGGAGCATGAAATTGTCCAAAATTTCTTGGTACACTGATGCCTTAGGAGTTCTCTTCACTGGAACTAAGGGGCTAAGCTTAAAGCCTGAAAAACAACCCCACACCATAATCCCCCCTCCACCAAATGGTTTGGAGGGGTGGCCCAATACTTTTGGCAATACAGTGTGGATGAGCAAGTTTGGGGTGGAGGAACTTGACTGGCCTGAACAGAGTCCTGACCTCAACTCAATAGAACACCTTTGGAATGAATTAGAGTGGAGACTGCGACCCAGGTCTTCTTGTCCACATCAGTTCCTGACCTCACAAATGCTCTTCTGGAAGAATGGTCAAACATTCCCATAGACACACTCCTAAACCTTGTGGACAGCCTTCCCTGAAGAATTGAAGCTATTAAAGCTGCAAAGGGTGGGCCAACTTAATATTGAACCCTACAGGCTAAGACTGGGATGCCATTAAAGTTCATGCACACGTAAAGGCAGGCGTCTCAATACTTTTGGTAATATAGTGTATATTACTATGTATATATATATATAAATATAGTGTGTATATATATATATATATATATATATATATATATATATATATAGTATATAGTGTATAAGAGAGGTAAATTTTGTCTTTAAATGGCAAACAGGTGTGACTAGAGCACAAAATCAAAGGACAGCCATGGATCTGATAACAAATGTTTTCTGGAGGAGCGATGATAAAGTGGGTATTGACGTGGTGCAAGTGAAACTGCTGAATGATATAGGAAGGTAATTACTGAACTAAGGAAAGCCAAGATATAAGATCATAGAGCAGAGGCTCTGAATGACAGCGTAGTGATATATTTATTGAACATAATCTTTACCTCGAGCTGTGTACCGAAGCTAGCTGCATATACTGATTTCAGCTATATGATTTAATCTGGCAAAGAGAGCGGCAGATCTTGCACATATTTTTGCACAGTTGTTGTAAGATGACTTTGTAATATCCTCGGGGTGTTTATTTTAGTTTATATGTACCATTGCTAAAATGCTCGGCTAATATTAGCTGTAACATGTAACACTGTATTCATAATTCTGGTCTTTGCTTAGCTCTAACTTTCTTTTTTTTTGGAAAGCCAGGAAGAGCAGAGCCCAGTTAAGTAACTTTCTGCTCTCCACTACAAATACACTCCTTTGATTGGAACTTTTCATTTTTTATTTTTTGGTAAGACGAAGCAGGGTTTGATGTGCCTAGTCTTTTTTTCTAACCATGACCTTCATGCCTCAAACACTCTGAAATGTTCTACTGTGAGCTAAACTTATTGGTTTCCCTCTATGGAGTGCACCTTTAATATGTTCCTTGGGATCAATCACTAGGAGAAATTGTGATGTAGACTTTGTCACAATTCCACAATGCTGGCTTTACTGACTCTATTGAGGTCTCAAAGAAAAATCTTGAAAATTATCTTAGTATGATAAGGGTTAGGTGAGATTTCCCCTGCTGAGGTCACAAGCAGCATTAAAGACCACACAAACTCTAAATTAATACATCAAAAACTTAAGAAGAGACTAATTGTTATACTACAGCTTAACTGTAATGACTATGGAAGAATTTGCTAGAGAACTGTGCTGTGGCACAGCTACTTTGGCAGCACAATGGCCAAGTGGATGGCTAAACATTGTGTGGTTTCTTGACTCATTGATAGTTGCTACTTTGTGTGTACCCACTTTGTATTGGTTTTATTATTCAATAAATGTTTTTTAGTAATGCATTAGGTGCGTGCGCCTTCCTTTTTGTTTTGTTTTTGGTTAGCACTTCTACCTAGTAGCACTAGAGTCATTGGTTTGAATCCCAACCATGGTACTACCTGCCTGGAGTTTGAATGTTCTCCCTGTGCTTGGGTTTCTTTCTACACTTCAAAGACACGCTGGTAGGTTAATTGGCTCCTGTCTAAATTGGCCCTAGTATGCGTATGTATGAATATGAGTTAAAGACCTTAGACTGTAAGCTCCTTGAGGGCATGGACTGATGTGAATGTACTATAAATATGTAAATTAATGGTGCAATATAAGTACCTGAAATAAATAAATACTTGTAGTCTAACTCAGATGATAGGAGAGGGTGGCAATGTTGCAACAATAGTAAGAATTGTCAACACCTAGGACAAGAAGTGTCTATTGTAGATACACCTTGCTGGTATGATGTAATTGAAAGCAGAACACACACATATATATATATATATATATATATATATATATATATATATATATATATATATCAGACATTACAGGAACAGGGGTAGCATATTTAAGAAACACAACAATTATTAGTTGGGGCATTTTCTACAGGTTAGTAGCATTTAATGTTGGTCTTACAAGTAAATTTCATAGGCAAAGATGATCAGAAAACTTTCTGAGAGACAGGTTATTAAAACTTGCAAAGACATAGAGCAAAGTAGTAATGCCATTTTAAAAAGCAGTAACACTGTAGGCTCAATTCACAAAACCATTTTTAATAATTGATTTTTCAATACACTAAGGGCATAAATGCATGGATCAGATGACATTATTTTAATTGATTTTGGAGGAATTTTAATTGCAAAAGTAAATTCACATAGATTATCACAGAGGCAATCAATCTTCAAGATAACATCATGTTTATGCTGGCACTAGCTGACAACAGTCAAATACCCATTTTATGCTAAAAACAACAATTTTACATTTAAACTGTTTAGAGTGTAATTAGTGGACCGTTAAGTCAGTTATAATCATTCCAGCAAGTATTAGAGAGGCAGGAGAGGGACTGAAGGATGGTGACATAATACAGACAAAAAAACGGGCCATGTTACCTGAAGCTGCCATGTTAGGTCACATGGAAAACATAACCCACAATTAGAGTGCATGGTCTTGCTTTGTTTTCTAGATATAAGGCACGTACTTGCCATTAATTCTTTAAGAGGAGAGGGTATGGTGCCATCTATGGTGTGTGTCCCTTTAGGTGTACCTGCCATTAGTGTGCTAGGTGAAGTAATTTAGTGTGCAATTTAGCAATTATATTGTGGTATTACTTGTACATGTCAAATACTTCTTAATATACGTGTGATTTCTATACCTTAATTAGTGAAGACATTCAAAAATCACTGAGATTATCAAACTATGCAAGACATCCAATATACAATAAAGTGACTGTGCTGTGCTTACAATAAGCCTCGGTTCACACTGGGACGACTTGTCAGGCGACCTAGGTCGCCTGACAAGTAGCGTCCCGTTCAGTACAATGGAACCGTTCTAATCGGAGTGACGCAAGTCGCTCCAACTTAGAAAAAGGTTCCTGTACGACTTTGGGGGCGACTTGGGGCGACTTGCATAGACTTCTATACAGAAGTCGTTTTGCAAGTCGCCACGGCAGTCGTGTGCAGGTCGCCTCGGTGAGGCGACCTGCAAGTCGTGCCGCCTCTGGTGTGAACCGAGGCTTAGCCTTCACATGTGCAAAAGTGACATGTGCTACGATACAATAAAAAGTCCATAAAGTGACATGTGCTAAAAAACAAAAAATAATAAGTCCATAATACAATATTGATTGAATTTCATGAAACTTGTGATGTGGTGGTGGTTGGTTTGTCACACGTGCTCCCCCTTCTTCACCTCACCCACCAGAGTTTCTCCCCTGTTACGGGGTAAACCAGCATTCATAGCACTTTGTGGCTTTACCTAATTCCCAGATACAGGACTGCCTCGGCTTCTGCTGTGGTCTCCTGTACCTCCAGACTCCTCCCATGCAGAAACAACAAACGGGCTCCATACTGTAAATCCGTTTTACCATTTATTTCAATATTGGTTTAAAAATGCACTTACATTGTGTAAAAGAATGTTACAGGGTTTAAAACCAGGAAGTCAGCGATGCATATGCGCTCCATTGACCGAAACCGGGAGTGATGCACTAACGCTGGAAGCCCCGCCCTACGGGTTTGTCACATCGACGTCATCAGGGCTCGTATCTGGGAATTGTGTACAGCCACAAAGTGTTGTGAATGCTGGTTTACCCCTTAACAGGGGAGAAACTCTGGTGAATGAGGTGGAGAAGGGGGAGCACGTGTGAAAAACCACCACCACATTACAAGTTTCATGAAATTCAATCAATATTGCATTATGGACTTATTTTTAGTTTTTTAGCACATGTCACTTTATGGACTTTTTATTGTATCATAGCACATGCCACAAATGCAAAGGATTATTGTAAGCACAGCCCAGTCACTTTATTGCATATTGTGTGTCTTGCATTGTTTGATCATCTCAGTGTTTTATGAATGTATTCACTGGGTAAGGTACAGCAATCACACATATAATAAGAAGTATTTGACATACACAAGTAACACCACAATATAAATGCTAAATTGCACATTAAATCACTAGCACACTAATTGCAGGTACACTTAAGGAACACACACCATAAGCAGCGCCATACCCAGTCCTCACAAAAAAATATTTGCTGACTCTACCTCCATGGCAGTTTCAGTGGGGGGCAGCAGCCTAATAACCATTCTCACAATTTTGTCCACAGCGCAGAACATTTCCCTTTGGTTCATTGCCATTGACATCCATATACAGGAGGTCCCCAAGTTACGAACCTCCGACTTGCGAACGACTCCTACTTACGAACGGGTGGTGACATCGGCGGGCACATCGAAAAACAGCGGAAAACATTGGAAAACGACGTCTCTGCTGTTCCGACTTACGAACAAATCCGACTTAAGAACAAACAGGCACTCCCTAACCCGTTCGTAACACAAGGACTGCCTGTACTGCTTCTTTAAACCCAACTTTTTTTTACTGAAGCAAACCCAACGTTACCTTTTAGGTGTGCTATATTGGAAGGTCGATGGCCCCCTGCATGCTCAACATAACTATAAATGGATGGGCCCCATTTTGGAATCATTCACCCTATGCTAGACTTTACCCAAAGTCTATCTTGTTTATCTTGTTAAAATGAGGATTAATATATAATGAAATATTTCTAATGTGATTTCATAAGCAGAAATATTAACTCTTGATAATAAACCTACACGTGAAGTTATTTCATTTCCTGCCATTAGCATCTGTTCACTTTGAGGTGTTAAATCTATTGGCGATAAAATCATAAACTTCTCTAATGAACACAAAGTGTACATTCACAACCTCTGTGGGTGGGTGACTGAACATAGCAAGGAAGGGAAATCAGCATGCCTTAAAATAGTGTGTATTGGCACGATGTTAAAATAATAAATACTTAACAACTGAGCCAGTTGGCATCATTAATTCTACTGGGGAGCACTCAGTGAAATAGAGAATGACAATTCAGCTGTGTTTCACAGATAAGGTAGCTGGAAATAGCGGTATCTTGCAGTTACAGAAGAAGAATAGTCAACCAACATTCAGAAAACTAGAACTATTACGCAGAGTCTCCGGTGTGTTAACTTATCTTGTTTTAAGGACAAATCGATGATTTAGTTTATTGTAGAGTTATACCTGAATAAGCAAATAATGGTTTATCTTTTTAGACATAAGGGCTGTGCTATATTGGGTGATTTTCAAGCAGCCTACTGAGGGACCAGAAATCACGCTAGTCTACAAAGATTGATTGTGACATATTCAAAACAAATATAAATTAGAAAATAAAATGTTCCTATGTGTCTTTGTTGAGAACAATCATACGTTATTGCAATTGATCAAAGTTTGTGGCGACAAGCATAACTGATTGTTTTCATTATTATTTGCTTCCAAACCACAGATGAGTTGCAGGAAAGAAACAGTAGTATTTGGTGTCACGGTAGCATGAAAGAGAATCGCTGATTTACTAGAGGTCAGAAAAGAAATGTAGGGTTGTTTTATGATTAAAGCAATGCTTCATTAAAAATAGCAGGCCAATAAAAGTAAAAGAACAAAAACCTGTTTTGATGCAGTATACACCTTCAATCTGGAGCTGTGTTGCCATGATCCCTTTCTGACATTAGACATAACCAGTCTTCCTTATTGAATTCAACCCTCTTCCCTGGGGAGATGTTATCATGCAGTTTGGGCTCAGGATAATATGGTACTAAATGGCTCTCACATGTCATGTGCTATGCAGGACAAAGGACTGCCCACATCCATTGCTGAAGAGGAGTTAATGGTGGGGGTTTGTAAAGCTAGACGTCTGTTTTAAAGTAGAATTATCACTATTTTTCTTTACATTTAGTTCCTAAATGGGACAAAGTACATGTAATACTTTGTCCTGTTTTCATAGCTGCAATGGTGGACAGGGCACACCTCTTGGCACACAACCGCCCAACACTGAAGCCATCAAGGAAACAACTGCTTTGATAGCAAGTGCTAGCTATATAAGTGTCAGACTGCAATAAAAACCTGGCAGATGTTCTAATTCATCTCCCCTCTAGCAAAAACAAAAACAAAGTTTTGCCTTTAGTTATACTTTAAGCCTAGGTCCTCCAATTTTTTGTTTGTGCTAATAGCACTTTAGCCACAACTATGGCAAACAATTAGCTTGTGTGTGAATTACTAGTCCTCTAGGAAAAGGGGATAGTTCTTTGGGTTCCGATATCGTTACAGCTTAATACTGCCCAAGTCAATAAAAAAGTTCCCACTTGCCATGAGCCTGGCTACAACTGAGATAATCGTTTCTTGATCACTCATCTGCCAATAATGATGTAAGGAATATGCACCTATGATCACCTTATCAATAGAAGCAAACAATTACCTGATGAAAATTCATTCTCACTGAGGCCCCAAAAAACAAAACAAATACATAAACACATGTTCACATCTTTCATCCATTACTTGTCTTAGAAAATACACCTGCTAGTTTCTTGTTATCTTTTCTGGTCGTGTACGGAATTTCTACGTTTGATCTTCAGAAAAATGTATCAGTAGCTGAAGTTTTTCTACCATTTTCCAACTTGGAGAAAAGCATCACGCTGTGAGATGCAACATACATTAACTTGCAGAAAGCTTTTTATGAATTGTTTTCCCCTTTTTTTATCCGCAGAAAGTAGTGGCGGAGTCTTGACACACAAGAACAGGACCATAAATAAAGCAGAACCCATATGTTGCTAAGTCCCTGCTTTGTCTGCTCCTAACATTGCATGAATAGCTGTCACAAACACATAGCACACAGAGGGATGCACTGCAGATCCATTATGAGGTGAAGGAAAAATTATCACAGTTGGGGGTTTAATAGAGCTGCTGTTAACGTCTGTCTGACAGTGTGTTGTGCCGTCCTCTGATGAATTGTGTGCAAGGCTTTGTGCCAGTGCCAAGGTTGCTGATGAATGGCAGGGCACCATAGAGCCATCTCCTGCAATCGTTAGTTATGGTATCTTGATGCATTCATGCACAAAAAGCCTGCTGAAGGTTGTTTGATGTGTTTATCAAATATGTTGCCACATTAGCATTAATGGGAAGTCCTACGGGATTGTAAAAATCAGTTTTGGGGATTACAGAAGCAAAGGTTCCATGTTTTGGCAAGGGAAACATTTTAGCACAATCAGCTGAGTTGTAATCAGTTAACCCATCCAGTAAAGGTGAATGTCCTTAATGTTGTGAAGAATAGAGTAATGAGTTGCTGCAAAAATTACAGAGAGATTAAATCTAGACTTTAAAGGGAGAACCAGCTATATTTGGGATTATGCAAAAATATGAGCATTCAGTTTTATAATTATTATTATTTGTTTATTACATCTAAGCCCTTATTTCATTTTATTTATGTTTTGGGGAGGAAAGTCACCTGGAATTTGACAGTTCCTACCCTGTCAATTGATTGGCCTCACACTCTGGGGTTGATTTACTGAGAACCCTTTCACACTGTTATGCCCTGTACACGCGGTCAGATTTTCCGACGGAAAAAGTGCGATCGGATTGTGTTGTCGGAAATTCCGATCGTGTGTGGGCTCCATCGGACTTTTTCTGTTGGAATTTCTGACACACATAGTTTGAGAGCAGGCTATAAAATTTCCCGACAACAAAACCCGATTGGTTAAATTCCGATCGTGTGTACACAAACCCGACGCACAAAGTGCCACACATGCTCAGAATAAATTAAGAGACGAAACCTATTGGCTACTGGCCTGTTTATAGTCCCGACGTACGTGTTTTACGTCACCGCGTTCAGGACGATCGGATTTTCCAACAACTTTGTGCCACCGTGTGTATGCAAGACAAGTTTGAGCCAACATCTGTCGGAAAAAATCCATGGATTTTGTTGTCGGAATGTCCGATCGTGTGTACAGGGCATTAGGCTCACAATAAAAGTTACAATCTAGGTGTACAATTCTCTTCAGATTTACCAAAACAATACAATATATTTGTACTGTATCAAATCAGGCAGGCCCTTGTAATTCATAGCTGTTGTCACATCTGAAAGAGATTGTACAATCGGATTGTGATTGAGGTGGACTTTAGAGATGTATATCAAATGTATTTGCTTTCAATATACTCAACCTCCCAAACTATCTATAGGCATGGGCTAGTAAACTAAAGAAACAGTGACTGCTGAAGGACTTGTATGTACTTCTTAAAGCCCAGCGTGTTAACTGTTCCAGTTCCTGCCTAGTACCAAACTGTCCTCTTACTGACCATGGAAACCACCACAACATACGCTGAGAAGTGTAAAAATGGGGATAGAAATTGCACAGGTCAAATACTAAATAATCAAAACAGCAGCTGGCAATTACACAACAGTACATTCGTGCATAAAAAAATATATAACCCAAAATTGCAGTGCTAAAATAGCAAATGATAAAAACAAAATGCAAATTAAATAAACACTGATAAGTCCATAAGAACATCTAAAATATTAATGTTCAAATCCGTGAGGAAATCCAACATAAATAAAATATTTGTGTCTCAGTGACGATAAACGATTAAACACCAAAAGTGCACCTTCCACCTTGAAAAAAGAAAAGCTGTGCCCTTACCAGGTGACTAGACTCCACATTATAGGAGCCTAGTAAAGCGTGGATGAGTGTAAAAGCCTGATGTCAGTTATGACAAAACTAGTAGGGTGGAGTCTATGCTAATTCTCACCACGCTAGTTCCTATGTGATCTGCTGACTGTTTTTTACCTTGGAAACTGTTTTATGCTTGTCTGTTTGGTCTTATGTTACCTCAATAAACCATCACGGTTTTATGTTATGTTTGCGTTCTTCTTCTCCTGTCTTTTATCGTACTTGGGAGCGAGAAGATGAAAGAACAGCCACATGTGTTGATACTTCCATCATCCTGTTTATATCCAAAGGATGGATCGTATGTATTACACTTATCCACAGTTTACTAGGCTTCTATAAGGTGGAGATGTTTTGGTGTTCAACCATTTATCATCACTGAGACACAAATATTTAAGAATTTATTTGTTGGATTTCCTCACGGATTTGAACATTAATTTTTTAGAAGTTCTTATGGACTTATCACTGTTTATTTAATTTGCATTTTGGTTTATCACTTGCTATTTTAGCGCTGCACTTTTGGGTTATATACACTGAGAAGTAACAGTGTCATCCTTAAGAAATGTGCCAAATAATAAACATAAAAAGACCCAGAATGTTTCACTTCCAGGGGTGCTATGTGCTAAAACATCAGGTTGACAGTGAGCACATCAGTCGAAAAAAATCCAAATGGCCATTTGCCATAGCACCTCTGACAAAGACATGGCATGTTTGGCTTTAGGAAGTGCACATAATTCCTTCAGAAGTCACTGTTTCTTTAGTTTACTAGTCCATACCTATAGATAATTTGGAAGGTTGAGTGTACTAACCTCTTTATGTATCTGCAGGATGTGCAATTGTCATACACTGACACATCATACAGCTTTATGTCCTCATCATAGTTGAACTAACTTAGGAATCTCCATGACCTACAATTGTGAGATTATTTCCCTGGATACAATTAAGGTTATAGTTCTGGTGCTGTCCTTATTGGTGGTTGTACACTAGGATTTTGTATATATGTGCTTTTATTCTAATTTATTAAAAGTTATGTTTTGGCCCCCAGTGGTTCTGATGCATGGGTTAAGCACATCCCCGTTTTTCTTGGTTGGTCAATATTCCTTTTATGGGGCCTAGATGATTTTGATATCAGGCAATCTAGTATATAATATGGTTTATTTAGCTGTTGGGCTTCTGTTCTGCTTTAAAACTCCAACAACTGCCTGAACTCTGCAAGTGTTGTCAGATACCACTGGCTTTGATGAAAAGCTCAAATAAGACAAAGGCCCTAGACATATGGGTATCAAACTGCACAGTGTTGCACAATCTAAACAACTCAATATCAACATTTTTCGTTTCACCCTGCATGATTCCTCTTCTGTTCATAAGTCTCCGCTCACCTTGAAAAGTACTGACATGTCAGTCAGTAGAAGCCCTTCCTAACAGAGCCACTAGCTATGCTGCTGCAACTGACAATCACATATATGGACTCTCAGGGTGATTAATGACCAATCAACAGCCAATCCAATTGCCATTTAGATGCTGTAAACTAACACTTAATATTTAGGAATATATTGTTGTTAACAGTACATTTAGTGAAATACACATTACCAACCACTTAGTGTCTAACATGCCTCGCAATAATTTCCTCCTCTGGCTTCCACTTGCCCATCATATTCAATTTAAAATACAAACAAAAACATACAAATCCATCCAAATCTCTTCCCCGAGCTATAACAATAAACTAATCTCAAAATATCACTCGAACCATCCTCTCCACAACTCCCAAAATCTCTTGCTCTCTAGCTCCCTTGTCACCTCCTCCCATGCACACCTCCAAGACTTCCACTGAGGCTCTCCCATCCTCTGGAACTGCCTACCTCAATCTTGCCAACGATCTCCTACTCTTTCCACCTTTACATGATCCCCGAAAACTCTTCATTGAAGACTATCCAACCTTTGCTTTTATGAGCAAGGCCTTCAAAACGCAAGGCCTAACATAACTGTTGGTGCTATATAAATTCTGTATAGTAATAATAAATATAAATAGGATATACAGTACATAGTTTTTCACTAAAACTTTATTAAAATAATAAATAAATAAATAAATATATATATATAAATATATATATATATATATATATATATATATATATATATATATATATATATATATATATATATATATATATATATATATATATATATATATATATTATACTGTAAATAGATAATGCAAAGTTTTAGTGGAAAAAAGTTTCTTTGGAAATTGAAAACCTTCCACTGTGGCACATCTTGTGCTCTTCTGAAAAAGACATATAATATCTTATGTGTTTGTGGAACCAAAGAAAAAAAGATAAAAACCTTTTTAAATTGAGAGGAGAGCGAGTTCTGTAGCTATTGCATGCTTGTTTCCCTCCACAGCTGTGTGCCTCTTTCCAAAGCAATCATTGTAGGAGGCAATCTGCCTTAGCAAGAAATGTTTATGCTTGGAAACACTTGATAATAGCACGGATGTTTGTGAGAATATCGAATGTAATGATGAAGACACCCGGTGGACTGACAGTGTCCAATAGGTATTTTACAGCCTGCTATTTCAGGTTGCTGTTCAGATGCAGAATATCCACAGTATAATAATCTGAAATGAGTACAAGCTGCAGCTATAGAAAATATGATTGAAGCCTTGGGAGAAGGTGTGGCTCACAGCAGCTCAACAGATGCTTAATTTTTATAGCCTCCACTAGGAATAAGACAGGCCAAATATGGTTGGTTGCTATCGGCAATGCCTTTATTTTTTGTTGTTGTTGTTGTTTGTTTCTCTTAAAGGGCAAGGTGTAGAGTTTTTACATTTTCCTTATATGATTGGATAATGATGAGCTGAGTTACCCACTGGCATTTTCTATTTCTTGAAGACTCTAAAGACAGTACCTTCTTTCATTGTTCTTCAGCTGCCACCCTACTATATCTACAACAACTCCAGAAAAGGAGCCTCACACTGAAATAAATGGAGGTGGATTGAGCTAAAAAATGTGATCAACCTAAATTTTATTACACAGTTCCAGCCACAATGTTATATTTAGTTTAGGATACAATCTGGAAATGATGAAGTCTTTTCCAGGTGTTTATGTCCCTGTTTAGTTGATATTGTCATAACTTTCTGTTAGAACAGGAAGCAATAAGAAATCTCTCCAATGGAGGAGACAAAAAAAAACAAACACATTTTTAATAAAGTTACGAAAGATCAAAATGTTTGATAAGCATTTTTATTGTTCATACCTTCACTCTTTTTGGTAGTGGGGGGTCACGGTTAGGAAGTAAGGGATATGAATAAAAATAAAAGGCAGTCAAAAGGATCAAATTTTCTTCTGTCAAAATGAAATAAACGGCTGGATTTAGGCTTTAAAGTGGACCTTGCAGTACAATACATGGTCCACTTATATTGCCTCCATTCCCTGGCCTTGTTGGCCTTTTGAAGTTCCGAAAGGTAAAGTTTCCAAAAAAAAAGTTTGATTCCCCCATCTGCAGCATTGTTGGAAGGATGTCATCGTCCTTTCGGGACAAGAAGGCACTTCTTGCAAGAAGACACTCCAGTCCATTGCTAGAGCATCTCTTTGTGGGATTTTGGCTTCTCTCTATTTCCCAGGATCTTCCCAAAAGGAGGCTGACATCACCCTCACTAGGCACCGTGGGCAAAAAATGGATGTAAAGTATGTATAGATCTGGACATCATCTTCACTAGGCACTGTGGGCAGAAGATGGGTGTAAGGTATGAATAGGTATTAACATCACCCTCACTAGGTACCGTGGGCAACAGATGGGTGTAAGGTATGTATAAATCTTGACATCACCCTCACTAGACACCATGGGCACAAGATGGATGTAAGGTATGTTTAGATCTTGACATCACCCTCACTAGGCACCATGGGCAAAAGATGGGTGTAAGGTATGTATAGATCTTGACATCACCCTTACTAGGCACTGTGGGCAAAAGATGGGTGTAAGATATGTATAGATCCAACTTCTTTCTTTACAGGTATGTTTTGCTGCTACTAACAGCAGGTCATTTTTACAAGCAGGGGGGAGGCACAAACATTATAAACGGATCTTGCATTTTACAATGAGGCCCTAAGAAACATAAAGTACTGACCAGTGGTTCAACCAGCCAGCATACCCACAAAACTAAAATATTAGTTTTGAGTACATTAAAGGGAAAGCAGCCAAAATCTAGATTTTTTTTTAACACAGGTTGGATGTTTTAAGCAAACATATGATTCGTTGATGAGCAGCACAGACGCTTCTTCTTTTTACAATGTTTATACACAAAACATACTGTAAGGGCAATATAAATAAAGGCTGCTGCATATGGCTCAAATTTTCAGCCAATTCAGTATGAATCAGCTGAAATTCCATCCAAAGGATGCCCCTGTCACCACCCCTCTCCTAAAAAATCAAGTGTTTAGTTGACTTTTGCTGAAGGGACTGGGTACAGAATTGTTTGCTGAACAGTAACTGCTATCTAAATACAATATTCATCAGGGAAGATTCATCTATCCACATTGTTTAACATGGATGGTGGAATCTGTTAGATTTGTTTTGTTCTACCCGCAGGTTGACTGAAAAAAAAAAAAAAAAACTGTGCGTGTATGACCAGCTTAAATCTATACATTTCTTTCTTTTCAGAATGTGATTTTTTTTAAAACATGTCATGCTTCTTTTCTTATAATTATTGTTATGTCTGGCAAGATTAACAATGAAAAAAAGGACAAGATAGGCAATATTTGCACAGAGTAATGCCATGTTTGTTAAACTATTTCATTATAAATTACTGTGTTTGGTCTGTCACCAGTCTAACAGCTATTTAGACAGCTTAATTAGCACTCCGGGGATACTGTCCTTTTTTAGGAGCACTTTTAAACGTCATATGTGTTATTTATGTAGCTCCCTCGTGGCACCAATCTAGCTGACTTCAATCAGAAACGCCATGCTGTGGTGCCCCAATTCTTCCACTGGAGATTCATAAATTACCCTCCTGCAAAAATGGTCACACCAGGAGACATGGGGCTTTTCATTATATAGGTAGAAGTGTAATACATAGTGATTTAATAATGTTATATCAATACATATCTGTTAATCATATTGGTAATTACTTGTAACATTGATGTACGCAACAGTTTAAAGTTATTTGAACATATTTGTTCTGGGTTGGTTTAGAACAAAAAAAAGGCATTTTTCCTAGGCCCATCAAAAGAAATTCCCAATTAGTAATTAGTCTGGATAGAATGCAGAGTACGTCCATTAAAGCAACATTGACACCTCTGTAAAGCTCATCTCTAGAGTTAGCCCTGCCCCAGCTAGCTAGAGGTATTTTTTTAAACAGCTGTGGGACCATAATCCACCCCCCCTCAAAAAAAAAAAAAGAAATGCAAAGTCAGAACACACACAAAAAAATCCTTATGTCTAATACAGAGGCTAGAATACTTCTGTCCTGAATACTTACAAAGACATCAAATGAGATTGCCCAGGTGACCTTTGATGGAGGTGTAAGCAGATACAGATACTATATATATAATGGCCGCGGGACAATGTCACAACCTAGGCTACGGACCTATACAAGTTATGTCCCAAGGCAGAACGTTTTCAATAGGGGACAGTCCCGCCTTAGGGTGTAATGTGTATAGGGGCGGGGCTTAGTTTGTGACATCATCCCGCAGCCATCTGGCTAGCAGCTTGGAGCCAGTCTGTGTTTATTCACTCCTGTTTACTACTGTCATTGTTTTTCAAAGGAATCAAGGGAGTAACTTTTCCTTACTTCCTGTCTCATTGACAGAATAGCAAGTGATGGAGAATGTACCTACTTTCAATGTTTTTGACAGGTGATAAACAGCAAGTGAGGGTAAATTCCCTCAATGGGTCACAACAATAAAACAGTTTCTACTAGACTGAAGAAAGTTTACAACTTTTGTCAGGATTTTATTGCTGCTTGTATTCCCATGAGGAAGATGTTTTGTTGCCTGAGGGTGATTTTAACTCAATTCCTGTTTCAGTGTTTGTTATCAGATAGAAATGGAACAAAAGTGAATTCCCGTCTGTATAGGCACTGTAATTTGAAACTCAAAGTTATAACTCACATCCTTTTCTAAAAAAAACAAAACTGCAAAGAAAAAAGTTTTGGCTGGAGTTGGGCTTGAACTGTTTTTTGTAGGTATATGTGGAAAGGGATGAATCTAGCTCCCCACAAACTCACCACTCAGTGGTCCAGCATAAGTCATCTTCTTGGTTCAGTGGCACCCAATGTCATTCAGCCCACATCCTGGAAGCTCAGTATCATAATGGATACATGTTGTGGGAATGTGTCATCAAGCTGTCTTGGGCTCACAAGGGAATACTGCTGAAATGAACGGTGCTGACATCACAACATGCAGCATTGGGGTCCCACTCACCAGAAATTCTGGTTGGGGTTCCATCTTTGATCAATTGAAAACTAATAATTAGTAAAAGTTCATAGTATGAAACAGGAGTTAAAATTCTAACATTTGCCTTTCCCTTACAAAACCTCACCAAGTGAACAGTAAACTCTTTTTGCCTTCTCTAAAATGCTTTCAGAAAACATAAAATAAATCTAATACCTAACAGCAGCTTTGTTTTTATTTATGAATAGAATAGCATTTTTCAAATTGTATCCCAGGGACTACAATGTTTGTTAGCCAGCTCATTTTTACAGAATACCATGTGAAATATTCATTGTGGTTCAACATGTTGCTAATAATTACTCCCAAGCTGCTCCCTGTAAATGTGGGAGATTGTTATCCATTACTGAGGATTGGTGGTGTGGTCCTCTTGGGACTCTTTGTAGCTGATGCAGCATTATAGAACACGTCTCATTGTTTTGTGATTAAATAGAACATTTTGACTGTCAATAGTGGCCAATCAGGACTAACACCATTCCATTACATTATCAATGATCAAATTGAATTTATTCAGGAAAGGTCAATTTAGAATGTTTAATGTCCAATTTCCATTGGAGTTTTTTTATGTAATCACCAGGCAAATATAGATAAAATCTCTTAAATTTGGTAAGGTATTGATTAAATAATATAATGAAAGAAGATATAAACCCAAGCTGTACAATATTTGATTTGCTGAACTGAACCACAAACAATTGCCATGTTTTTCTCCTTCAGAAAATTCTTGTTTTATTCTTTATTTTTTTTTTCTGTTTTTGGATACCATTGGCACTGATGTCCTTTAATCTAGCAACTTCTTGTCTACATTCACTCCAGCAACTGATGCATGTCATTAGTCAAGGTGGGCTTTCTGATAGTGACAATGGTGGAACATACCAGCTCAGTAAACGTCAGCATGGCTTCTTATATTCTCCACCAGAAACACATCTGGCAAGGTGATAACGCAGGGAGACCAAGACAGTGCACTATCACCAACTAACAGGAAGTATGCAGAAAGACCTTTATGGCATAACTACCTGGTTTTATTCTAATGAAAACTGTAGATGAAATAGATTGAAAATGACATGAACATATTAAAGATTATATGGGATTTTTATGATTGGGTTTACTCTAATGTATTTTTAAATATCACAAGCGTTTGTACCTGAATATGCCTGCTGTACAGCCCTTCAGAGCAGCTCCCAGGGTTCGTTCATCTCAATGTGTTGTGAGAAGTACTGTATACTGCATTTTGGGTGAATTGACCTGCATTCTGCCATAAAATCTTTAACACAATGCATATCAACATGGGTAATGCAATGCCTGTTAAATATGCATATTTGCTTTAAACATGCCTATGGTTTGGAAAACGAAAGCTAGCACTCTTAGCCAAACCAGGGTTCAATTCTTTTGTGCTGTGAGTACACAGGCTAATTCATCAATGTGAACCGACCCCTTCTTTGTAAAATCAGAGGCTGGTGTGACTAAGGCTGGTCATACATTATACAATTCCCTTGTACAATTTTCCTTTAGATTTACCAAAACCATATTCTATTAGGTCAAACCTGAACACTTGCAATTTGTATGCAATCAGTCAGCCCCTTGCACTACATAGTTGAAGAAAAATCTAAAGGAATTTGAATAAGAAAATTGTATAATGTATAGCCAGCCTAAGTGACCAAGAAAGTAGAACTTTTGAACCTATTCTTTCCTCCAATCACCTGTCAAATGGGTGAATATGATTACATGATTTTGAGGGTTCAAAGATTTAGAACTGTGAACACAGAGGGTGCTTACAGTTGTAGAAATAAGCTAAAACATGTATCTGGGAGATGTTATGTATACTGTGTATATATATATATCTATAGATATATAGATATATCTATCTATATCTAGATATAGATATATAGCTATATCTAGATATATATAAGTAGGTAGATAGATAGATAGATAGATAGATAGATAGATAGATAGATAGATAGATAGATAGATAGATAGATAGATACAGTATCTTACAAAAGTGAGTACACCCCTCACATTTTTGTAAATATTTTATTCTATCTTTTCATGTGACAACACTGAAGAAATGACACTTTGCTACAATGTAAAGTAGTGAGTATACAGCTTGTATAACAGTGTAAATTTGCTGTCCCCTCAAAATAACTCAACACACAGCCATTCATATCTAAACCGCTGGCAACAAAAGTGAGTACACCTCTAAGTGAAAATGTCCAAATTGGGCCCAAAGTGTCAATATTTTGTAAGGCCACCATTATTTTCCAGCACTGCCTTAACACTCTTTGGCATGGAGTTCACCAGAGCTTCACAGGTTGCCACTGGAGTCATCTTCCACTCCTCCATGACGACATCACAGAGCTGGTGGATGTCAGAGACCTTGCGCTCCTCCACCTTCCGTTTGAGGATGCCTCACAGATGCTTAATTGGGTTTAGGTCCGGAGACATGCTCGGCCAATTGATCACCTTTACCCTCAGCTTCTTTAGCAAGGCAGTGGTCGTCTTGGAGGTGTGTTTGGGGTCGTTATCATGTTGGAATACTGCCCTGCAGCCCGATCTCCGAAGGGAGGGGATCATGCTCTGCTTCAGTATGTCACAGTACATGTTGGCATTCATGGTTCACTCAATGAACTGTAACTCCCCAGTGCTGGTAACACTCATGCAGCCCCAGGCCATGACACTCCCACCACCATGCTTAACTGTAGGCAAGACACACTTGTCTTTGTACTCCTCACTTGGTTGCCGCCACACACGCTTGACACCATCTGAACCAAATAAGTTTATCTTGGTCTCATAAGACCACAGGACATGGTTCCAGTAATCCATGTCCTTAGTCTACTTGTCTTCAGAAAACTGTTTGCAGGCTTTCTTGTGCATCATCTTTAGAAGAGGCTTCCGTCTGGGATGACAGCCATGCAGACCAATTTGATGCAGTGTGAAGCGTATGGTCTGAGTAGTGACAGGCTGACCCCCCCACCCTTTCAATCTCTGCAGCAATGCTGGCAGCACTCATATGTCTTTGTATTTCCCTAAGACAACCTCTGCATATGATGCCGAGCATGTGCACTCAACTGCTTTGGTCAACCATGGCGAGGTCTGTTCTGAGTCAAACCTGTCCTGTTAAACCGCTGTATGGTCTTGGTTACCATGCTGCAGCTCGGTTTCAGGGTCTTGACAACCTTCTTATAGCCATAGAGGTGATTGGAATCAAGAATGAGGAGTAAGGTACAGTAATTGATGCACAATTCACTATTTATATTTTTTTTTCCTGGAGTTGGCCTTTAAGAAAGTTGTGCCTAAGCAGATCAATGGGCAAAATTCTGAGTGTTTGCTTTGGTAAGTAATTGTGCTTAGAAATAAGTAATAAATGTATAGAAATTCCCCAGTTTTAAGGGTCTTTTATTTTAGCCATGGTTATATGGTCCCACCTTCAAGTGATTGGACGCTGGCATAGCAGAGCCGTAAGGATCCCCATATAATTGTCTTCTTTTTTAGCAAGCAAACAGACACAGACAGAGGGAAGGGTACTAAGGATACTGAGATTGTGATTTTTTGTCTGAAATTCTTTTGATTAAATTATTATTATTATACAGGATTTATATAGCGCCAACAGTTTGCGCAAAGCTTAACATTAAATAGTATGATTTTCAATGCAATGCAACCATAATGATCCTGCATGCTCATGTGCAGAATATTTTTCAACTGTAGTACATTGTTGGCTTGATTTATCATGAATTCATACAGATTTTTTCTCTTACACCAAAAAAAAAAAAAAAAAAAAAGGAAAATTACATCTTTTCATTTGCCATCTCATGTGGAGAAGGAAAGAAAACATTTTGTATGTTAAAATATTCTGTCTTGTCTCCACAGGTAGGCTGCTGAGTTTACAGTTTTCATAATATGCGCAGAGCTGCTCCATAACTGCACTGGGGAACTTCGGCACATTCAATTCTTTATTACTGTTGCCTCTATATACAGTATACATGGAGGATGTGCTCATTCGGCATCTCCTTCTAGCCAGAGCTGCTAATGTGAACTTTGTTGATCCATTTCCTGCTTCTGCCTGTGTCAGTTCCAGCTGGTGTGACTGTGGCAGCTATAGTGCAACAGATGCTTAGCTCTAGTTTATGTATCCCTGGCAAAAGCTTGTGGGGCAGCACGTCTGCCCTGACTTTGTTGCCAGCTGTGAAACAACTCTTTAGTTATTCTCTCCTCAGGAGCTGTCGTATTATCACTCTCTCTCCATTTTTTTAAATCTGAAAGAGTTTTTGTAATTTTAATTTATTTCAATGTCTTTATTTTTTTCACAAAAAGGTTTTACTATGATAATCACGTTGGAGACACACACACACACTGTAAAACATACTTGTCTTTTTGGAGGATTCATACAGTTAGTGGTGGATTAAAATAGGGATAGTGTGACCAGTTACCCCGGAGGTCCAGTCTCCAGGAGAGATAAAAAAAAAAAAAAAAAAATACCAGGATAACTAATAATTAGCCAACATCATCTTTGCAGGTCTTTAGACTTTTTTTTCAGGAGGATATCAGTAATGGTATTTAAAGGAGTTGATTTACTAAAACTGGAGCGTGCAATATCTGGTGCAACTGTGCATGGTAGCCAATCAGCTTCTAACGTCAGCTTGTTCAATTAGGCTTTGACAATACAACCTGGAAGCTGATTGGTTTCTATGCAGAGCTGCACCAAATTTTGCACTCTCCAGTTTTAGTAAATCAACCCTTTTGTATTGCTCTTAATAAAGAGATTTTATAGTGTACGTTCGCCTTTTCAGGTATAGAACTGCTTTCAGCTCCCCCAGTGTAGGAGGAGCTCAGTACATGTTGGAACAAGAAGGCTGGCTCATGCTTATACTTTTGTGGATGCTCATAATTCTGAGCAAAAGCTCAATGCAAAACAGGCATTGTCACACCCACGCAAATGTATTAGCTTGTGCAGAAACCATATGAGCACGTGTGCACGTATGGGCACTGACGCCAAATGGCCTATTAAGCTGGACTCTGACATGGATGAATTGCTGAGTGGTCTTCAGCTAGTTCCTGCTTTACCTAAGCCTTGACCTGCAATTCCTGCTACCTGTGTACAACTGGGCTTGTCCCTGACCTGTCCTTGGATTTCTGCCTGCCTGTTGTGACCTCTGCTTGTATTTTGACTATGCTCCTGTAATGAGTTCCTGTGCCTCGCTTCCTGGCTGCGTACCAATCCAGGCTTGTTTGCTGCCTCTGTCTCTGCCAGATGTTCCTGTACCTTGTTGCCTGACTGTTGATGACCTATTAGCTTGTGTCCTGACTACACTCCTGTCTGCCAATCAAGTGTTACTGTGTTCCAATTCCTGGTTCTGATCTGGTGATCTACGGTCATCTGCTTCCTGCAAACCTCAGCTGACGCTACCTGCCACACCGGCCCTCATGCCCTCACACTTTCTGTCTTCACTACTAGGGGTTTTGGAAAAGAGGTGCAAGAGAAACCCTCTCTCCAGCTGGATCTCCATCGGGTATGTGACACCCAGACTTGTTCTTTTGCCAATAAGGATTCTTCGCTATCCTCATTTTATGTTTATTTTTGTTTTTCACAAGGAAAAAAACTGTGAAAAAAATTAAACAGTACACATACAATATAAAAATCAAATACAAAAAAAGGTAAAAAAAGAACACTAAATTAGATAATTGAAATTGCCCTTAATAAACCAAAAGTCTTGCAATAAAAAAATAAGAGTAACTTTTGCTTTGGTTAAATTTCACCAACAGCTAAGTCAGTAATTGCTCTTTGATATCACTTGTAAAATGTTCAGAATGTCCCCACTTTAAGGGGAAATTTTATTTTTGAAAGTTTTACAGGTAAATGGAAAATAACTTGGAGCGTTTAAAAAAATGTATATATGTTATACCTATGACAGTATAACAGATCCTTTGAATATTCTCTCTGCAAATTTATGAATATAGCTGTGCAGGTCAATGAAGGCACTTACTATTTCATTTGATTTGTTAATGTCCACGCACCAGTGATTAACCAACGACCGAGATATGAAAATTGCACCGTACATCATTACCAGCTAAAACATCATATACCTAGTCTGAGTTCCCCTTCAGCAAGAGGCAAATGCACCTTATAACAAAACTGGTTGGAAATGACCGGAGGGACAATATCACTGAAGTGTGGAATGAAAGTGTTCTCAGAGACCTGTAGCCTTTCCACTAAACCACTTGTATACTGTGAAGGATACATGACAGGATTACAAATGTACAGGTTTAAAGGCAAAAGTTTAATAGTGCAATTGCCTACTTCCATTAGTTTAAATTCTTGGACTGTGAAAAGAAGAGGGATGGGGCTCATTCTAGTAGGTTTATAAATTTAGATAGGATTTAGCTTCATTATGCTAGCTATAGATTAAAAAGATGTTGCGGTAATCTCTTAGGCATAATTATACACATTATCATTAAAGTAAAAAGAAGCTAGTGCCTTAGAGGCAATGAATATAGACTGTCAAACAGATCTTTTATGAAAAATGTGAATCGTGAAATGATGCTTTTTTGTTACTGTGGCCTACATGCTACAGCACTAGGAAATATGGCAAATTTAATTTATTAGCCAATCAAAAGTAAGATAAAAATGTAATGACAATTATATTTGGTTTGCTGATTTCCACACACCAGTTTTAACCGATGACCGAAACACAGAAATTGCAACCTACATCATTATGATCTAACATTACAAACCCAGACTGAGTTCCTCTTCAGTTTTGGGCTGGCAGAACATATAAAAAAAATAATCTGTTCTATTTGTAGCATAAGGAGTTGTAGAATCAAAGCTTTAAGACATCCCTAATAACATTACCCACTCATCCAAACCCAAAGGTGTAAAATGTGTAGAAGGCTGAGTACAAAAGAGCAGATAAAACTCAATATAAAAATAATTAAAGTATGACAAGGGTTCTGGTTAATAGAGCTGAACACATATTACAGATCCTTTAGCTACCTAAGTAAAGACTTAAAGTGGAACTAAATTGTATCTGAGCACCACAAGGCAAAAACACTATTTAGCTAATGTTTTTAAAAAATATTCAAAGCAAACTCACCCATCTATCAATGTATCTATGCTGTCTTGTTGAGAAATCACTTTGATAAACAGCCCCCTATCATTTCTTTCCTTAGCTCAGGCATACAGGCAGGAGGGTCTGTTTAGCCAAGAAAGCTCCACGCTCTTCCAGATGAAAGAAAAAAAAACACTCACAAGAGTATAATGGGATGTATGACATCCTTTTGCTATAGGCCAGAAACAAGGGAGGTTACAGCAGTATAGAGCTGTTGTTTGTATGCTATGAAATACATAAAGTGGTACCTTGGCTTACGAGCATAATTCGTTCCAGAAGACTGCTTGTAATCCAAAGCACTCGTATATCAAAGCAAGTTTCCCCATAAGAGTCAGTTTAATAAGATCATTTGTTCCCGTGGCACTGCTAGTGTATGCAGTACTCCATGTGGCCAGAGGTGTGGGGGCGCTGGAGACATTCGGAAACACTCGGAGACCGCTCAGAGCAGCTCGGATGCACTCAGGGACACTCGGAGACACTCAGGAATGGAGTGTTTCCGAGTGTTTCCGAGTGTCTCTGAATGGTTCCGACTGTCACCGGCGCCCCTGCACCTCTGGCCAAATGTGCGGTAGTGCACACCCCAGAGGCTTGAATCCTGCTTCTCTTGGGAGACAATCCTCGCAAACCGAGTCAGGATTTTTAAAAAATAATAGCTCGTATTGCGAAATGCTCGTAAACCGCATTACTTGCAATCCGAGGTATTACTGTACATATTTTATGTGTATGTATTCCAGCTATACTTCAGATACAGAGGCTGTTTTACTAAAGAATTTGAGAATGTTACAATGTGTTAATATACACTTCAGTTATCCAGTCATGTGTGGATGGAATAAGTAAAGAGGGAACCCCCCCTCCACCAAATGATTTGAACCAGTGCAAAAATCAAGGTACATAAGGACATGGATGAGCGAGTTTGAGGTGGAGGAACTTGACTGGCATGCACAGAGTCCTGACCTCAACCCCATAGAACACCTTTGGGATGAATTAGAGTGGAGACTATGAGCCAGGCCTTCACTTCCAACATCAGTGCCTGACCTCACAAATGTGCTTCTGAAAGAATGATCAAACATTTCCATAGACACACTCCTAAACCTTGTGGACAGCCTCCCTGGAAAAGTTGAAGCTGTTATAGCTGCAAAGGGTGGGCCAACTCAATATTGAAACCTACGGACTAAGACTGGGACGCCATTAACGTTCATGGGCAGGTGCCCCAACTTTTTAAAAATATTATAATGGTATTAAATAATTACAATATTAAGCAGAGGCATGCTGCCATCTAAAGGCTGCAGTGGCCTGTGATGATTTTTTTTTTTTTTTTAAATGAAGCCTTTTTCTTGTGTGTGATCACCACGTCATAGTTGGCATAGTCAGTGGGGGCCAGAGCTAGCAGTGGCAATCAGATTCAACAGATTGAGAACATAATTGCATGACTGGTAGGAGAAGACTTGAAAAAAGGCAAAGCAAAGCATACCAAAGATCACTGGTAGCTGCACTTTAATAAGTATAGTGTACATTAACCACTTGCCGACCAGCCGCCATGATTATACTGCGGCAGGTCAGCACGATCCCATGAACCATCGCAGCTGTACTCCTTTAAGCGGGTGCCGATGTGCGTGGCTGGCGGTCGCGATGACCGCCGGCCAAGCATTGTGTTTTTTTGTTTATGTCGCAAAAAAATAAAAACTACAGAGATGATCAAATGCCACCAAAAGAAAGCTCTATTTGTGGGAAAAAAAGGACGTCAATTTTGTTTGGGTACAACGTCGCACAACCGCGCAATTGTCTGTTAAAGTCACAAAAATGGCCTGGTCATTGAGCTGTCAAATCTTCCAGGGCTGAAGTGGTTAAATGCTAACGAAGGGGAAACCTGGAAAGGATAAATTGACTAAAAGTACATTAATACTTTAAGGCAACTCTTCCCTTTGCCATAGTTCAAAGAAACTGCTGTGAAATAATAAATACTCAGTTAATAAACATCTCACCAATGCATTAACAGCAAAATCCACCATTTTGTCTCTCACAAACATAGAAAAGATGAAGCCGTCAGTCATAGACCACATTACAAAAAGACAACTCTGCCCTGCTCTGCCCTGTCCTGCCCTGCTCTGCCTTGTCCTGCCCTGTCCTGCCCTGTCCTGCCCTGTCCTGCAAGTCACTACAACACTACTTTATGTTAGAGGCCAGTGGGAGTGGTAAAAGATCGACACAAGAGCAAGTCACATTACTTCATTTCAGAGGCCAGTGGGAGTGGTAACAGATCGATATGAGGGCAAAGTTGTTTTTTACATAAAGTCAAAATTTGCATACACTATAAGTAGCAACATTAATAAGTCTGCTAATCCTGAACAAATTAGGGGTGTGTTTAAAATAGCTGGGGTAGCAGATTATAAAGCTGTCACTTTGTTTACATTACGTTAACTTGCTCAATGAACCTAAACCCTGAGACCCCATTCACACAGGGGCAACACGACTTGCAGGTCGCCTCAGCGAGGCGACCTGCAAACGAATGCCCGGGCGACTTGCAAAACGACTTCTGCATAGAAGTCTATGCAAGTTGCCCCATGTCGCCCCCGAAGTCGTACAGGAACCTTTTTCTAAGTCGGAGCGACTTGCGTCGCTCCCCTTAGAACGGCTCCATAGTACAGAACGGGAGGCGACTTGTCAGGCGACTAGGTCGCCTGACAAGTCGTCCCTGTGTGAATGGGGTCTAAGGGTTAGTTTACATCAGGTGCATTGAACTCTGGTGATCTGCACTGATCAAATCAAGCTCAAGGCAAAGACGATGTGAGAAAAATTGATCTCGGTATGCCCGGTCCACACTATATATATATATATATATATATGCGTCGGTGTGTGTTGCAGAAAAATGCAATGCAATGCACAACTACAAGTTGCAATACACATCAGTGGGCTGCAATAAACTGTTAGGCATTGAGTTAGATGTAGTGTTTATTTATAACTTTATTTATAAAGGACATTGGGGTTGATTTACTAAAACTGGAAAGTGCAAAATCTGGTGTAGCTGTGAATGGTAGCCAATCAGCTTCCAACTTTCACTTATTCAATTAAACTTTGCAAAAAAAAAACTGGAAGCTAATTGGTTTCTATGCAAAGCTGCTCCAGAGTTTGCACTTTTCAATTTTAGTAAATCAACCCCATTTTCTTTAGTAGGGGCAGAGATATGCAAGACGCCCAGAAATGTGTTAGATGTGAAAACTCTTTGGCCAGCTTTGTTGAGCATTGGTGTGAAGTCTCTATGAAATTGCAGGTAAGTATTAAATGTCTTCTTTTGCAGGAAATTTTTTAATGTAATGTGTTCACTATAAAAATAACCAATATCAAACGGTACAACTCCAGCATCATATAATTATCAATATCTAAAGGTACCACTCCTGTATCATCTCACAATGCTGAAAACTTCTGTTGTGTCCTTCCTGTGTTTTTAATAGAATTTCATAAGGCTTTCTTCCTAGTGCCCATTCAGGTGTGTGACAGAATGAGCCAAAGAAGTAAGATTCATCCTGGCTTTCCTGGTATTTCGGTTATGTGCTGGGATGTGTAAGTGAGCATGGCTGCACATTGCACAGATTAACTGGATGATCGAACAAATGCTACATGAAGCATACTTGCACCTATACTAAAAAGGAATCAAAGGTATAGCTAAATACCATATACTGAGACCAATGTTAGTCCTAAACTATGACTACATAGTGAAAAATGCAAAATTATGTCAAATATGTAAATTAATTAGTTATTGTTGTAGGATTGTTTTTAAGATCCCAAGGATGATGCAGGTCATTGTCACAAACAGAAAATAATTTGTAAAAGCCAAATAGCTATAAAGCCAAATAGGTGACTATGAACATTTCTAGCATTCTTTATACTGTGTATATATATATATATATATATATATATATATATATATATATATATATATATATATATATATGTATAAAATATATATAATGTTACTGTAGCAGTGTGCCTAGCATGAAATATCTTAGAGGTAACGCTGTCGTTTTCAGAAAGAATAGATAAAGGGGACTTACACCCAGATCATCAATAGAAAAAATAGAGGCACTTTTAAAATGGTTGTGAAATGGCAGTCAAAACAACATTTGTTTTTGACTGTGCAATTACTAATGGTTCCTGGCAGTGGTTAATCCTCACGGTACATGTTGCAATGCCTCTTTAAAAATGAATTCCAGGTATGGACACATTGGTCAAGCTTGAGCCAATGTAACATTTGTATCTACCATACCTGCCCGATACCCTTGGCAGCTGGAAATCACTGAAGTTGACACCACTACTCCAGTGATCTCCACTGGCTTCCAGGTCCTGTGCAGAGTAGTCGGCCTGATGCATTCTGAATACAGGAGGTTGGCTGCACAGCACAGACACCATTCAGAAAATGCTTTGCGTTTTATAAATGAATGCAAAACTTTTTTTTATTGGATGAGGTGGAGAGTGTGACATCCCCATTGCTCCCCTTCACCTCATCCAGTCAGAGAACACTTTGGATTAATTCAGAAAGCATTCTCTGAATGGTGTCCGTGCTGAGCAGCTAACCTCCTGTGTTCAGAATGCATCAGGCTGGCAGCTGAGCACCGAACCAAGATGCAAGTGGAGATCATTGGCTATGTCAGTGATTTCCAGCTTCCAGGGGTATTGGCCAGGTATGGTATAGAAAAAGTTATGTTGGATCAGGCTGGACCAGTGTAGCTATGTATAAAATATCCATACCTGGAATTTTTCTTTAACTCTATGTTTGCAAAATGTATATGTTTTACATGTCACAGTTACATGTAGTCTTTTGTATACCTTGAAGACTTGATTGATTCAATCTCCCCTGTTGTTATCTCAACAGCCATTTTAATTACAGACAGAGGGTGATTTCTCCCTTTACTTCCTGGATTGTTTTTCTCACCCTACGATGACACGTATGCATTCAGCACCCTCACAATACATATCATGGAGGGAAAAATGACCCCCGAAATTTTGTGATTTCTCAGAAAGTCTTTAAGGAAGGCACTGGTGATGTAGCCTTCCAAGAGAGCAGCTGTGGGACCAGGGCTATGTCACCAGATCCTCAATAAACCAGGAAGTGGAATGCAACTAAGTGTAAGTAATGCAAAAATGTCTGATTTAGAAAATGACTTGATAACTTGTGAACAGTTTTCCCAGATACACACGCTTGCAATCTTTAATGGTGGGGGATCCACTGTAAAGGGTTCCATATTTGTAGTGAAGTTGTCAGTAAAATAGTTTACAAATAAGTAATCTTAAACTAAAGAGCTGCTACTGGAAACCAGAAAATCATTTAAAAGTAATTATCTTACAAATTGTCCTTGTCCCTACAATGGACTCACTACAACATACAGATACATTCCTTCTCATTAATTCATAATGTGGCACTAAACAGCTGCCATCAATTACCAGTGTTGGTAAGAAAACAATGTAGTGATGGAGATTCTGTGTGTTTCACTGGATGCAGGCATTGTTCAACTGATTATTTTCACCCAATTCTTCAGATTGTTTAATCAAAACCTGAAGGGCCGCCCACAAAACAAATTTCAGCAGTTCATCAGGAACAAGTCACAATTAGCTCAGTGTGTGACCTGGTTTGATATTTAAAACAACAGGAAAGAGCTAAGCAGCTCAGAGACAAGGTGACAACAATGTCCCATGCCACTTCTACAGGGCATAACTTCTTCCCCTGGTCCATGATAGAAAGGACCAAACAAACACTCCTGCGCAATGGTGCAACGTTGGGTAGTCCGTCACTCAGGGGATAGTTGCTATGGCCTTGCCTATGATAAAAAGGAGCTTGAGGGAGTGACATGCAAGTAAATGGTTGATATAGATACCACAATACTAATACACAGTAAATATTTACCTTTTAAAGCATTTTTTAATCCTATATGTGAGTGGAAAAAGAGTAGACTTTAATGTCTATATAGGTGCCACTGGGCTGCCAATGTTTATCTGCTGAGAGTGGCACTGTGTTCTCCCAGCACAAAGACTGAGCTATCAAAGACAGTTCTCAGTCTGGACTAAACATCAGTAGCAGGTGGGACAAGCTTCTGACCAATTCTTCCTACTCCTGGTAATCAGAATTATTTAATGGGTTGCTGGGGCTGGTGGGAAGAGGTTAAGGTCTATCACACATAGAAAGAAGTAAAACATAATATACAGTATAGAAACTTAAAGAGGAGATATGTTGAAAAAGGTACTAATGCGCTACCACTACAAAGTGAATAAAGTGCTCCTGTGCTAAGGGTGCATGAATGAACAGTGCTTAATGAAGTAAAAAGCAGCCAAACTTCTGAAGTGTTGCCAACAACCTTAAGTATGTGTATATATAGTGAAGTAGCGCTAATTACTAACAACAAAGCAAAATAATAAAGTGAAAGAACATCTCAAATAAGTCTCCTCAAGAGACAAAAATAACCTGTGTTCAATAAAATTGTGTTCAAAATAAATTGTGTCATAAATAAATTATGTCGTAACATAATACCTAATAATCATACAATGTAAATAGTCCAACAATAAAGTGCAATAATAAAGTGCAGTCCAAAGGAAATGATTCAAAGTTGTAATCAATCTCTTGTTCAAGATGAAAATCACTATTTCCCTGTGTAGACAAATAACGATGAAGGGGAAAGGGACAAATGTAGGAGTCCAATTTTCAGGTGTATGGTAATCACACAAAAACTCGATACAATCCTCTCCCAGTAGTACTAGCCTCTCACCTTAAGAGTAGACCCCAACGGGCCTAATGGTACAACGATAGCCATCAAGGCGGTGGTGGCTTGAATCCTCCTCAATGTATCCAGGGGGACACTGCAGCTCTCCCCGATCTCCACAACTTTTTACTGGATACATTGAGGAGGATTCAAGCCACCGCCTTGACGGCTATCGTTGCACCATTAGGGACCGTTGGGGTCTACTCTTAAGGTGATTTTCATCTCAAATAAGAGATTGATTACAACTTTGAATCATTTCCTTTGGACTGCACTTTATTATTGCACCTTATTATTGGACTATTTACATTGTATGATTATTGTTAGGTATTATGTTATGACATAATTTATTTATGACACAATTTATTTTGAACACAATTTTTTTGAAAACAAGTTATTTTTGTCTCTTGTTGCAACCTATTTGAGATTTTCTTTCACGTTATTATTTTGCTTTGTTGTTAGTAATTAAAGAGGAGATACAGTCGGGTAAAAAAATAAAATAAGCTACAAACGCTGCAGCTGCTGAATTTTAATAAAAGGACACTTACCTGTCCAGGGATCCTGCAATGTTTGCACCCAGAGCAGATTCGTCAATCTGCTTCTGGTGCAGGTGTCGGCATTGTAAGTAAGAGAAACTGGCAGTGAAGCCTTCAGGCTTCACAGCTTATTTCCTACTGCGCATGCACAAGTTGCACTGTACTTTCTGAATGGTCCCGTCATCTTCTAGGACCTGTGTGTGTCCTAGAAGGCAGCAAGAAAAATGAGGGAAGGGCCAGAAATGTCGTAGATCGCTAATCGGCGATCATACATGGAAGTGGGATTGGGTGCCTGTCAAAACCAGGTACCTGCTCCCCCTCAAAAAGTGCCAAATGTGGCAGTGGAGGGGGAGAGGGTGCAAACAAGCAGAGCTTCCCCTTTTAGGAGGAGCTCTGCTTTAAAGTGGAACTAATGGCAGAGATACCTTTCCAATGGTCCCTCCAGTGTCTGCATCTTCTCCTGTGTGCTGGTTTTTGGGCTTTTTCATTGGCTGGTGTGGAATGACGTCGCCGCAGTGCATGTGCAGGAGCTAGTGATTTTGGCACACAGAATGGGGCCAGCCTCTGTAAGCTGATCTGCCCATGCAGAGCTCAGCTTACATTCTGGCATTCTGGGTTCGCTGTGTTCAGGCAGGTAGGCAGGAGTGTTGCTAGGTCTGCAAAAGATCTGGGGCTAGAGCCCATAGCAGCCGTCACCAACCTGAAAAAAAAACCTGTCCCATTTCCCCTTCTGTCCTACACTCACCTCTCCACTCCCCCCTCCCCCCTCTTCCCTTTCCCCGCCCTCTCCCATCACTATTTTTCCTCCTTCACCTTCCTACCCTTTCTTCCTTTCCCCCCCCCCCTTTTTTTCCCCCTTTCCTTTCACCTCCTTTTCCCTTTCCCTTCCTTTCATTCACCACTTTTCCCTTTCACTTTTCCTCATGTTCCCCATTTTCATTCCTACCCCACTCCATTCACTCCCCTCATGTGTCCCCCTGTTGTTGTGTGTTTTTTTTTTCCCTGCACAGTTGTGGACCTATCCATAGACCATAATTCATACTGGTTTTTCTCTCTTACCTTCTTTTTACATCTTCGGGTACAAGCATTCCCGTTATGATTTTGCTTCCAACTTAGTATTATTGTTATTTAAATACAGGTGCAGTGTGGGCACTCCTCCCCCGGCTGTCTAGGGGTGTTCTCTACATGATCCCTTGTAAGGCAGGTTGACTCGATGCTTGCTCTCTGGGGGGCTGGTCTACCATCTGAAGGGCAGAGGAAGGAGGGGGGAGGGGATAACTTTCCTACATCACGGCCAACCATTAAAAGCAACTTGATTGGTAACTATATAATGCATAGAGATGCTCATGTACACACATAGATGCAATGTATTTACTATTATTATTTTTATTTTTACTCTTCATTTTATGTCGATCTGTGTTGCTCTAAAAGATTGTGATATACGTTTACATTTTCGCAGTTGTCAATCATCTGTTCTCTGAGGAAGACCCCTTAGGGTCGAAACGCGTCAGAACATCAATAGTAAACTTGATCCTGTTGCTTTGGATGTATTGTACTGTACTATATACTGTTGCCGGCTTTTTTGACACATTTTTTGTACTACAGCTCATGTCTTGACTCTTAATGTCAGAAGTCATTAATCTTTTAACCTTTGTACCAATAAAATTTAAATTTGACCATTCCATCACCTTTCTTGAATTATATACCATTGGCTGCATTAAAGCCCCACTTTAGGGGGGTTCTTCGTTTTTCTTAAGCAGTCACCCACCTTTTTGCATGCCCGCGGGGGGGGGCTGGGAGACCGGTGGTAAGCAATTTTTCACGGGCAATGGCTGGTGTTGGTGCTTCAATCATCATGGCACCATGGTTGATATGGTGTCAGGGTGATTGAAGTGCATTATTTCTATTGTTACATTCTAATATTTAATGAAGTGGTTCAACTCACCATACTGCAGAATCAGTGGGAGCCCTGGCCATATTTCCTGCCACCAGATGCAGCGTGTTACTTGCCACTGTCACCTGCCACTAGATGTGGATTGTCACTTGCCATGTCGCCTGCCACCATTTGCAGATTTCCACTTGCCTTGTCACCTGCCACCATTTACAGATTGCCATGTCTCCTGCCACCATTTGCAGATTGTCACTTGACACATCACCAGCCACCAGATGTGGATTGTCACTTGCCATGCCAGCCAGTGCCACCAAATGTGCATTGATGCTGCATTGGTGGCAGGCTGACAGCACTGGTCCATTTAGTGAGAGCAGGAGAGCGGTGATGTGGGGCGGGCAGTGAGAGATGATGTCATCTCGCTGCTCCCCGTTGCACCTCCGACACTGAAGCAAGGGGTCTGGCTGCAAAGTGGAGCTCCACGATGACAGGAAGCACGTGACCTCCACTCCACTGTGCTGTGAGGGCACGAAGAGCACTGATGTGTGGTAGGCAGTGAGAGATGATGTAATCTCTCTGCTGCTCGCCACACCTCGCTCCCAAATTGAAGAGGCCCGCCTGTGAAGAGCGATGATGTGGAGCAGGCGGAGAGAGATGTCATGTCTGCTTGTCCGCCTGCTCACTTCTCTACTCTCCTCCGCCTCTCTCATTTAGCCAGCCCGCCCGCCACAGCAGTCGCAACCCGCTGGTTAGGCAGGAACCCTGTGGCAAGAGACTCGGGGCTATGGGCCCCAGATTCGGGGCTATAGTCCCAATAGCCACCCCTAGCAATGCCCCTGCAGGTAGGTATACTTTTTTGCGGAAGAGACATTGTATTTATATTCTGCAAAAAATGTCTACCTGTTCACAGTGAATTACAACTGAACTTTAGTTCCGCTTTAAGATCAGCACAATTAAGAATTATTAGAATATGTGTATGTATGATAGGCACAGCTGATAAACTGCATGCCAAAATTAAAACACAATTGATTCGTTTTACGTAATGCAACTTAAACACTGTGAACCCTGCTTTAACTTTGTCAGCTGTAAATTAGGAAGCTACAGAGCAGCTTGGGGCCTCAGGGCCTTGTTCAATTCATTAATTAAGTAAATGTGTATTCATTTCTATGATTATTTTAAATATGCAAATAAAAGAGAGCAGCGTGATGGTAATCATTTTATTGTTGTTGCTTAAAATATGTTGTTTCTTTGTATAGTTATGTTATACATATGTACATAAGGGCAGTACTAGTTTCTCATAAAATTTTTATACTACGCTTTCTACTTAGCAGTGTTACACAGAGGCTGCGCTCCTTCTCACAAGTCTAAAATTGACCCACTTATTGAA